>NW_026555307.1:6207423-6828165 GCF_021234165.1 Pteronotus mesoamericanus
TCACTGCCTTGACTTTAGGCCTCTAACATGGGATGTATTCCTTGACCTTTTCCCCTGTGTATCCCTTGCAAAAGTAGTACTTCACCTATCTGACCTAGGATTCACAATGGAAAACAAAGGTAAATCTAATATAGTAATTTTAAATGTTCCCCAATCAGTTTTCCACCCATAGACTGTTAACAGAACTAAAGCGGTCCGTTTGCCTGCAGGCATCAAAGCCTAGTAAGACAGAACAAGAGCTTGCAGCAAAGAAAGAGTTTATATTTAGAAAGCAGCCCACTAGTACTCAAAGACCTGGCTCCCAGGTAGCTTCCAAAAGATAGGTTATACAGGAAAAAAATAAAAAAATTATTAGTCATGGTGACTAAGGGAGTTCCTGTGCAATTCAAGCATATAAAATAGGCCTAATTAGTTAAAAAACTCTCCCTGGCAGTGAGGGAAAACAAACCCTTTGAGGTGTTCCAGGAACACATCGGAACAACCCAAAGCCATTTTCAGGTACAGAAAAAAGTCTCCTGTTAATATTTGAACCCTGGGAAGCTTGTCAAATGCACTTGGCCCAAAAGATCATTATCATTATGAAACTATTAAATTATTTATTTACTCAGAGTGACAATAAAAAAGTGCAGTTAGCAAAACTTTAGTTTTTAAGATTCAGAAAATTATTCTCTTCAGTAATCAAGGACCTGATCAAGACAACAGAAAACTATTTTAATAAAATATAGAATCTCTGCTTTCTAGGTAGAAAACATTCTATAATATTTGGAGTAGAATAAATACAACAAACCTTTTTTTAAAAAAAATAGGGTGAAAAGAAGCAAACTCTTATTCTGCATTTGATTACTTTTGATATTTAAATTCATTTACTTAAATAATTTTAATCTTCTTCAACTTTTACCCACATATAAAATCTCCTTAAGATTTTTCTTCACATAAGGCCCTAACCAGGTAGTTCTGTTGGCTAAAGTGCTGTCCTGATATGCCAAGGTTTTGGATTTGATTCCTAGTCAGGACACATACAAAGAAGCGACCAATGAATGTGTAAATAAGTGGAACAACAAATTGATATCTCTCTCTCTACCCTCACTTCTTCTCTCTCTAAAATCAATAAAAAATAAATAAATAAAACTTTAAAGAAAGATTTTTTTTCTTCCCATACCTTCTACAACTTTCTTAGTCCCTCTTAGTATGTCTCTTCTTACTCATTTAAAAATAATCAATCTTATTTTGGGACAGAACTCATTCTTTTAATTCTTTCAAAAAATGTATTTTCATACTTTATACCTTCTATTACTAAAAACATATAGTTTATTTCTATCTTAATTAGAAATCTTAACTCTTACTGAGACGGGTTATTAAGCCAGGACAAGTGGAATAGGGAAGCTGAGATAGTTAAATGGGCCAAGCAGTTTACAGCCTTCTAGTAAGTTGCAAAATTCTATCTTCCCTAACCAATGACACTTAAAAGTAAATGGTTTATACTTCCTCTCCTCAATCAGAGGGTAAATAGCTTAAATCACCTTACTCAGGGAGACAACAGAAATTTAATTAGTGCCATTTGTGCCAACCACACACAAGGACAGAATAAGTCAGTGGAATAAATCTCATTTTGGCTCATCAGCATAAAGCTGATGACTATCCTATTGAGATCCTCCCCTGAAACCTCCCCTAAAATTTTCACCTTTAGGAAACAGATAAGAACCCTCAAGACAAAGATCCAGAGTGGGCTGTCTCTGGAGCACACACAAGACGTCCTTTCCTCTCAGGTGTGCATCTTTACTTTTCTCTCCTAAATTTTAAGGCTCTCCACAAGACTTGCAACCAGGGAAGTAATGGGAAGTGGCAGCTTGTGCCAGGCTTAACCTTTGAACCTGTCTTGAAGGCCCACTTTTCTCTGACTTTTCAGGGAGCTAATGACAGCCCCGCTGTACTCACTTCTTTTCTATAACATTTCTAGGGAGCCAAAGCAGAGCACCCACTATGCTCTCTTCTGTTACATCTTCTATCCTAGACTCTTCAGTGAGCACCACCTTGGCTCACTACTTTCCTATGGTGTTTCTAGTGAGCCAAAGGTGAGCACCACCTAGTCTTTCTCCTGTTGCTTCTCTTCCCTAAGCCATTCCTTTGTTTCACTGTCCCCAGCCTTAAACATACTCTCAAAATCCTCTGGACTTGTGTTGTGAAACCTTTCCTGGCCAGCCCAAGGCAAAACTCCTTTGTCTCTAGTCCCTTTCTGAGCAAAGGAGGGCCCGTGCACATGGCACCTTGATGCATGATCCAACAATTAGTGTTAGAGGAAACAGGTTTTTATTTACAGGGGTGAAACCTTAAGCAGCCTGAGAGCAGTTCTGCTCAAAGCCCATAAGATCCAGCACTTCCTTTGCTCCCCATCAGGCTATAAGCCAAAACCAAGCCCTATGGTTCCCCATATCCTTATATGTCCTTAAGCTGGCTGCACCAACAGTTCTCCATCTCCTCTGGAAAGTACATTCGTGGGTTTCGAGGTCACCATCCTCTCTCAGCAGCTCTCTCCTTGAGGATCTGGGGTAGGTTGTCCTCAGTCTCCATGTAACAGTCCAAAAAAACATGTGCCGTGTTATACTGGATCATGGTGGAGTCCAGGAAGGCACAAGTCCCAAGACAGTGGCCTCTCCCTATGTCCTTCAGAAAAGCAGAAGTCTATAGTCTTTGGTCACAATTCAGCATTCCAGGCATCTTCCACTAATTTGTGCTCGGTCAGGCAGGTTGCCGCACAGCTTCATCAGCTTTCTCCTTACCCCACTTTCTCCTAAACGGCTGCTATTTCACTACAGACTACATGCCTGCTTCCTTACTACACCAGGCTGCATGGTGGCATCCTGACTGCAAACTGCATAGCTGCTTTCTGCTTTCTCTCTCAGACCTCATAGCCGAATCCCTCATGGATGATCATGGCTCCTTTCTCATGGCTGCCTGCTCAGAGGAGCAGACATAACTCCTGCCTCATTACAGGCAGCATGGCTGAAACTCTCTCACACAGCTGCCCTCTTCACTACAAACCAGCATAGCTGCCTGTTGTTTTCTCACTCCCCCATGGCAGACCAGCCTCTCTCTTTCTGCGCACCTTTAATTTAATCCTCACCTGGAGTTTCCTATGTGATCTCCCATCCAGTTCCTCCCACAATGTGTTTCCCTTGACAGTTTCCCCCTATCATTTACATTCTCTTGGCTGCCATCTTTAGTCGGGCAAGAGTGACTCAGTGACACACGGGTCTCCGGGTCTCCGGCTCCCTGCCTCTTGCCCAGGCACTATACAAACCCCCAGCTGAGCCACAAGTCCCTGAATACTCTCTGGAAGTCACATAAGCCTTTTGCCCAGGGTGGGAGCACAGCTATTATCTTGCCTTTTGTTATACAAAGTATGCTAAATGCTGTATCATCTCATTCCCCTATCTCCGAACCATGGGCTGTGGGGACTTTCGGGACCCCTCGCCTGCACCCCTCGTGTTATAACATTAGGGACCCAAATTTCTAGTGACAACTAAAAAGTAAACAATTAGTATTCTTTAGATTGATGCATTTATGAACATATTTATAATTTCTAAAACTATATTTTCTCATAGCTGAGTTTTTAATGTGGCATAAAACATGTTTATTAATAGACCCAAATATCTGTAGTTTCTTTACAATAAGCAGACAGTAGACAAACTCATATTCAATATTTAAAGTGAGACAGGATAGTAAGAAACTAGGAAGATTCCTTGGCAAGTGGAACAGGGAAACTGAGACAGGTAGCTGAAGAAACTGGCCCTGCACTTTACAGCCGGATACAGGAGTTCATCTCCCTAGAGATAACATCTAGCCCTCAGTGGTATTTTAGATCCAGGCCTAGAAAAGCAGTAAATCCAGTCAGGCAACACCAGAACCAATGGCAGTGACCGAAGACCCCCTGCCCTACCACTGACCAAGACCCTGAAAGGGCCCACCTGGAGAACTGATGAATATTCCACTTAAACCCTCCCCTGAGACCTCCTCTAAGATTCCCACCTGCAATAGAGAGATAAAAGCCTCAAGACAAAGGGCACACGTTCTCCCTCTCGGGAGCAGCCCCCACCGTTCCTTTCCCTTCTTCTCCCCGACTTCCTTCCCCAGAGGCACATGTCTCCTAAACTCTAAGGCAATGGCAGCTGGCAGCTTGTCCCAGGCTGATCCTATGAGCCTGTCTCTAAGGCCCCTTTTATGTGACTTCCCAGTGAGCTTAGGCAGTCCAGCCTAGGCCCTCTTGTTGCTTCTTCTCTGCTAAGCCATTCCTTGTTCCATTGTCCCCAGCTTTAATAAATGTATCCTCATAGTCACCTGAACTCATATTGTGAAATATTTTCTACACTTGCAGGCCTTTATGGCTTTGTACAAAGATTGCTCATTTTACTCCAGATCCACCCAGACAGAATCTATGGGTCCAAGTGTTGATCAATTAGAAGATAACCTCTTTCATTTCCCACCTCTCTCTCAGGGGGAATTAGGTGGAGCCCAGAGTCTTGGGTCCTCTGCTCCTACCTCAGAGAGATCAACCGCTCCACCACCTACTCTTCAGACTAACCAAAGCCACCAGCTGAGGAAAAACTGAGTCCAGAGGTTCACACAAGGAGTGGGGCTTCATATCTCCCTACCACTCCCACATTCTTACCCTTGAGGGAAGTAGCAGGTGCCAAAGGCTCTGTAAGGGTGCAAGTGCCTTTATCTAGAACTGATTTACAACAATGGAAAGGTAGGCTAAGGAGTTTTTTAGAGGACCCTTTGCATTTCATTAATAATTTCCAGACTCTTTCTTTAGTATATTCTGTAGGAATTTGTACATAATTCTGACCACCTGCTGTTCCCCAGATGAGAACAGTGGATTTGGGGGGAGGCCAGAAAACATACAGACCAATTGCATATCCAAAAACCTAGCACTGACCAGCCTGCCACCTAGGCCATCCCAGACCAGGATCCAGACTGGGGATACAATATTCAGGCAGGAATCTGGCATAGGGATGCAATGATAGACTGACTACTGATGGGAGTGAGAAACCGCATCAAGAAACCTGTAAATTATGAAAAGATTAGGGATATCACCTAGGGCAAGGAAGAGAACCTGGCTCTTTTCAGAAGCAAACTAGTAGAAGCTTTCCAAAAATATATGGACTTGGATCCATCCTCCGTGAAGGATCGAATCTTGATAGGACAGCATTTCATAAGCCAGTCCACCCTTGATATTTGCAGGAAGCTTCAGAAATTAGAAATGGGTCCATAGACCCCACTAGGCCAGCTCATAGATATGGATGGCCTTTTTGGTCTTTAACAATAGGGATTTGGAGGAAAGAAAACAGGGAAAGAAGGAAAGGGAGAAACAATCTGAGCTCCTTGTGCTAGCCTTCAAGTAGCACTATTGGCAGAAACCAGTTCCATCAGGGGAGCTCGGGAAGTCCTCAAAAGAATCAGGAGTAAAAGGATCAGACCTCTTGTAAGTGCAGGAACCCTAAACACTGGACAAAGAAGTGCACTTGACCACCTCTGGGAGCCTGTCCTTTATGCAAGAATATCAGTTCTGACCCCTGGAACTGGAAGGTAGACTGTTCCCATTCCCAGAGTGGAAAGGGGTCATCTCCCAAGGCCATGGCTACTCTTGAGGACTGCGGGTGCCTGGGGAACAGGTTGGCTCCAGGGAATACTCATATTCCCATCTCTACCAAAGAGTCCCAGGTAACTCTGGATGTGGCAGGTAAGAAAATCAACTTTCTTGTTGATACTGAGACCACTTACTCTGTCCTTAATTCTTACTCTGGACCTCTTTCTTCCAAATCAGCTAAGGTAATAGAGATTGAAGGAAACCTTAAGGCCTATTTCTATACACTCCCTATCGCTTGTCAGCTTGAGAGTCTAATATTCAAACACTTTTTTTTATTGTGCCTCAATGTCCTATCCTCTTAGTCTAGGACCTTTTAGCCTGAATGGGAGCCATCCTGTTTTTCCTTAAAGAGCTACTTAAGTTAAGCAATATCATGATAATCAGTAGGAGCTGAAACCAGAAGGAGATCCCAAGTTCAGTTTTGGACACAGTAAACCCACTAGTTTTGGAGTCTGGGATTCCAGGAAGAGTGAAGACTGTGCTACCAGTTAAAATCCAGTTAAAGTTTACCCAGGTCAGATTATCCTCACAGGAAGCAGTATCCCATTAACATGGGGACTTTGGAAGGGTGGCAGCTTACCATAACTAAATTTAAACAACATGGACTCATAGTTTCTTGTCAGTCTCCTTGCAACACTCCAATCTTATGGGTGATAAAACCCACCAGAGAGTATAGGCTAGTCCAGGATCTAAGGTTAGTCAATGAAGCAGTAGTACCTTTACATTCAATAGTAGCTAACCTTTATATCTTGCTCTCACAGGTACCTGATGGTGTTCAGTGATATTCAGTGTTAGATTTGAAAGATGCCTTCTTCTGCATCCTTTTGCATCGGGACTCTCAGTATCTGTTTGCTTTTGAGCGGACTGATCCAAAGATGATGATACATCAGTAATATACTTGGACTGTACTGCCTCAAGGGTTCAGGGTCAATCCCCATCTCTTTGATAGGGTATTAGAAAAGGAACTTTGAGAGCTACAGTTACAGGAGGAGGTGTTTTATAATATGTAGATGATATATTAATCTGCAGCTCCTCCAAGGAGGCTTCTGATTGAAATACCATCCAAACTCTGAATTTTCTAGCTGAAAGAGGATATCAGGCATCAGATTACCGGGGGCGGGGGGGGGGAGTTTATCATTTAGGGTATATTTTGACTCCTGAGTCTAGGCAATTATTGCAGGAGAGGATTAAAGCCATTACTAAGTTAACTCCACTTACTCCTAAACAACACCTTTGCTCAGTTTTAGGAATGGCAGGGTTCGTAGGATTTGGATCCCCAACTTTGGGTTAATTGCAAAACCTTTGTACAAAGCTATTAAGGGACCAGACAGCAAACCAATTATATGGGAAAAGGAATGTGATCAGGCTTTTAGTAAAATCAAGCAGGGCCTAGTCGAGGTCCCAGGCTTAGGCACCTCTACCTTAAATAAGCCTTTCTCTCTATACATAGCAGAAAAGCAAGTAATAGCCTTAGAGATCTTAGTCCAATGACTAGGGAATAAACTTTGATCATTCACGTATTTCTCTAAAAAGGCGGACACTGCAGCAACTCCTGGCCTCCATGTCTAAGAGCAGTTGGAGCCACAGTCATGCTAACTGAGGAAGCTACTAAACTAACTCTCAGGCAGAAGTTAGAGGTCTTAGCTCAACACCAGGTACAAAGAATATTAGAAATTAAAGAGAATCTTTGGCTAACAGGAAATAGACTGACCGAATATTAAGCCCTTCTCCTGGACAATCCTGAAGTAACTGTAAAAGCCTGCAATATCTTAAACCCAGCCTCCTTAATGCCTACAGAGTCATCCCCAGATTTGACAATTCCTGCTCAGACATCATTAATCTTACTCACTCTGACTGGACTCAAGCAGGACTGACTTGCTAGACCAACCCTTAGGAAACCCTGATGGTTCAGTGATGGGAGCAGCTCTGTACAGAATGGACAGCAAAAAAGCAGGATATGCAGTAGTTAGTTTATATAACACTGCTAAGGTGTGACTCCTTCCACCCTTGACCTCTGCCCAAAAGGCTGAAGATTATAGAGCTTACCCAAGCTCTCATCTTAGAACATGGGAAAATGATCACTGGTAACATCTATACAGACTTTCTTATTCTGCACCCTCATGCTGCCATATGGAAAGAAAGAGGGCTCATCACAGCTAAGAATTCCCCTATTAAACATGGACCAGAGATTCTAAATGTGTTGGAAGCATTTAAGCTCCTGGGGAAAGTGGCAGTCATGTTTTATAAAGACCACCAGAGAGCTATGTCCCCTGTCTCCCAGGGAAATAGGAGAGCAGACTAAGAAACAAAGGAAGCAGCACTAGGGACTGCCAAAAAAATGGCCTTATTCCCCTCTGTAAATGGCTCAGATATAAAGCCCAGCTATACATCTGAGGAAATATCTTGGGCTTTGGAGCAAGGGGGATCCTTGAAGGACACTGGATGTATATTGGCCGGAAACTCTTCCTTCCCCAGGCCTGCCAGTGGAAATTCTTAAAGGTTCTGCAAGACTCCTTCCACATCAGAAGGGATGCTACAACAACAATGGTTAATAAGTTATTCATAAGCAAGGGATAGCTACTACCATAAAGAATATTTGCCAGGCTGGTACTTTTTGTGCCTACAACAACCCTGGGCAAAAGCTATCCTTGTCCCCACTGATAGAACCTATTCAGCAAAGAAGGATCTATCCGGGAGAGGGCTGGCAGATGGATTTTACCTAAGTGCCTCCTTGCAGAGGATATGAATACTTAGTAGTCCTGATAGATGCCTTTACTGGATGGATCGAGGCTTTTCTGACAAGGACAGAGAAGGTCACAGAACTAACAAAAGCTCTCTTAAAGGAAATAATACCTCAATTCAGTCTCATAAAATCCATACCAAGTGATAATGGGCCATCCTTCACTTCTAAGATCACTCAAGCACTCTCTGAAGCTCTAGGCATAAAATATTATGACCTCAGTCCTCTGGAAAGGTGGAACAGGCAAATCAAACTTTTAAAAGAACATTAGCAAAACTTCCAGGAGACTTCTGAGAACTGGGCTAAGTTGCTACCTATAGCCCTCATGAGGATTAGGGGCTCCCCAAAGGTCAATACTAACTGCAGCCCATTTGAAATGCTGTATGGCTGACCCTTTTAAACACTAGGTTTAATATTTGATACAGAGAACCATCAAGCAATTAAGTATGTAATAAACTTAGGGCAAGTGCAAAATGCTTTATAGGAATATGAAGAAAGCTTTACCAGCCCCAAAAGGGAACTTTCAAACTATTATATCTCCAGGGAACTGAGTACTCCTTAAAACTTGGAAGGAGGGTTCACCAGAAGACCAACTCAACCCTAAATGGAAAGGACCCTACCAGGTAGTTCTGAGTACCTCTATAGCTATAAAACTTTTAGGGGTCAATAGCTGGATTTATATTTCCAGGGTAAACTTGGCTCCTGCTGATCCTGGTCCAACTGAGGACCAACTGGAGACCCAAAGCCCAGACTATGCCTGTGAGCCCCTGGAGAACCACAGGTTCCAGTGAAAAGGAGGAAGCCCTAAAAAATAAGTAATGATTAATGATGATGGATAGTTACCCCTCTTGGAATCTTTCTGTTAGTACTGGTCTTCTGTATGAAAAAGTCTTGTTTACCTTCTTTCAGGTACAGCCAGGCATGTGCCCTGACAGGGAATTGACCCAGCCACCCTTTGGTTTGCAGGCCGGCACTCAATCCACTGAGCCGCACCAGCCAGGGTGGTAAATGCTTCTTGAACCCTAGCAGCAGGAGAAAATCTCGCCCAATATTGGATATTTCATCCTATCTCAGAAACTCCTTCTAGATATAATACTCACATAAAATCCTACTAAGGAGTTAATAAATCCTTAATCAGTGCTTTAAATTCTTCTGCTAATTACATGCTTTCCTCTTTTTTAAAAAGAGTCAGATAGGAGCAGAACCCTCCTTTGTGCTTCTGTATGACCCTACTAGAATTAAAGTCATTTAATTACTCCAATATCTCTCAAGTGCAACAGTACTGTAGGATGCAGCCCATGATATACTACTCATACTGGGGCCATTAACCCATTTGAAGCCTTGGCTTCTCTTTCAAGTATAGCTTTTTAGAGAACCTTTCAGAGGGAGAAATTTTCAAGCCTTTAAATTGATCACATATAGTATGCTACCCAAATTATGATTCTAACTGCATTCTTAATAATACCCATTGCTTCTTTGACAAAACTAATAATGTAAATAGGAATTATATTATGGAAAGTGTTGGTTGGAAATTAAGCCAACCCCTTCAAGGGGTATTAGCAAAATTTCTACCACCTCCTCCAGGAGGGGAAGATTGGGGAAATAGTTTAGGCCCCCTTAAGGATTGCCCTTCCCCCTTGCTGTATGTCCTCCTTGACAAATATCACTCCACCAATGCCACAGTTACTGTACACCCCTGGGCTTTGTTTGTCTATGCGTAACTCCTGAAAACTGGCTATCAGATCTCAGTCAGAACTTCAAGAAGCTATTGTTTATACACATCTCAAAAACTCTAAACATGGGGGTGGCTATACCTTAGGGACCTTGGCACCTCAAGACCTTACTGTTATAAACATAACCCAGGGCCCTGGAAGTCAGTCTCTCAGCAGAAAAAAAGCAAGCTTTTAGTCTAGTAGTAGCCAGGACTGCTGCCACTATAGCCTCCGCAGCCCCATGGGGAGACTTTGCCTACCATCAGGCCACCCTATGGGAACTCACTGAGATTATAGAAGGAGTATCCGAGGATACATAGTCATGGATAACCACCTTGCTCTTGACTATCTTCTAGCAGAATGAGGTGGAGTATGCGCTGTTGTCAATAAAACCTGCTCCACCTATGTAAATAACTCCAGAATGTTCAAAACTAACATACGAAAAATTTATGAACAGGCAGAGTGTCTACATAAATACAACAAACAGAGCCTAGGAATTAGAGATACCCTGACCTCCTGGCTCCCTAGCTTGTGGCTGCTACCTCTCCAAGGTCCTTTAATAACATTGCTGCTCTTACTACTTTTAGGACATTGTTTTTTTAATTTACTTAAGCAGTTCCACATCAAGGTGATGATGCTCTGGGTTTTCCAGCCAATCCCTAAGGGTGATGTTGACGCTGACCAACACAGAGCACTTGTGATGGTCTCAGGAGTTCCTCTTCAACCTCTAGATAGAATAGGGTGAGAGTTCTGTTGGTTCTTTATACACAGGGACTACTGTCTTGTCTGAGTTGGAAGAGGTTGCAAAAGAATGATCATTGCCCTTCAACAACCCCAAAAAAATTTTTGATAAATATGTCTCTCGGGGGAAGTTGAGGCAGGCGATAATCTCATAAATGAGGAAACTCAAAAAGTACCCCAGAACTAGGACAAAGGACATCGACATAGGACAGAGACCATGGTCTAAGGCCATTTGTCCTTGCTTCCTGGAAAAGCACTGAGTCATGTTGAATCATGACTGCACCTGTGTAGAAGATGCGACATGACCTTTGCTTCCTCATAATATCATTATAATATATAATGTATTATATATAAATATATATATATAAAACTTTTGTATCTGGATGTAAATTACTGGGCAAGTTTCTTCAGCTATCCGTCTCAGTTTCCCTGTTCCGCTTGCCAAGGAGTTTTCCCTAGCTGCTTCTTACTCTGTCTCATATCCACCCATTTTTGGAATGTTTCTTTTCCTCTGGGTACATTTGACAGGGCGGGGGGGACTCTGACACTAGTTTTGAAGAAACCAACATTCTGCCACACTAAAGGTGCTTTTGGGGTTATTGATTTTAAGCTGTTAGTTAAGAATCAAAAGACTCAGAAAGAACCTTTGACACTCTCTTCCCTTTTCTGTCTAAGAGATTCAGACAGAGAAACTTGCTTCAGGAAAGAGATTTTAGGATGCTGCCTTAGCATAATTTGAATTAGATGGGTTAAACGAGATTTCAGGCAGGTGCTAGATACATAATGTGTCCCATTGTTTCTGAGTTGCCTAGCAAAACCAAGTATTTCCCTGTCTTTTGCATTCTGTTTTTCCACAACCACCTGTAAATCACACATTCTCACTTCTGAAATCTATTCAATAATACCCAATTCCCCCTTTCTCTTTTGTCTAAAAATGTCTTATATACCCGATGTTGCCTCATCATTTTTGGAATTTTTATGGCATGATCATGTCTATGTGAATTTCCCATGCACCTGTATTAAGCTTTGCTATTTTTCCTGTTAATCTGTCTCTGCTAATTGGGTTATTAGCCCAGCCTAGAAGAATTTAGAAGGTTTGAGGAAAAGTATTAACATTTTTTAGCCCCCCCATTTCCTATTTGGCCACATTTCTGATCAAAAAAAGTTATTAAAAGTTATTAAAAAGTTATTAAAAGTTATATAAATCAAATATATTATCATTTTTCAGCTGGGACAAACAGGAATATTTCTGGCATTATTAAACAAATCCATGGACTCAAAATGGTGCAAATGTCAGTGGAAGAAGGGCTCTTTCGTGGATCAAGAGGAAGAATTTCACCAACCCATATATGGGAGGTTGTGGTGTGGCAAGGTTCTCGGGTGGGAGGCTGCCCCTGTGGCCCATCTCCATCTATTCCACCATGGAAGAAGTCCAACTGTATCCTCAGCAAAGCCAAAACAAAGGTCAGTGTCCAAAGCTTCTGCTTCATATTAAGGCTTGATCCTTCAGACCACAGGTGGCTGCTAAGTGGTCTCAGTCCCCATCTAGGTAGCTTAGCGTATTTCCAGCTGCTCCAGTGGTGCTGCTATATCCACGCAGGTTTTGGAGTCCATGTAGCCGCTGGCCTCAGGCCACACGGCTAGAGAGAGAGAACGTGTGAGTGTCCAAGATAACAGTGGATTCCTGGGTGTGAGAAAGAGAGCTTCTTTGTTTCCCTGGGATTATATGTCTCGGGCTTGGAAAAAGCCATAAACTTTTTCAAAATAACCAACTTTCCCAAGCTTTTATGAGCCTATGATGGGTCCACTCCCTCGTTAGACTGACAGGCCTTTATGGTGAAGCATTTCCCCCATTGCCTCACTCCCAACAATCTGGTACTGGAGGATGGACAGCACTTCTGGGGAGATTTCCTCTGCTTCTAAGATTGAGCCTCCTCAATGGTAATCCCCTGGGATGTGTGCACAAGTCTTACAGCACAAGTCTGGCTCAGCATGCAGGCTTATGCTCCCCAGTTTAATAAGCTCAATGTCCAATTCCCTTTGCTCTCTTTTGTACCAATTTTTTTATAATCACCAAAGGACATTTTCATTTGCTTTAACAGAAAGAGGGGTGTGGGGGAGAGAGAGGGAGGGGGGGAGAGAGAGAGAGAGAGAGAGAGATCATTGTAAGAGAAGCATTGATCAGTTGCCTCCGCATGCATCCAGACTAGGGATTTGTGTCAGAACCAGGGATCATACACATCCTGACTGGGTTTTGCACAGGCCCACGCCTCGACTGGGGATGAACCCACAACCTAGGCAGGTGTCCTGACTGGAATCAAACCTACAACCCTTTGGTTACTGGATGACACTCCAACCACTGAGCCACACCAGCCAGGGCTGCTCTCTTTCTTATTAATAACTGGTTAGAAACCTATGGTAACACGAAGACCTCCTAGAGTCTTTCCCTCTGATAGCCAAAAAGAAAGAACTGACATGTCCTAGTTCCCGAATGAGACTATTTTTCTCGCTACAATGCATTCAGATAAAAGAAATGTAATCAATTAAAGTTGACATAACCCCATCCCCCCTTTTAAAAACATAGTCTGTTTAAACATTCTAGTTGTCCTAGTCTTATTAACCCTTACATTTCCATATTCTTTCATCTAATTATAGTTTGAGTCAGGACTTCACCAATTGAGTTTTGTATCACAGTTAAGGAATTCCCATCTCAAGGAGCCCTGGAAATTACTGTTTTCTATCCCCTGTGTTGGCAGAGGCTAGAACAGTACCAGGTGTTAGACCAGTGAGGCTAGACTGGACCTCGGTACAGCAACCTTGGTACTTGAGTTTGGCTGGGAGAGAATTCAGAGTCAACACTCAAACTATAAGAGAAAGTTTATTTAGAAAGTTACAGATGTAGAATAAGTGAACAGTAGGAGAAATGGGCTCAGGAAACAAATTATAGAGGCAAAAGAAGGGGCCTTGGAGCTCAGGAGAAAGAAGAGTAAGGATAATATATGGAGGTGGGGTGAAGGGGAGGGGAGGGAGAGTGGCATGGGCATGCTTCTGGGAGGAGGTACAAGTGGGGTCCTCTGTCCCAAGGGTTTATAAGGATGGAGATTTCAGGGGAGGTCTCAGGAGGACTTCAATAGACTATTCATCAGCTTTCCTGGTATGTCCTTTCAGGGTTCTGGTCTCCACTGATTGGTTGGTGCCAGGGCAGGGGGGTCATTAGTCAATGCAGCTGGTCCTGAGGTCAGCCATGACATTGCTTGTCTGGTTTTGCTGCTTTTCTGGGCCTGGAGCTGAAACACAAGTAAGGCCTAGATGTCATCTCTTGGGAAGAAAGGTGAGGGATCCTAAACCTATGACCAGTGACATAAAAGGTCAGGAGGTCCAAACTGCAAGCCCAGTGATATTCTAGAAGAAGGATTACCCTGGGTGTGAGGTCTTCGTTGTTCCAGCTTTTCCTGTTGCTAGGCACCCAAGGCTTTCTGCTCTGGTGACCTTCTGTACCTGGCCTATTATCTTTGTTCTGTTTACATGTCTGTCTAACTGCCTACCAAACCTGAACGTTTTACCCACTTTTGAGTAAAAAGGCCCTCAGTCTCCATTGAGAGGTTAAACCAAGGGATCCTGACCCTGTTATCAATGTTTAACTTCATTTAACCAGCCTGACTAATGTCCCAAGAGATTGCTGGTCAGGTTTTCCATTGTAATTTCCTCCTTCTAGTCTTTTAAATTTCTCTGCACTGGGGTCAATAGAATGGACTTATCTGAGTCCCTTTAATCATAGAGGATCATCAGGGGATCACTTTGGTTCCATTTAACCTTTGGTAGTGCTGTACTAAAACCTTTGTTTTAACCTTATCAGTGTCCATTTTATTTAGTCCAATTTTTTTTTCCTTCATAGGTCTTTGAACAAAAAAGGGGCCACATACTAAACCTGGAAAGCTCAGGGGAGCTCTGTGTGGTGGCCTTACAAACTCAGAGACCTAAAGTAACTACATAGGATGGTCTGAAATGAAAACTTATTAATGAAGACGAGTTATGGCAGTTAGTCATGTCTTAGGCTGGTATCTTTCTATCACGGGTCAATTTTTACCTTAACTGAGCCTGTCCATTGTCTTTTTGCATCTACAATAATGTACCTATGGGAAGTCAGAGTAATTTCCTTTTCCCAGACCTCTCAGGATACAATCGCTAGACCAAAGCATGCAACCACAGGACCCCTCATTGTTACTGTTATCCTATTAATTGTTAACTGTTAACTATTCTATACTCACCAATGTTAAAAGGAAAGTATGGGTCTCTTTGTTTTACTTTGTATCCAGTCCCAGAGATCTCCCTGTTTTGCTTTCTCCTGCCTCCCTAATTTATCAGCAATGGATTTAAATCCTTTCATGTCTTCTTCTTTGATTCTAATGTATAAAATAAGGTGCAAAACTGCCATTTTTCTGGGGCATTTTCTCCTTCAATTGATATATTGCTTCCTGGCAGTTGCAGTCAGTTTAACTCAAATAAACTCATAAAAATTCTTAAAGGTTTGGACCTTCCTTATGTCAACAAGTTTATAGCTAAATGTACTCCAGTTCCATGAGATAGAGCCCAGAGAACTACACTGGAGTGCAGAGATGAAATTACCCATGTTAGTAAGCCTTTATCAATCAAGGTAATTACTTATTTTCAGCTTGAACAATCTTAAATAAATCCTAGGACTAGACAGTTTACAAAAGAACAAACTAGGAAAAAGAAGTTACAAGATCTAACAATTCAGCAACCTTATGTCTTTCTAAAGTTCAGCTAACAACAAGTCAGACACAACAGAAAAGAAGGGGGAGTGTTGCCCAAACTTCCTGCTACATCTGGAAACTTGAGTATTATTCCCTCAGAGGGGACAAACACAAGGTCCACTCAGTCCAGGCAATACGAGACAAATAGCTACCTTGAGCTGAGATGGGAAGAGCTTCTGCTGCCCACTTCTTAAAGATTTGCTGAAACTTGGTCAGAGTTGGCCCCCTTTCTAGAAGATGAGACACAGACTCAACAGATAACATATACAGCCTCAAGTGAACTGACAAACAAGATTTCTCCCTTCTGGCTTCTAGTGAGTTTCTACAAGTCCAGAAGAAAGAGACTAGATCAGGCAAAAAAAACCCTAAGTTTTCTCAGATACCACTTTTCTCCCTATTTTCATTTGAGTTTCCCTGAGCCTTAGAAGAAGGTGGTTTTCCTTGGGTCATCACCTGTAAAACCTTACCAGCAGACATCTTCAATTTCCAAAACCAGAGCAAATACCAAATCCAGGCTGTGTTAATTCTTGTTTCTTATGCTGCAAACAAAAGCACTGTAGGTCCAGAGCACCTGCTCATGAACTGCCAGGTTGGACAGCTGCCAAGTAGGGACCTGGTGGCAAGCCCTGGGCTGAAGGTCCACAAATACACAGGCCAAAAGCTACCACATGATTGGCCTCCATATTGTTACTGGACTAAAGGAGTACATTTGCCTGCATTCATTAAAGCCCAATAAGACAAAGACAGGAGCTTGCAGCAAAGGAAGTGGGGGTTTATTCTCAGGAAGTGGCCTATGCCCAGAGACAAGCACGCTAATACTTAAAGACTTGACTCTTTGATGGCTTCCAGGGGATGGGTTATATAGGGGAAAAGTAATTAATCATGCTGACAAGGGGAGTCAGGGTCATGGTCAGGGTTGTGGTCTCATCGCGTGGTCAGTGTTACATCAGCGGGTAGCGGATCACTGCCTCTGGTCCTGATGTAAGCCATTGCATCACTTCATCTGGTTTTGTACCTATTCCGGGCCTGGGGATAAAAATATAGATGTTATCTCTAGTTTGACCAAAACTCTGTCTGTGTGGTCCACCGTGTAGGCCCAAGGTTTTGTTCTTAAGATGACTTGATGCCCAGCAGAACCTCATTGTCCTGTGGACCTAATGACTGAGGGAGTGGTTGTGCCAGGGAGAAAAGGGCAGATGAGTCCAGGGGCTGAAAGAGGCCAGTTTAAATCAAAAGAAAATAAATGAGAAAAGGTCATATTAAAGAAATAAAGTTCCTATGTGGTTACAAACCACAATTAGCATTACCTGGGAATGTTACAAATATAAGAGCTCAGGCTTCACTTCAGACTTACTGAATCAGATGCTCCAGGATAGAGCCCAACCTCTGTGCTTAAACTGAAAACTAACTCTTTAAATTCCAGTGAAAAGGTGAAACAACTACCTACTTTGTGAGAGATGATTAAAAAGTGCTTAGCGTTAGGCCTAGAACATAATGATACGTATACAAGAGCTACTGCTATTATTGTTATTATTATTATTATTACTATTTTGTACTCATATTACTGGCAACGTTATCACAAGGATCTGGCAAAACACTGCTGGTAGAGAGTAAGTATAATATACTTCTTAGTGATATTTGTCAAACATAAAATATGTTGACTCTGCCTAAACAAGGAGCCTCCTAAGTAGTAAGTAGTGTTTACATTTTTTTTATACAATATACTGTTATATTATTTGGCTCATGTAAGTTTGTTTGTTTATTTTTAAAGCACATGCAGGAGAGTTTCATAACTACAGGTAGACCCATTGCCTCAGAATTACTTTTCTTACAGGCCACATAATTCAAAACTTAGAGTCACTAAGACTAATTGTCTGCAGGCATAAGGGGAGACTAGAGTTGACATGGTTTCCAGTTTGTTACTTAAGATAACATGTCATTATTCATCTCTAATTCACAGGACCCAGGACTCATTCCTTTCCTGTCACCTCTCCAGCTTTCAGGGCAGCCAGGCTCAGGCATAAATGAATGATCATGAGACAGCTCTGGCTGATGTCCAGTGACTCAGGGTCACCAAGTATTGTTCTCATCAAGGCACTGTCAACCTATCGCCTGAACCTACAGTCCACAAAAAGAGAGCAATAAATCCAGAGAGTTGTGAGAAGTGAAAGTATTAAGTCCAAAGAAGCATCCCCAGGATGGAGTAGGAATTAGAAAACATAATGAAGACACAATTTCACAATCATTTCTGCCCATATTACATTGCCCACAACTCATTCACATGGTTCAGAAATGTAAGGGAAGCTGGGACATGCAGTCCTCCAGAGTGTCCTGGAAAAGATAATGGGATTCATGAACACCCAGCTAGTTTATAGCACAATTTCTTAATTTGGTCATCAGACATTTTATTATTTGTCCCCTACATTCCATATTTCACTTACTCCTGAATGGGACAAGCTAAAACTACACTGAGTTTATGACCTCATTTAAATTTTAAGCTATCAGGATGACATGTTAAACATATAGTTCAGCTTTTCTTCCTCTAAGATCAGGAAGCGCAAAACAAGGCTAAAAACGACCTCTGCCTAGACCTAATATACAGCTGCAAGTTAGGGACATCATGAGGGAGGGACATAAACTGCTGGAAAAAGAGCCTGCCAACTGAGATTTCTTGGAACGCAATTTGTCTTCCCAGAAAGTTGTGAAATGACTATTTAAGGCCCAAAGTGTAAAATTTATATATAAAAAAATTTTTAAATGACAATCTAAAAATTATGTTTAAGGACAAAGTAAAATGATTCCTGTTGAAAAGTCTGTAATGATAAAATGAATGACTGTCCAAGAAAGGTGTGTTTATGGGTTTATACATCCACTCATTCACTATACAAAATAATTATATTTCCTTTTGGAGTTAAAAAAATAAAATTACCGTGCAAATCCTCAATAACACATAAACTAATAAGGGGAAAATTTTTCTAAGTCCACTTCATTGCCCAAGTGGATAGTAAAAAGAATTCATAAATGTATACTTTAATATGTTGAAAATTTACATAGATGGGAAGTCATTTTCAGTTAATGAATTGGAAAACTGAACATAGTAAAGATGTCAAATACCCTCAAGTTACTATGTAGTTTTAATGCTTTCTGATGGTCAACTGATGGTGTCAGCCCCAATTCAATGCCAACAAGAAAATACAATTACAGGTGTGGTAAATAAAGAAAACTTTATTCAGTGAAAAATAGCTCAATTGTGAAAACAGCAGGCTCGGGAACAGCTCATTGACGAAGCAGCACAGCTATGACACGGCACCACTATGAAGAGCCCTGTGGAAAGGCCCCTCGTCAACTGTGGAGCTCTGCTCCGCTCGGGTCTGCTCATGCCAATCTTCCCAGGTCGGCCTTGGTCTGCTTTTATGCTTCTATGCTGGTTTGCTCTACTCTGCTGTAGTTAGATGTTGAGAGAAAGAGCCTTCAGTCTTCAATGGAAAGGGGAAGTGCATTCCCAAAGCCAAAAGGGAGCTGACTTATGTAGACAGAAGTCCTTGTCCCTGCCTTCTAACTGGTTCATTCTTAAGGCAAATAAGTACTTCAGATCCTCACAGTTTGGTTGGTCCAAAACACCCTAAACTGATTGGTCATAATGAAGCTGCTTGGATTGGTCAGTTAAAATGTTGATGGGGATGTAGCCTCAACTGAATGGATAACCTTCAGTCCTATTGGTTGAAACAAGTTGCCAGGAACTCTTCTCTTAGGGCTGGCTCAGAGGGCAGAAACAGCATAGGAAGGCAATGCAGCACAGGAGGCAGGCAGCTTAGTGAAGACTTCTCCCTGAAATGCAGTTTGCGTGAGAGGCCCCTGTACAGAAACAGCTGTAGGCTCTGTTTTTTAAAATATAAGCCCAGTTTAGCCACCAGAAGTCATTTGTAGTAGGTATCTTTTTTCTCAGGGTTCATACTATCAGCCAAATTATGGGGATAAATATAGACAAGATTACTCTTTAATTTATGTGGAAACACAAAGAAACTAGGATAGCTATAACCATTCTGAAAAAGAAGAATGAAGTGGGAAGAATCACTTTACCTCAAGTTACAATAATCAAGCCTGGAAGAATGGTCAACACATTGATCAATGGAACAGAATGGAGAACCCAGAAATAGCCTCAAACGAGTACAGCCAACTAATACATGACAAAGGTGCTCAAAAACAATTCAATGGCCAGTCCCTTATGCCAGTCCCTTAAGTGAATGGCTAGCCAGACGAAACAAAACTAAACAAAACAAAAAACCTCAAGTTAAACCTCATGTTATACAAAGTATAACACACGATGGATCACAACTAAAATGTAAAGTGAAAACTATAAAATTTTAAGACGCAGAAAAAAAAACTTTGGTACTGGGGCTTGGTGAAGAGTTCTTAGAGATGACACCAAATGCATGACATATAAAATAAAAAATCAATATACTTGACTTCACCAAAATTTCAAAACTTTTCTCTGAGAAAAATCCTATTAATGAGATGAAAAAACAAACTAAAGACCAAAAGAAAATATTTTAAAACCACCTATCTGACAAAGGCTTAATACCTAAAATATATATTACTCAATATTTAAAAAATACAATTAGAAAATAACAACAGGAGAAAGATAGTGGAGGAGTGAACGGGAGTCATGCTGACCTCCTCCTCCCAAGACCAAACTGGAAGTGCAACTAAATAATGGAGTAATCACCTGGAAAACAATGGAACGATAGTGGGAGAGGAGCCTTGGAACCGCGGACAGACAGTGGATTCAACCCTCACACATCCCAACGGGTGAGAAGTGCGGTGGAGGCTCAAGAGGGTGGGCTGGGTGCCCACGGGCACTAGCACCAGAGGGACATTGAAACGGCCAGTTAGCTCCCCCCTCCGAGAAGAACAGGATCAAAATCATAAACAGGGACCCCTAAACTACAGCAGCTAAAACCAGGAAAATACAGACAAAACGCAACCCCGAAAAGCTTAGGGGCGCTCTCTGCCACAGACAGGTGGCTGGGGGTGCAAAGAGACATTAAAAGGGCCAATACAAAAATTGCAGTGGCGGCCACCCTCCTTGATCTCTGGGTAGAGGCGGCAGCAGGGTGGGCTGGTGCCTGGGAAAAGACTGGTGAGGAAAACTTTGTGAAGAGAACTGACAGGGCAGCCGGTGGAGCCCGGGTGATAACGCACTTCCCACTCTGCAGCTACCATCTCGCTCAGGCATAAGGGAATCAACGAACCTGCCTTTTGTGTGCTCCGCACACAGCTTGTGTGCATGTGACCTGGGGGGACGAGTGCAGACTGGCTGGGAGAGCCCTGAGGAGAGACTGGAGACGGAGGCGTTGGGGAAAGAACGGGAGGAGGAACCGGGAAGTCCCAACTCCCTCCCCGTTCAGTAGTCTCCATTCTGGGCAGGCAAGGCGTGCCCCCAATGAGGCAGAAGCGGGGCGCCCACGAACCAAACTGCCTGCGAATGAAATGCAGTCCACACAGGTCATGGATCCTTGGCCGAAGGGGTCACAGAACTGCCCAGAGACTCCTGAGGAGAGACCGGAAATGGAGGCGTTGGGGAAAGAACGGGAGGAGGAACTGGGGAGTCCCGACTCCTTTTCCTTTACCTAGTCTCCATTGTGCGGGAAAAGGACACACACTCAAAGAGCCAAAAGCCAAAAAGCACACAATAGAGAGCCCAAAACCACCCAGTGCAGGTGCGCACACTTGCGCCGAGTGGCCAGCGAGGGTTGGTGAGTGTGTGTTTGGACTCACGCGGGCTGGCGAGGGCTCGCGCGGGCTGGCAAGGCCTCCCACAGGTTGGCACCGATGGGGCCTGCGAGGGAGTGCACAGATTGGCGAGCATAGGTGTAAACCCACCTGCGTGGGCCGGGAGTGCAGAGCAGGCCGCAGAAATAGTGGATCCTGGGCGAAGGAGTCACAGAGCTGCCCAGAGTCCCTGGAGGAGAGACTGGAGACAGGATTAATGGGAGAGTCCCGGAGCTGACTTCCTTCCATTTCCATAGTCTCCATTTGGCGGGGGCAAGCAACACATCCAAAGAGCCAAAACCGGGGAAAGCACACAATAGAAGACCCTAAACTGACCAGTGCAGGGGTGCCCGCAGGCCTAGGGGGCCGGACGAGTACGTGAGATAGAGAAGAAGCCCCCTAGGCTGGGGCAAGCTCCGTGAGCACAGGCAGGCGGGGTATCCTGCCCTGCCAGGGAGCGCGCTTAAGGAGCCAGCGTTAGAGTGCAGAGTGATCCAAAAAATAGTCCATTGGTGGCCGAAGGGGTCACACAGCTGCCCAAAGCAGGAGTCAGACACAAACAGTAGACTCCTGGAAGGCTCAAACAAACGACCCAAGGTCATATAGGGTCAACAACTGACATCCTCAGAGGCAGGCCCAGAAAGAAAACTAAAGGAATAAATAAATAAATAAAAAGACCCACCTACTACCATAGAAGTTTAATCCACAAAGTCAGGAAATCTAGACAGACCAATTGAAGCAGAAACAAAAATAAATAAATAAATAAGTAATTACTTAACAGACTCTCACAAAAATGGGAAGAAAAAGAAGTTCCCCCCAAATGAGTGGAAAAGGGGACTCCCCACAGAGAGAGCTAAATGAAATAGAGGCAAGGGAACTATCAGATATTGAATTCAAAACAATGGCTCTAAGGAAGCTCAATGAGCTCAGCCAGCTCAAAGAGAACTATGAGAAACTGCAGAGAAACTATCAGGATCTTACAACAAACTATAAATCCCTCCCACTGATCCACCAACAGCAACCAAGGCTCAACTACAAGAGGAAGGTGTACTCAGTCCACATGAAGGACATACCTCAAATCCCAGCTTGGGTGATAGGGGAGGCTGTGCCACTGGACCCTATAGGACACCTACTACATTAAACCATATTACCAAGACACAGCAGAGTCAAAGCAGCTCTACCTAATACATAGAAACAAATACAGGGAGACTACCAAAATGAGGAGACAAAGAAACATGGCCCAAATGAAAGAACAGATCAAAACTTCACAAAAAAAGACCTAAACAAAATGGAGATAAGCAATCTATGAGATGCAGAGTTCAAAACATTTGGTATAAGGATGTTCAAGGAACTTAATGAGGACCTCAGCAGCATAAAAAAAAACCCAGTCA
Source organism: Pteronotus mesoamericanus (assembly GCF_021234165.1). Lineage (NCBI taxonomy): Eukaryota > Metazoa > Chordata > Mammalia > Chiroptera > Mormoopidae > Pteronotus > Pteronotus mesoamericanus. Next base: position 6,230,202 of record NW_026555307.1, read on the forward strand.
GAAACAAAGGATACACTAATTGAAATGAAGAACAAATTACAGGGAAACAACAGTAGAGTGGATGAAGCTGAGAATCAAATCAATTATTTGGAATATAAGGAAGCAAAAAACAACCACGGAGAACAACAAGAAGAAAAAAGAATCCTTCCAAATGAGGATAGTATAAAAAGCCTCTGGGACAAATTTAAGAGGTCCAACATTCACCTCATAGGGATTCCAGAAGGAGAAGAGAAAGAGCAAGACATTGGAAATCTATTTGAAAAAATAGTGAAAGAAAGCTTCCCTAATTTGGTGAAGGAAATAGACATGCAAGCCCAGGAAGCATAGAGAGTCCTAATTATGATGGATACAAAGAGGTCCACTCCAAGACATATCATTATTAAAAGGCCAAATGTTAAAGATAAAGAAAGTCTCTTATAAGCAAGAGAAAAGAAGTTAATTACTGGAAGGTTGCCACAGGAGAGGAGGAAGGGGAGAATGGGGGAAGAGGTGAGAGAATTAAGAAGTATGAATAGGATTTCTGGTTGGGGAAATGTCAGCGAGGTAGGTGGGAGCTGACCCCACTTGCTTGTGCACCCAACGGGGACACCTAGCTGATCTTCCGGAGAACAGAGTGAACAGCCAACAGAATCCCAGCTGATAAGAAATTTGGAAGCCAAAGGCTGCAGAGGACGCTTAAAAAGGGATGGTAAAGAGATTTTGTAGGCTGATGGGAAGGTCCCCAGACCTTGTGCCAGAGACCACAGCTGCAGCAGGAACATTAGAGGAGAGCTGAGTCAGTGATTGCAACTTATCGGCTCCCTTCCCTTCCAAAGCAGGGAAGTCACAGACCCGCACCAGAAGAGACCTGGATGCTTAAAGTTTCTGGTGGGATAAAGAGATGGTAAGAGACACACAGCTGGTGGTATACCCCTGGGGTGGTGGTCACCAGCTGAGACAGAACCAGAGAAATTGGGGACCTGGGTGACACCTGGAGCTGGGAAAAGAAATAGGCCATGACTGACAGTGATTTGGATAGACTCTGGACTGGTCAGAGAGTTGGTCTCTGTGGAAAGGTAGCATTCATTAGGAATGGCAGTGCGCTTCCAAGGGGTGTTCTCACAAAAGAGGATCTCAGCCACTGTGGAAAACCATATGGAATTTCCTCAAAAAGCTAAAAATGGGACTGCCTTTTGACCCAGCAGTTCCACTGCTGGGATTATACCCTAAGAATCCCAAAACACCGAGTCAAAAGAACCTGTGCACCCCAATGTTCATAGCAGCACAATTTGCAATAGGCAAGTGCTGGAAGCAACCTAAGTGCCCATCAGTAAATGGTTGGATCAAAAAACTATGGTACATTTAAACAATGGAATACTACACAACAGAAAGAAAGAAGGAGGCCCTACCTTTTGCGACAGCATGGATGGATCTGGAAAGTATTATGCTAAGTGAAATAAGCCAGGCAGTGAAAAACAAATGCCATATTATCTCAGCTATAAGTGGAACCTAATCAGAAAAACAAATAAGCAAGCAAAATGTAGCCAGAGACATAGTAATAAAGAACAAATTGACAATAATCAGAGGGGAGAAAGGGAATAATGGGGGAAAGATGGGGAAGGAAGGGTAGTCAAGGAACATGTATAAAGGACACATGGGCAAAGCCAAAGGGAGGTAGGATTGAAGGTGGGAAGTGGGGATGGGCAGCGAGGGAGTAGTGATGGGGGGAAAATGGAAACAACTGTACTTGAACAACAATAAAAAAATAGAAGTACAAATAGGTAGTTACAGGACAGCCATGGGGATGTAAAGTACTGTATAGGAAATGGAGTAGCCAAAGAACTTATACGCATGACCCATGGACATGAACAATGGTGGGGGGATTGCCTGAGGGAGTAGCAAGCACTGGGTTGAGGGGGGCAGAGGGAAAAATCGGGACAACTCTAATAGCATAATCAATAAAATATAATTTAGAAAAAAGAGAGGAGGCTTAAATAAAATCAGAAATGAAAGAGGAAGTAACAACTGACATCACAGAAATATAAAGGTTAGTAAGAATATACTATGAACAATTATATGCTGAGAAATTGGACAACCTGGGCAAAATGGATGAATTTCTAGAAACATACAATCTTCCATGACTAATCATGAAGGGTCAGAAAACCTTAATAGACTGATAACAACTAATGAAACTGAAGCAGTAATCAAAAAAACTCCCAGCAAACAAAAGTCCTGGACAGAATGACTTCACAGATGAATTTTATCAATCATTCAAAGAACTAACACCTATCCTTCTCAAACTGTTTGAAAAAATTCAAAAGGAAGGAAGACTTCCAAGATCTTTTTATGAGGCCACTATTATCCTAATTCCAAAACCAGATAAAGACAGAACAAAGAAAAAAAATTATAGGCCAACATCCCTGATGAATATAGATGCTAAAATCCTTGGAAAGTACTAGCAAACCAGATCTAACAATACATTAAAAAGATCACACACCATGGTCTGACCAGTAAGGCATCATCCCTCAGACAAGAGGTCACCAATTTGATTCCCAATCAGGGCACATGCCTGGGATGTGGCCAGGTCCCCATTTGGCTGCATTCAAGAGGCAACTGATTGATGTTTCTCTCCCTCTCTTCCTCCCTCCCTTCTCTCCCTCTAAAAATAAATAAAAATAAAAATAAAATCTTAAAAAAATTTTTTTTTAAGATCATACATAGTATCAAGTGAGATTTAACCTGGGGATGCAAAGTTGGTACAATGTTCACATAGCAATAAATGTGATTCATCACAAAGAAAATGAAAGATAAAAATCACATGATCATATCAACAGATGTAGAGAAAGCATTGGATAAAATCCAGTATGCACCATGATAAAAACTCTCAGCAAAGTGGGAATAAAGAGATCATACCTCAACATAACAAAGGCAATATATGAAAAACCTACAGCTAACACCATACTGACTGGGCAAAAAATTATAAGCATTTTTCTTAAGCTCAAGAACAAGACAAGGATGTCAGCTTTCACCACTCTTATTCAATATAGTACTGGAAGTCCTATCCACAGGGATAAGACAAGAAGAAGAAATAAAAGGCATCCAAATTGGAAAGGAGAAAATAAAACTCATTATTTGCAAATGACATGATATTGTACATAGAAAACCCCATAGACTGCACCAGAAAACTACTAGAGCTAATAAATAAGTTCAGCAAAGTGTCAGGATACAAAATAAATTTCACAAATCTATGGCATTTTTATAAACCAATGATGAACCAACAGAAAGAGAAACTAAGAAAAAAATACCATTTACTATTGCAACAACGAAAAAATAAAATACCTAGAAATAAATTTTACCAAGGAGGTTAAAGGCCTATACTTCAAAAACTATAGAACACTGAAAAAAAAATTGAAACAGATAGAAATAAATGGAAACATATACTGTGTTTATGGATTGGAAGAATTCACATCATAAAAATGTTCCTACTACCCAAAGCAACCTATAGATTCAACACAATTCTTATTAAAATATGAATGTCATATTTAACAAATATAGAACAAATATTCCAAAAGTTTATACCAAAGTAAATATAAAAATTTGGTAGACTCAGTGGCTTTGGTACCAAACAAATGGTAAACATGGGACATCTGGCCAGTACGTGTGAACTCAGCCCTAATGTCATGCCCTCCCCACTCCCTACCTACCGGCTACAAGCTCCTCTACCGGCAGCTGGAGTCATATCTGTCTCGTCAGACACCCAGGGCTCTCACCGAGGCCCAGCTAGAAAACTACATGGGACCTGGAATATGCAAGTCCTAAGGAAAGACAGGGAAGATGAGTGACATAGAACATAGAGAATATAAGAATTAAAGCTTAGTATTACAAAGAGAACCTCTGAGGAAGTGTCTTTCAGGAGCAACCCAGTGGCCCCATTAAGTATTGAACATGTCAGTGCCCAAATTCCTGGCACAGAGGAATATCAGGTATGGAAAGGGGACAGAACTTGGGGTAGAGAGATCACATGGATTTGGTCAGATTCTCCTTACTAGACAGAGGCCAAGCTGGATGGGATTCCATGGGCAGGCTGTGACATTTCTTATTCCTGAATCCTTCCCTATGGGCTTTGAGGCAACAGGTGTTGGAGATGCCTAGGGAAAGGAGGCGATGGTGCAAACAGCCTATTCCCACCACAGCACTTACAACTAGGAAGAAAACAATGCCCATGTCCATGGTCTGGCTGCAGAAGGAATAAGTGGTATCTGGGTAAAAGGGGAAGTGTAGAGACCAGGCCAGGATGAGGTAGGGGTGAGTGCCTTACCAAGTGAGAGCATAAGGGCACAGTTCTCCAGCATCACATCGTAGTACAGGAGACTCTCAGCATCATCAAGGAGCTCCCACTCCTGGGAGAAGTACACTCACCCCCAGCTCATGCTCCTCCCCAGGCCCCCAACTCAGTGGAATACCAGGTCAATGCACCAATTTCTCCTCATGGTGATAATGATCACTGTGTCCAGCCCACAACCACAGCAGGCAAGTGGGAAGATGGATGCCATTTAAGCCCTAGGCCTGGCATACTGGCCCTCTCCCCTGTCCTGTCAGTCAGTTCCCTTGAGTAACCCATACCATACCACTAGAAAAATTCAAATATGGGCTCAGCATTCTTCCTCAAGTCCCCAGTACTAGAGTCATGGGGACCTTAGTTCACACTCCATCTCCATGAGATTTTTGCCAACACTCCCCTCTTACATCTGGGCCTCACAAGTCTATACCCATCACCACTGCTATATACCTGGCCCATATTACAACAATTTTCATGGCTGCTCCATACGTAGCTAAAGAGTGCTTGGCAAACTCAACCAGGATTCTGTGCTACCTAGACCTTTGATGGCCATCACTGCTAAGGGTAATGCTGAGTCTTGCTCTGTAGGCTTTCCTGTCTGGCCTTGCTCCTTACTTTAGTTTCCATCCACCTAAACTCATGTGCAAATGTCAGATACTCTCAGCTCTCTCCCTCTTTTGCAATGCACATGCTGTAGACTCACCAGTCACAACCTTCCTCTATCCACCAAACCTCATTAAAAGCCTCCTGTTGTCCCCATCCTAGGCATGGTGACTCTTCCAGTTAACTCCGTTCACATCTCAGCTAATCCTCCAGCCTGAATGAAATTCCTCAGGTCTCACTGAGGGTCACTGTGAAAATATGCTGAGTTCACAAGGGGAAAACAGCACCAGTCCTGGCTTCGCTGTTTGTTTTTTAAAAACTGCAGCCATCTTGTGTCCACTTCCCTTAGAAGGGTTGGCCTCTGCCAGGCCATCTTTCTCACTGCACACACCTCCTCTCCCCAGCCTCCCCCACCTGGCCACGCCTCTCCTTCATCTGCCTTTGTGACTTTCACCATCACCAACCAGGTGCTCAAGAAAGAAACACATTTCTTGGCTCCCACTGTTCCCTTGTTGGCTTCCTACTAGCACTGCCTCTCTGACCTAAGTCTCCTTCCTAAATGCAACTGATAGGCCCATGCCAGCTCACACACCATCTGCTACCAATGAGTGTCTCTAACACAAACTCTTCCGCTAAACTCCAGATCCAGGTATCCAGCTTCACATTTGTCATTTCACTTCAACTCCTACCTCTAGAACACCTGACTCAGCATAGCCAAAACCTAACTCCTGATGTTTCTTCTCAAATTTATGCTTGCCACTGAGTTCCCTATCTCAGTTAATGACACTTTCACTTTTCAACTTCTAAAGCCAAAAATCTTGATTCCTCCGTTTTTATTGCTCATCCTTCTTAGAAAATCTAGTCAGGTCTAGTTAAACAATAAATCCAGAATCTAACCAGTTTTCCTACCTACCCAGCCTACCCCAGCTGGTCCATTCGCCATAAACACTCCTTGATAGTTAAATAGTATCTTTGGTCTTCTTGTGTCCTCATTGGCCACCAGTCCATTCTTCATTCTGCCTCTTGAGGGAGCCTGTTAAGATCTGATTCAGATCACCTCCCTTTTCTGTTCTCATCTTCTATGGCTTCTACTACCTCGAATTAGCAGCCCACTTCCTCAGCCTCCTTTTCTAGGCATGATTCCTGCCCTTCTGCTCTCTGTTTCCACCAGACATAAGAGGGCCCTGTGGTTCCCTGAACTCTCAACTCTGTCTCACCTCCAAGTACAGCAGGGCCTCAAACAATATCATTTGGTTCAATGTTGTTTTGTTGTAACTTTAATGAGATTTGGTAGGAACCTACCTCTTGTTTGTATCTGTTAGCCTGTGGTAAAACAGGTTTCTTATATGCTGTTTCACTTAAAGTTGCAGAACATATCAATGATACTATGTGAGGACTTACTGCCTTTCCACAATCTGGTGTCTGTGGCTGCAGTGCTCTAGACACCACATTTCATTGGTTGCCAAAAACTGGAACCATCCTGCAAAAACTCTAACCTGGATTCTGGATCATAGGCTGAAAATGATCCCACCAAGGTAGGAAGAGAAGATGGCAAAGAGTCAAAGGACACTTCATCCGGTATATGAGGAAACCAGGGTGAAATATTGGGGAGCATTTCAAGTACCTGACAAGAGAAAAGTTCTGAGGTGTCCTAAATTAAATGACAGCAAGCCAGAGTGTTAGAAGAGAAGACAAAGGAGGTAAATCAGTTGACTTAGGGAAGGGCCAAAACCAACAAACCTCTGCTCTCATTTCTGAATGTATGTTGAAACTTTGAATCAACTTCCAGGTGTCTATTTTAGCAATTATGTAGCGCAGCCATTCCCAACCTTTTTGGCACCAAGGGCCACTTTCGTGAAAGACCAGTTTCATGGTCCAGGGTGACGGAGATGGTTTTGGGATGATTCAAGCGCATTACATTCAAGCTCACATCCTGCTGCGTGGCCCGGTTCCTAACAAGCCCAGACCAGTACCGGTCCATGGCTCAGAGGTTTAGGACCCCTGATGAAGAAAGAATAGCCCACCAGGGACTCCATGGCACCTTGCTTACACATGAACTTTTTAGACTGTTATCCATAACCAATCCAAAAGAAGAAAACACTTCTTCCTTATGCACTTTTCTCCAGACTAGCCCATTTTCCCACCACCCCTTCATCTGTAGCCAATGAAAATTCTTTCATAACAACCTGTATCTTTCCCCTCCAAACTCACTGTATAAAAAGGGCCCTGTAAACCCCAGGGTGATAGATGTGTTGTCTTCTTCATATAGCCTTGCTTTGGGTAATTTAGCATACTCAAGAACCTGGTCTTTTTTTCTGGCTAGCACATGGCTCAATAAATCCTTTCAGAAAAATTTTTTGGCCTCAAAGATTACTGTTTTATATATTTGAGCTGTGTCCATCATCACTGAGAATCACACTACATGCAAACCTCAGACTCTCCAGTATAAAATGCATACAAAGCTCAGGGCATTCTTTACAGGAATTTGGGGACAAAGGCCTTAGTGAGTGTGGCCATAGCCCAGGAGCACAGCTTCCTGGGTAAACGTAGTTTTTGTGCTGCCTTCACGACCTTTCCATTCTCCATGGAAACAAATAGAGAGATCCTCAAGAAAAAAGTGTCTCAAGATAACCCAGAAGAGGATGGGGCTTTGCTTCCTCTTAAAGAGACCCTTCTAGTCATTTTTTTGTATTTCAGTTGTTATACTCTTCAGCCTTAAGATTTTTATTTGGTTTCTTAATTTCTATTTCTTTTTTATATTTGCATTTAGTAAAGACTTATTCTGGTTTCTCTTAGCTCTTTGACATATTTAAGACAATATATCACTATTTAAATTAATAAAATAAAGCATTTAAATTTAATGGAAAGTATCACCCCTGAAAATTCATAACAATAGAACTTCAGATACATTTACATTCTGAATATATATTGGCTGATAAGAAAAAAAATCTCAAGCTAAAATATCAGATTAAAAGGGCCCTGGTTTTGTAGTATTCCTAAGCATCTGACAGAAATGAATGAATAAAAACTGAAGGAAAATCCCCAATAATTACCAAGGAATTTTCCAATGACAGGATCTAAAAAATAACTTTCAAAGCACACAAAACACACAATGAAATAAGGAACCATGAACAAGAATCAGGGGGAGGAAAAAAAGTCATGTCACTAAACACTTCAGATATTGACATTATCATATAAAATAATTATGTTTAATATGTATGGGAGGCGTTGTTCCCATTCTTTAGATGGGATTCAGATGTATGCAGCCACAAGGTGTGTTAGTCAGGTCTGTCTCCCCAGCAGTGGGCAGTGGGAACAGACTCTGCTGGCCAGCAGCTACATGACTTTGGCGTACACTTTACCCCACTGAACTTCAGTTCCTCATCTATAAGGCTAGGCTGATTACTCTCCAGGTTGCTGAGATTTAAATATGGTAGTTAATGCATGTGACCTACAGATCTTGGTCTACAGAAGTGCTCACTCTAGCTGCTGTGTTGTCTTTCCCCAACTCCACCAAACCACTACTTAACTTAGTGGTAGAACAGCATCCTGAAGGCATTCAAATTCAGTCCCAGGCAAAAGTCACAGGAACAGTCCCCACTGTATGCCCCTGCCCCTGTCTGAATGCCCAATCTCTGGTCCTAGGAGGCAGCACTGTCCCGTGAATTACAAGGCTTTTATTGCTGGAATCCTCTAGTCAGACACCTGGACATGGCAGTTTGAAAAAACTACTTAGTGATCAGGTGGCTTCCTTGGGATACCTGGCAAGGATGGCTCCATTAACATAAAGAACTTAGGTACATTTTATCCTCCAAAAAGGGAGGTTAGGAAACCAGGTGAAGCCTCAAGAGGTAAAAGAAACATCAAGCCACACTGCGCCCTCATTGGAACAGTCTGCAGAAAGGCCTGCAATCTTGTTTGGAAAGTGACTCTAGGGTCTGAAAAAGTAAGGAGAAGTCCCTTCCAACTACCTGCACCACAAGGGTATCCCAAGGTACATTTGAGAAGTTCTGTTAAAGCTCCCTCCATTGGTGCAGAAGGAGGAAGAAGAGTTATTCTTCTGGGATGGGGGAGCAGTCTAGGGGAAGAATGAAGGGGGACTTGGCAGTGCCCAGGATAAATCTGTGGATACCTGGAAGAGGATATAGGATGCAGTCAAACATGCAAGAATTGTTTGTTCCATCAGCTTTCTACTTCTGTCTTCTCTGACACTTACAGATGAAGCAGGACCTTATCCCCGCTGTCATCTTGGGCATCTCAGACCTCAGAAGGACAGGAGAGTTCACGGGAGAGTGCTGCCTCCTAGGACCAGAGATTGGGCATTCAGACAGGGGCAGGGGCATACAGTGGGGACTGTGCCTGTGACTTTTGTCCAAGCTGCTTTCTCTCTAGGCATAACACCCACAGAATGGCCCCATTAGTTCCAGGAAAGAGGAAAATGAGGGCAGTTGGGAGTCATGGGGCAAAGGGCTTGTGGTGCTAAGATAAAAGAACAGGTGTTTAAAAAATATAGGTGGCTAGTAGCATAGTTTGAAGAAGATCCAGGAACTTGTGTAGGAGTGGCCTTCATAATCTTATGACACACATGAACTAATTACTGAAATTCTGCAGCACACCATATTTTTTGCCAATCTGGCCAAAAAAAAAAAAAAAGGTATAAGTTGATTTATTCACACCAGACGGCTTTTGTTGTGTTGGCTGTTGTCTTTTAAAAAATTTAACACTCTAAAAGAAAAGAAGTCAGTGTCCTTGATTAAATAGTCAGGTATTGTATGCTTTAAAATTTTTTTGTGGTACATCATTTGAAAATTGCTGATCTACAGGCCCATCATTGTATATGTGGCCCATCCTTTACTGAAATGTTATTATGCAGCACACAACTATATAGGGTTCTGTACTATCCATGATTTCTTGGATAACATAACCTTCATGGGTAAGTGGGACTAATGTAGGATCTAAGAAAGCCAAACTCATGAAAACAGACTAGAATGGTGGTTTTCCAGGGGCTTGGGAGTGGGGGAAATGGGGAGATGTTGGTCAAATAGTACAACTTTCAGTTATAAGATGAATAATTCTAGGGATCTGATATATAGTATAGGGATTATAGTTAATAATAATGTATTGTATACTTGAAAGTTGCTAATATAAATCTTAGATGTTCACACTTCAAGAAAGGAAATGGTCATTTATGTGATGAGTTGGAGGTTTTAGCTAACATTATGGTGGTAATCATTTTGCAATATATAATTGTACCAAATCAACAGGCTGCACACTTTAAGTCTACACAATGTTATATGTCTGTTATACCTCAATAAAGTTGGTGGAAAAGAAGAAAAAAGTAAGGAAATATCCACAGTGAAAATGAAAGGCTATGTACTGTATCATTCCAATGATATGACATCCAGGAAAAGAAAAGACTGTGGAGACAGTAAAAAGATAAGTGGTTTCCAGGGGCTGAAGGCAGGGGTGACTAGTCAGAGCACAGAAAACCTTTAGAACAGTTAAATACTCTGTATAATAATATAATGATGTCTACAAGTCTTGTACATTTGTCTAAACCCATAACATGTACAGTACCAAGAGTGAACCCTGAGGTAAATTATGGACTTTGGTTGATTATGATGTGCCAGTATAGATTCTTAAATTGTTACAAAATACCATTCTGGTGCTGAACGCTGATGCTGGGAGCAGGGATTATATGGGAAATCTCTGTACCTTCCTCCCAATTTTGCTTTGAACTTAAAAAAAAAAGAACTAAAAAATAAAATCTTAAAAGACAGCTATGGTACTGGGTAGGAATGAACTGTTATTTACTGATAAATTAATTAAAAAGCTAACCATGCCAAAAAAAAATGCTGTTAGAGCTAGTAACAAGTTCAAAAATATTGCAAAATACAAAACTGCCATGCAGAAGTTGGTTTTTTTTTACATATTAAAAATGTACAATCCAAAAAGGTAATTCAGGAAATAATTATATTTACAATATCATGAAAAGAATAAAATATTTACAAATAAACTTAATAAAGGATGCAAAAATCTTGCAGACTGGAAAATACAAAGCATTGCTGAAATAAATTAAAGAAACAGAGCTGAACAGAAAGACATCTTGTGTTAAGGGACTGGAAGACTTAACACCATTAAGTTATTAACAGTACCCCAAGTGATGTACAGATTCAGTGCAGTACATATCAAAATCCCAACTTTTTTTACAGAAATAGACAAATTTACCCTAAAATTTATATGGAATCTCAGTGAACCTCAAACAGTCAAAACAATCTTGAAAAAAAAGAAGAAAGTTATGTATCTCCCATTTTCCAATATCAAAACTTACTACAAAGCTATGGTAATCAAAACAGCGTGGTAGTCACATAAAGACAAACAGATAGACCAAAGGAATAAAAGAGAGAGCCCAAAATTAATACTTCACATATTGGACAAATAATTTTCAGTGAGGGTTTCAAGACCATTCAAAGGGAATAGGACAGTCTTTTTAGCAAATAGTTCTGGGAAACTGAATATGCACATATAAAATAATGAAGTTAGAACCTTACCTTACACCATATACTAAAATTGATTCAAAATGGTTTAAAGAACAAAATATCAGAGCTAAAACTCTTAGAACAAAACATGAAGGGAAAACATTGACAAAACACAGATTTGTCAATGATTTCTTGGCTATGACACCCAAAGAACAGATAACAAAAATAAATAAATAAATAAACAAAAAAGTAAACAAACAAATAATTAAATAAAATTAAAACCTTTATCAAAATAACTACATCAAATGACACTATTGACAGAGTAAAAGGCAACCTATGAAATGGTTAAAACTATTTGGAAATCACACAGCTATTTAGAAGTTAATATCAAGGATATATAAAGAACTCCTGTAACTAAACAACAAAATATATATTTAAAAAATAGGCAAAGGACTTGAATAGACATCTCTCCAAAGAAGACATACAAGTTTCCAATGAGAACATGAAAAGATGCTTAACATTACTATCCATTAAGAAATTGTAAATCACAATGAAAAACTTCTCAACTCCTATTAGGATAGCAATTATCAAAAATCAGAAAATAATAAAAATTTTGGTGAGGATGTGGAGGAATTGAAAACCTTGAGCATTAATGGTGGGAATGGAATATGGTGCAGCCACCATGGAAAACAGTATGGCAGCTCTTCAAAAAAATAAAAATATAGTTATCGTATGATCCAGCAATTTCACTTCTGGGTGTTTATCCATAAGAAGTGAAAGCAGGAACTTGAGTAGACACATGTTCATAGTAGTATTATACACAATAGCCAAAAGGTACAACCAACCCAAGTGTCCATTAAATTATAAATGGTTAGACAAATGTGGCATATACACACAATGAAACATTATTCAGCCTTCTTTTTTTAAAAGATTTTATTCATTTATTTTTAGAGAGAGAGGACGGGAGGAATAAAAAGAGGGAGAGAAACATTGATGTGAGAGAGAGACATCGATTGGTTGCCTCTCTCACACGCACAACTGGGGACCTAGCCCTCATTAGGTATGTACCCTGACTGGGAATCGAACCAGCAACCTTTTGGTTTGCAGGTCAGCACTCAATCCACTGAGCCACAACAGCCAAGGCTATGCAGCCTTCTGACACATGTTTCAACATGGATGAAATTTGAAGACATTATGTTAAGCGAAATAACAGTCACAAGAGGACAAATACTGTATGATTCCACTTATATGAGGTGTCTAGGGTAGTCAGATTCATAGAGACAGAAAGTAGAATAGTGCACCCAATCTTGTGCACCAAAAGAGAATACCAAGGTATACCCGAGAAGCTCCCACAAATCTCTCTCCAATAGAGAGCAAAAAGAGAAGGAGGGATCACATATCCCCTCTGATGGGTAGTCTGGGGCAGAACAAAATGAAGCTTCTGAGGAGGTCTTGCCAGTATTCCAGATGGAACTGTAGGCACCCGGGAAAGGTTGGGGGCTGCAGTGAATCTACAGGAATTAATTTTTCTGAGTCAGCTTCCTCCTGTTACTCTTACAGGATCTAGTAGTTAAAACAGGGCCTTGTCCCCGCTAGCTATGGGAGCAGTTGAGAGATGATTCACTCTAATTCTTCTTCTGGGGCACAATAGGTCTTGGGAGCAGGGCCCCTTTTGGAGAATGCCTATTTTCCTAGTATGCAAACCACAGAACTACCTTCTGTATTCCATGGGGGAAAAAAATAAGTTTGAAGCAGTTATGGGGCAAAGAGCTTTGAGTGCTAGAATAAAGAAATGGGTGTTTACACAATGGAAGTGGCCAGTATTAATGGCTTAAAGAGGACCCAGGCACTTGTATTGGAGAGGCTGGAGTCAGTGAGGCAAGAGCCCAGGTCCTGACACACAGGCTAGTCAGTGCCATGGAGACTGGAGAGTCCAGAGGCTCTCAGGCTAGTGGCCTGGCAGAGCTGAGGAGTGAGGGCCTTCTCAACTAGTCAAAGGCTACACTGAGTCTCTATTCCTGGTCGTTCCCTACATCACTGCCGTCTGCCCTATCCTCCCTACCTCTTCATCCTGTAAGGCTCTTTAACCTGCAAGATTCCCCACGAAGTGCCATAGCAGACAGGGCAATGGATTCCCTCCTCCACTGCCCTGGGATGAGCAGACTCCCCAGCCAGGCACCAGAGCCACGGGCATACACAGCTGGACCACAAGCACTTTGAGTTCCTGCTCCTTATCCTCTAGTGTCAATTTATTGTCAAAGCTGTTCTTCAGTTTTGTGGCATTTACAGCAGCACATAGTTGTCTTGATATTTTGCCACAACATTAGTAATATTGATCAGGGGTGACAATCAAGATTATGCTAACATCTTTATGCACAGCTAGTCAAATGTCACAATTCAAACCACAAAGAGAAGATGACTTCATTAAAAGACTTGTCAGAGCATTCTTCCCTTTTCACTCCCAACATGCTCAGAATGGTTCTGAGAAGACTTTATAAGCCCTGAATAAGCCATGTCTCCAGTCACACACTTCTGCATGAAGGCAGGAGCAAAGTGTCACAGAGTAGTATGAGAACACCAGCCCACCTCATGGTACAGGTGGCAGGTGAGCCTTACCTGCCACAGTACCCTTTTTTTAACTTGCTGTTTGTCCCATAGTGTGGCAGGAAGAATCTCTGTCTGAGGCTTCATGTTTCCTCTTTGGAACTGCCTAGAAAAGGAGATGGAGGAGTGGTATGAAACAGAATATGATAAGCCCAGAGTCAACAAAGGGCACAGGCTCAACTTCTCCTCATTGTCTTGAGGCCTCTCTGTTCAAGGGAGAGCTGACATATGAAAACTAAGGAAGAAAACCAAAAGAATCTGACTCAAAAAAGAACCCAATAATGGAAACCTAGAAGAAGGAACATGTAGACAGAGGGACACAATACAGGATATTCTGGAGTCTGGCTCCTTAGTTGGCGTAAGTACTTACCAGTTAGCCATGTGGTCATGAGCCAGTCACCTATCTCTCTGAGCTTGTTTCCCATCTAGACCATGAGGATCATGTAGCATCCATCATCCCCAGGCTTGTTGCGAGGAGTCAGCAATGTAATGTACATGAAGTTTAGCAGCTTAATATTAACCACACTGTAAATTCTGGTATCTGCAAAGTAAATGCTCAATGAAACTGTATGTGATTATCAGAGGAATAAAGGAAAACAATCCTTAATCTCTAGATAGTCAGACTCTTCCACCTTGGTCACCAAATCATGGCTCCTGAAAGTTGGCCCATGTTATCCTGTACAGTATGACCTTGAAGACAATCTGACCTTAACTTTACTGATTTTTCAGAAAGTTTTGTTCCTAGCTCCCAGTTAGTAAGTGTCAGGGGAAGGCCAGAGCACAAGCCCTTTAAGCCTCTGGTCAGGCTCTGTTGCCTGCTGCTTTTCTCTGCTTTCATCACAATCTCTGTCTTGACTTGCTCAGTGGCCTCCCTTGAGCCAGTCTCCTGCATGTTTCAGGATCCCTGACTTCTCTCTTACATACCGAAGAAGAAGTCCTAGCAGCCAGTTTACTAAGCCCTACCACCTGATTACTTTGACATGACATCAATTCAGAACTGAATTTTTTGAGGTTCTTCCAGTATAGGAGTTTTACTCAGCTCAGTGGCCCTGAAGATCCAGCACCCAGATGCCCCCTGGATGGAGGTAGGATCTCACAAGGAACAGGGGATGTGAGCACCTCCATCATCCATGCATTCTGCCTCACTTTGCCCAGGAGAAGTTGCTGTGAGTGAAAGGTCAAGGAGGAGCAGATGCTTAGCACCTCTAGGAGATCCAGGCTGCAACAGTCAGAAGTGGAGCCCTGGCCAAGCTTGTGAAGACATTGCCACAAAACCCAAAATGTTATTTGCTTCATTGAGTGACCTTTATTTTTTCTAATAGGTCTCATCATGGCCTTCTTTGGCTATTGTTACATGAACCCAAAAAGAGAGAGGGTGGAAATCATCCAGGTTGGGGCCAGCATGACTGTTAGAAAATGCCACAACCTGCAAGGTGTAGAATTACCAAGGATCGTGTATCCTCAGCCAGATGTGCTAATGCCCTCTAGGAAAGATGTCCTTGTCATGACCCCTTCACTTGTTCCCATCATGTGGGAGGGGACTTTCAACATTGACATCCTGAACAAGCAGTTGCAGCTCCAGAACACCATTATTGTATTGACTGGGTTTTTGGCATAAAATCATACATTATCTTCCTAAAACTGTTCCTGGAGACCACAGAGATGTACTTCATGGTGGGACACAGGGTGAACTACTACATCTTCACTTACTGGCCAGATCATGTGCCTCATTTCCACCTTCAAAAAGGAAGTCAGATCATCATCCTCAAGGTCCAGAGCTATACTCACTGGCAAGACATTTCCATGCACCATATGGCGATGATCAACAATTTCTCTGAGCAGCGCTTCCACCGGGAGGTAGATTATCTTGTGGATGTGGACCTGAAGTTCAGCAACCATGTGGGTGTAGAGATCCTGTCCTCCTTGTTGGGCACCCTCCATCTTGGCTTCTATTGGCTCAGTTGAAACAACTTTCCCTATGAATGCAGGCCTCATTAACAAGCCCATATTCCTGAAGATGAGGGGGACTTTTATTACACAAAGGCCCTATTTGGGGGGTCAGTGATGGAGGTTTACAGACTCACCAAGACCTGCCACAAGGCGATGATGGTTGACCAAGCCAATCACATTGTTATTGTGTGGCATGACTAGAGCCATCTAAACAGATATCTGCTTCACCACAAACTGTCCAAGGTCCTCTCCCCTGAGTATATGTGGGGTAACTGGTTATTGGACTACAGCAAGGAACACCGGATAAGAAACTCATTCCACACTGTAAAGCGGTTTAGAGTGAATGTCTTGAGTAAGAATCAAAGAGGGTGAGCCCTAGTGCACTGTTGGTAGGAATGCAGACTGGTGCAGCCACTGTGGAAAACAGTATGGAACTTACTCAGAAAACTAAATATGGAAATGCCTTTTGACCCAGCAATTCTACTTCTACTGCTGGGATTATACCCTAAGAATTCTGAAACACCAATTCAAAAGAATTTATGCACCCCTATGTTCATAGCAGTGTACAATACCCAAGAGCTGAATATAGCCTAAGTGCCCATCGGTAAATGAGTGGATCAAAAAACTGCAGTACATTTACACAGTGGAATACTACACAGCAGAAAGAAAGAAGGAACTCCTACCCTTCGTGACAGCATGGGTGGAACTCAAGAGTATTATGCTAAGTGAAATAAGCCAGGCAGTGAAAGACAAATACCATATGATCTCACCTATAGTGGAACTTAATCAAAAAAACAAATGAGCAAAAATGAACCAATGACATGGAAATAAAGAACTAACAGTGACTTCAAGGGGGGGGGAGCAAGAGAGATAATGGAGGAAAGAAGAGGAAGGGTCAAGTCAAGGAACATGTACAAAGGACGCATGGACAAGGACAATGGGATGGGGATTGTCTTTGGGAGTGGGGGTTGGATGGGGCAGGGGAGAGTAATGGTGGGGGGGTGTGGAAATGGGGACAACTGTTACTGAACAACAATAAAAAATGGAAAAAGGACTTGAATGGACATTTCTCTACAGAAGATATACAAATGACAAGTGTATAAAACAATAGTCACTACCATGAATCATTAGGGAACTGCAAATCAAAGCAATGAGATACCACTTCACACTTATTGGGATAAAAACTATCCAAACAAACAAACATAAAAAACAAGTGTTGGTGAAGATGTGAAGAATTAGAGGTCTTGGATATTGTTGGTGGGAATGTAAAATGGTACAGTCACTGTGAAAAACAGTATGGAGGTTCCTCAAAAATTAAAAATATAATTACCATATTATCCAGTAATTCCACTTTCATGCATATACCCTAAAAAATAGAAAGCGGGATCTCAAAAAGATATTTGTATACCCATGCTTTTAGCAGTATTATTCACAATGGTCAAAAGGGGGAAATAAACCAAATATCCATTGACAGATGAATAAGCAAAATATGGCATATATATACAATGGCATATTTTTCAGTCTTGAAAAAATAATGAAAATTCTGATGAATGGTACATGAATGAACCTTGAGGTCATTATGCTAAGTGAAATGTCAGTCACAAAAGACAAATACAATATGATTTCATATATGAGGTTCCTAGAGCTGAATATAGCCTAAGTGCCTTAATAGAAGCAGAAAGTAGGATGGTGGTTTCCAGGTGCTTGGAAAGGGGGAATTGGGAGTTATTCATGGTGTAAAGTTTCAGTTTTACAAGATGAAAAGTGATGAATGGTAGAGATGTTTGAACAATATGCTTGTATACTTAATACCACTGAACTGTGCACTTAAGAGTGTTAACATAGTAAATTTTACCATATCTGTATTTTACCAGAATTTTAATTTACAAAAGAAACCAAACTGGTGGATTCACTCAACTGAGCACTACTCAACAGTAAAAGGAATGAACCACTCATACACACAGCATGGATGTTCCCAAGATAATTATCCTGTATGAAAGAAAATAGACCAAAAATAGAGTATAAGTACTTTATGATCCCAATTGTATAAAATTATACAGAAGACAAACAAATCTATATGAAAAAACAGGTAAATTCAGATTCCTTGGGATGTGGCTAATGGTTTCCTGGGAAAAACAACGAGGAATAATAAAGGGCACAAGGTAACTCTGTGGGTGATGGACAGGTTTATTATCATGACTATAGTGTTGGTTCCCTGAGTATATACACACTTATAACTTATGAAATTGTATGTATTAAATATGTAGTAAATTATTGCCTTACAATTTTATCTCAACAAAGCATTAAAATAAATTGTTGCACGTAAGAATCCCATCTCCACTCATTTCAGAAAACTAGAAGACTTGGCAACCTTATAATGACTCTACTATCTCTCTCCTTGCCTCGGTAGCAAAAGTGGCTGGCTCTCTCACAAATGCTACATCCCTGGACTTCAGCATCTACCTCCTCCTTTCTGCCAACGTAACAATGGCCAGAGATAGCGTGAGCCTGCAGTAATTGACAACACTTTTTAGATTATTTACTCTGCCAGTAACTTTAGTCACAGGACAGAGGTCTGGTGGTCTTCAAAATTTCTGCAAAGCCTGAATCCTGCAGTCAGATTCAAGGGAACACTGGTAGATGTTCTTTTAAAAGGTACATTTCTTGTTTGCTGTATTCTCACCTACTCCGTCATAACCCCCAGTGTTTCTGTACAAATTAGGGTCCCACTGGACCCAGTAAGTCTTACAATCAAAGACTTACAATCAAATACCAGATGTTAGACTTCAAGGTATATGGCTCCTTGGCAGGTGCCAAGTAAACAGTGTCTGTTCAACAGTGCTAGGGAATATGGCGCATTCCCTGGAAAAAAGCAGCCTATTTCATGCTACTCTCAAATGCACCAGAGTTTGTCACAAATGTCCCTTCCTCAAAGTAATCTCTGGTCCATAAAAAAATCATGCTTCAGATATTAGACCTTCAAAAGCCCTACAATTTTCTCTAGGAGGTCTTGAATACCAATACAAATGAGGTCAAATCTGGATTGAGGTCTTCTCTGCTATCCTGCTGTCCCCTCTGAAACAATAAATTTGGGGACCCCTTTAATTTGGTAGACCTTAATTCTGTTTTCAACCCATTCCACACAGTGATCAGAACATCAGAAGAACACAGAACATTAAAGTGGCTCTATCAATAAAACCCTTATTATCACCCAAACCAGAGCAATGTAAAGTAGGTAGTTGTTGGGTTGGTTAATGTGGGGGCTGGATAAATTCATCATGAGCACCATATCAACAATGTCCTTGAAAAAAATAAACCTTCTCAGCAAGCAGCCAGCAGAACCCAGCTCAGGTCTTCATGGACAAAGATGGGTCAGGTTCCAGCTACACAAGTCAGAATGGGAGGGATTGAGGAATTCTTATGGCCACAGGCTACTCACAATTCTCTTAGAAAGAGAAGTCTGCCTTCACTGAGCACAGGGAGTAGTTGCCACACACCCTGAAAACCTGTCAGTGGGTAGAGGTGAGATGGCTCCTGCCAAAAACACTGGTAAAGTCCATGGTCAGAATGCACAACTTAGCTTCAGAAAGCTTCCAACATATCTAGCATTCATAGGGAATCTCCCTAGGGTGAATATTTGGATGAACAAGGTCCAACTTTTGGCTGATGGCTCCCTCATAAAGACCACTCTCAGAGCTTATCTCTAGTGTGCACTGTTGTGCCGAAGGAGGAAGCACATTCTCGGTACTCCTTTCTCTAGTGTGAATTTTCTCATGCCGAATGAGGGTAGGCCTTTGGCTAAAGGCTTTTTCACATTCACTGCACTTATATGGCCTATCTGGTTTGTGAACTTTCTGGTGTTGCCTCAGATTAGACCTTTGTCTGAAGGTTTTCCCACATTCAAGGCATTCATAAGGCCGCTCACCAGTGTGAAGTCTCCGATGATTACTGAGGCTGGAACTTTGGTTAAAGAATTTCCCACATTCTGGACACTGATAAGGCCGCTCACCAGTGTGAAGTCTCCGATGGCTATTGAGGCTGGAGCTTTGGCTGAATGATTTCCCACATTCAGGGCACTGATAAGGCCGCTCACCAGTGTGGACTCTCTGATGTTTCATGAGGTCAGAGCTTCGACTGAAGGCTTTCCCACACTCACTGCATCCGTAAGGCCGTTCACCAGTGTGAACTATTTGATGTTGAATGAGACTAGCAATGTGACTAAAGAATTTTCCACATTCATTGCATTTATAGGGTCGTTCTCCAGTGTGAACTCTCCAATGTTTAATTAGGCTGGAGTTACAATTGAAAGATTTCCCACATTCACTACACTCATGAGCACTTTTACCAGTATGAACCCTCTTATGATGAATGAGGTTGGAGCGTTGGCTAAAGAATTTCCCACATTCATTGCACTTGTAAGGTTTTTCTCCAGTGTGAACCCTCTTATGTTGAATGAGATTGGAGCTTCTGCTAAAGAATTTCCCACATTCACTACATACATGAGGACTTTCACCAGTGTGAACTCTCTGATGTTTAATGAGACTGGAGTGTTGGCTAAAGAATTTTCCACATTCACAGCACTCATAAGGCTTTCCTCTATTGTGATCCCTCTGGTGCTGAAAAAGGCCAGTGGTGTGGCTAAAGAATATCCCACATTTGCTGCACTCATAAGGTCTTTCGGCAGTGTGGGTTCTCTGGTGCTGAGCAAGTGTAGGTTTGTCACTGAATGCATTCCCAAACTCACTGTACCTGTTACAGCCTTGGACAGTGTGAAAACCATCCACACCTCTGGTTCCCTGGTGTGGCTCCTTCACACTGTGAGTGACCTGATGCTGGAGAAAGCCAGATCTGGCTACAAAGTCCTTCCCACCCTCCCTGAAAGTGAAAGGTTTCTCAGATGTCTCATCTCTCCAACTCTTCATAAGCAAGGCCCTACCTTCTTGCCTTCTGATAGACTTGTCTTTGTCCTGCTGCATCTTTTGCTGGTGAAGGTTTGCAATGAACTCAAACTTTCTCCCATTTGCCTCACACACATATGGTTTCTGCCTGGGATGTGTTTCCTGGTGTTCAGCCAGGTGCAAAATGTCTTTCAAGTGTAGGTCACACATGTCAGAGAGGTAGTCCTTCTTGATGGATGGAGCTGTCTTGGGATTCCTGTCCTGTGACACTCCTACAGAAACACTATGCTCAGAAGGTGATTTGTCACCCTCTGTTCCATGGCGGACATCTGAAAGTAGAGAAATGCTTGTAAAAATCAGGTTAACTTTGATAGGAGGAATGAGCCCTGTCACAAGTGCATATCTAACCCAGGAATGAATCCTTGGGATTGTTGGCAAGATGAGAGGCCTGAGGTCAAGGTAAAGAATGATCTGCTCTGCAGTATGTGCCTGGCAAGTTTACAAAACAGGGGAGGCCCTACTAAGACCAAAAACACAAGAATGGGGTATAGCATTGGGCAGAAAAGCATGGTCTTTTCTCTAAGTGACTTTTCCCAAAGTCACTTCTCTATAAAGACTTTTCAGCAAGACCCTGGATGCTGGGAACACATGGGCCCCTGTGCAGGAGGAGATGTCTAGACTCAGTAAAGACTGATTGCAACTGGGTAGCTAGTGTTTAAGGACTGTTAAAAGGAATGTGCATATCTCAAGGCATATTAAGTGCAGGCCCATATAGGAGAGGGCCACAGAGGGAGCTGTGTAAAGAGTGAGACATGGAGGCCAGAAGACTGGGGCACAACCAGGGGTTCCAAGTCAAAGTAGAAATCACAAGCAGGCAATGTGTCAAGAATGGAAAGGAAAGATAGAAAAGAGATATGGCCATTGAGTTTGGCACCAAACAATGATAAACATGAAAAAAGTTGCAGGTATGATTTGAAGGCAACAGTGACATCACACGCTTCCCCATCTCCCACTTACCAGAGCCAGGCCCATTATATGCCCCTCTTGCCATGGCTGAAGTCATGTCCAATCTGTCAGGCACCCAGGGCTCTGCCCCCATTTCCAGCTGGGCAACTACATGAGACCTGAAAGATGTAAGTCCTAAGGAAAGGACAGGGCAGGTAAGTGGCTAGCACCTGCCCAGGTGAACTACCCCACCAGAGACAACAGGAAAAAAAGCATTATAAAAAGAATACACAAGGGAGCTATGGCAGGAACATCCAACGGTCATAGCAAGTAGTAACCACATCAGTGTCTAGAGTTCCTGGTGGTCAGGTCTTAGCTAAAGGAAAGGAGCAGGACAGAACTGTCACAGATCTGGGCAGTCACCCAGGCAGAAAGTGGCTGAGTCAGACAGGATCCACTGGGCTGACCATAAGACTTCTCATTCCTGGCCCCTTCCCCACAAAGCTTCAGGGCAGCAGGAGTTGGAGCTGTTCAGGAATAGGATGGGACCCTATACACAGCCCACCCCTGGAACCCATAACATATACCAGGGACCTGGGGAAGGGAGCAGCACCCATGGTCCAGCCATGGGAAGGAAAACACTGCCTCTTGGGAAAAGGGGACAGGGAGAGACGAGCTCAAGACACTCAGGTGCAGATGGAGGCCTTACCCAGAGAAGCGATAAGTGCAAAGTTCTCCAGCATGACATCGCAGTACAGGAGTCTCTGAGCCTCATCAAGAAGTCCCCACTCCTCCTGGGAGAAGTAGATGGTCACATCCTCAAAGGTCACACAGTCCTGCCATAATGAGGACAGTTCATTCCATGATCAGCTTCTCTCCTCAGGACTCCCAGTCTGTCCCT
This sequence comes from Pteronotus mesoamericanus, assembly GCF_021234165.1. NCBI lineage: Eukaryota > Metazoa > Chordata > Mammalia > Chiroptera > Mormoopidae > Pteronotus > Pteronotus mesoamericanus. The sequence continues at coordinate 6,252,900 of NW_026555307.1, forward strand.
CCTCTCCAGCTCCCCAACTCAGAGGAGATCGCATGCCCTGGTTTAGTTGGCATGTGCCCTTTTCTCAGGCCTCATATAACTGACAGGCAGATGGGCACAGAGCAGCTAAGCTCTGGGCCTAAAGTGCAGGGCCCAACCCCCCATTCTGTAGGCCCCCTCCCCTAGTGTCACCAATGTCATCCCTTCCAGAAACAAACAAACGCAGCCTCAGTCTTCTCCCTTTATCCCCAGTACCAGCTCACATTCACTCCTGAATGCATACCACTTTTTGGACTGCACCTTCCTCAAACTCTGTACCTCACCAGTGCATGAGGGTTCCCTCTCCCCACCCTGGCCCACATCACAGCCATCTCCATCAATTCCCAAAGGTCACTCTGCACAAAACATCCAGAGAGTTCTTGGCAAATACAACCAAGATCCCATCTTGCCCCAGTTCCTGGCTCCAATCTAGGCCACCCAGAACACACAGATATGTGATCCCATGTCCCTCTTTCTCTTTTCCACAGTCTGTGCCTTCATCAGTCACACTCATTTCAAAGCCAATCCACTGGTCCTCCTACTCCTACCTACCCTAGATCTAGTGGCTCTCCCAGTTGACCTCATTTCCCCCGAGTTAATTTCCAAGCCTGAATGAAAATTCCCAGGCCTAACCAAGGGTCACCACAGGGCCTGGTGAGAGGGCAGACGTGGCAATGAGCACTAGCCCAGGCCTCGCTGTAATATTACTTCTATTATAACTAAGCCTCAGCGCTTCTCATCTCTACACCCCCAGTGAAATCTGGCCACCTGTCAGACTCCCTTTCCTTACACAGCCCAGCCACCACCACCACCACTCTCCCTTATCTGTCTTTATGTTCTCAAGCCCCACCTTCCTCTGTCATTGCCACCAGGACCTGAAGTGTCACTCTCCTACATTAGACACACAGCTACACCCTTATCCATATACCAGGTGCCACATTTTGGATGTTTCTAACTGTGGAAGACCAACCAAATGAGAAAAGCAAAGGCTATTATTCTGAGCTTGCAAGGGAACTGGCCACTGCCACTCACGTTTTGGCAGACTTGAGGGCAGACAGAGGAGTGAGGAAACTTTAGATTGGACAAAAGGGCCAACGCGCCTCAGGTGGGCCCTGTTGGCATGGGGGAGCTGTGGGGAGGCTAACTAGAAGTAGGGCACCCTGTGTGATTGGTTAGGGTGTACATTTGACTTTCTCTGGTAGGACCTAAGCCAGAAGAGGGAAGAAAAATTATAGAAGCTGTCAGTTATTAATCAAGCTCTGGCCACTTGGAACCAGTTGTTATGGAGGTTACTGTTTAGCTTCCTGGATTGTCACTACAGAGACTGCAATCTGACTTCCTGCAAGTCTGACTTACAGCAGGCTGTCTTCCTGGGCTGTTTATTGTAGATAAAGAGGTTGGTTTCCTGAGCAGGTTGCTGCAGGTTGTGAGTCAAAGTTCTATTTTTATATATTGTCTGGCCATTGTCCCTTTGTGCATTCAGCCTCTCTTACTTTAACTACACCTCCCCAGAATACCGCCACTGTGTGTCTAGCTACCCACTTTTCACCTCGACTCAGAACATCATAACTCAACATGTCTATAACCTAACATCTGTTTTTCTACTGAAAATTTCTTCCACAACCAACTACCCCATCTCAGTTGATAGCTAATCCATCCTTCCAGCTACTAATACCAAAGCCCATGAAGTCCTCATCCCTTCTCATTCTCACGGTCCACATCAAAACATTTTGTCAACCTGACTTAAGAGACAGACCCAAAATCCAATCACGTCTACCTCACCGCGCAATTTCCCACTCTGCATTCATAGGTATAAGAGCAGAATCAGCTCACCTTCCTCCTCTGCTCTGAGCCTTCTGTGGCTCCCAGCACCCTCAGAAGAGAAGCCCAGCTCCTCAGCCCGCCATCCCAGAGCTGACCTGAGCCCACCTGCTCTCTCAATCTCACCGCCAAGCATTTCCAAGGTCCGTGAGCCTCGGAAACCCTTTCCTACCTCCTCCCACTACGTTTCGGAAATGGAACCCGCTCTACATAATCCTTGGCCTGGATTCTGGACCCTGGGCTGGTAGTGACTCGCGTCCGCGGCCCTAGACTCAAAAGTAGAGCAGTGGAAAAGGACCACAGGCCAGGCCCGCTTTTGCTAGCCGGACGCCGGACTCCTGCGGCTGGGAGGGATCTGAGCGTGAGGGCCTGACACGCGTCCACTCACCTGCGCCGGGTCCCTCAGCCCGGTCGCCGCCGCCATAAAGGCGGGTGACCGAGGCGGGTGTGGCGGGCTCAGCCCACCGCCTGCCTTGCCTTGCTCTGGGCGAGGTGTGACCTGGGCTGCGGGTCGCGCTCTTAACCTCAGTCTCCCGGGCATATACGGCTGCCGGGGCCCGCAGCGCCCCCTCTAGGGCCGCGGAGAGCGTCCGGCCCCGCTGAACCCTGGCGGAGGCCGAGTCCGGGAGATCCCGGCTCGTTGGAAGACGCGGAGGAGGGTCTGGGGAAAGACCCAGACCTTCCAGTCAGTTGGAAAAGCCGCCTGGGAAGCGCCAACGGCCAGGGGCGTACCGACCCGCTGGGAAAGGGACTTGCTGGACTGAAACGCAGGAAGTTCCGGCCCCCTCCTCCCAGGCCTTGAGAAACGCCACTCTCCTAGGTTGCCATTGGCCCAGGGCCAGCCGGCGACGCCTCCAGGACTGTGTTTTCCGTTTTGCGTCCGGCCCGGCGGGTGGGGTGCGGCGCGGCGCGGGGGAGGCGGCAAGCGGCCTGCGGGAAGGAGACGGGACCTTGCAGCTTCTCCGGGACACTGGCTGAGCTACACCGGGAGCTTTTCCTCTTGGGGCCAAGCCCCGGCGACCCTTGAGGTCTATAAAAGACAAACTTCATCGTGTTGGAAAGGAGTTTTTTGACAGTTTCTTAAAGGTGTGATTCATCTCTATTTTCCCAGAAGCCTGAGGTCTCCATGTGGTGTGGAGTCTCCGCCTAATTCCTAAAAGTTTACTAACTTTCTGTGTAATTCCTGAAAAGCAGGTCCATTTTCACCCCGAAAGTGCCAGGTAGGCGGAAGTGAGGCATTATTTCCTTCAGTAGGGCTTTCACCACCTCAGAAGATTTTCTCAGTTCTAGTAGGATAGGCTTCTACCCATCCTGAAAAGTTATCAACAGAGGCTGTGAATATTTTCATCCTTAGACCCTAGGCATCTGGGTAACGTCTATTCGCCAGTCCTCAAGTGGGCACTGTCCTTGGTATTGTATCCCTTCTTTCTTCTGATGGCGATCTGTCTTGGGGTTCATATTTGGGAGCACAACACATCTAGCTGTTACTTTCTGTACAATGAGGTACCACCTCACACCGGTCAGAATGGCCATCATAAACAGATCCACAAACAACAGGTGCTGGCCAGGCTGTGGAGAAAAGGGAACCCTAGTACACTGTTGGTGGGAATGCACACTGGTGCAGCCACTGTGGAAAACAGTGTGGAATTTCCTCAAAAAGCTGAAAATGGAACTGCCTTTTGATCCAGTGATTCCCCTGCTGGGACTCTACCCTAAGAATCCCAAAACACCAATTCAAAAGAACCTATGCACCCCAATGTTCATAGCAGCACATTTTACAATAGCCAAGTGTTGGAAGCAACCTAAATGCCCATCAGTAGATGATTGGATCAAAAAATTATGGTACATTGACACAATGGAATACGACGCAGCAGAAAAAAAAAAGAACTACTAAACTTCGCGACAGCATGGATGGAACTGGAGAGCATTATGCTAAGCGAAATCAGCCAGGGAGCAAAAGACAAATACCATATGATCTCACCTAGAAGTGGAACCTAACCAACAATACAAAGATGCAAGGAAAATAAGACCAGCAACACTGAAAGGAAAAGAAACCAACAGAGACAAGAGGGAAGGAGGAAGGGGTGGGCTGGGGAAAAGGAAGGGAAGGGGCAAGTCAAGGAACATATAGCAAGGACTCATGGACAAAACCAAAGTGGGGAAGGATAGAGGGAGGGAGAGAGGGGAGGGGAACAGGGGAAAGTGGTGGGGGGAAGGCAGAGACAAATATATTTGAAAAAAATAATTTATTTAAAAAAAGAAAAAAGAAATTCCAGGACCTGTGAGCTATAGTTTAATAGAGGTGGTTCATGAATCCCTTCCACAGTGCATGACCTCATGCAAATGTTTCATGACTGGCTCTACTAAATGTTCAGGAAGCAGTATAACTGCTTTCTTATTCTTTCTCCATTTGCTGTCAGGGCTACCTTCATCAAAACCCCAGCTCTCAGCTTTCTCTAAGTCTGCAGTCAAATATTCAGGGTCGAGTTGTGACAAGTCTAGAACAGGTACCAAAGGAGTTATAAACATTCCTCTAGCAGCCTCTTTTGCTGCTCAGTTGGCCACATTATTTCTTCTAGCCACTTTAGTGTCCTCTGTCTGATGCCCAGGGTAGTGCATAACTGCCACCTGTGAAGGTAGGTGGACTACTACTAATAATTTCAAAATTTCTGCTGCTTGCTAATCTCCTTTTTATTGGAGGTTAACAGTCCCCTTTCCTTCCATATGGAACCACGTACATGCAAAATTAGGGAAGCATACCTCAAATCATTATACACATTCACTTTCTTTTTGTGTGACAATTCCAGTGCCCTTGTCAATGCAATCAGTTCAGCTTTCTGAGCAGAGGTTCCCAGTAGTAAGGCCTTCACCTTTACCATTTCTTCAAAAGTCACAAGGCATACCCAGCCTTTCTGTTTCCTTTGTCCATGCAACTGCTTCGATCTGCATATTGTATCCAGTCTGTCTCTTCTAGAGAATGGTCCTGTAAATCAGTTCTGCTAGAATAAACATCAATTATTTCACCACAGGCATGCATTAGTGTGACCTACTCAGGCTCCAGGAGAACAGAGGCAGGATTTCAATTACTTACAGTTTTGAGGGAGATGTTGGGATTGTTGAGAAGAATTGCTTTGCATGTGCCGATTCTTCCAGCAGTGATCTACAAATTTCCTTTTTGTTCCAGCAGGCTCAGCACTTGGTGGGGTGCATAAATAGTGCTGGGTCATCACAGGGAAAACTTTTCAGCTTCCTGTAAAAGCTAAGCAGGCTAGCCACCCCTGGACAGTGCGACCTGGTTTTTTTTTGACAAGTATGCAATGGGTTGTGGGATGTCACTAAGCATTTTGGTAAGGACTCCTAGGGCAACGCACTGCCTTTCATGAACATATAAACTCAGAAGGGTCTTCAGAGGGCTTCTGTTGTACCACCTGTGCCATATACAGACTGTTCTGCTTAAGGACCCCTTTCTTCAGTCCTTCAAGAATGTACTTCTTATGCTCTAAGAGAGAAAGGCCATTTTCATTAGGGTCCCACTTGGGTTCAGTTAAAGGTGTTACCTTAATAGGGTTGGGAGCTCCCTCTGGATTTTCTTGGCGCAATCTCCAAGCCTCTTCCTTTGCCTTATCTAATACTAACCTCTGCTCATCCACCATAAGTAAAATATTCAGTCAGGTTTGTTTGTCTGCCCAGTTGGGATGGTGGGTGGCAAAAAATAACTAAGAAATAACATAATTCAGTTATTTTAGTAGAATCATCCCTACAAGAAAGATTTGAGTTTTTCCAGTTTAACAGATCCACTGTAGAAAATGGAGTATGTGCCTAATAAATCCAGTGGGCTGACCCTCTGGCCTTACTCCCACTGGAAGTTTTTGCAGGGTATATTGCCCTATCCCAGTAGTGGGGTTTTTTTCCCCACTGAATTTGGTTTGCTACAGGTTCAGGATAGAAAGACAAGTTGAGGCTCACCTCCTTCACCTTCCTCAGCTGGGTAAGAAGAGGATCCCCCACGGCTGGAGGGGCCATGGAAACCCTGACCATGCTCACAGCAGCCATGACATCCTAATCTTTCTGGTCCCTTTCTTCTGAGCTTCTGCTATCTTTCACAGGTAAATTCCCTTTTCTCTAGGCCATCAATCTATTTCCTTTTAATCCTGCTTATGCATCTTTATTATATAAAGTCATAAAAGCCTAAACATAAGATATTCCATCCCATTTCCCCAATCTTTGACAAAACAACTCTAATTGCAGTGTAGTATAGTAATTTAGAGACCCATTCAGTGGCCAGTGCTCTCCTGAGTCCAGATTATACATAACCCAAGCGGTATTGCAATAAAAGCCCATTTTCTTTTTAGTCATAAGATCATAAGCATAGGTCAACCAACCAGTCAGAATTCACCAAAAATGGCTGTTCCCTGGAACAGAGGCTCCTCCACCTATTCTACCAGACAGAACTCTGTAATATCACATGAACCAGAAGGCACCTTAATTCCTCACAGCCGTTCTAAATCATAACCCAGGACTGTAATCCTGAACCAAAAAGTGCAGCAATTCAATCAAAAGTTAAGGCAATGGGGAATGCCGAGAATCAGAGAAGGAGAGTCCCCAAGTGAAATCATTTGACAGCTCCTAGGGAGTCTTCAAATCCACACCCGAGGGCCCCCAATCCAGGCAGCCAACAGGGTTTCCCACCAAATGCCCAGACTTACTGAAGAGTCCCAAATGTATCCCACCAGAGTTGCCAGAAAGTGAAACCAGAAAAGTCGGCATTTGTGCTGCCTGTCACTACGAGAACCAATAAGTCGAAACAAGAACTGAATCTTTATTGGCACTTTATTCAGTTGCTGGCTCTCTGAGAAGACAGCAGATTATGTACTCCATTTTAACATCTCATCTCAAGCCAACCTTTTTATAAGAAGAAAATGGTAGCTAAAGGGTTTAGAAAAGGTTAATCAGAGTTGTTCCAGCAGTGATTTTCCTTAGTATTTATTTATTAGTGATTACTAACTCTTTATCTGTGTCACAGACATTCCCTCCCTTGAACACAGTGGCTCAGATATCATCTCCATCTGCTCGCAAACACCCTGTAGCACAAAGGTTGAATTGATTGTCAACCTCCTGGAGTCACATAGGTCGTGTATTCCAGCTCTTGAAACAACAGCTTTCCACCTGCATTAATCATGTAAGCCTATCAACTAAAACTCTTAACTCTATAATTATTAACTCTTGAGTTCCCCTATCATTTTTACATATTGTTGGGTTAATTTGATAATGTTTTGTTGAAGACTTTTGTATCTATGTTCATGGCAAGTATAGGTCTGTAGTTTTCTTGTAATAACTGATTAGTTTTGATGTTAAAGTAATGCTAGCCTCATAAAAGAGTTAGTAGGCATTTTTGTCTGCCTCTATGTTCTGGAAGAAATTTTACGGAGTTGGTAATATTCCTTAAGTATTTGGTATAGTTCACCAGTAAACCCATCTGGATTTTTTTCTTATGTTTTAAAATAGTATTAATTATTCATTCAGTTTCTTTAAAAGATTTACCATATTTTGCATGTATAATGAGCACTTTTTGCCCAAATTTTTTAGGGAAAAATAAAGATGCAATAATGGGTAGTACTAATTCTGTATCTATGTAATTGTTTTTAGTTCTTTTATTTACACCTTTGAGTTAAAAGTGTAACCCTAGAAAGCAATAACAATATGCATATATTCAAAAATAAATGTTAAAATTTCTTTATAATACAAAAAAACAAGTATCTAAATGTAAGTAAAGAAATAATTGAATTAAAAAATTAAAATGAAAGATTTTTTTTTCCCCTGAAAGTTTTGGCCAAAAATGTGGGTATGCATTATACATGGCAAAATACAGTTGACCTAATCTGGTTATCTAATCTACATGGTCCTTTGTGTTTTTAAAGATTATGTCTTTATGGAATTGGTCCATTTATCTAGGTTATAAAATTTGTTAACACATAGTTGTTCATAATATTCCTTTATTATCCTTTAATGTCCATAGGATTAGTAGTAAATGATCTGTCTTTCATTTCCAATATTAATAATTTGTGTCTTCCTTCTTTTTTAATTTGTTAGTATGATGAACTGAATAGTGTCCCTCTGCCTCCAAAATTCACATGCTGTATCTCTAACCCCAAAAGCAATTGTATTTGGAAATGGGGCCTTTAGGGAGGTAACTAAGGTTAAATGAGAGCATAAGCGTGGGGCCCTGACAAGATAGGATCTGTGACCTTATTAGAAGAAGACACCAGAGATAACTCTACACAGGCAGGCAGAGGAAAGACCATGTGAGGATACAGTAAGAAAGCAGCCATTTAAAAGCTGGCAAGAAAGGCCTCAACAGAAACAAACTCTGACAGCACCTTGATTTTGGACTTAGAGTCTCCAGAACTGTGAGAAAATTAATTTCTATTGTTTAGATCACCCAGTCTGTGTTATTTTGTTATGGCAACCATAGCAAACTAATATAGTTTGCCTGGCTAGAATTTTATCAATTTTATGAAACTTTTCAAAGAACCAGCTTTTTGTTTTGTTGATTTTGTCTATTTCTGTTTTCAGTTTCATTGATTTATGCTCTAATTTTTATTATTTTCTTATGTTAACTTTGGGTTTAATTTGTTCTTTTTTCCTAGTTCCCTAAGACTATATTATTGATTTTTATTTTTTTTCTAGTAAATGTATTCAATGCTGTAAATTTTCCGTCAAACACTGCTTTCACTGTATCTGATAAGTTTTGATGAGTAGTATTTTTATTTTCATTTAGTTCAAATATTTTTTAGTTTCTCTTGAGACTTTCTTTTTATACACAATTTTTATTCAATAATAATACCTCAATAAAATGGGGGGTTAGGGAAGGCGAGAAGTCACCTGTTAATTTAATAAGTATTTATTAAATTTGAATACGCCAGACATCAATACAAGATAGTGGTAAATAAGAAATAGTCTTTAGCTTCGTAGGGCTTATAGCCTACTGGAAAATACTTCTCATTTAATAAAAAAAAAATCAAGCCCCAGCTTCCCACATGATGGACAGGGATTCTTGGCTTTATACTGAAAAGGAAGAAGCTAGAACACACAAAAGTGAGTGGTAGAAAGACATAGCAATGTGCACAAAATACTCTCCATGAGCATAGAGTAATATTGTCTGCACACTTGTGTTACCTGGTCCCCAGGCTGGTTGTTGGGATGGATGTGGAAGGCTCTCACCTCCTTCTTCAATTCTTTGATCAATAAACACTCTTACCACAATGACTTTCTGGACATGACAGAGACTTTTAGTTACCTTCCTAACACTTATTTTCCCCTTTCTTTTTTTTTTAAATAATTTCTTATTTTTCAGTTACAGTTGATGTGTAATGTTATATCAGTTTCATGTGTACAACTCAGTGATTAGACATTTATATAACTTATGAAGTGGTCACCCTGATAAATCTAGTACTCATCTGACACCATAGATAATTATTACAATATTATTTACTATATTTCTTATACTGTACTTTACATCTCCATGATTATTCTGTAACTACCAATATGTACTTCTTAATCCTTTCAACTTTTTCACCAATTCTCTCAACACCTCTCCTATCTGGCGACCATTCAAAACTTTTCTGTATCTATAATCTGTTTCTCTTCTGCTTGTTTTTTATTATATTTTTTAGATTCCACATATAAATGAAATCATATGGCATTTGTCTTCCTCTTTTCTGACTTATTTCACTCAGCACAGTACTCTCTAGATGCATCCATGTTATTGCAGATGGCAACATTTTATTCTTTTTTTTATGGCTGAGTCATATTCTATTATATATGCACCATTTGTTCTTCATCCATTTATCTGTTGATGGACACTTAGGGTGCTTCCATATCTTAACTATTGTAAATAATGCTGCAATGGACACATAAATGCATGTCTCCTTTTGATTTAGTGTTTTAGATTTCTTTGGATAAATATCCAGAAGAATTGCTGGGTCCTTCATTCTTTTTCGTTATAGACTTTATTTTAAAATGTATTTTGTCCAGTATAAGTATTGCTACCCCAGTTTTGTTGTTGTTCTTTTCATTTTTATGAAATATTTATTCCCATCTCTTCATTTTCAGTCTTTGGGTGTCTTTTGATCTGAAGGGAGTCTTTTATGAGACAGGATATGTGAAGGTCATGTTTTGTTGTCCATTCAGCCACTGTATTAATCCACTTGCATTTAAGGAAATGTAGATAGATATGTATTTATTGCCATTTTATTACTCATGTTTTTTATCTTTATTTCGTCTTAAAGACCCTTTAACATCTCTTTTAATACTGGTTTGGTGTTGATGAACTCCTATCAATTTTTCTTGTCTGAAAGCTTTGCTGGGTAGAATAAATTTTTGTTTTCATCACTTTGAATATTTCATGCCAATTCCTTCTGGCCTACACAGTTTCTGTTAAGGAATCAGCTGATAGTCTTATGGTAGCCCTCTTGTAGGTAACTGTCTTTCTCTTGCTGCTTTTAAGATTGTCTCTGTGTCTTTAATCGTTGCCATTTTAATTGTCTCTTGGTGTGGGCCTCTTTGGATTCATCTTGTCTGGGATCCTCTGTGCTTTTAAGACTTTTATGCCTATTTCTTTCACCAGGATAGGAAAGTTTTCCATTATTATTTTTTCAAATATGTTTTCAATTCCTTGTCTCTCTCTTCTCCTTCCAGCACCTCAAAGATACAAATGTTGGTATGCTTGAAGTTGTCCCAGAGAATCCTCAAAGTGCCCTCATTTTTTAAATTCTTTTTTTTCTTTTTGCTTTTATGGTTGGGTGTTTTCTACTTTTTAATCTCCCAAATCACTGGTTTGATTCTGTGCCTCATTTATCCTACTGTTGGTTTCTTGTATGTATTGCTCATTTCAGTTCTTGTATTCTTCATTTCTTTTTTTTTAATGAAGATTGATTTTATTTATTTTTTAAATGTCAAGATATATTATAAAATATTAAAAAACTTAAATCCATTATAAAGTCTAAGCAATTAAAACAACATGACACCAGCACAGAAATAATCAAGTAGATCAATGAAATAAAATGAGAATTGTAGAAACAAATGTATATATCTGTCTAACAATGTAATACATGATTAAATTGATATTTCAAATCAATGGGGAAAATGAAGCTTATTCAACAAATAAGGTGCATGGACCACTATTGAAATAAAAAAAATATAGAACCCTACTTCACATATTATATAGAAAATATTCAGGTCATTTAAAAATCAACATGTAAAATCTAAAGAGTTTTAGGAGAAAATACAGAATAGTATTTTTCTTACCCTGAAGTAACATATTCTAATCCAGAAGCTATAAAGTAAGATATTGACAATATGACCATATTAAATATTTAAGACTATATAGTAATATACATATAAAAAATTAAAGGACAAATAATAGAATAGGAAAGTATTTGCAATACATCTAAGAAAAAGGTTAATAGTTTTTTGGATTTTTTAGGGAAAAAATTCTACAAACATTCAATCAAAAAATGGATAAAGAATACCAAGAAGTCATTTAAAGCTTCTTAAAAATAATAGAAATAGGTAAGAAATATACAAAAACAGGCTTAGTTTGAACAAATAATAAAAGAACAACTAAAATAACACATCATTGTCACAACCAGATTAATAAGTATTAAAAATATTGGTAATATCAAATATTGGTGACTGTGAAAAGAACTGGGTATTCATAAACTTTTTCTTCATCTTCTCAAACCAGTCCCTTTAGCATATTTTGCAGTGCTGGTTTGGTGGAGGTGTATTCTTTTAGCTTTCTTTTGTCTGGGAAACTCCTTATTTCACCTTCCACTTTAATTGAGAGTCTTGCTGGGTAGAGCAGTCTTGGTTGCAGGCCTTTGTTTTCCATTACTTGGAATATTTCTTGCCATTCTCTTCTGGCTTGTAGTGTTTCTGTTGATAAGTCAGCTGTTAGCCATATTGGGGCTCCCTTGTATGTTACTACCTGTTTCTCCCTTGCTGCCTTTGGGATTCTCTCTTTGTCTTTGATATTTGCCATTTTCATTATGATGTGTCTTGGAGTGGGCCTCATTGAGTTCCTCTTGAATGGGACCCCCTATGCTTCCTGGACTTGTGTGACTTTTTCTCTCCTCCAATTAGGGAATTTTTCCATTTTTACTTTTTCAAACAGTTTTTCTATCCCTTCCTCCTCTTCTTCTCCTCCTGGTATCCCTGTTATACAGATGTTATTACATTTCAGGTTGTCCTGAATTTCCCTTAACGCCTCTTCATTCTTTTTGAGTCTTTTTTCTTTTTCTTGCTCTTTCTGGGAGCTTTTTTCTACCTTGTCCTCCAGCTCGCTGATTCATTCTTCTGCTTCATCTAGCCTGTTTCTGATGCCTTCTACTGTGTCCTTCAATTCAGAAAATGTATTCTTCATTTCTGCTTGTCTCTTATTGATAGTTTCTATTCCTTTTTCATGCTGATATAGTTTGCAGTAAGTTCCTCATAGTTTCCATGTAGTTTTTGGTAATTCTCTCTGAGCTCACTGAGCTCATTGAGCTTCCTTTGAACCACTGTTTTGAACTCAATATCTGATCGTTTACTTGCCTTCATTTCATTTATATCTCTTTCTGGGGATTCTTCCTTTCCCTTTGACTGGGGGGTGTTTCTTTGTCTTACCATTATTTGTGAGACTCTTCTTTTTTGCTTCTGCTTCTTAAATTGACTTGTCTTGATTTCCTGACTTTGTGGTGTGAACTTCTATGGTAGGATACTGCTGTTTTGACTTTCTGGTTCTGCCTTTGATGACGTCAGATGTTGATTCTGTCTGACCTTAGGCAGTCTGTTAAAGACTTCCAGGAATCTACTGTCTGTGGCTGTCTTCCTCAGCTGTTAATCTAGTCACTCTGCACTCTGCAGACAGGCTTAGAGACACCACAGAGTGGTGCAGAGTCCCTCCTAGGGGCGGGTTCTCTCACACTGCTGCCGCTCAGGGGAGTGATCTGCCTGAGCCAGACGGCTGCTGCTATATGGGGGAGGAGTCAGCACCAGGATCCTGCTGGCTACTCTCTCAGTTCTTTCCCCAAAGCCTCCTTCCGCAATCTCTCCTCAGGCGTCTCTAGCCCATTCTGCCCCACCTTTGCTGGAAACCAGGGTAAATGGCTGCAAATGAAGATTTATGCGTTGGCCCTTTAAACGGCTCTTTGCATCTGCAGCTGCCTGTCTCTGGCAGAGAGCAGCCCTGCTGCTTTTCACAGCTGGCTGTTATCTGTGTACTTTTTGGGCTCTGGTTCTGTAGGCTGGAGATCCCTGCTGTGGTTTAGACCCCGTTCATCTCAGGAGGATCCAACTAGTCGTTTCAGTATCCTTCTGGCGCGGCCACCTGTGGGCACACCGCCTGCCTTCTTGAGTCTCTACTGCACTCCTTACCAGTTAGGTTGTGCTAAAGCTGATTCTTCTGTCTCTTTGAGGTTATAAGGCTCCTGTCTCACTAGTGTTCAGTTGTTTGTTCCAGGTAGTTCCTCCACAATTTAGTTGTAATTCCAGATTGGTCCTGGGAGGAGGTCAGGTGGTTTCTCCACAATTTAGTTGTAATTCCAGATTGGCCCTGAGAGGAGGTCACTTCCACTCACTCCTCCACCATCTTGATTCTCTTACTATTTTATTTGTGGCTCACAATTCTTGGATGATTTGGTAACCTTTTCAATTAGGTAGAACAGGTGTTGTGGGGGCTAGATGGGGAGATAAAAAGGCCCTTGTCCATAAATCCATGAGTAATAGGTCTGAGACTATAAATCACATCAGGTTTTAGAATACTGGCTTAGTTTAGGAAGAGATATAATGAGGTTTATATCCACCACTAAAGACTCTGCTTCCAAGATGTGTCCTATATCTGTCTGTATTTTTAATTTTTTTTAGCCCAAAGTAAGTCGGGAATGTGAATGACCGTGTCCTGAATGTAGGGGGTTGCAAGGACTTAGAGAGCAGTGAGGGCTCAGGAAAACCTGGGTAATTTATGGAAGCTGTCAGAGGGCAAAATGAGAGGAAGGGGGCAGGAAGTCCAGACTTTAAAGATTAGCTCCTTGGATCAATGTGAAATATTAACATTATAATTAGAATTTAAATATCTGCCCATTACCTTTAAAGGGGTTATGGAGCTTAACAAAAAGCTACGTTGGGCATTTGAAGTTGGACACAGAAAACTGGTAAATCATATGGTAATGAGGCAGGTTAGTAAGAAGCTATAGAAATTCCTTGACAAGTGGAATAAAGGAAACTGAGATAAAATTATTAGCAATTTACAGCCAGTTAATAAATCACAAGGTTTTGTCTTTCCTAGACAACAACACTTAGAGGCAAATAGTTTACATATTCCAGGACATAACAGCCTTAGTCCTTGTCCCTCATCAGTGGCATTCTTCTTTTTTAAAGAAAGCTGCTGTCTTTCTTTTTTTAATTTTTGTTTATTTACTCTTAGAGAAAGGGGCTGGGAAGGAGAGAGAGAGAGAGAGAGAAATATCAATCTGAGAGAGAAAACTTGATTGGTGCCTCTCCCATGCCCCCGGACTGGGGACCAAACCCACAACACAGGCATGTTCCCTGACTGGGAATTTAACTGACAATCTTCACTTTTCAGGATGACACCCAACCAGCTGAGCCACACATGTCATGGTTTCCATGACATTCTTTTTAATGTTCTTTGAAAACAAAACTAACCAGAAAATTACCCCTGATCCCTTGTATATTTACATTTTGATGAATTAACATATTGAAGGACACACTTGAAAGACTAATGAGTATTCTGTTAAGACCCTCCCCTGAGGCCTCCCCCAGGATTCCAGCCTGCCAAAGCAAGATAAAAAACCTGAAGACAAAGGACCCATGATGTGCTCTTGCTAGAGCCTGCTCACACTTTGCATCTCTGCCCTCTTTCTCCTAGATTCTAAGGGACCCCACAAGACTTGCAAACAGGGGAGCGGTGGACAGCGGCATCTTATCCCTGGTACACCCCCTGAACCTGTCTCTATGGCCTCCTGTTTCTCTGACTTTCCAGTTAGCTCACTTCTGTCACTGTGACTTGTATTTCTCAGAAAGCCAAAGAAGCCCCACTCAGGGTCTCTGCTGTTGCTTCTTCTACTCTATGCCTTTCTTTTGTTTCACAGTCCCCAGCTTTAATAAATGTACTCTCAAAATCACCTGGACTTGTGTTATGAAATCTTCCTACATGAAGTCAAGAACGCACACACTGCCAGCAGGCCCAAGGCAGACCTGTTTCAGGACTGGTCCCCATCCAGCAGCAGTTTGGCAACCAACATGGGGCACAAAGTTGTTTTCTCTCCTTTACTCTCTTTCTAATTCATCTTTCCTATCACTTACCATCATCATTGTGGGGGAGACCTACCTGTAAGCTGTCAAGTAAACCCTTCATCAAAAAGTGCCTCCTGAAGGCTGAGATGGAAGGAAGCCTGGCTTCTGGACATGGAGACACCTGCCCACAAGACCATCCCCAGATGACACTTGAGTGATGGGGTCCAGTAAGTCAGAACATGATTGCCCCATTGTCCAAAGGAAACTCTTCCCTTCTGCTTGTTTGGCCAGTGTGGAGTTGAGTCCCCAAAGTGGGGTAAATCCACCCCCAGGACACCTGGCTACTGCCCTGGTCATTGGTAAGGCTACCCTCAGGGCACAGGGTAAACATGCCCATGAGTCAAATATGCTTTCTTTTAAAATTTTTCTCTCTGTGCATTTCTTTACCCCTACTGTCACTCCCAATCCTCTGTCTGAAGCATTTATTACACCAACTTTAACAACTTTATTCTTGTCATACCACACCTTATCTTCTGTCACCAGGTTTCTTTTCTCCTGTGTAAACACCTCTTTGGGATACTACATATGTAATTCCTTCAACTGGGGCTAAGGCTTTCTTTGTTTCCACAGCTAATTCGTGGCCTTTGAAGCTTTCATTGAATCTTAACAACTCTTCCTACTGGGTAATTGTAAATGTAAACAAGGCTAAAGTAACTGAAGGAAAATAAAAATAAATGAATATTTTAAATACCCTAAAACCTCCTAATGGAGGCTTGAGAGCTGCTGTGGTCCTGGAAATAATAGGGGAATTAATATTACCCCAAATCCTGTGCAGGCTGTGGGAACAGCAGGGACAATGCCCTGCCTCAACATGAAGGAGGGGAAAGTGGCATTTTAAAAATTCAAGCAATTGAAGTAGCCAGTCTCCTCAAAAGTTGTCAAGAACACTAGATGATTAAATAGCACAGTAAAGGAATGTAATAATCACCAAGAGTCAAAATGGGTAATTTAAATTAATGCCTTTTAAAGTTATTAACATAAAATATATGTTTGTTTTGCCTGGGTTTCCAAAAAGGTTCATGTTATCTCTGTTATGTCTTTAAAATGTGAGTGTATTTGCCATTGGGAAAAAACACCATTTCTAAAAGTCATGACTTTTGGGAATTCTGGTAAAGATGGTGGCCTAGGTAAGCATGACTCACCTCTTTGAACAAATCAAAATTACAACTAAAATATAGAACAACCATCACTAAACTGTCAATAATCAAGCTGAATGGAAGTCTGATAACTACCAAATTAAAGAAGCCACATCCATCCAGACTGGTAAAGTGGGTAGAGACACAGAATGTGCTGGTACCACATCCACTTGTGGTGGATAAAAATTCAGGATGGATATCTTGGGAGTGAGGAGTCCCAGCCCCACACCAGGACCCCCAGCCCAGGGTTCCAGTGCCAGGAAGATAAGTCTCCATAACTTCTGGCTGTGAAAACCAGAGGTGATTGAGTTGGTAAAAGAAACCAACTCAAAAAAAAAAAAAAGAGAGAGAGAGAGAGAGAGAGAGTCCCAAGCAGTTCCTCTTAAAGAAAACATACATGGACTTAGAGCTCCCTCTCCCTCTGAGCACAAGTGCTGGGGTAGCAGCTTGAAAGGCAACAGTGGCATACAGGGAGAAATGGAAGTATCTGACATCAAAGTGAGAGCTGGGAGAGAGAGGGGCAGGCAGAGGCCATTGTCCCTTTTCTGAGCTCACCCCCTACAGAGCCACAAAACCACAGAGCAAGCAGGCTGGAGCCATATCTGAGACTCCATCAAGCTGGCTAAAACTGCCCAGCCCTTGAGATCCTTAGAGATTCCATCCCACCCAACTTAAAGGCCCCCCTAAGCTGCTTTTCCATACGAATTGCTGGTCTTTGTTCATGCTTCACAACTGCCTAAATCTTCTCAAACAAGCAACAGCCAGCCTAAGTGAGCCCCCAACTCCGGTATCCCTTGTTAAGTGGCTGCAAGAATGTCACTAGCAGCAACCAGCCTAGATTCACATCTTGGCTTCACCTGGGAATCTCTAAGCCCAGCACAAGTAGCAGCCATCTCAGATTCCTTTACATCTCTGAAAGGGTGGCCCTGGGCAAAACACAGGTTGGGGCTGACCTTGGCTTGCACCATGTGGGAAGTACCAGAGCCTGCACACCCAGTGGACAGATACAGAACACATCAGAGCACCACCACCCTGCCCCTGCACAGCTGACCCTCCATGGGTGGAGACTGGTGGTCAGTGTCCACAGCCAGTCCTTGCAGCTGACTGGCCTGGGAAGATCCCACCCATTGACCTGCTAACAGAAATCAAGGCTCAACTACAAGAGGAGGGTGTACTCAGCCCACACAAATGGTGTACCTCAGGCACTCAGTTTGGGAGATAGGGGAGACTGTGCCACTAGACCCTACTGGACACCTGCTACATTAGGCCATGCTTCCAAGACAGGGGGTCATAGCAACTCTACTGAATACATATAAACAAACACAGGGACGTTGCCAAATTGATCAGACAAAGAAACATGGCCCAAATGAAAGAACAGATCAAAACTCCAGAAAAAGAACTAAACAAAACGGAGATAAGCAATCTATCAGACGCAGAGCTCAAAACACTTGTTATTAGGATGTTCACGGAATTTAGTGAGGACTTCTACAGCATAAAAAAGATCCAGTCAGAAATGAAGAATACACTAATTGAAATAAAGAACAAATTACGGGGAAACAACTGTAGAGTAGATGAAGCCCAAGAATCAAATCAATGATTTGGGATATAAGGAAGCAAAAAACCAATCAGAACAACAAGAAGAAAAAATAATCTGAAAAAATAAAAGAAGATAATGTAAGCAGCCTCTGGGACAACTTCAAGTGGCCCAACATTTGCATCATAAGGGTGCCAGAAGGAGAAGAGAAAGAGCAAGAAATTGGACATTTGTTTGAAAAAATAATGTTAGAAAATTTCCCTAATTTAGTGAAGGAAATAGCCATGTAATCCAGAAAGCACAGAGAGCCCCAAAAAAGATGTATGCAAAGAGGCTCACTCCAAGACACATCATAATTAAAATGCCAGAGGTTGAAGATAAAGAGAGAATCTTAAAATCAGCAAGGGAAAAGCAGTTAGTTGACTACAGGGGAATTCCCATAAGACTGTCAGCTGATTTCTCAAAAAAAAGTTTGCAGACTAGAAGAGATTAGTAAGAGATATTCAAAGTCATGAAAAGCAGGTACCTACAGCCGAGATTGCTCTACCCAGCAAAGCTATCATTTAGAATCGAAGGGCAGATAAAGAGTTTCCCAGACAAGAAAAACTGAAGGAGTTCTTCATCACCAAACCAGTATTATATAAAATGTTGCCCTGGCTGGTGTGGCTCAGTGGAACCACCTTCTGTTTTGACTGTAAACCAAAACCTTGATGGTTTGATTCCCAGTCAGGGCACATACCTTGGTTGCAGGCCAAGTCCCCAGTTGGGGGCATGCGAGAGGCAACCTGTGGATGTATCTCACACATTTATGTTTCTCTCCTCTTCCTTCCTCCCTTCCCTTCTCTCTGAAAATAAATAAATAAAATCTTTAAAAAACTGTTTAAAAAATAAATGTTAAAGGCACTTATTTAAGAAAAAGATCAAAACTATGAAGAATAAAAAGGCAATAAATACATATCTATCAAAAGCTGAATCCAAAAAACACACTAAGCAAACAAAAAGAACAAAGAAAGAACCATGGATACAGAGAGAGTTTTGATGGTTGTCAAAAGGGAAGGGTGGCATTGAGGAATGGGCGAAGAGATGGGGAGATTAAATGGGTAGTTACAGAATAACCATGGGATGTAAAGTATGATAGAAATGCATAAAGAACCTACACGTGACCCATTGACATGAACAGTGGTGTAGCGATTGCCTGAGGGACTGGGGATTGTTGGGTGGAGGGGGACAAAGGGGTAAAAATTGGGACAACTGTAATAGCAAAATCAGTAAAATATAATAAAAAATAACTAAAACATAACTTTTAGTTGTGGCAAAAATGAATATTTCTAAGAATTAAGAATTTAAAACAGGTATAGGATTTTGGTAATAAAAGATGTAAGTTATGACAATATATTTTTAGGAAAATAGAATTTAAAGTATGTTGTTCTAAAGTTGGTTATTTTGGAATGAGTTAAGAAGAAGCCAACTAAAAAGAACTAGAAAAATCACAGAAGGGGAAGAAGAAAAAGATGGCGGAGGAGTGAAAGGGAGTCACGCTGACCTCCTCCCAAAACCAAACTGGAATTGCAACTAAATAATGGAGTAATCACCTGGAAAGCAGTGGAGCGATAGTGGGAGAGGAGCCTTGGTGCCGCGGACAGCGGATTCGACTCTCACACATCCCAACGGGTGAGAATTGCGGTGGAGGCTCGAGAGGGTGGGCTGGGTGCGCACGGGCACTGGCACCAGAGGGACATTGAAACGGCCAGTTAGCGTCCCCCTGGGAAGAGCGGGGTCTGAATCATAAACAGGGACCCCTAAACTACAGCAGCTAAAGCCGAGAAAATACAGACAAAACGCAACCCCAAAAAGCTTAGGGGCACTCTCTGCCAGAGACAAGTGGCTGGGGATGCAAAAAGACATTTAAAGGGCAAACGCAAAAGTTGCAGCGGCAGCCACCCTCCTTGATCGCTGGGTACAGGCGGCAGCAGGGTGGGCTGGTGCCTGGGAAAAGACTGGTGAGGAAAACTTTGTGAAGAGAACTGACATGGCGGCCGGTGGAGCCTGGGTGATAACGCACTTCCCACTCTGCAGCTACCATCTCGCTCAGGCATAAGGGAATCAATTAACCTGCCTTTTGTGTGCTCCGCACACAGCTTGTGCGTGTGTGAGCTGCGGGGCTGAGTGCAGACTGGCTGGGAGAGCCTTGAGGAGAGACTGGAGACAGTGGCGTTGGGGAAAGAACGGGAGGAGGAACCGGGGAGTCCCGACTCCCTCCCTGTTCGGTTGTCTCCATTGTGGGCTGGAAAGGCGCGACCCCAAAGAGGCAGAAGCGGGGCGCGCATGAACCAGACTGCCTGCGATTGAAACGCAGTCCGCACAGGGGTTGGATCCTCCGCCGAAGGGGTCACAGAACTGCCCAGAGGCCCCTGAGGGGAGACTAGAAACGGAGGCATTGGGGAAAGAATGGGAGGAGGAACCGGGGAGTCCTGACTCCTTCTCCTTGCCGAAGTCTCCATTGCGCGGGAAGAGGCCACACCCCCAAAGAGCCAAAAGCCGAAAACCAACATAGACACCCCCAAAACACCCAGAGCAGGCGCGCACACTTGCGCCGAGTGACTGGCGAGGGTTGGCGAGCGTGTGTGTGACCCACGTGGGCTGGCAAACGCTTGCACCTGCCGGCAAGGCCTCACACAGACTGGCACCCATACGGCCTGCGAGGGATTGCACAGAGGGGCAAGGGCAGGCATAAATTGACCTACCCGCTGCGATTGCGGAGCAGCCCACAAAATAAGTAGAGCTGCCCAGAGTCCCTGGAGGAGAGACCAGAAACAGGATTATCCGGAGAGCTGATTTCCTCCCATTTCCATAGTCCCCATTTGGCGAGGGCAAGCAACGCACCCAAAGAGCCAAAAGCGGGGAAAACACACAATAGAAGACCCTAAACTGACCAGTGCCGCAAAGCTCGCGTGCCAGGGAGGTCAGATGAGCATGGGAGGTCGCGAATAAGCCCCCTGGTCTGGGGCAAACACATGCGAGCCCAGGCAGGTGGGGGACCCCGCCGCGCTGGGAGCGCGCTCAAGGAGCTCTCGTGAGAGCGCAGAGAGATCCCAAAAAATAGCCCAGCCCTGACCGAAGGGGTCACAGAGCTGCTCCAAGCAGGAGTCAGACACAGGCATTAGACACCTGAAAGGCTCAAACAAACAACCCAAGGCCCTATAGGGTCAACAACTGACATCATCAGAGGCAAGCCCAGAAAGAAAAGTAAAGGACAAAAATACTTAACAGACTCTCACAAAAATGGGAAGAAAAAGAAGTTCTCCCCAAATGAGTGGAAAAGGGGACTCCCCACAGAGAGAGCTCAATGAAATAGAGGCAAGGGAACTATTAGATATGGAATTTAAAACAATGGTTCTAAGGAAGCTCAATGAGCTCAGCCAGCTCAAAGAGAACTATGAGAAACTGCAGAGAAACTATCAGGATCTTACAGCAAACTATATCAGCCTGGAAAAGGACATAGAAACTATCAAGAAGACACAAGAGGATATGAAGAATACCATTTCTGAATTGAAGAACACAGTAGAAGGAATCCAAAGCAGGCTGGATGAAGCTGAGGATCGAATCAGTGAGATGGAGGACAAGGTAGAAAAAAGCTCCCAGAAAGACCAAGAAATGGAAAAACGGCTCAAAAAGAATGAAGAAGCATTTAGGGAAATGCAGGACAACCTGAAAAGCAATAATATCTGTATAATAGGGATACCAGAAGGAGAAGAAGAGGAGCAAGGAATAGAGAACCTCCTCGAAAAAGTAATGATGGAAAATTTCCCTAATTTGAGGAGAGAAAGGCTCTCATGGATCCAGGAGGCACAGAGGACCCCACTCAAGAAGGACCCAAGGAGGTCCACTCCAAGACACATCATCATTAAAATGGCAACGATCAAAAACAAAGAGAGAATCCTCAAGGCAGCAAGGGAGAAGGAGAAAGTAACATACAAGGGGGCCCTGATACTCCTAGGAGCTGACTTCTCAACAGAAACTCTCCAAGCCAGAAGGGAATGGCAACAAATATTCCAAGCCATGAAAAGCAAGGGCCTACAGCCAAGGCTGCTCTACCCAGCTAGGCTCTCCATTAAAATAGAAGGAGAAATATGGAGTTTCCCAGACAAAAGAAAGCTAAAAGAATACATCTCTACCAAACCAGCACTGCAAGATATGCTAAGGGGACTGGTTTAAGCAGATGAAGGAAAAGAATGAGACAGAGAGGAACACAAGTACAAAGAGAAAAGATGAGTAAGTTTCTATCAGTAATATCTCTCAATGTGAATGGACTAAATGCCCCAATCAAAAGACACAGGGTAGCTGAATGGATAAGAAAACATGACCCACACATATGCTGCCTACAAGAGACCCACCTCAGAGCAAAAGACCTACACAGATTGAAAGTAAAGGGATGGAAAATAATATTCCAAGAAAATGGACATGAGAAAAAGGCTGGCGTTGCCATACTTGTATCAGACAAAGTCGATTTCAAAGCAAAGGCCATAAAGAGAGACCCAGAGGGGCACTTTATCATACTTAAAGGAAGAATCTATCAAGAAGACATCAACATTGTACACTTATATGCTCCCAATATAGGAGCCCCCAAGTTTATAAGGAAATTGTTGGATGACTTCAAAAAAGATATAGATAGCAACACACTGATAGTAGGGGATTTCAACACCCCACTGTCCAAAATGGACAGATCTTCCAAACAAAACATTAATAAACATATCGTGGCGCTGAATGAAACACTGAATCAAAGAGACTTAACTGACATATATAGAATCTTACATCCCAAAGAAGAAAAATACACATTCTTTTCAAATGCTCATGGCAGTTTTTCAAAGATAGACCACATGATAGGACACAAAGCAAGCCTCAGTAAATTCAGGAAAATTGAAATAATACCAAACTTTTTCTCAGACCACAAGGCCTTGAAACTCGAAATCAAACTCAAAGAGAAACTTCAAAAACTTGGAAACTCATGGAGACTGAACAGTACACTATTAAACAATGAATGGGTCAATAATGAGATACGAGAAGAAATCAAAAAATTTCTGGAAACAAATGAAAATGAACAGACAACTGTCCAAAACCTATGGGACACAGCAAAGGCGGTCCTGAGAGGGAAGTTCATAGCAATACAGGCTTACCTTAAAAAGATAGAAACATTTCAAATAAAAGACCTAACACTACAACTTGAAGAACTGGAGAAACAACAACAAATAAATCCGAGAGCAAGTAGAAGGAAGGAAATAGTCAAGATTAGAGCAGAACTGAATGACATAGAGACAAAAAGAACAATTCAGAGGATCAACCAATCCAGAAGCTGGTTCTTTGAAAAGATTCATAAAGTGGACAAACCTTTAAGCAGAGTCATCAAGAAAAAAAGGGAGAGGACCCAAATTAATAATATCAGAAATGAAAGAGGAGAAATAACAACTGATACCACAGAAATACAAATGATCATCAGAAACTATTATGAACAATTATATGCCAAGAAATTTGAAAATCTTGATGAAATGGACAAATTTTTAGAAAAGTATAATCTTCCAACACTCAAAGAGGAAGAAACAGAAAGTTTGAACAGACCGATAACAGTTGGAGAAATTGAAGCAGTAATCAAGAAACTCCCAGCACACAAAAGTCCAGGGCCAGACGGTTTCCCAGGAGAATTTTACAAAACATTTAAGGAAGAGCTAACCCCTGTCCTTCTCAGACTATTCCAAAAAATCCAAGAGGAGGGAAGACTGCCAGACTCCTTCTATGAGGCCAGCATCACCCTGATCCCAAAACCAGATAAAGACCCTACAAAGAAAGAAAACTACAGGCCAATTTCGCTGATGAACATAGATGCTAAAATCCTCAACAAAATATTGGCAAACCGCATCCAGCAATACATTCAAAAGATTATCCACCACGATCAAGTGGGATTCATCCCAGGGATGCAGGGATGGTTCAATATACACAAATCAGTAAACGTGATACACCACATAAATCAAAGAAAAGACAAAAACCACATGATCATCTCGATAGATGCAGAAAAAGCATTTGACAAGGTACAGCACCCATTTATGATCAAAACACTCAGCAAAATTGGAATAAATGGGGCATTCCTCAACGTAATAAAGGCCATATATGAAAAACCTACAGCCAACATCATACTCAACGGGCAAAAACTGAAAGCTTTCCCACTAAGATCGGGAACACGACAAGGATGTCCGCTCTCACCGCTTCTTTTCAACATCGTATTGGAAGTCCTAGCCACAGCGGTCAGACAAGAGAAAGAGATAAAAGGCATCCAAATAGGAAAGGAGGAAGTCAAACTATCATTGTTTGCAGATGACATGCTAGTGTACATAGAGAACCGTGTGGACTCTACCAAAAAACTCCTCAACCTAATAAGTGAATTTGGCAAAACAGCAGGATACAAAGTCAACATTCAGAAATCAAAGGCGTTTTTGTACACCAGCAATGCAATAGAAGAAGAAGAAATCAGGAAAAATATACCATTCGATATAGCACGAAAAAAGATAAAGTACCTAGGGATAAATTTAACCAGAGACACAAAAGACCTGTATGCAGAAAACTATACAACATTGAAAAAAGAAATTAAGGAAGACACAAATAAATGGAAGCATATACCGTGCACATGGATTGGAAGAATTAATATCCTTAAAATGTCCATACTACCAAAAGCAATTTATAGATTCAATGCAATCCCTATTAAGATACCAATGACGTATTTCACAGAAATAGAACAGACATTTCAAAAATTTATATGGAACCATAAACGACCTCGAATAGCTGCAGCAATTTTGAGAAAGAAACACAAAGTAGGAGGGATCACAATACCGGACATCAAACTCTACTACAAAGCCACTATACTCAAAACAATCTGGTACTGGCACAAGAACAGACCCATAGACCAGTGGAACAGAATAGAAAGCCCAGAAATAAGCCCAGGTCTCTATGGATATCTAATATTTGACAAAGGGGGCAGAAGCATAAAATGGAGCAATAACAGCCTCTTCAACAAATGGTGTTGGGAGAGCTGGATGGCTACATGCAAAAAATTGAAATTGGATCATCAGCTGACACCATACACAAAAATAAACTCAAGATGGATAAAAGACCTAAATATAAGTCGCAACACCATCAAAGTCCTAGAGGAGAACATTGGCAGGAAACTCTCAGATATCCCACGCAGCAATTTTTTCACTGATATGTCTCCTAAAGCAAGGGACATAAAGGAAAGAATAAACAAGTGGGACCTCATCAAAATAAGAAGCTTCTGCACGGCTAAAGAAAACATCAGCAAAATGAAAAGGGAGCCAACCATTTGGGAAAATATATTTGCTAATGATACATCAGATAGAGGTTTGATCTCCAAGATATACAAAGAACTCACTCGACTTGACTCCAAGAAGACAAATAATACAATCAAAAAATGGGCAAAGGACCTGGGCAGATGCTTTTCTAAGGAGGAGATACAGAGGGCCCAGAGGCATTTGAAAGGATGCTCTGCATCACTAGCCATTAGAGAAATGCAGATCAAAACCACCATGAGGTACCACCTCACACCGGTCAGAATGGCCATCATAAACAGATCCACAAACAACAGGTGCTGGCCAGGCTGTGGAGAAAAGGGAACCCTAGTACACTGTTGGTGGGAATGCAGACTGGTGCAGCCACTATGGAAAGCAGTGTGGAATTTCCTCAGAAAGCTGAAAATGGAACTGCCTTTTGATCCAGCGATTCCCCTGCTGGGACTATACCCTGAGAACACCAAAACGCCAATACGAAAGAACCTATGCACCCCAATGTTCATAGCAGCACAATTTACAATAGCCAAGTGTTGGAAGCAACCTAAATGCCCATCAGTAGATGATTGGATCAAAAAATTATGGTACATATACACAATGGAATACTACGCAGCAGAAAGAAAAAAGAAGTACTAAACTTCGCAACAGCATGGATGGAACTGGAGAGCATCATGCTAAGCGAAATAAGCCAGGGGGCGAAAGACAAATACCATATGATCTCACCTATAAGCGGAACCTAACCAACAATGCAAAGAAGCAAGGCAAATATGACCAGCAACACTGAAAGGAAAAGAAATCAACAGAGACAAGAGGGAAGGGGGGGGCAGGGAAAGGGAAGGGAAGGGGCAAGTCAAGGAACATATAGCAAGGACTCATGGACAAAACCAAAGGGGAAGAGCTGAGGGAGGGAAGGTGGGAGGGGGCAAGGGAAAGAGGTGGGGGGAAGGCAGAGACAAATGTATTTAAAAAGTAAATAAATTAATATATAAAAAAAATAAAATAAAAGAAGAAAAAAAATCACAGAAGGTTTATGAAAATCACAGGTTTGTGTACATTGCAGAAAGATTATGTAGAAGGAAGAAGCAAAAAGAGAAAGAACTGAGGAAATAAAAAAAGTGAGAAAGAATAAACAATGGGTTATACATATTACAGGGAGGAAAGACATTGGAGAAGAAAACTCAAGGGAAATAGAAATGGAAAAAAGAAATAAGAAAACAAAAAGGAAAGGTACATAAATAGATGGTAAAGCAAAGTGGTTATTTTAATAACAAATTTAAAAAGTGGGAAACTGTCTAATTTTTCAAAACCATTTTTTATGCCCCAAAAAGCTCCAGGGAAACGAATTACTTAATTTCTTACTCCAAAACCTGTTTGATCACTGGAGTAAATGGGCATCCTCAAGGACTCTCCTGAATTAACCCTGAGAGTTTGTCAAACTCTCAATCTTGCCACCCTTCTACCAATAAACAAAGAAACCCAGGTTACAAAGCAATGCATAGAAACTATTGAACAAGTATATTCAAGTAGGCCTGATCTAAAAGATGAACCTTTACTAAACCCAGAAGTTGAGTAGCTTACAAATGGCAGCAGTTTTATACAAGATGGTGTCAAAGGCTGGGTATTCTACTGCCAGTCTTCAGGAACCAATAGAGAGAAAACCCCTGCCCCCTCCTACTTTGTCCCCACCAAAACTGAATTTATAGCATTCACTAGAGCTTTACAACTAGGAAAAAAACCCTCCAAGTTAATATCTATACTGACTCAAAAGCTGAGTTTGTAATACTACATGTCCATGCTGCTATTTGAAAGGTAAAATAACTTTTTTAACAGCAGAAAAATTCCCCATAAAACAACAAAAATAAATTTTAGAACTCCCGACACTCCCCCCAAAAGTGGCAGTGATACACTGCCAGGGTCTCCAAAAGAGGAATACAGACATAACTAAAGGCAATAATTGGTAGATTAGGCAGCTAAGGTAGTGGCACAGTCTTCACCAATCACCCTAGAGGCAGCTGTTTCTCAAACTTTCTCAGCCCCCAGGAGGCTCCTCCTACACCATGGAGTAGGTCTCTTAGGCCTTACAGAATTGATTGTCTAAAGACCTGGCAGGCTGGATTACCTTAAACCTTAAAATGGAAATACATCAAAATGCCCCTTGATGACACCTATTTAGGGAGAGATGCTCTCGCCACCCTTGTCTCCCAGCTGTTTGTGGCACAAGCGCTTCATAAACCTGTAAAGAAAGTCACCTAAGTGTGTGTGCTCAGCTCCAAAAATGCCCCCCTGAGTCGCTCCCTCCTCCTCCCTTCCTGATGCCAATACAACACTGGGGCACATGCCCTGGGGAGGACTGACAAATTGACTTCACTCAAATGTTCTCTGAAACTGGATTTAAATATTTCCGAGTATTAGTAGACACTTCACTGAATGGATTGAAGCTTTTCCTATCAGAACAGAAAGAGTTACTGAGGTGGCCAAGTACTTGCTAAAAGAAATCTTATCTAGGTTTGGACTATGAAGAATCTTACAGAGTAACAATAGAGCCTTTCTTGTCACCAAGATTATATAACAGCTGGCTTGAGCTTTAGGAATTAACTATGACTTACACTCATCATAGAGACCTCAGTCCTCTAGTAATGTAGAAAGAGCTACTTACACACTAAAAAGGACTCAAGCTGACATATGCCAAGAAACCTCTGAGGGCTGAGTGTCTATGTTACCCATAGGTATCGTGAGAATGAGTGCTGCACCTAAAGAAAATTTACAAGTAAGCCCTTTTGAGCTCACCTATGGCAGGTCCTTTCTCAGATCTGACCTGCTAATGGGTGAGGAAATCCTCCAGCTATTATCTTACACCATTCACCTAGGACAGGTATAAAGAGCAGTACAGAAATATGGAAACAAAATTCTACTTGCCCTCAGTGAAGATCACCAACACAAAAAAGTTAAAACAGCAGACATGGTGTATTTAAAAACCTGGAGGGACAGCTGTCTTGATCCCAACTACAACCCAGATGGAATGGCACACATCAAGTCTTACTAAGCACCCCAACTGCAGTAAAGCTCACAGGGATACCCAACTGGGTCCACTGATCCGGAATTGAACCTGTTTCTTCTGAGTTCCCGTAAGAACCACAACCTGAGACCTAGTCTTTTTTTTTTTTAAGGTTTTATTTATTTTTAGAGAGGTAGTAAGTGAGGGAGAAATAGAGGAAGAGAAACATTGATATATGAGAGATACATTGACTGCTTGCCTCTCCCAAACCTCCAAACAGGGAACCTGGCCTGCAATCTAGGCATGAGTCCTCACTGGGAAGTGAACCGGCAACCCATTGGTTCGCAGGCCAGTGCCCAGTCCACTGAGGAACACCAGCCAGGGCCTGAGTCCTACTCTTGTGAACCTGTCAAGGACCTCAAGCTCCTCTTCAAGAAATAAAACCTTGTTACAGATAAACAAAATAATGGCTAGGCTTTAATGTAATTGTCTTTCTTATATTTCTTATACTCTTTTTACTAACCTGTCAATATGCTCAGCCTCCTCCCCAAGCAAAGGAGTTTTTCTGTTCCTGTTAGATTTAACCCTTATCATATAAAGTCCCTAATCTTCCATGCCATTAACCTTCTTGTCAAATTTGTCACCTCTAGGATACAACAATTCCCCACAACCCTTGTTAGCTGGAAGCAGTTACTGAAGATATACTTTCCTTCCTCATCAAACCTGGAAGATTTTAGGGGTGGAAGTCTCTAAGGGAGGGAATGAGGCAGGAAGTAAAAAGCTAGGAAAATTCTTTGACAGGTGGAATAAGATAAACTGAAGCAAAATAATTAGCAATTTATAGCCAGCTAATGAATAACAAGGTTTTTATCTTCCCTGACCAAGGACACTTAGAAGAAAATGAGTTCATATATTCCAGATTTTCCCATGACAAAACAACCTTGATTTTGGTCCCTTTTCAATGACATTGTTGTTGACATTCTTTGAAAACAAAACTAACCAGAAAATAACCCCTGACCCCTCTATATGCACATTTGGATGAATCACCTATTGAAGGGCACACTTGAAGAGCTAATAAGGTCTCCCTAGGATTCTGGCCTGCCAAAGAAAGATAAAAAGCCTCAAGACAAAGGATCTATGATGTGTTCTTGCTAGAGCACACCATAGCACCTTGTACCTCTGCTCTCTTTCTCCTAGACTCTAAGAGACCCCAGGAGACTTGCAACCAGAGTCCGTACAGGCAGCAGCAGCTTGATTCAGGCTTACCCCCTGGACCTGCCTCCAAGGCTCCCTTATTCTCTGACTCTCCACTGAGCTCACCTCAGTCACTATAACTTTTATATTTCAGTGAGTGAAAGCAGCCCTGCCTAGGCTTTCTCCTGTTGCTTCTTCTACAGTATCTCCAGCCTTTCCTTTGTTTCACTGTCCCGTTTTAGCAAACAAACTCTCAAAATCACCTGGATTCGTATTGTGAAATCTTTCCTATACGAAGTCAAGAACCCAAACACTACCTGTAGGACCAAAGCAGGGCTGCTCTAGGCCCTGTCCCCACCTGGTACCAATAACTTACCTAACCTTATAAATGAGATGACTTGTGTTCTCTGAGGAATTATGGTGGCGAGTTGTGAAGTATTGAGGGTGGAGTAGGTGGCTCCAGTGTCTACCAGAAAAGTGGTGGGGTGCCCATTGAAATTATAATTTTACTCAGTATTTTCAAGGAAGCAGGGAAAGACAGGAGAAGATTCCTTAGAGGGGAGTCGTTGGGACTCCTGCAATTGTCATTTTCTTTATAATTGGTCATTCTTCAGACCAATGTCTCTTTTCCCTGCAGTATTAACACATACATCTCCATTAACGATCTTGGTGAGGTGGAGGCTATCCCTGAGACTTTGGGACAATTTCCCTTGATTTGTTTGAGTTGAAGAGTCATGAGTTTTTATTGTGTGTATTTAGTTTCACCAGCCTTCGCATCCTCACAGTGCCAGCTAGGTATGGATCTCAGAGAGAAGAACATTTTGCTCCTTAAGGGGATGATTTTGCATAGCTTCTCTCAGTTCCATATGGAACCAAATAGCAAATTTGAGTGCTTAAAGCAGACACCATATGGTCATCTAGGGTTAGACCCAAGTAATCCTTCCAGATATTGTCTAGGTAGTGCCCATAGTTAGAGATCAATTCTTCTTTGTTTCTTGCATTATTGAATATTTGACCAATCTACTTTATGGGAATCTTGTATGATACCACTACACTAGCAGTGCTGTGGACCAGTCTCATTCAGATGGGTGGTTAATAGGGATAGAATCCAAGAGCTTGTTTCCAGTTTCTTTAGCTCTGTAATAGGTCTTGGGTGTATTTTTATTTAATTGCAAACCTTCGGCAACTCTGACCCAGTTGGCCTTTTCAAATCACAGGTGGCATCTCCAGGAATCTCAAGAAGATGGACTAATTGAACAAGGTCTGAAAACCTGGAGAATATACCCCTGAGACTAATTAATCTGAGTTGTGTAGAAAATTCCTCTCAATTTCTTTTCATGGGTCAGGGAGATCTTTGATTACAGCTGGTTAGTCAGATTGAGACCAGGGCTTTCCAATGACTTATTTGGCAGTTGAAGTCCTTCACCTTCCCATCTCTTCTCTGGGGTCTGCATACAGAGGGAGCAAGACTAGGATCTCAAATGGCTACAGGAAACTGGGGACAGTCTAGGAAGAGGCGAGTAAATACAAGGAAGGTCAGAATAATGGCATCGGAGACAGGGACAAGTTTAGAGGAGTGGAGGGACAAGGAGAAGAAAAGGAGGGAAATGGGATTGTCTTTCAGGTTGGAGTGAATGAGGGAGTAACAGTAGGGGAGGAAGGTCTTTGAGAGATAAGCTCAGATAAGGTAGACTCAGATCATTGAATGATCTGACTAAGGTTTGACTGAAAAGGTTGGTTTTCAACTTTATACTAGAAGAAATAAATAGACTATTGTTTAGAGACAATCTTGGATCCTTAGGATTGCTTCCTAATTAGTTTTCTGTTGAAATTTAGAAATCCCTTCTCAAGTACCAAAAATTAATTTTCTAAAAGTTTCCATAGAACTTAGAAGTTAAAGAGGTTAGGCCTCATGTTCTTTAGTTACTTTTAGAAATTCTGCCCTGGCTGGTGTGGCTCAATGGATTGAGCTCCAGCCTGCAAACAGGTAGGTCTTGTTTGATTCCTTGAGTTGTGGACCAGGTCCCCAGCAGGGGGCGCGTGAGAAACAACCATACATTGCTGTTCTCTCTGGTTCTCCTTCCCTTCCTCTGTCTAAAAATATATAAATAAAATCTTTTTTTAAAAAAGAAGAAACATTTTTTTAAATAAAAAAATAAAATTTCTTTGGGGATTATATCTTCCATTAGGTTTCTTTCTTGTTTTCAGCCCATTTTTATAACTTACAGAGCCCATATTAATGTTTACATCAACTATGTTTTTAATGTATTAGTGTAATTTTATACATTTTCTAATAAATTTTTTAAACACTCTACAGGAGAAGAAGTGCAATTAGTTTTGATATCTGTGTCTCTGGAAGCAGGCACAGATTTGATTCCTGCTTCAGCTGCTTATTAACTTAGCTTGGCCTCCTAATGCCTCATCTGTAAATTCTTCTAAACAGCCTGCTGTGAACTTTAATGAGAAAATGTGTCTGGAGATGTAGTGTACAGCACAGGAAATGCAGTCAATAGTAGTATAATAACTGCATGGTGACAGATGGCTGCTAGACTTAGTGTAGTGATCACATCATATGGCATATAAATGTTAAATTGCTATGTTATATACCTGAAATAAATATAACTTTGTATGCCCACTATACCTTAATTACATTTTTAATTAAAATAAGATCAATAAAATAATTGCATGGAAAAACAAAAAAGAACATATATCTAAAGCAATCAAGTTACTAGTAATCAAGTAGTCTGTTGTAGTTTTTCTGATGTTGTTTCTTTCAAATACAGATTTCTGTTTCCACAGGGTCCCAACTAGATCGACCTCAAAAAACAGCAGCATCAGTTCTGGCTCCACACATGGCTGTTACCCCAGACCTGGTCCCCAAATTATATACCAGCATCACACGACTTCTCATTGTCCTTTCCAAGAGCTCAACCAAGACGGACAACCCCTGCCTCCTGCCCCCGCCCTTCCCTCCACCATGTTTTTACCAGGGCCAGATTCTGGATTTCAGCCTCTGGGAATCAAGTAGAGCCATCAAGCTATTCACCAAAATTTCACATCTTACTCTTTCTCCCCCATATAACTAAACTATATCACTCAAAAAACTGTGTCAACTATCTGTTTTCTTTATAATCCTTGGACTTTTAAATCTCTGAGCTGCCTTTTCTTTAACATAAGACCATGCAAAGGTGAGATTTCAATTTTTATTATAACTCAGTTATCCACAGGATTAAGCTTTGGGTTTAATTTTCAAAAATCTCAACCCAGTTAGCTACTAAAAGAGGTAGGGATTTTTTTTAAGGGCCATAGAAACTTTCTAGCCCTTACCTTGACCTCAAGCTGAGAATTTAAAGCCCAGAGCTTATTTTCCTTCTGCACTTAGAAGCAACAAATCAACTGCATTATATTCTTTTTCAAATTTTTCACTAGAATGTTATATGGCAACAACTACTTGGTTATCCCAGAACCTTACCTCATAGTCACTTCTCTACAGGTATCCTCCAGTCCCAGCCTATTGATGGTAATGCTATCACCTAAGAATGCCTGGACCACTCAGCTCATATTACCTGTAACAGCCCCGCAGACATATCCCCCCACCCCCAGGGCCAGTGTTGTGGCTGGATTGGCACTTGTTCTTAGTATGATTACAGGATGCATTTCAACAACAACAACAAAAAAACCATCTGGGAGCTTTGAAAAGCAAGATTTATTACTCTCAGGTCCTGGAAAATACGTGGCATGCTCAAGGGCTACCCAGCAAGGTTGAGGGGGCATCTAAAGAATGAGAGCAGACCTGCTTCACATTAGGACCTGAGCATGGGGGTGTCTGGGGCTTCATGGGGTCACTCAGTATTGTCAATTTGAAGCAGATGAGTGGGAATTAGAGCACAGGAACCTGGAGGCAGGATGACTGAAGCAGTCCATTATCTATGTCACCCAGGGTTTTCTGACAGAGGAACTGGGTGTGGAGAACCCCAGTTCTTATCTGGTTGTTTTGCCAGTAGCCATGTCATATAGCTGGCAGTATGTTTATTTGAAATGGATGTCTTTTGAAATAAATGCCTTGGCAATAAGCACCTAATATCGGGCACTTACACTACCACCAGCAATAATTTTAGTTACTATTCTGCCACTACATGCCATAGAGAGCCAATGCCTTCTTTAAAAAAAAAAAAAAAGTTAACCGTTATTGTATTTTTTCATTACCATTTATTCCCCTTATACAATCACCACATTATTGTCCATATCCATGAGTCTTTTTACCTTTCTCAATCCCTCCACCCTCTAACCCTCCTACACACTGTCATCTACTCTCCATCTATGAATCTGTCTCTGTTTTGCTTATTAGTACAGTTTGTTCATTAGATTCCACATATGAATAAAATCATATGGTATTTATCTTTCTCTGATGGGTATATTTCACTTCATGTAATGTACTCCAGGTCCATCCATACTGTTGGAAAGAGTAAAATTTTCTTCTTTTTTACAGCTGAATAGAATTCCATTGTGTGAATGTTCCATAGCTGTTTATCCACTCATCTATTTATGGACACTTGGGCTGCTTCCGTATCTTGGCGATTTTAAGTAACACTGGAATGAAAAAAGGGGTGCTTGTGTTCTTTTGAATTAGTGTTTTGGGTTCCTTTGGATGTATCCCCAGAAGTGTGATCACTGGGTCAAAAGGCAGATCCATTTTTTTAATTCTTTGAGGATATTCCACACTGCTTTCCACAGTGGCTGCACCAGTCTGCATTCCTACCAACAGTGCAAAAGTTTCCCCTTTCTCCACATCCTCACCAGCACTTCTTGTTTATTGATTTATGATAGCCATCTGACAGGTGTGAGATGGTCTCTCATTGTGCTTTTAATTTGCATTAGTGACATTGAGCATTTTTTCATATGTCTACTAGCCTCTTTGGAAAAGAGGCTATTCGGGTCCTTTCTTCATTGTTAATTTTTTTTTAATTTTTATTTTACTTTGTTAGACAGAGGGGAAGGCAGGGAGATAAATATCAATGTGTGGTTGCCTCTCATATGCCCTTACCAGGGAATCTGGCCTGTAACCCAGGCATGTGCCGACTGGGAATTGAACTAGCAACCTTTTGGTTTGCAGACCGGCACTCAATCCATTGAGCCACACTAGCCAGGGACCTTTGCCCATTTTTTAATTAGGTTTTTTGGGGAGGGTTGTGTTGAGTTTTTAAGTACTTTATAAATTTTGGGTATTAACTCCTTATCAGATATATCAGTGAATAAATTCTCCCCTTCTGTGGGTTTTCTTTTTATTTTGTTGATGTTTTCCTTTGATGTGCAAAAACTTTTGAGTTTGATGTAGTCCCATTTTTTTTTCTTTTGTTTCCCTTGCCTGGGAAGATATATCTGATTAAAAAAATTTCTACTGGCAGTGTCCAAGATTTTGCTGCCTGTGTTTTTCTCTAGGAATTTTATGGTTTCAGATCTAACATTTAAGTCTTTGATCCATTTTGAATTTATTCTTGTGTGTGGTGCAAGAAGGTGGTCTAGTTTCATTTGTCTACACATATCTGTCTATTTTTTCCTACCCCATTTATTGAATAAACTGTCTTAGCCCATTGTATGTGCTTGCTTCCTCTTGTGAATATCAATTGACTATAAAGGTGTGGGCTGATTTCTGGGCTCTCTATTCTGTTCCACTCATCTATGTGTCTGTTTTTATGCTAGTACCAGGCTGTTTTGATTACTATGGCCTTGTAGCATAGTTTGATATTAGGTAGCATCATTCCTCCAACTTTGTTTTTCTTTCTCAGGATCACTGTTGCTAGGTGGGGCCTTTTTTGGTTCCATATAAATTTTTGAAATATTTGTTTTAGTCTTGTGAAATATGACTTTGGAATCTTGATAGGAATTGCATTGAATCTGTAGATTGCTTCAGATAGTATGGACATTTTAATGATGTTAATTCTTCTAATCCATGAACATAATATGTGCTTCCATTTATTTGTATCTTCTTCAATTTCTTTCTCCAGTGTCTTATAATTTTCCATGTACAGGTTTTTTACATCTTTGGTTCAGTTTATTCCTAGGTATTTTATTTTATTTTTTGAAGCAATTGTGAATAAGATTGTTTTCCTAATTTCCTTTTCTTTCAGTTTATTGTCATATAAAATGCAACTGATTTCTGGATATTAATTTTGTATCCTGCTACTTTGCTGAATTCATTTATCAGTTCTAGTAATTTCTTGGTGGAATCTTTGGGTTTCTCTAAGTATGGTATCATGTCATTGGCAAATGAAGACAGTTTCACTTCTTCCTTTCCAATTTGGATGCCTTTTATTTCTTCTTCTTGTCTGATTGCTGTGACTAGGACTTCCAGTACCATGTTGAATAACAGAGGTGAAAGTGGACATCCCTGTCTTATTCCCAATCTTAAGGGGAATGCTTGTAGTTTTTGCACATTGAGTATGATGCAGGCAGTGGGTTTGTCATATATGGCCTTTATTTTGTTTAAGCATGTTCCCTCTGTTCCCACTTTGCTGAGAGTTTTGATCATAAGTCAGTGCTGGCTGAAAGGAAAAGAAATCAACAGAGACAAGAGGGAAGGAGGGAGGGGGGACAGGGACAAGGAAGGAAAGAGGAAAGTCAAGGAACATATAGCAAGGATTCATGGACAAAACCAAAGGGGAAGAGCTGAGGGAGGGAAGAAGGGAAGGGCAAGGGAAAGTGGTGGGGGGTTGGCAGAGACAAATGTATTTGAAAAAATAAATTAAAATAAAATTTAAAAATAAAAATAAAAAAATAAATCAGTGCTGGATTTTATCAAAGGCTTTTTCTGCATTTATTGATATGATCATGTGATATTTATCCTTCATTTTGTTTATGTGGTGAATCACATTTATTGATTTGTGAATGTTGTACCAACCTTGCATTCCCAGAATAAATCCTATCTGATCATGGTGTATAATCTTTTCAATGCATTGCTATATTTGGTTTGCTAATATTTTGTTGAGGCTTCTAGTATCTATGATCATCAGGGATATTGGCCTATAATTTTCTTTGTAGTGTCTTTATCTGGTTTTGGAATTAGGATAATGCTGGCCTCTTAAAATGAGTTTGGGAGCCTTCCCTCCTCTTGAATTTTAGGAAATAGTTTGAGAAGGAGAGGTGTTAGTTCTCTGAATGTTTAGTAAAATTCACTTGTGAAGCCATCTGGACCGGAGCATTTGTTTGTTGGGAGTTTTTTGTTTGTTTGTTTGTTTGTTTGTTTGTTTTTACTGCTTCAGTTTCATTAGGTATAATCTGTCTATTCAGGTTCTTTGATTCTTCCTGATTTATTTTTGGAAGATTGTATGTTTCTAGGAGTTTATCCATTTCATTTAGGTTGTCAAGTTTGGTGACATATAAGTGTTCATAGTAAATTTCATACAATCCTTTGTATTTTATTGGTGTCAGTTGTTACTTCTCTTTCAATCCTGATTTTATTTATTTGGATCTTTTATCTTTTTTTCCTGATGAGTCTGTTTAAAGGTTTGTGATTCATGTCTATCTTTTCAAAGATCCAGATCTTGGATTCATTGATCTTTTGTATCATTTTTTTTAGACTCTATTTCATTTATTTCTGCTCTGATCTTTGTTATTTCCTTCCTTCTACTTACTTTGAGTTTTGTATTTTTTTTCAAGTTCCTTTAAGTGTGAAGTTAGATTGTTTATTTGAGCTTTTTCTTGTTTTTTGAGATAGGCCTATAATGCTATGAGTTTCCCTCTTAGGATTGCTTTCCCAGTGTCTTAAAGATTTTAGATTGTTGTGTCCTCATTTTCATTTGTTTCAAGATATCTTTTGATTTCTTCCTTGATTTTGTTGACTCATTCATTGTTTAAAAAAAACATATTATTTAGCTTCCATGTGTTTGTGTGTTTTTCAGTGCTCTTCTTGTGATTGATTTCTAGTTTCATAGCATTGTGATCAGAGAAAATGCTTGATATGATTTCAATGTTCTTAAATTTATTGAGACTTGTTTTGTGTCCGAACATGTGGTCTATCCTAGAAAACATTCCATGTGAGCTTGAAAAGTGTGTATATTCTGTTGCTTTGGGGTGAAATGCTCTGAAGATATTAATTAAATCCATTTGACCTAGTGTGTCATTTAAGGCCGCTGTCTCCTTGTTGATTTTCTGCCTGGTAGATCTATCCATTGAAGTCAACGGGGTGTTAAAATCCCCAATTATGACTATTTCTGTTTATCTCTCCTGTTATGTCCATCAAGATTTACTTTACACATTTAGATGCTCCTGTGTTTGGTGTGTAAATGTTTACTAGGGTTATGTCCTCTTTTTGGATAGTTCCCTTTATCATTTTGTAGTGTCCTTCTTTGTTTCTTACTATAATCTTGGTTTTAAAGTCTATGTTGTCTGATATAAGTATTGCTACCCCAGCTTTATTTTCTTTTCCATTTGCAAAAAATATCTTTTTCCATCCCTTTACTTTTAATCTGTGTGTGTCTTTCCATCTGAGATTGGTCTCTAGGAGGCAGCATATATATGGGACTTGTTTTCTTATCCATTCAGCTATTCTGTGTCTTTTGATCTGAGCATTCAAGCTATTTACATTTATGGTGATTATTGATAGATACATATGTAATGCCATTGTATTGTTAGACTTCTTTCCTCTGCAATTTTTTCTTCCTCTTTTTCTTGTTTTTCTTAAAGCAAGCCTTTAACATTAGTTACAGTACAAGCTTGGTGTTAACAAAATCCATTAGCTTTTTCTTGTCTGGAAAGTTCCTTATTTCTCCTTCAATTTTAAACGATAGCCTCACTGGGTAAAGTAGCCTTGGTTGTAGGTCCTTGCTTTTCATCACCTTGAATATTTCACACCTGAAATGTTTCTGTTACATAATCAGATGCCAATCTAACTGGTACTCTCTTGTAGTTAATTACCTGCTTTTCTCTTGCAGCTTTTAGGATTCTCTTATTGTCTTTAAGCTTTGTCATTTTAATTATGATTTTCTCAGTGTGTGTCTCTTTGGGTCCAACTTGTTTGGGTCTCTCTGAGTTTCCTGGACTTCTGTGACTTTTTCCTTCACCAGGTTAGGGAAGTTTTTTGTCATGATTTCTTCAAACAGGTTCTTGATACCTTGCTCACTCTCTTCTCTTCTGGTATTCCCATTATGTGGATATTGTTACGTTTCATGTTGTGTCCAAAATGTTTCTTAAGTTATCCTCATTTTTTAAAAACTCTTCTTTCTGTTTGCTGCTCTGCCTGGGTGTTTTTTTTTTTCTATCTTATTTTCCAAAACACTAATTCTATCCTCTGCTTCACCTAACCTACTGTTTATTCCTTCCAATGTATTATTTATCTCAGATATTGTATTCCTTATCTGACTGGTCCTTTTTTATGGTTTCTATGTCTTTTTTTCATGCTATTGAGTATCTTTATAATCATTAGTCTAATTGCTTGCCTCCATTTCATCTAGTTCTTCTGGAGAATTCTTTTGTTCTTTCATTTGGGGTCTGTTTCTTTGTTTTCTCATTTTGACTGCTTCTTTGTTTTTTCTGCCTTAGACATTAAACTAATCAGTTGTTAAACTGATCAGTTGTTAATCTAAGCAAGCTGTAATCAGCCATTGGAGTTAGGCACCACTGGGTGGGGCAGAGTAATTCCTGCAGGCAGGGCTATTGTTTCCCCTCAGGCTGATGCCACTTGGAAGGGAGAGATGGCCTTTGCAGGATGGGGAATGGCTCAGCACAGGGATCTGGGTACATGTTCCCCTGTTTTCTCTCCAAAGCCACCAGCCCCAGACTCTCCTCAACTATCTCTAGTCCACTCTGTCTTCCCTCTGCCAGAGCCCAGGGTAAGTGACTGCAAATGAAAGTTTGTGTGTTTGGCCCTTTAAGAGGCCCTCTGCATCTCCAGTCATCTCTCCCTGGCAGACAGAAACCCTGCTGCTTTTCATAGATGGATGTGATCTGAGTTTCTTTCCAGCTCTGTGCTGTAGGCTGAGGAGTCCAGCTTGGGGTTTAGACCCCACACTTCTCAGGGGGAACCCCCCAGCTGCTGAAATATCCCACTGGAACTTCATCTGACACCCATGGGAGTCCAGCCAGTCCTGCCATGCCTCCTCTGCAGTCCCTACTAGTCTTGTGATGAAGTGGTTTCTTCCATCTGTCTGTGGCTATAAGGATTCTCTCCATCCAGTGTTCAGTTGGTTGTTCTTGATTTCTCTATGATTTAGATGTAATTCCATATTGGTCCTCGGAGGAGGTTAGTGTAGCTTCCACTTACTCCTCCACCACATTAGGTCTAATTCTGACATCTTATTTACCACTGGAGACAAGATCATGAGTGAGGTTAAATCTACTGGATCAGAGAATCAATTCCAGGTTCCCATCTTTAAGGTTCCATTCCCTTACCACTCACTATACAGACAACCATTGATCAGTCAGGATTCATCCAGGGAAGTAGAAACTCAGTAAGTATTCTGGGATAGGGACTGATTATAAGAATTAGATCTCATATAACTGTGGGAGAAGCTGGGAACAGAGGGTCTGGAATGGGAGCTGGAATTTCATAGGTGTCACCAATTTGTCAATCTGAGAAGTCATGAACATGTTTCCACTAAACTGAAACTGCAAAGTGGGAGCTGGTGGAGAAGTCCACATAGGAGATTGTTGCCTTTGTGGGTCCACAGTCAAGTACTTGGCAATGAGTCTGGGCCACTGCTGGTCAGCAGGGTCAGAGTAGAGAAGAGCTGGATGTGGGGTGAAGTTGAACAAGGGCAAGCTGAAACCCCTGCCTCCTCTGTGTCTGTCACTGTGTCTGACCATGAAGATATTCAGAGAGTGATTGCTGCTGCTTTATTTCCATCACCCAAATCTCACACAAAGTGCTTTCCTGGCCAACTGTTAGGAACCATCCCGTCTGGTTTCAGGGACTGTATCTTCACCGACAGGTGAGAGGGTCCCAAGCCTGGAGCTGAGCAAGGAGGCCTTGGGAAAATAGGCCACTGAGGAGACAAAACCTGTCCTCCTGGCAGGGGCACATCCCCTGCTACCCTCATATCACCCTGCTTGGCCCTGGAGGATGGCAGGTCAGTCAGTGATGGGTAAGATCCCTCAGTGCCAGGGGCAACCTAAGAAAGACACAGTCACCTAGGGGCCATCAGGGAACACAGAGGGGGACATGGAGAAGGGGCAAAAGACCTTCGCCCCTCAGCTTTGTCAAGGCTGGAGTCCTCATTCTATCTGAAAGAAGTCTCCTTATCTCTTGGCTGCTCTGCTCCCTTGCCTGACTCAGGCTTGAAACAATGCTAGACACAGGTACAGCCCTAAACCAGATAAGGCAGTTCCCAGGGACAATTAGGGCTGGAAAGGGAATGCATTAAATCCTATGAAAACTGCTTCACTAAGAATGCCCTTGAGTTAATGACTACTGGTGTTTGGGGTCCAAGCATAGGATAAGTTTATTTTCCCAGGTTTTAGGGCCAAATGGGCGTCACTCTGTTTACCAGGCCCTGAGTCAGAAAGACTCTTGTAATTCCTTTACTGTTATCCTTAAACCATATCTCCTTCCTTTAATCATTACTGTTTAACATTGATTAATGAGCTTTATGCATAGGTTATGTATCCCTGTACAAGTTAAACTCAATAAAAACCCAAGGAGAAATGTGCTCTGGGCTCTTCTCTGAGAGATTAGCCAGCCTTTCCTCCCCAAGCAAATCTTGCATTGGCATTTTCATTTTATTTTATTTTCATTTCATTGACATTGAGGGACACCACGGGACAGAGATCCTCCTTCACTTAACTTTAATACAAAATCATAACAGAGAAAGGGTTTCTGAGAAAGATGGTTCTAGTCTAACCATGGTGACAGAATATCCATGAAGTGACTTTAAATATGGAGATATTTAAATAAATTAAATTGTAAGTGAATTAGAATTATAACAGAAATTATTATTAGAATCATGAAACCTGCACATGCTTGATTTCTCAAGAAGTATTTTAATGAATATTGTAGTACTTGATCTTCACACTCACCTTGGGAATTATGATCATGTAATTGTTGAAGAAACTGAATGATAGGTCAAGAGAGATGGCTGGTGGCACCTAGTTAATAAGGCAGAATTGATACAAGGTTTAACTCACCTATTTCCACATGCTATGTTCCTTCTAGACACACAGATATATAACTCCCACCCTTGCTTCCTGTACAGTGAAGATGAGTCTCATACAACCACATCCTCGTTCTCTCTGTTACAATTTCATCACTATTTCCCCCTCATTTAATAGATGTCTTGATATTTCTTCTCTCTGTGCTTATTTTTTTCATTCACTTTTCTGCAAATGTCTACTAACTTATAAGTCTTCTTTTTCTACAGAACCCCTCGCCGACTCTTCACAAACCTTACTGATTTCCTGGTATTGTTCCCAAACCTTTCTCCTACTACAGAACCTCTTTCATGGAAACATGCAAGTTTTGTTACAAAAAAGCCTGAAGGTTTGGGTTCTAATTCCGGATTCATCTTTCATTTGGGCCATTACTACTCTTGCTAAGTTTTATGTTCCTCATATTTTAGATGAGGGAATAGTGGTTACCATCAGGGTCATTGAGACTGTACATTAGGACAACACAAGGTCTTCCCAGAAAGTTTCCAGCCATATAATCTGAAAAATAGAGATATTTATTGAAGAAGATACAAGAAACATTGTACATAGTACAATGACACCTCAGCCCCTTTCAAAGTAGGCACCTTGGGACCTCACACACTTCTCTCAATTGCCATCAGCTGCTCCTTCATATTTTTCTGAATCTCATCAATGGTCTGAAATCTTTTCCCTTTCAAAGGTGATTTTAGCTTTGGGAACAGCCAGAAGTTGCCAGGCACCAAATCTAGGTTCTAGGGGGGCTGAGTCACCTGGGTGGTTTGATGTTTCACTAAAAAATTCAGCATGAGACATGATTCATGAGCAAGTGTATTGTAATGAAGCTGCCAGTCACCAGTTGCCCATAGCTGTGGCCTTCCGAATCATCCAAATAGTTTCCACAGAGGAAAACTCAAGCTAAACACAAAATTTGATGCATAATCGTTGTTCTACTTGCTCAGTCATTTTGAATGCAAAGGCCACACAGTACACATGCTCACTCAACAGCTTCTACTGCCCCCACTGCCTAGTACAGTGCAAGCACATTCCAGTCTACTTTCCTTGCCTGCCAGGTTGCATAGATATTGCACAATACATTCTCATTATATTAATGAGATAGACAACCTTGTATGTGTGAGGACACTTCATAAATTCTAAAGCACTGGAGAAAAGCCACTAATTGTTAGTAATGCCTATGTGATTCTCAAATTAAAAACTGATGCCAAAGGATCAACCAAATTAAAAATATTGCCTGGATTTGACCAGAGAAACAGACTTCTTGAATGTAACCAACCTGGAGTTGACCCGGAGAAAGTTTTGTCCACTGGAAAAGCAGACACTGACAGCAGAGTGGGTGGAAAGTGCGAAAGAGGAAAACACAAGGGAACAACTCCTCCAGCTGCCCTGCCTTGGGTCCCTGATGTGGAATGGAGGTGCAGGGTGGCTTCTGTCTAGGTCCGGGTCCATCCCTGGGGTGAGCAAATTATCCAGATTGAGTTAAGAATAAATTTTGATCCAGTATGTGTTGGAAAACAATAATAAAGGTTTTTGAGTCTCATAGGTCCTCTTTGAATCCTCATAAAATCCATGACATTAATAAAGTCACCAAGTTTCCTTCTGCTTCAGATTCCTAAACTGCAATACAAGAGTGGCAGGGGGGCAAAAGATGATTTACAGTGCGTGTGAAAACATTAGACATAAAAGGCTTACTCATGACAGGTGCTCAGTGTTATCTGTGATAATAAATATTTCATTATATTAGCTCACTCAGTATAAGGAACACATCTTATTCATTGATTTAACTCCAGATCTTGGTTCATGCAAAGACACAATATGGCCACAACAAAAATTTTCTGAATGAATAAATGACCCAGTGAAAGAGGAGCTCATAGGGCTAAGTGAGATAGTGAGGGAAGCCAAAAACTAAAATCTAATCTGGCCTGGGGTCTGTAGTTGGTGAGGATGTGGTATCCTAGCTTCTCTGAATCACAAGTTGTGTGGAAAGCAGTGTGTGTATGTAGAAAGCCATTTGGCACACAAACACTTGTGAGAATGGCCTAAACCAAGCCATTTTGAACTCCTTTTGCCACTTCTTCCAACTCCCAGACCTCTCATTCTAGAAGACTGCTTCTCAGTCCTCCACAGCCTCTCTTCAAGGGCCTGGTCCAGGCCTCACCCTTTTTGTCCTGACACCTGGACACAATTCCAGTTGGCACAGTTCTGTGGTACCTCTTCTAGCAAGTGACCCTCCCCTCCCTCCTCCAAAATAAGTGATATGTTTGCCTCTGACCCCTCTGCAGCAGGTATCAGGGTACACAGCCCAAGTACACTTTCAAAAAAGTAGAGTACACCAAGTCTTCACTTTCTCCCAGGTAGTTAGTTTGGGTCCTTCCATCTCTGCCTATGCCTAGTGCCCCCATGCACAAAAAACATTCAGTATGAGAATTAAGTTAATGAAGGATAAGTCAATTCATGATTTAAAAGATGTGTGATTAATAGAATAATGACCTTATTGGTTAATGGGAATTTGGAGTTACTTCTGAATTAATGAAAAAGTATAGACAGCTGAATGAATAAACAGTCTAATGAATAGATATATTTTACTCAATCTTTCAGTAGTATTTGACCCAAATTGCTTTCTTCTGTACCTCCCTCCTCTCCTACCTTAGACATCAGCCTGTCTTTGTTTTCCTCTTAGCGCCCCATCTACCTCATCCCTTTAACTAGTTGAGCATTGATACTGTCCACCAACACTAGGCTCCCTGCCTACTCCTCCTCCACCCAAACTCTACATCCTGGGGTCTTAAGTCATGGTACCGCTTGTCTTTCAATCTACTTAGATGAGTTCACTCATTCCCCCTCACTTTGAATATCATATATTTCCTACTGATTTCCAAAGTTATACAGTTTACCTTTGAATAAAAAAGCGGTCAGGGACACTGGCCCCTGCGCAGTTTGAAATCTGCATATAACTTTGATTCTCCCAAAACTTAACTACAGTTGTCCATTGGTATCCACTGGGTGATTGGTTCCATGACTCCGGTGGGTACCCAAATCCAAAGATGCTCAAGTCCCTAATGAAAAATAGTCTAGAGTAATGCATGCAATCTGGCTCTCCTCGGTCTCAGACTCTTGATCTGCAGTTGATTGAATCTGCGGATGTAAAACCTAAGGACAGAAAGGGCCAACTGTATATTAACTGAAAAAACAATCTG
Source organism: Pteronotus mesoamericanus (assembly GCF_021234165.1). NCBI lineage: Eukaryota > Metazoa > Chordata > Mammalia > Chiroptera > Mormoopidae > Pteronotus > Pteronotus mesoamericanus. Next base: position 6,297,626 of record NW_026555307.1, read on the forward strand.
TGTATAAGTGACCTGTGCAGTTCAAACCCATGTCAAGTTTCAATCATATATTGCCATATATATTCTAACTTCTCCCTTTCACTCTTACCTGTATTTTCAATGGATATCTCACAGCCTCTCAAGGTGAACATTTTCCCCAGACCCATCCCCTCTCCAGTGTTTCCCACTAGTAAGGAAGAGAGAGTGTCTGGGACAGAGGCATGGAAAGAGAGAGAAAACCAATATTTTGAAGTCAGAAAATAACAGACTGAGGTAGCAGCACTGGCCGCACTGCACTAAGGACAGCCCAACAAGCCTGGGAGCCTGATTCCAGGTACTGGGAAGGGGGTCTCCAGCTTTAGGTTCTTTCATAGCTGTGCCTAAGCCCTGGGGATCACTAACATTTAAATATCAAGTGCCACTCATATGGGGATACTCTGCAGCTGGGAATTATGTGAAGTTGCCCAAGCTCATTGTCCTTGCCCACACCTTGCTCCTCCCTCCCACAGGCAGCTCCACTTTGCTCCCACAGGCTCCTCCATCCCACAGGCAGCGTCCAGGCCCTGCATATTCTATAGTGGTCCAGGCCACACTTATCTTCTTCTGGAATTCCTGAGCCAGCCACCTCCCCAATTTCTAGAGGAAGCCTTCACACACACTAGCCATTACTCATCCTCCTTCTTTCTTCATTATAGTCTGCAACTGTTCATCATCTGTGGGCGGTTAACCCAGTATCTCTCCCATCCCTGTACCACATTGAGCTCCATCAGGGCAAGGACTTGGGGTGTCTCAGTCCCCTTAGCATCCTAATATTGAAGTAGCAAACATCAAGTGATTGATACATATTTATGGAGAACAAGCATGAATAAAATGGACATCGAGGAGGTGGGCAAAGGAATGCAGAAGTGGATAACAGACCAGACAAGTGATGGGTAGGGATGGAATGAGAGCTGGTCAGGATGAAATGAAGCTTGCGTATTTGTACTGTGGAGAAAGGGCTTTGACAGACACATTCAAGAGGGAGTTGCCGCCAGTGGATACATGGACAATTCCTTCAGGCCCTGCCTTCATAGTGAGAAAGACTCTCCCTCATGCATTCTGGGACTCTCATAGCCACACTGCTCTCACAGGCTCCTTAACTGGCAGGCACAGGCCCCAATGCTATCTTTCTCTGCCTCAATGGCATAAACCACTAGTGAGCAGCCACTGAGTCCAGTGGAAGCAGTGGATGTTGGAAGGGGATGTGCCATAAATCCCCTTCCCAGAACATTAGTCCAAGGGTCTGAGAGCACGGGGAACCTCAATCTAAAAACAAATCGACTTTTTCAGTTTAAAGATTAGAATCTCTCCCTCAATGGTAAGATTTGGATGCAGAGACAGAGGTGGGGTCTAAGATGATGGCTTTTCAGGTCTTTGCAACCTTATTTTGTGTACCTACTACACTATGCACTAAGCTTGTGAGGAAAATAGATGCGTATAAAGTTATCATTTACAATGGAAAAATAAGAACTTTATAGTAAAGAATTACAGCAGATACAATCTTAGGCAAATGATCAAGGTTGACATCACCAGAAATGTCATATTACATGATGGTTTTCTTGCTATGAAATACTGAGAAGAGCACAATGTCATACCTGTGGCATCCTTGTCATAAAGTCATAAAGACTTAACCTGAATCTAATTGTGAGAAAAACATCAAACATCCCTAAACTAAGGGATAGACTACAAAATATTTGTGACGATTCCAGTCACCAATCATAGTGTGTGTTGGAGGGAGTGGTTCCCCACACCACCAAGTAATTCTCTGTGACACCAGCTGGTTGGCCTGCAATTCAACTCAATTCTGACACTATCTCCCTGGATACTGTGGATACTGTACCGACACACACTTTAGATGCCAGTTGCAAGCCCAGGTTATCATGTGTGCTCTGACAGATTGGAAATTACCATGACCTCCTCCTCAGATTTAATTAATTTGCTAGAGTGGCTCACAGGACTCAGAGAAACATTTTACTTACTAGATTATTAGTTTATTATGAAAGGAAATAACTCAGGAACAGCCAGGTGGATGAGATGCATAAGACAAGTTATGGAGAAAGGACACAGAGCTTCCATCCCCAGACTGCCATGTGTTCCCCGATGCATAGCTCTCCTAACCTCATCCTTTTGGGTATTTGTGGAGGTCTAATTACATTGGCATGATTTATTAAATCATTGGCCACTGGAAATTGATGAAACTTCCAGCAACTCTTTCCTCCCCAAAGGTGGAATGGGGTGGGGCCTAAAGTTCAAACCCGCTAATCACAATGTTGAGTTCTCCTGGCAACCAGCCCTCGTCCTCAGGTGGAGTCAAAAAGTCACTTCATTAGCATAAAGAAAATACCTTTGTGCAGGGATTTTTGGAGCTTAGTGTCCAAAACAGGACAAAGACCAAATATATATATTTCTTATTTTATATTGCAATATTATAACTTGACTTGTTGAGTGCCAAGGTCATGAAAGACAAGGAAAGACTGAGGATCTATCCCAGATTGGAGGAGACTATGCAACTAAGGCAGCAATGACAAAAGGCAATGTGGGATACTGAATTGGATCCTAGAACAGAGAGAGTACATTAGCAGGTGAAATCCGAAAAAGTCTAGAGTTTATTCAATAGTACCAATATATTTCCTTAGTTTTGGTCATTGTATTATAAATATGCAAGATGCTTACATTAGCGGAAGCTAAGTATAGCTTGGTATGTGGGAACTCTGAGTATTATTCTCATTCCCCTTCTGTGAATCTAAAATTATTTCAAAGCAAAAAACTGCAATAGATAAATTCAGGAATAGAACATTTCAGGAAAATGTGTTTGTGGGTGGGAAGGAGTGTTGAGGTCACCTGAAATGGGGATGTTTGGGGACAGGTGAAGGGTCAAGAGAAAATCTGGCTAAGAGATGTTGAAAGTGAAGAGCAACAGTACATAAGAAATCGGGGGAAACCATCCAGGAGGCAGATGGATTCTGGAGTTCTGAGGATCAGGCTGAAGATGGAGATTTGGGAGTCATTAGTCTTCCAGGGATAATTTACACAAAGGGAGTGAAAGTGAGAACAAAGAGGGTAGATGGAGAGAGGAGCAGGAGGAGCCAGAGTAAGCCCTAAGAAATAACACTATTTAAATATGGGGCACATTTGTGCTTTAGAAAATAAGAATCTAGATTCATACTTGCTTATATATGCATAGAGAATCTAAATGCTACAAAATCAGTGGTTTATTCCCCCAAACAGTAAGCAGTTGGTAAACATTTGCCTGCATACCACTGTGCTTAAAATAATTCATTTAACTAGCCCTTCTTAGTGAACATTTGAGTTTTTTCCAATCTTTTTGTACCACAGGAGGAAAAAAAAGGCTGAAGTGAATAACTTAATATCTATGTCATACCTCATATCTTTGACTATATCTGTAGGAAATTGTCTAGCACCATAATTTCTGGTTAAAAGCTAGGGACACTTACAATTTTAATAAATATTTTGAAATACTGGTAACATTCTATAGAGTTGATATCAATTTACATTCCTATCAGCAACATATTATGATGCCTGTTTGCCCACATCATCACCAGCACAATATTATCAAACTTTTTTTGTTATAGCCAGTCTGATACATGAAGAATTATGCTTCCTTATAGTTTAAGTTTACATTTCTCTTAAGATGAGTGAAGTTGAGTGGATGGTCTTATATTTGAGAGGCCTTAGATTTTCCTTTTCGATGAACTCTCTTCATATTCTTTGCCTATTTTTTTAAATTTTTAATTGATTTATTTATTTTTTCAAATACATTTGTCTCTGCCTACCCCCACCACTTTCCCTTGCCCCCTACCTCCCTCACTCCCTCCCTCAACTCTTCCCCTTTGGTTTTGTCCATGAGTCCTTGCTATATGTTCCTTGACTTGCCCCTTCCTTTCCTTTTCCCCCGTGCCCACTCCTTCCCTCTTGTCTCTGTTGGTTTCTTTTCCTTTCAGTGTTGCTGGTCTTATTTTCCTTGCATCTTTGTTTTGCTGGTTAGGTTCCACTTATAGGTGAGATCATATGGTATTTGTCTTTCGCCCCCTGGCTTATTTCGCTTAGCATAATGTTCTCAAGTTCCATCCATGCTGTCACAAAGTTTAGTAGTTGTTTTTTTTCTTTCTGCTGTGTAGTATTCCATTGTGTAAATGTACCATAATTTTTTGATCCAATCATCTACTGATGGGCATTTAGGTTGCTTCCAACACTTGGCTATTGTAAATTGTGCTGCTATGAATAGGAGCATAGGTCCTTTTGAATTGGCGTTTTGGTGTTCTTAGGGTATAGTCCCAGCAGGGGAATCACTGGATCAAAAGGCAGTTCCATTTTCAGCTTTTTGAGGCAATTCCACACTGCTTTCCACAGTGGCTGCACCAGGCTGCTTTCCCACCAACAGTGCACTAGGGTTCCCTTTTCTCCACAGCCTCACCAGCACCTGTTGTTTGTGGATCTGTTTATGATGGCCATTCTGACTGGTGTGAGGTGGTACATCATGGTGGTTTTGGTCTGCATTTCTCTGATGGCTAGTGATGCTAAGCATCCTTTCAGATGTCTCTGTGCCCTCTGTATCTCCTCCTTGGAAAAGCGTCTGCCCCGGTCCTTTGCCCATTTTTTGATTGTATTATTTGTCTTCTTGGAGTGGAGTCAAGTGAGTTCTTTATATCTCTTGGAGATCAAACCTCTATCTGATGTATCATTAGCAAATATATTTTCCCATAGAGTTGGCTCCCTTTTCATTTTGCTGATGTTTTCTTTAGCCGTGCAAAAGCTTCTTATTCTGATGAGGTCCCACTTGTTTATTCTTTCCTTGGTGTCCCTTGCTTTAGGAGACATATCCGTGAAAAAATTGCTGCGTGGGATATCTGAGAGTTTCCTGCCAATGTTCTCCTCTAGGACTTTTATGGTGTTGCGACTTATATTTAGGTCTTTTATCCATCTTGAGTTTATTTTTGTGTGTGGTGTCAGCTGATGATCCAATTTCAATTATTTGCATGGGGACGGGCATGAGCCATCCAGCTCTCCCAACACCATTTTTTGAAGAGGCTATTATTGCTCCATTTTATGCTTCTGCCCCCTTTGTCAAATATTAGATGCCCATAGAGACCTGAGCTTATTTCTGGGCTTTCTATTCTGTTCCACCGGTCTATGGATCTGTTCTTGTGCCAGTAACAAATTGTTTTGAGTATAGTGGCCTTGTAATATAGTTTGATGTCCAGTATTGTGATACCTCCTACTTTGTGTTTCTTTCTCAAAATTGCTGCAGCTATTCGGGGTCGTTTAGGGTTCCATATAAATTTTTGAAATGTCTGTTCTATTTCTGTGAATATGTCATTGGTATCTTAATAGGGATTGCATTGAATCTATAAATTGCTTTGGGTAGTATGGACATTTTGATGATATTACTTCTTCCAATCCATGAGCACGGTATATGCTTCCATTTATTTGTGTCTCCCTTAATTTCTCTCTTCAATGTTGTATAGTTTTCCGCATACAGGTCTTTTACCTCTTTGGTTAAATTTATCCCTAGGTACTTTATTTTTCTTCTTGCTACAGCTAATGGTATTTTTTTTTCTGATTTCTTCTTCTTCTATTGCATTGCTGGTGTACAAAAATGCCTTTGATTTCTGAATATTGACTTTGTATCCTGCTGTTTTGCCAAATTCACTTATTAGGTTGAGGAGTTTTTTAGTAGAGTCTACAGAGTTCTCTATGTACACTATCATGTCATCTGCAAAGAATGATAGCTTTACATCCTCCCTTCCTATTTGGATGCCTTTTATCTCTTTCTCTTGTCTGACCGCTGTGGCTAGGACTTCCAATACGATGTTGAAAAGAAGCAGTGAAAGCAGACATCCTTGTCGTGTTCCCGATCTTAGTGGGAAAGCTTTTAGTTTTTGCCCGTTGAGTATGATGTTGGCTGTAGGTTTTTCATATATGGCCTTTATTACATTGAGGAATGCCCCATTTATTCCCATTTTGCTGGGTGTTTTGATAATAATTGGGTGCTGTACCTTATCAAATGCTTTTTCTGCGTCTATCGAGATGATCACGTGGTTTTTGCCTTTCTTATTGCTTATGTGATGTATTACCTTTATTGACTTGCGTATATTGAAGTATCCCTGCATCCCTGGGATGAATCCCACTTGATCGTGGTGGATAATCTTTCGAATGTATTGCTGGATGCGGTTTGCCAATATTTTGTTGAGGATTTTAGCATCTATGTTCATCAGGGAAATTGGCCCATAGTTTTCTTTCTTTGTAGGGTCTTTATCTGGTTTTGGGATTAGGGTGATGCTGGCCTCATAAAAAGAGTTTGGGAGTCTTCCCTCCTCTTGAATTTTTTGGAATAGTCTGAGAAGGACAGGGGTTAGCTCTTCCTTAAGTGTTTTGTAAAATTCTCCTGTGAAACCGTCCGGCCATGGGTTTTTGTGTGCTGGGATTCTTGATTACTGCTTCAATTTCCCCAGCTGTTATCGGTCTGTTCAAGCTTTCTGTTTCTTCCTCCTTCAGTGTTGGAAGATTATACTTTTCTCAAAATTTATCCATTTCATCAAGATTTTCAAATTTCTTGGCATATAATTGTTCATAGTAGTTTTTGACAATCCTTTGTATTTCTGTGGTATCAGTTGTTATTTCTCCTCTTTAGTTTCTGGTATTATTAATTTGGGTCCTCTCCCTTTTTTTTCTTGATGAGTCTGCTGAAAGGCTGGTCAATTTTATTTATCTTTTCAAAGAACCAGCTTCTGGATTGGTTGATCCTTTGAATTGTTCTTTTCCTCTCTATGTCATCTTGACTATTTCCTTCCTTCTACTTGCTCTGGGATTTATTTGTTGTTGTTTTTCCAATTCTTGAAGTTGTAGTGTTAGGTCTTTTATTTGAAATGTTTCTATCTTTTTAAGGTAGGCCTGTATTGCTATGAACTTCCCTCTCAGGACTGCCTTTGCTGTGTCCCATAGGTTTTGGACAGTTGTCTGTTCATTTTCATTTGTTTCCAGAAATTTTTTGACTTCTTCTCTTATCTAATTATTGACCCATTCATTGTTCAATAGTCTACTGTTCATTCTCCATGAGTGTGCAAGTTTTTGAAGTTTCTCTTTGAGGTTGATTTCCAGTTTCAAGCCCTTGTGATCCCAGAAAAAGTTTGCTATTATTTCAATTTTCCTGAATTTGCTGAGGTTTGCTTTGTGTCCTATCATGTGGTCTGTCTTTGAAAAACTGCCATGAGTTTTTGAAAAGAATGTGTATTTTTCTTCTTTGAGATGTAAGGTTCTATATATGTCAGTTAAGTCTATTTGATTCAGTGCATCATTCAGCTGCACAATATGTTTATTAATGTTTTGTTTGGAAGATCTGTCCATTTTTGACAGTGGGGTGTTGAAATCCCCTACTATCAGTGTGTTGCTGTTTATATCTTTTTTGAAGTCATCCAACAATTTCCTTATATACTTGGGGGCTCCCTTATTGGGAGCATATAAATTTACAATGTTTATGTCTTCTTGATAGATTCTTCCTTTAAGTATTATAAAGTGCCCCTTTGGGTCTCTTTATGGCCTTTGTTTTGAAATCTACTTTGTCTGATACAAGTATGGCAACCCCGGCCTTTTTCTCTTGCCCATTTGGTTGGAATATTTTTTTCCATTCCTTTACTTTCAATCTGTGTAGGTCTTTTGCTCTGAGGTCATGTTTTCTTATCCATCTTTGTCCATTTTTTAACTGAATTGTTGTTTCTCTTATTGATTTTAGGAGCTCTTTATATATGTGGAAAATCAACATTTTGTTATATGCTAATGATTATTTTGATTAGTTTGCCTTTTGTGTTTTATTTTGTTTATGGCATTGCTTAATAAGAACATTTTTATGTATATGACATCATATATAGAAAGGTCACCCCAAAGCTGAGATTAATTTTAATTTTTTTAAGATTTTATTTATTTATTTTTAGAGAAGGGAAAGGAGGGAGACAGGGAGGTTGGGAAACATTGATGTGAGAGAGAAACATTGAGAGAGATAGCCTCTCATATGCGCCCCGACCAGGGATGGAACTCACAACCCAGGCATGTAGACTGAATGGAAATTGAACCAGCAACCTTTTGCTTTGCAGTATGATGCCCAACCGAGCCACACTGGTCAGGGCACTGAGATCAATTTTTAAAAATACTCTTCCATATTTATTTATAGAATTTCATGGTTTTTGTCCTCTATGGTTGTGTCTTAGCACCATTTGGAATGGATCCTGATTTGAGATTTTGCACTGGAAAATGAAAAATTCCTCCTTTCTTCCTCTGGTTCTTTCCTCCTCAACATAACATAGGTTAACAAGAGAAAATCAAGCTTAATTTCATGTGCAAGGGAATCCACATACATGAGAAAGTTAGAGATCCCCACATACATGAGATGTTCAAAGACAGAAAGGGAAAATGAGGCATATATGACATTTTGAGCTAGGGATGAGATAAGGCTAGACTTTGGGTCTTCAGAGGAGAATGAAGAAGGGCATTGCAGGACAATAAAAAGGGCAGAGGGTCAGTGATTAGAAGTTTGCCCTTACCCTATAGATGGGTCAGAAAAAGTTATTTCTCATAATAGCTCTTTTTATGGGCAAGGTCCCTAATTAAATTCTTCTGGTAGTTGAAGGGGGGGCAGAAATTTCTCAAGAGCCTGAAGGCTCTTGATTGCCTTTTGTTAAAAATAATCCATATACCACAGCAGCACATTTTGGGGCAAGACTTTCTGAACCCCTATAGCCCTAGGTTTATTTTCTTCTATAGCACTGTGTCTGAAACCTAGTAAATACTCAGTAAGTATTTAAATGGATGAAAAAAATGAGCACAGAAGCCTACTTACACATGTTTCCTGAAACCATTATTTCCTGTTGCCTGTGGTACTTTATTACATCTCTGGGACCTCTGAACTGCATGCCTCCCATTTCCTTATTTCTTACAGGAGAACTCAGGGCATTTCCCCACAAAACAATGTTCACTGGCTTCTAATAAGATGAGGAAACTAGCAGCAGTCTCTCTTTAGGCGGGGGCCTCTGGCAGAGAACATCACCAATGGCTCTGATTGCAACTGTGTGGTGGTTACGTAACCACTCTTGCTGAATCTTTTTTTTCATAACGTGGGGGTGGTAACTACAGTATGCCTAGTTCTGGGATATAAAAAACATCCTCTTCTATATCTGGCCCTGAAAATAATTGCAGAGATTAACCCAAAAGTCCCGGAAAAGTACTCTTTTTCTCTAGTACTTGATAACCACAGCAGGTCTGTTTGTCTTGGTGTGCAGTGCTTTGTTCTGGCTTACAGAATGTAAGTTAAAAATGTAATGTGTGAGGACAAAAGGAAAGCTTGGTGGTGTTAATTCACCTTCTTGGGGCAAACAACTGATATTGTCACATAAATATGAGTGCGTAGATGTGGGAGGAGAGGAGGGAGGCGCAGAGACAGAGAAGAAATACTCATGTGGCCCCAACTTTCACTGTCTTGCATCCAAATATTTTTTCAATGAAACTCAGCCCAGAAGTCCACTTCTGTTCCTCTTGCCCTCTGGCCCACTCCAATCAAGAATTCCTACATCAGTTGCGCTAGACAAGACTTCTCAGTTTCCAACACGAGGAAGCATAAACAGCTTCTGACCCAGGGGCCAGAATGGCCACAGAAGGAGAACCAGGAGCTCAAGTGAGAGACAGTTCATGACTTGGAGGAAATGGTTCTTCCTGCCACAGGAAGAGCCAGTACATCCTGAGGAAGCCACTTGTGCAGAGCTGGAGCCCTGTGTGGCCCAGAGGGTTGGGGGTGGGTGGAGTGTATGCCTGAGGCTTCACCTGATCAGACAGAATCTGACACAGTGTCCAGGGGAGAAGGTTCATAAGGGGGAAGCAAGGAGTCAAATGTTCCAAGATCAGCTCAGCAAACACAGGTACAGAAACTGAGGAAAGGAGCCAATGTGGAACTGAAATACTTCCTTCATTTAGACACTGGCTGGCATACATGGGTGAGAACTCTGGGGTGTGGGGGGTGTGTGGGCACATGTTTAGCCTGAGCATGACTGGGATTCTGATAAAGAAACAACACAAGGGCAGCCAGGATGTTACTGGACAGGGGCCTGGCCCTGAGTGGGTCTGTCTAGGGCCAGGCTGTACCCCTATAGCTCTATGTTTATTTTAGTGTGTGGTTCTTCACTTTGTGTAGGAAAAATCTCACAATATGACTCCAGGTGACTATGAAGCTTCATTTATTAAAGCTGGGGCAGTGAAACAAAGAAGGCTCTAGCATAGAAGAAGCACCAGGAGAGTCAGCCTGGGCTGCCTTAGCTCACTGGGAAGTCAGAGAAAAGGGGGCTTTGGGGTCAGGTTCAGGTGATTAGCCTGGAACAGATTGCCCCTGCCCATTGCTCCCCTGATTGCAAGTCGCAGGGTCCCTTGGCGTTTAGGAGACTCATGACTCTGAGGGAAGGAGAGTGGAAAGAAGAGGAGAAAAGGAGTGGCAAGGGCTGCTCCTCAGAGGGGCAGCATGTGCTGGGTACTTTGTCTTGAGACTTTTATCTCTTTCTGGCTGGCTGGAATCTTAGGGGAGATCTCAGGGGAGGGTTTGGCAGAATATGCATCAGTTCTCCAGGTGTGTTCTTTCACGGTTAGGGTCTTTACTGATTGGTCAGTGACAGGGAAGGGGGTCATTAGTCATTGCAGCTGGTCCTAGAGATGAAATGCAACTGAGGCCTAGATATTATTTCTTAGAGAGATGACCTTTTGTATCTGGCTGTAAAGTGCTTGGCCAGTTTTTTGAACTGTCTTTCTCAGTTTCCCTGTTCCACTTACCAAGGAATTTTCCTAGCTTCTTACTATCCTGTCTTAAGGGGAAGGGTGGTATATCAGTTATCTATTACTGCACAGCAAAGTGTTCCCAAACCTAGTGGCTTAGAACAACACACATTTATTATTGCCCAGTTTCTGTGTGTCAGGAGTCCAGGCACAGCTTCACTGGCTCCCCCGCTCAGAGTCTCTCTGAGATGCCAATCAGGGCTGATGTCTCTTCTCATGGCTCAACTGGAAAGGAGCTGATTCCAGGTTCAGTCTGTTTCTCACAGGCAGTGAGACTGAAGTCCTCAGTTCTTTACTGGCTGTTGGCCGGAAGTTGCTTCAAGTCCTCTTGTCCAACATGGCAGCATGTGTCATCCAAGTGTGCGAGCCAAGAAGACAACTAGGAAAGTCTGCTAGCAGCAATAAGGCACAGTCTTTTGTTACCTAATCATGGTTAGAAAAGATTGTAAGAGTGGCATCCCAACCCCTTTGCCATAGTCTATCGGTTAGAAGTCAGTCAGGAAACCAGAGCCTCACTGAAGGGAAGGAAATTGTACAACGGCACCAATAATAGGAAGTGGGGGTCACTGTTTAGAAGTCTGTGTCCCATAGGTGCAGAAGTACCTGGAGAAAAATACTTAAAACTACATTTCCCTCTGGTCTAGACTGTTCTGGAGAATTTTTTTAAGGAGACAACTTTTAAAATATTTTATTTCTTTTTTTTAGAGAGAGAGAAAAGGAGTGAGAGAGAGAGGGAGTGAAACATCAACATGTGAGAGAAACATCAATTGGTTGCCTCTTGCACACCCCCAACTGGGGACTTGGCCTGCAACCAGGCATGTGCCCTGACTGGGAATCGAACCAGCAACCTTTCAGTCTGCAGGCCAACGCTCAGTCCACTGAGCCACACCAACCAGGGCAGGAGACAAATTTTTAAATGAATTAAATGACAAAGAAGAAAAGTTAAAAAAAATGCCAGTCTTTCTAAAACATTTTAGGGCTGATTTCCTAATAGTTTATAAGCACTGGATTTAATCTCTAAGAAGACTGCCTTTTAAAAATAGCAATTAGCCCAGACTGGTGGGGCTCAGTGAGTCAGGTGTTGTCCCACAAACCAAAAGGTTGCCGATTTGATTCCCAGTCAGGGAGCATGCCTGGGGTGCAGGCCAGGTCCCCAGTTGGGGACATTCAAAAGGCAACAAATAGATGTTTCTCTCACACATGGATGTTTCTCTCTCCCTCTTACTTCCTCCCTTTCCCTCTCTCTAAAAATAAAAATATAAATAAAATCTTTTTTTTAAATAGTAATTAATGAAAATATGTCTCACCTGTAATTAATCAAAACCAGAGTTTCCTCGCTCTCGCTCCTACACCTCATCAAATTCAACGTATTGTCCTTAAAAGAGAGTCTGAGAGTGTGCCAGTTGCCTATTGCCACATAAGAAGTCACCCCAGTGTTTAGTGGTTTAAAGCATCACATATTTTGCTCACAGTTCTGCAGTTTGGACATGTCTGCTTCACTTAGCATCAGCTAGGGAGACTTGAAGGCAGGGAGCTGGAATCTTCTGAAGTCTTTCTCACTCCCATGTCTATATTTGATGCTGGGTCTCAGCTCAAGCTGTGGCCAGGATACTCACAGGTAGCCCTTCTATGTGGTTGCTTGGGCTTTCTCATAGCATGGTGTCTGGTTTCCAAGGCAGAGCATCCTGAGAGGAAAAGACAGGCAGAGTGTATCACCTTTTATGATTTAACTTTGGAAGTCATGTAGCATTGGTCCCACAGTTGTCTCAGGTCTGCTAGATTCAAGAGAAGGAAACATAGGTCTCATGTCTTGATGGAGGAGTCTCAAGGTCTATGTTAGGAAGGACACATGGGATGGAATTCATCTTTGGAAAACACAGTCTGCGACAGAGAGTAAAATGGCCCCCTGCCATCCTTGAACTTTCATGTGTGTCACTGACAACAGACATCATAAAGTAAAAAAAAAAAAATGTATGCAGTAATGAAAAAAGAGGCAGCAGGTATAATCTTGATAAAAGGAAGTACAATCCTTTCTACCTCTCCTACCACTGGGGCAGCAATTGGGGAACAGATCCGTCTGCCTAAACTAAGAGAATAGATATGGTGCAGGGTCACTGGCCAATCTTGTAGTTTTGGGATTCTCATTTGCCCCATTATTAGCTTATAAAACTCCCTGTGTTCATTTTCTCTTGCTGCAAGACAAATTTCTGAAAACTTAGCAGCTTAAACAATACCCACTTACTACTTCACAGTTTTATGGGTTGAGAGTCCAGGCAAGTTTGACTGGGCTCTGCTCAGGTTATTATGAGGCTGAAATGAAGATGCTGGTGTCTGGGCTCTGGAGAAGAATCTGTAAATACTCCAGAAATTTTATCTATTAGAGGAGGCATCTAGCTTCAGTTCTTCTCCACTGGGTGCTGCTAGGGAGTTGTTGGCCACCAGAGGACGCAAGAACCACAATCCCTGTTGCACAGGAGCCACTACAGCTGCTTGAGTTCCAGATCCCTTCTGACACTGTGGTCCTGATACCAGCAGCACCAGCATAGCCTGATAACTTGCTAGAAAGGCAGAATCTCAGGCCCCAAACCCAGGCCTGCTGAATAAAAACCTGCATTTTGGCAAGACCTCAGGCAATTTGTGTAAACACTGACGTTCGAAGGGCACTCCAGCTCAGTGGTTCTCATCCTTGGCTGTTTGTTAGAATCATCCCAGAAACTTAAAAAATCCCTAACGCAAGGGCACACCCTTCCCACCTTGCCCTCTCTGCCTCCGACCAAGAGTTTGATGTAACATTCCTGAGGACTGGATTTTTTAAAGTTCCCCTGAGGATTTTAATATGCAGCCATGGTTGGGACTCTCCGCGAGCCCCGCTCATTCCACGCGGTAGAACCTTGTGTGTGAATGTAGCTGTGCTGTGCTGTGCCACACCACCTTGGTGCCGCCAGAGAAGGACATAGACCCCCTGCCAGGGATCTCCTGGAATGCAAGACCCCAGACCTCAGCGGCTTCCTGGTTACAGTGAAGTCACGGCAAATGTGAAAAACGTGGAACACTGAAGTGTTATATACAAAGTACTTCAAAGACCCAGGTTAAACACCAACTCCTCAGACAGAAATTGTAGTCCCCCCGCAGGTGCTTAGTGATGAAGCTCCCTGCTCGGTTCTCCCCATCAGTGACGGTGCCTCAGGCTGCTGGAGAGCAGGAAATGTGTTTGCTCTCCCCTGTGAGTGTTTGCTAGATGATGCATCGTTCAGAACTGCTACATGACCTGGGCAGACCCCAGCTAGTGGTGGACCCCATGAGCTGAACTTCAAGAAAGAAGGTACCTGGAGAACAGAGAAACTCAGTATTTCAGGAGGGAGTTTTAAAAATATTTATCCTTTCCCATTTACAGAGCACTGTGCAGTCCCCAATGCACTTTTATGTGCATTATTTCATTTTCCAAGACAATACCTGCCTGCATTAGACTCGTTGGTACAGACGTGGAAAAGTGAGTGACAGAGAGATAAATGGATATGTTGAAATTTACAGAACGAGTCAGGTAGACTTAGAACAAGAAATTGCTTTCTTAAATTTCCCGAGTTTCTAAGTGCTATGTCCTCTGGCTGCTCTTTCCTCACCACATGGGAGCAATTCTGGGCATGTTGTCTTAGTTCTTCCTTCTCCTCCCTAAGCTGGGGGTTTATTTTGTCACTCTGGAAAGCTCAGTTAATCTGCTACCAAATGTCTGCTGACTTATTTCATTTCTCATTTTGTTAGAAGAGAATTCGCATTCCAGGAGATCGCTGGTAGGGGGTCTATGTCCTTCTCTGGCGGCACTAGGTGTGGCGTAAATTCTCAATATGTGCTAGCAATAATGATAGTATTTCTTGAATGCAAGGAACTGACTTCTCGTTATATCTTTAGCACTTTAACAAAATATTTGTGGAATGAGTGAATTACAAATGAAGTGAAGCGATTCGCGAAATTAAATCTGAGAGGAAGGAAGCAGACACAGAAGAGTAATCAGCCATGGGTCTGCACAGGGTGTGGTGGGCACGGATCTAACCTCTAAACCAACAGCTGTGGAAGACAGGGTATGTAAAAAGAAATAATGTCAGGATCTTCTCCAAAAATTGGCAAATCTCCTGTATACCATTCATTTTCTGCTCCTCTTTGTGGTGCAAAAATTGGAATTTAAACTCTGAATGTATTTCCTGCTCCAAGGAAATGCTCTATTGTTCTTTAGAGAATTCAGTTAACCTCTGGATGTTGACTCTTTCATTCAGGGCCTTCCTGCTCCCCACTTTCTCCTGTCGAGTACCCTTACTCCCCTGGGCTCAAAAACCCTTCTCTTTTTTAGGTCCCTAAACAACTCTCCTCTCCAGGTATCTGAGATGTAAGAAGGATGTGAAATGGTGTGCCCTGGCTTCACCTCGTGTTTCTGCCCATCAGCATGAGGCCCCATCTCGAGCCCACTCATCCCCTGAGCAGCTAACCTGGCCCTTCTCCCATGGCTGATCTCCCACCATCTCCCACTTTCTTCCTTGAATCCTGGCCATCTGAGAGCCTACAGTTCCTGTCCAGGGTAGAGATGTGGCCAAGGCTCAGCCCACTCTGCCCCTGGCACCAAGAATCAGTGTCTGACATCCAGGCTGCAGGAGGCCTCTCTTTGCTCTTGGTCTATACTCAGGGCCTCATGAGGGGCAGATGATGGCAGGTGAAGAGGGCACGAGCAGTGGGCACCAAGACTGACAGTAGGCAGGTTGAGGGAAGAGCAATGGTAACTGGGTGGAGTGTTTTAGGAACTACACCCCAGTGTAAAGGAAAGAAAACTTTGTTTCCCCATTCTCAGATCACTAGAAAAGAAACTTACGAGTGCGTGGGTAGAAAGGAAGAGTATTATGACTGGACAAGTTGAGGCTGGTGTTGGGTCCCAGGAAATTGAAGAGGTCCTAAGAACCCCTCTTTCTCTTCATGTTGCCCTCAGGACATTTAAAATCTCCAGTTTCTATAAGGCCCAAGTCCCCTCCCTCTGCTTGTCTTTGATCAGATCCAAATGAGGCAGCACAATTTCATTAAGAATTTGTATCCCCAAAACTCTGTGCCATACAGGATCTTCTGGGGGTCATGAATATATGTATTTGCCAAAAATCATTGAATTGTACAACTGAAACAAGTACACTTTATTGTGTGTAAATTATACCCTAATAAGTTGATTTTTTTTCATGTGCATCAGAAGATTGACAAGAAGATTGCTAACTGTCAAAGCTGGATGATGTACACATCACAGTTTTTATGTTTTTCTCTCTACTTCTGGGAATTTCCATAAAAGCTCTGGCCAGTGTGGCTCAGTTGGCTGGAGCGTTGTCCCATAAACCTAATGGTCATGGGTTCAGTTCCTGATCAGGGCTCATGCCTGGGTTGAGGGTTCAGTCCCAGTCAATGCTTATGTGGTCCCGGTTGTGGCATGTGTGAGAGGCAACTGATCAATGTTTCTCTCTCACATTGGTGTTTCTTTCCTTCTCTCTCTACCTCTCTCTAAAATCAATAAGCATGTCCTTGGGTGAAGATGGAGGGAAGGAAGGAAGGAAGGAAGGAAGGAAGGAAGGAAGGAAGGAAGGAAGGAAGAAAAGAAGGAAGGAAGAAAAGAAGGAAGGAAGGAAGGAAGGAAGGAAGGGGGAAGGGAGGAAGGGAATGTCCATAATAAAAGTAGAAAAAAGTTCACTGTGCTAAACTTAGTTCAGAGAAGCAAAGTAACACTTTAATTCTTCCATTTCACAAACAAGTTTTTGAGCATCAACTGTGTGCCAAACATTGTACTTGGCACTGGGAATCTGATGACCCAGTCATGTCTTGTCCCTGTCTTTTGGCACGCAGAGTCTAGTAGAAGAGATGGACATTCAAATAATCACTCAAGTAAATTATAACTTTCATGATCAATATAAAGCAATAAGATGACATGAGATATTACAGAAGCACCCATCTTACTCTAGGCAATTAGAAAGACTTTCTAGAGGAGGTGACAGTTAAACTGGATGCTGAAGGATGAAAGATACTACAGGAGCACACTAATTCAACAAACTTTTATGGTGTCAATGCTGTGTGACTAATATCTAGTGCTTTCCCTTGGGGAACTCTTATTCTATTAGGAGATTCCAAATGGGGGTGAATACTTTGATCAAGGTGATAACTACTCTGACAAAAAAACATTCATTTCATTTGGGACCAAAGTGAGAAAGATTTCTTGGAAAGAATTAGTGCCAATGAATTTACAGTGAAAGTTGCCTGTAAACTGAGTGTTAAAGCAGAGTTGGTGTTCAACAGGTAGGCCAAAGAATACACAGGAAGCAGAAATGCTCCAGCCAGTCAAAAACTGAGTGAATGCTGTGTCCAGAGATGATCCAGAAAGAAGAGGTGAGCCTGAAACTGGACTTTGAAAAGTGGTCATATTTAAACAGAAGAAGGAGTGGTCCAGGCAGCCTGATAGCATGTATTTGAAGAAAGAATTTCTGGGATATATATGGCAGTGGTCCCCAACATTTTTGGCACCAGGGACTGGTTTCGTGGAAGACAATTTTTCCACGGACAGAGGAAGGGGGCAGAGGGGGATATGGTTTCAGGTTGATTCAAGCATATTGCATTCAAGCTCACCCCCTGCTGTGAGGCCTGGTTCCTAACAGGTCACAGACTGGTATCAGTCCACAGCCTGCAGGTTGGGGACCCCTGATGTGTGGGAGATAGTGTGACTTGAGCAGACGGGTGCACTCTGAGGAGCAGTGGGAGATGTGCTCTGGCATTTAAGTTAGATGGTGTCAGCATGAGGGCTGGGAATGCCAAGCTGAGGAGGTTGGAGGTGTGAACTGACGGTTGTTGGTGCCAATTCAGGGTACCAACAGGAGTTCCTGATTTAGGGTGTGGTAAAGGGAGAGGACTTTTCAGTGCAAGTAGCTCAATCATGATGGAGATCAATTATGACATAGCATGGTAATGCCTCACAGTGAGGCAGCACAAGGCAGCTCTGGGCACAAGGTGGCAGTGCCAGCCCCAGTGTGGCAGCTCAGCCCCTGTCCAGCAAGAGGCCTCCAGGCTGCCAAGACTGGACAACTCCACCCCACCCCTCCCCACCCAGACATCTTCAGTATTACAGCTCCAGTAGCATGGGTGCAGAATCAGAGGAGAATAGACTCATATAAGGAAAACTCCCAGCCCCTGATTTCTGATTGGTTCATTCTCATGCAAATGATGGCTCCAAATCCTCACAGTTTGATTGGTCCAAAAAGCTCTCATGAGTGGCGGGAATGGAGCCACTCTGGTTGGCCAGTGAAGTTGCTAATGAAGATATAGCTGCAAAGCTATGATTGGATGGGGAAAGTCTCAGTCCTATTAGCTGAAATAGGATCCCAGGAACTCCTTTGTAATGGTTAGCTCAGCCAGCAGAAACACAGTGCAGACAGGCAGTTCAGTATAGGCATTTTCCTGAAAAGCGACCCAAAGAGAAGCCACTGTTCAGCAATGGCTACCAGGTTCTTTCTTTAAATTTGAGCCCAGTTAGGCAGCAGGATTCTTTCTTGGTAGGTATTTTCTTTCTTGAGGTCAACAGAAGGGATCCTTGACATTGGAAACTCACCACCATTATAGTTCCCCTCTTCCTACCTCAACTTTGGGCATGTGGAAGAGCAGAACCTGGTGGTGTTTTAGCATTAAGATGAATCTTCTATCAAATTTTCTGAGACTCAGGCCTGACTGGGACACCTCATCTGTCTGGAAATAAATGAGACCAGGAGCTGAGCATCAAGTAGAAAGTGAGAGCTCACGGCATAATGACAAAAATACAATCCAGTTTACATATTCCTTTCTGGAAGAATCTCCAGTTTCTCTTGGTTGAACCACAGGAAGTGAGTCTTAGCAATCCCTGCTTATAACAAACACCCCTTAGCATTTCATGGCCTGCTAGAAGCGGTGAATGAAATCAACACTGTAGAAAAGAAAGGCAAGCCCTGGCTGTTATGTCTCAGCTGGTTGGAACATCATCCTATGAATCAAAGGGTCGTGGGTTCAATTTCTGATTGGGGCACAAGCCTGGGTTGCAAGTTCGGTCCCCACAGATCGATGTTTCTCCCGCGTTAATGCTTTTTTATTTCTCTCTCCCTTCCTGTCTCTGGAATCAATAAATATGTCCTCAGGTGAACATTTTTTTAAATTATTAAAAGCAAAAAGAAGGAAAGAAAGTCAATAATGGTACCCACAATGAAATGAATTGACATAGCTTTAACCTTCTCAAAATGTTTTTGAAAATTGAGTGCTATATTTTCATGTGCCCTTCAAACTCTAGATACATATATTTGTATTAAAAGACAAATATTTAACATTTAAATGTCATGTAATGTCAATAAAATATAAACAGCCATCCCCTGCCTTCCAGCCACTTTTCATAATCAATCATTTTCACCTTATAGCTCTTCTGACATTGCTCCATGTTGCTGTATAATATGCATATCCTAGTATTTTTTTGCATTTTAATATTATTGAAGAATAATTCACATACAATAAAATGCATCCCTTCTTTTTTGTTATTTGTTTTTTAATACATTCATTCCACTCATGTTTATTAAGTATTTATAATGCCTTAAGGGTATTAGAAGTAAGTGTTTGAAACATTAGCTTAGCACTTTTACACAGGCATATTCATAGTGGAGAAAGCAAAACAATTAATTATAAAGTCCTATTAACGATATCTTGAAAATATCACACAAAATGCCTTTTTCTTTTGTCTACATGGTAAATTATCCTGTATTAAACATCCCTGTACAAAAATGTTTAGGCATATTATGTATTTCCATCTTGGATTCTTTGAATTAAAATTATTGGACCCAATAAATGCAGACTTTTTCCATTTAATTTCAATAGAAATTTTAATAGAAAAGGTGGCATACTTTAACAAGCAGTTGTCACCTTTACCTCATATTTTCTCATTCCTGATTCTACTCTCCAGAATTAGCCACTCTTTTTTTGGCCAATATGTCTATTTTAATCTTAATGTTTTAAATAGTAAGTTTATATAGAGTCCTGATTTTTTAGTTTTATTTATTACCAGTTTACTTTTTACCAGATGATGATGAATTAGTTCTTACCACTCCTCTCCCACATACATATTTCCTTCCCTTCCATCCACTCCCCAAAAGTTATTTCAAGATTTTTGTTGTCAATGTTCAGTGATTATATTATGAATAGGAAAACGTTAGTCAGAGCTCTGCTATGTAGTGCACTGTGATTTACATTTCATTGTCATGTAACATTTTTGTTTTTCTTAATACTAGAGCTAAAATTTGCCCCTTTTCGCTCCTCTGAAAAGCTTTACTTCCGATATGTCTGTTCTTCCGCTTCAAGCTGAACTGGCCATTTTTTCAGCCAGTTGCTGAGTGTTCAATCTGGGACTTGCCTTCACCATATTGTATGTTGATTATCCCATTTTCTCTTTCTTTGCGGTTTTGATTTTGTTTTTGTTTGTTTGTTTGTTTGTTTTTGGTGGAAATATCTTCCAAGACCTTCCTGAGAAAGAATTCTAATCTTTGTAATGGCTTGGGAGGCAATTTTTTGAGACTCCGTGTCTGAAAATGTCTAATTCTGTTTCCACTTGATTCTGTTTCCACTCTGCTTCCAAAACATAATCTTTTTTTTTCTTTCTGGAAACTTTTAGAACTGAAGTTCTGATGTGTCATTACTGTGTTTTAACACCTGTGCTGGACCTTTCTAATTTCTTTCACTTGTGGGGATTTTTCTTGTTCTATTTCTATAATACCTTCTTCCTTGCTGTACTTTCTATTTTCTCTTTTTGGGTGATTTGTGGACTTATTGAATTGTCTTATCTTTTCTCTTATCCATTTTGTTTTGACTCTACTTTCTAGGAGTTTTCCTTTTAGTGCATATACCATTTATCAGTTACAGTACTCTTCTATTTCTAGTTTGCTAGGAGTTTTTAATCAAAAAACAATCTCAAATTTTTTAGAAACTTTTTTTTTTGCATCCTTGGATCTGTTAATGTGTTGAATTACAGTCATCAATTTTCTGCGTTAAACTATCGTTGAATTTTTGTCATAAACCCAACTGCAATATTCAGTTTGTTAATTTTTTAAGGATTTTTGCATATAATCTTATAAGTTCCTTTTTTCATAATGTGAATACATATTTTGCTATAAAGGGAATGCTAGCCTTTTAAAATGAGTTGGGAGATGTTTCCTCATTTTACTCACTAGAAAACAGTTTGTATAAGGTTGAAATTACTTTTCCCTTATGTGTTCAACTGTTAAAAATCCTTTGTTTGAGTTTTTGTGTGTATGATCTGATGGGGAAGTGCAGGGAGCAGGAATTTTAACCAGTACGATTTGATTTTTAACTTATATATTTGAAATATGACAATTTGTATTTTGTATTTCTTCTTGAATCTGCTTTGATAATTATAGCTTTTCTTAGGAATTAATTTGTCCATTGCATCTAAGTTTTTCAATATATTGACAAAAATTTGATCATGGTGTTCTTTCATTGTCATTTTACTATCTTTAGCCTCTGCATCTTTGTCCTTTTTATTCATTCTCAATTTGGTACGTTTGTGCCTTCTCTCTGGGCTTTTCCTTCCCTCTTATCAGTCTTTCCAAAGTTTTGTCAATTAATCTTTTCCAAGAGCTAAACTGTGACTTTTCTGATCTTTATTGTATCATTATTTCGTACTTCATTATTTTCAGCTCTTGTTTTTCTTTCCTTATATTCTCAGGGTTTATTTTCTTATCTCTTTCCTTCCTTTCTAATTTGGTTGCTTTCTTCATTAAATAGCATTTTTCTTCAAATTTTTATCTGTGGCATTTTAATTATTGTTAGTTCCATATATTGTTTAATTTCTATTATGGTTTACTTTTGGACTCATGAGTTACTTAGAAGTGTGTTTGTTAATTTTCAAATATATGAGATTTTCTAGTAATCTTTTTGTTGTTGATTTCTGACTTAATTTTATTGTGACCAGAAATTGCATTTGTTTGCCATCCAGAACTTTAATTTTTCATTGGCCCTATCTTATGTACTAGACTGTGATGAAATTTTGTAAACTTTTCATGTGTGCTTAAAATAATGTATGTTCTTTCCTTATTGACTACAATTTGTTCATTAGTGCATCCAACCTTAGAATTGTTATATCTTCCTAGTGAACTTTTATATGGTTAGGTCATGGCTATCTTTACCTTTAGAAATGTTTTTTGCTTTGACATATTTTTTGTCTGATATTATTATAGCTACACTGCTTTTCTTTGGTTAGTATTTTCCTGATAAATCATTTTCCATTCTTTTACTTTCAGCCTTTCTTCCTCCCTCCATGTCAGTTTTTTGGTAAATAGCATGTAGCAGTTTTCTTTATCCTCTTGGCAATGTCTGTCTTTTAACTGGGGCTATTAACCTTCTTACTTGTATTATAATGATGGATATGCTTGTTATATTTCAGCCATAATATTTTGTGCACTTCCTCTTTATAACTTTTTCACACTTCTTATCTTTTGTGCCTTAGTTTGGATTGAGAGTTTTCCTTTTTCATTTTTGTCCCTCTACTAATTTAGATGTTATACATTCTCTTTTTTATTTTAGATGCACTTGTAATGTATTAAAGTTTCTTATCAGTAGCTTTATTTCCCTTAACAACACAAGGACTTCAGAACACCAATTTCAGTCATCTACCCTTTTAGGCTCTTATTAATGTCAGTGTGAAAAATGTCCAAACCTGCAGAGAATTTTTATGAGTTTATTTAAACAAAACTGACAATAGCTGAGAAGCAAAATCTCAACAAATAGTGAAAATGCTTCGGAGAATAGCAGTTTTACAGCTTATTTTCTATATTAGAATTAAAGGAGGGGCCCTAAGGAGCTTACATGAAATCCATTGGTGGTAGATTAGTGAGGCGGAGAAAGCAGAGCGGGAAAATCTGTGAGATTAGATAAAGAGTAAAATGGAGAGACATTGCTTCTTTACATTGGTGGGTGCTAGATAGCTCAGAGTTAGCATTTACAGCTCGCAGAGATGGCACGCCGAGATGGTACAGGGCCACAGGGTCACGAGGGGCTCTGCAGTCTGGGGCCCTGGTGCAGCGGTTGTGCCCTGAGGGGTCTGGAAGAGAAGACGGCTGACATTCCAAAGGTATGTTATCTTTGGTGCAAAAAAATAAATAAGAGACAGGCTCGCTTTTGGTAAAGAGTGACTACTTTTGTCAAGGAAGCTTCAGGCCTAGGATATGACTAACTGCCGCAACCTGCTTTTAGTTAGGAATTCGTGTGTCCTTTCATCCCCTGAGTTTGCCAGTCCACCATACAGGCCTCCCCTGAGCTTGTCAGGGTTCAGATGTGGCTCCTTTTCCATCCATGTTATTTCAGTTCTAGCTTATTTTTAAAATATGAAAAAGAAAAATTAGTTGTTTTATTCTCTCACTGTCCATTTAGATCTGTCCACACATTTGTCACTTCAGTTGTTCATTATTGCACCTGATAGCTCATATCTTCTCTCAAGTATTGCTCCTTTATGCAGACACAAATACTTCAGAATTTCCTCTACTGAAGATGTTTATAAAGCAATATTTCAGTTTTTATTCATCCAGAAGTGTATTTAGTTCATCTCCACCTTTGCGAGGCTATGGGGAAGACAGTCCTGGGCTGGCAACTGTTTTCTCTCAGCATGTGGGAGGCATACTCTTCCGGCTTCTTGTTCCTTTTTTGCTGTTAAGAAATCAGCAGAAATTTTGGTTTCATATCGGTAATCTATCTTTTATTTCCACTGATTTTAAGATCATCTCATTGTCTTTCATGTTCTCTGGTTTCCAGGTATAATTTTTATTATTATTCTTTCTATGTGTTTATTTTCTATTTTATTTATTTTCTTTTTATTTATTTATTCTTTGGGTTTGTTGGGCCTCCTTAGCCTAGCAGCATTTTTCAGTTGAGCAGTCTTCATCTGAAATTGCTTTTCTCTTTTTATTTTCTGGTATCTTTGTTCTGTTCAGATCCTTTTTCCAACAACTGTTAAATGAAAAATGTCAAACACACAGGAAAGTTAAAGGAACTGCACAGCGAACACCTGTATATCTCCCACCTAGATTCTGCCATTAACATTTCACTGTACTTGCTTCATCTTACTTTTTATGCATCAAAAGTAACTGGCAAACATCAAGTCTCCACTGCAACCCCTCAGCTCTGAACTCCTCTTCTACTTACCTCTGACCCATGAGATGTAGGGGGACAGAGGGAAGCTTTTGTTTCTGCCCTGCAGGAAATCTCCTTGGGTTCCACTGAAGTTCTTTATTCAGAGGGCTGTGTGCTAACGGAGCTCTTTAGCCTGCCCTGCCCCAGAAGGCCAGGCAGCAGGGGAACCCTTACAATGCACCTTACAATCTCTTCTGTCCCCAAATCAATGCTAGGCAGTTCCAGCAAAGTTCCAGCTGCGAGGCTGTGCATCCCACTCTTCAGATCCCAGTCAAGTAACTTGCTGTTTGCTCATCTCAAGGAGCCTTTTGTGTCCTACGGGCTCTCTCCAAGGTCATAAGCATGGGCACTCCCTCTGGCCTTGGCCTAGACCCATTTGGCTTTCATTGTACTGGCAGCCTTTCCTCTCAGGCTGTGGTCTGCTGTTTCAGACATTCCCTAGTTGTGCCGGAGGTGGAGTCTAAGCTCTCCTTGCTTCTCTGACATAATTCCTGAAAGAAAATGTTCAGCAGAAATTTTATTTGTGAAAAATTTTAACATAAAAAATATTAACGCCATGGGGATGGGTGGCACGTGAAGAGAGGCACAAGGAAATTTTAGGGGGTGATGGACATGTTGGTTAGCCTGATCGTGGTGATGTTTCATGGGTATACACCCAGGTCAATATCAAATATCACACTGCATGCTTGAAATATGTGCAGTTTCTTATATATCAATTGTGCTTCCATAAATCTGTAAAATAGTTTTAAGGTTGATAATATATTGCAACTTGTCATTAAATTTTTATTTTGTAACTATTTACTAAGGTATAACATATATACAATAACATGTATAAATCTTAAGTGTATAGCATAATTAACATTTCATATGTGTACATCACCATGCATTTTAAAATACAGACTACCTTTCATACTTCAGAAGCTCCCCATCATTAGGCCACAGAGGTAACTACTACTCTCACCTCTGGCACCACAGATTAGTTCTGCCTATTCTTGAACTTCCTATTAATGGAAAGTCATCCATGTCGATGCTTGTAGCAATAGTTTGTTCATTTTCATTGTCATGCAGTATTTAATTTTATGAATATATCAATTTATTTCACCATTCTATTGTTGACAGACAATTGGGTTGTTTCAAGTTTTGGGCTACTGTGACTAAAGCTGCTATTATCATTCTTGTACATTTCTTTCAGTGGATCTTTCGGTGATGTAGTGGTGGGTAGCCAGGCTTTTCCTCTCATTTCTGAGAACAGGTAGTGATTTGCTGAATGTACAAGAGTTGAGAAGAGCCAGGCACAGCTGTGCAGGCCTGTAGTCCAAGCTACTCCGGAGGCTGAGGCAGAAGATCTCTTGAGCCCAGGAGTTCTGCACTGCAGTGCACTATGCTAATCATGTGTCCACACTAAGGTCAGTATCAGTATGGGTATTTCCTGGGAGTCGGGGGCCACGAGGTTGCCTAAGGAGGCGTGAACTGGCCAGGTCAGAAAAGGAGCAAGCCAAAACTCCCTTGCTAATCAGTAGCGGGATTACACCTGTGAACAGCCACTGCACTCCAACCTGGGTAACATAAGCAAGACCTTCTCTCTTTTGCCCCTCCCCTGATTTAATGGAATCCTGTAGTTTTTAAATATTCCTTTGACCTCCAAAATGAATAATATAAACAAACAAACAAAGAGTGGAGAGTTGTCCCAATAGCTTATCAGTGTGGATCTGCAAACCCCTCTGCTGCAGCACGGGCCACTGTGAGGAAGTGCTCCACCTAGCGGTGTCTGTTCCTTGCAGGACCTGTTTCTTTCTCTGCTGTGCGGCTGGTCCCCTGACTCCTGCCCTTCCTCTTCTCAGGCCTTAGGGGCAAGGCTAGTTGTTTCCTATAAAATTATCTACACTTAAATTTTTAAAAATATTTTAAAATAAAAGCAAAAATATGCATAATATCGATACATTAAGCAAAAAAATCAGCCATACCAAATCTATCCTGTTTGGAGGACTGTCCTCACAGGCCTGATTGTGGAGCCAAATGAAATCTGTCCAGTTCCTCCCTTCTTCAGTCTCTTTGCAAGAAAGCATGCATCACCTTCTTATTTTAAGAATTTGCTTAAGAAGAGGTGTGTAAAAACACCTAGAGCTAAGCAAAACCAACATGGGGACATGACAAGCATTCTAGATTTTTGTTTCTCCTGGCTCTATTTTCCCAGCATCTGATTTCCAGCATCTTGTATAGCATGGTTGTTGAAATCATGATCCATGGATGCTTAGTTAAACACTCCTCCCCCACCTCCTGGAACATATAATAGCTAAAACAGTGATTGGGCACTCAGCATGTGCCCAAGCCCAACCTAAGCATTTTAATTTTATTATCTTATTAGAGTTTCTCAAAAGCCCTGAAGGTGGGTAATCACAGTTTCCACGTTTCACAGATGACAGCTGTAAGCTCATTGACTACTAGGACTGGGCCCACCTGTCCTAATTCCCATTTTCAAGAAGAGCTGCCTACAAGGTGTATGTCAATGGGAGGGGAGACAACCTAGAAAATCATTGCAGTTTATCAAAAGACTCCCTGCCACCACTGCTGGAAGGAAGCCTTCAATATCCAGGGATTTCTTTGAAGAGTTCTCAGTCTGGGCAAAATACTAGATGGAAGTTCCACAGAGCATTATAGGTTCCTCCAAAGCAGTTATTTTCTACAGAAAATAATATATTTGGTCCTGACACAACCTTGCAGAAATTAACCCACATAGTCAGAAAAAAAGAATCAGTTCTTTTGGTTTTGAGAAGTAGACCAGTCCATCCTTTCTCAGGCTGTTTGTGCCCCTCCTTGCAATTTTTAGGGTCAGAATAAAATATATAAAATGAGAAGGCAAAAAATAAAACTAGCTGCTGGTGAAAAAGCTGGGGAGATGGAAGAAGCCCTTGGGAGGCCTAGTCTTTAATCCTCTAGTTGACACAATGCAAAAATACCTATTTTCACCCCTCCTGCCCTGTTCTTGTCAAGGAGCTGATTCCTTGGGAACGCAAGGTACACTAAGCTTCCTCCCCAGGTAGCCCCAAGTTTAAGGGCAGGAGGTGGTCTTGGACAGAGGATCTTTGCTCTGAGAACAGAAGCACCAACATGTGAATCTGAGATGTTAGAGAGACGAAGTAAGTTTATGAGAAACAGAGGCCCAACAGCACTGTCTGGGAGATCAAGGCAGAAGGTGGCTGGGAGGAAACAGCCAGTTTGCAGTTAACACCTGCAAACTCATCAGTTATATAGAAACGAGGCACAGTCTAGGTCAGAGATTGGGCGAAGTATTTAAGAGGAGGATATCAGAGAATTTGGGACTTTCCAGAGTGGAGCGTGTGGGAAGGAATTTGTTAAAATCAGACACACTTGGGTAAGAAAGCTTACATATATAGAGAGTGTGGGTGAGATTAGGTAAGAAGTCAACTTGCCAAACCCATGTGGACACAGAAAAAACCAGAAGTCATAGTTCAATGGAAATAGATACAGTCAGGAAATCTTGAAGTATCTGGGGAATGCAAATATCACATTATTGCTTATTATTTGTCAGAAATACATGCGCCCACACTCCATTGAATACCCACATAGGAGTGGAAAATGAAAGCCAGCATTGACTCTATCTGTGCATCAACTCTTCATGTGGAAGAATGCTATGGAAATGGCACGAAATCTGGACCCCTCACTCCATGGTGCTGCCCTCACTGGGAGGAGGCTCCAGTGGACAGTGTCAGGACGCTGCTACTCTGCTGAATGTGGGGAAGGCAGAAAAAATGAAATAAGAAGCAGATGGTTTCCAGCCCTCAGAGCTTTTAAGACAGGAACAAGGGGGCCTTCACATGGAGTTCTTGGTAGCTCTGCTCTGAGATTTCATGTCCACACACTGTCCCTTCCCATGTTTCCAAGGACATTAGTTCCTATTAAGTTTCCTTCTCTCCATAGCCCTAATGGCGACCACGAACTTGACTCAGAAATCTGCCTGTAAGGCTGAGATCAGAAAAGGTAAACACAATCCTAACTGTAAGCCCATGTGCCCATATGACTCAACCCTTAAGAAAGACTCCTGTCCTGACTGGTGTGGCTCAGTAGGTCAGGCATCCTCCTGCAAACCACAATGTATACCAATGTGATAAAAACTATTAAAAATGAGTAGGGGGAACAAGAAAAAAAGGAAAACAAAACAAAAAAATTAAAAAAAATAACTAAAAAGTAAGAAATGTGGGTGGATGCTATCTGACAAATGAGGGAGTGATGGAGGATGGCAGGGTGGGAGGGGAGAAGGCCTAAGGCAGTAGGGGAGGAGGCACCCATCAGGGGGTGCTGGTTCTCAAACTGGGTGGGTGGGGGTCATGGGGTTCATTTTATTGTTATACTTCGTAACTCATATCTATGGTACAGACAGAGTTTAGTATGTATTGATTATTACGTAATAAAAATGGAAAAGTCAGAGAGAAGTGCCTAGACCTAAGCCATGGGGAATACCCACTTTCACAGATCAGGTACGGGAGACGGAGCTGCACACAAAAGTGAGGTGGGATGAGAGCCAGCAACTGTGACATTTTGGAGACTGTGAGAACCTCCCAGAAGGACAAGGGTCCTCCCAGGTTCCAGCTTTTAAGAGCAGAGTGGGAAGATGAGAAGTGGAAAGTGTGTCGGATCTGGCCAGCTGGAGGATCTCTAAGCTTGGAGGAGCAGTTCTGGGAGAGTAGTGGGGGGAGAGCCTAGGTCGTGGCTCACTGCCCACCAATCGGAGGATGGATCAGAAGAGGCCTAGGGTGAAGTCAGCCCCTTCCTCAATAGGGCAGTCAAAAGGGACGGGCAACATGTCGGCCAACTTCAGTCTCCTCTATGATATGCACACTGCCACCCCCACTTTGTCCTTCCTCCCAGCTGGCCCGAGGGGAATACGACTCCAGTGGACATGCTATTCCAACTGGCAAGGTCATGACTCTGTAGCCTAGCCAAGACTCCTGGGGGAAGGAAGGACCTGCTCTCTTGCCTCTACCCTGGAAGTCTAAACGCTGTGAGGACAGAAGGAGGTGGAAGCTGTAAGGTAGGGGTATTGGGGTGAAGGGAAAGGACCCTGGGGTTCAGGCCTGGCCTGTAAGAGTCAGAGTCTTCCCTGAACAGGGGGAAACCCTCTCTGGGTACCACAGGTCCTATTTCCTTATTCTCTGGCAGTTGGGTGCCAAGAAGCCCTTGTTGCAAGGACAGACAGACACTGATCTGATCTCTCCAGACCCAGGTGGCCTCCAATATCACAGCTGCAACCACAGAAACCGGCCTGGCTTCCTCCCATCTGAGGAGGCCGCAGCCCAACCCAGCCACCCTCCCGTTGTTTGTCTTAGGAGGGCTATTGCTGAGCAAACAGGGAAGGGAAATCCTGAATTCTGCCTCTCTTGATCAGCCGTTACCCTGGCCTGAGCCTCTGGGACCCCTCAGGCCTGGCTTCTTCCTGGCCCTGCATGTGTAAGGGAGCTTGGTGATGGGTTTATTGAAAACCCAGGGTTTGGCTTTGGTGAATACTCAGTAAAATAAACCCTGGCCCTGAGCAGGTTTCATGAACATTCACCGGACACTTACTGTGTGCTGGGCCCTCCATATGGCCCAGTTCTCTGACACTGCTCAGCCACCCTAGGATATCAGCATTGGGATCTTCAGTTTCCAGAAGAGGAAACTGAGGCTCAGGGTCATGAAGTGGGGATACTGGCAGCGGCAGAAATCCCACCCAGACCTCTCTGACCCTCACACAGTGCTCTGCACCTCAGCTCATCTCCCATTTGGGGAGGGACAGGGCTTGGATGGGAGCTCTCCCCTTCACCTCCTTTTTCTCCCACAGAGACTACACCTGCTGTCCACAGCCCCCAAGCAAGCCAGCAGAACCCTCCCCATGGCTGAGCTTTTGCCCCTGCTGTCTGGGGTGCCCCCGCTGACCCAGGGTCGTTCCCAGGACTCACTTGTCTCCCCAGCTGAGTGGCAGAGCCAGCAGCCACAGGATGATGGCAGGGCTGAGCGCCTGGCCCCTGAGCCCTGGAGGCTCCTGGAGGTGCCCTCCATTCAGATAACGCCATCAAGTGATGAGGAGTCACCCTACTGCACCCCAATGCCCCAGCACCTACAGCTGCTGGTGACCCCAGACCTGGATGGTCTGCTCCAGGACAGGTGAGACCCAAGTGGTGGGACAGGAAAGGGGTTTTCTCTTTCTAGGGGGGACTCATGCTCAAAAGCGGGTTTCCCGTGGCTGTCACTGTCCAGGGTAGGGCTGAAGTATAGTTAGAAGATGGCCTTAGCCTGACTGGAAGGTGTAAAATAGATGCACAAACAAAAACAGGCAAGTGGGAGTACACATTGGGACAAGCAACTCAGCCTAGCTGAGCACTGCCTGCCTACTCAGACTGGAGATAGACACCCCCTTCAAATCACCCAACGTTTTTTCAAACCGTGGGTCACGATCCATTTAAGGACCATTAAACCAATGTATTGCATTGCAATCAGCACTGGTTCCCAAACAGAACTAGGACAGAACTGAAAATACATAGCATATGGGGTATAATGAATAAGTGTGGTTTCCTGAAGCTTTTGTGACATTATATATATTTCTAAGTACGTACCAGAAGCCAATATAAAAGGTATTTCCTGTGGCAGCCCACAAGCCAAAAAAAAAAAAAAAAAAAAAAATGTTTAAGCAAAACTTCTACAAAGAAACTTTCCTCCTGGCACAAGGATACAGGAACTGGGAGGTTCAAGGCTACAGGGGAAAAGAGGAAAAGAACTACATTGGCCATGAAAAGAAATATCCACTGAGGTTTTTTCCAGCAATGAACACATGATAACAGTTAAAGTTTATGAAGTAGAGCTCTGTGTGTCAATGTGGAGAAATCTCAGAAACAATGATGATGGAGAAAGCAGGTTGTAAAATGGTACAGTAGAGGTCTAATTGTGTATCATTTTACGACATTGAACAATAGTACACATTGTATTGTTGGCGGAGGCCTCCTTACATAGAAAAAGGATGAGAAAGTGCACAGAAAGAACACACACCAACTTCAGGGCAGTATGTACCTTGGGGGCCGAGGTAGAGAAAACAGGGGTGGGACCTGGGCCTTTGACTGTAACTGTAATCATTTATTTCTTTAAAAAAAAAAAAAAAGGATCTGAAGAAAAAATGGCAAAATGTCCACATCAACTATATGGGTGGTGGGAACATAGACGACTTCATATTTTTCCTGGTTTGAAATAAACATTCCCTAATTAAAAATGTTAAAGTATCTCAAAACAAGAAACTGGCAGGAAAGTAGCAAGAGGGAGGGAGATGGTGGAAGGAGGGCCTCCCTAAGATCTGAGGGTGAGAGGCAGTCGAGGAAGAACTGAGTAAAGGGAAACACAAGTGCAAAGGCCCCAGGTCAGGAATGTACCTGGTGAGTTAGAGGAAAACGCAGTGAGGCTTGGAGGCTGGAGGGAGCGAGCAGCGGGGAGACAGAAGTGAAGTCAAAATGGTGCCTTGGGCGTTAAGGCGAGGGCTTTGCTTTTAGCTGGGAATGAGATGAAGCCTCAGGAGGGCTCAGAGACCAGACTCCCTCTGGCCGCCTGTGGGGAGAGGGCTGTGGAGGCCTGAACAGGAGCAGTAGACAGGGAGCAGGTCGCTATGATGCTCCAGAAGGGAGAGGGGTGGGCAGTGGAGGGGGGAGAAGAGTTTAGATTGTGCATAGATTGTGTAGGTGTGAGAGAAACACAGGGGTCATGAAAGACGAGTTTGGGGCCTGCCATCTACCAATAGATGGAGGGGTTAGGCTGTTTGGAGGCTGGGAAGGGAAATGGGAATGGAGTTTTTTTCAAGAGGAAGGAATAACCTATCCGCAGAGGGATGGGGTGCAATTCTCTGTGCAAGGATGCTTCCGGCCAGAAGCTGTGACGTGGGACTCACATTCTGTGTTCTAGGGCAAAGGAGTCCAGGACCAACAGACTCAGGCAGCGGCGGCAGAGACAGCGGCAGCTTATGGCCTCAGAGCAGGGTTGCGTTCAACTCTGCAGCCTTCGGGCTGGGTAACGTCGTCCACTCACTTCCCATCTTTTGAGGCCGGACTTCTGTCTGTGAAAGTGCTGCTGCTGCCCTTCCCAACGCGGTCCCGTGGGAAAGCCCTTACCCACAGAAGTAGTGTTATGACTTACTCAAGGTCACACCGTAGATAAGCTCCAGGGAGGCTGGATTCGAACTCGGGATGGCTGACGGTAGCTGAGACCACCTGGGGAATAACCCTTCCAGCAGCCGTGAGGCCCCTCCTTCCCCAGTGGGCGCCGCCCCAACACCTCGGTTTCCCAGAATCTCCATCCACCCCCAGCTCCGCCCCACCTCTTAGGTCCCGCCCTGGAGGGCAGGGAGCTCCCGGCCAAGCGCGTCATTGGAGCTGAGGACCCCCTTTCCCAGGCACCAGGGGAGAGGGTGGCAGCCTGTGCCGAGGGAGCTGCCACGGCGGCGTTTTGATTTAATCAAGTCGGCCTTTGTGTTTGTCTGTGTCTCCTTAGATTCTCGGCCTCCGTCTCTTTCTCTCCCTGTATCTCCGGCGTCCCAGCCGCCCCCTCGATTTCTCGGACTTGCTCTTCCTCCCCCTGCGTCCCCGAGTCCCTCTGTCTCTACTTCACCCTCAGGGCCTCCTCCCCCGCGACCCCGGGCCCTGCAAGGCCTTGACCAGCACCCTCTTGCGTTTCCCACTCTCCCTTGCTCCCAGTCGGCCTCGGCCTTCATTATCTAGGCCCCGCCCCTCGGCCTGGGCCGGTCCCTCCCCCTCCTCCCTCGCGGGCGGGGGGCCGTGACGCGTGGGGGCGGGAGCGGTAAGGGGGTGCGCGACGCTGCCGCGGCCTCCGGCAGCTTAGGCCTTCCGTGCGGGCGGCGGGGTTGGTGGGGCGGCGGCCTCGGACTTGCGAGGCGGGTGTCGTGCTGGGACGTCTAGTTCGGCCCAGCCCCGCTCAGTCGGCCCCAGCCCTGCCCTGCGGCTGGGCGCGCCCGCCTCCGCATCCATGTTCGAGTAAGGACCAGGCGGGAGGAGACGGGGTAGCTCGCGCGGGGCGGGGGTTGCTGCCAGAGCCGAGGTCCGGGAGCCTGTGCGCTTGGGCCTGGCCCGGGGTGGGGATGGCCCTTGAGGTCCTGGGGTGCACCTGGGGACTGAGCGCTGATGGCAGGGAATGTCCGGCCTGGCTGGTCGCTGCCAGGGTGCGATGCGCCAGGTTGACGGTGCTTTGGCTAGGGTCCGGGGCAGATTCCAGGGGAAGCGAGGCTTGCAGGAAGGGCCTCCCGCCTGGCTCGCCCTTGCTTGGGAGGCGAGGGGTGGGAGCGACTCTGACCCCGTTTTCTGGGCCTGCGCTGGAGGCAGGGCGAGCTCACAGGCCTGGGACCCTGGGGCAGGCCCAGGAGCAGACCCTCCGGGCCTGAGCCTCCTCCCACAGTCTTCCCGTGTCGCGAGTCTCGGTCAGGGTTAGTGGGGGGTGGGGTCTTCCGTGTAGCCGACCGACCGCGTGCCTAACTTCCCTGGGGTCCTCTTGCACCCTGTCTGGGCCCGGTGTTTCCGATTCTGAATTGTAGGGGACTTGGAAGTTTGTGTATGCGTGTCTGTTTACCTAGTTTGCAGGCTGCTGTGATCCTCTTTGGCTGTGTGTGTGTAATTTACCTCGAATTCCATGTGTTACTGTAAGTTATTGTGTGGGTCTGATTATGACTCTGTAGTGTTTGTCTGAACTCAGCTTGTGTGGCTACGTCCTTCTGCGGTTGTGTATGTGGTGTATCTCATCCCATCAGACCTCTAGTCAGATTGGGACTTCGGAGTGAGTGTGCATCTGTCTAGGTTCCTAGGGTGCAGACAGCTGTGATCCTCCCTGGCTGTGTGTGTATAATTCATATCTGACTCCATCTGTGGCTCCAAGTGTCACTGTAAGTTGCCTGTCCAGTTCTCACTGTAAGTTGTGTGTCCAGTTTTGACTGCAGTGTGTGACTGTATGTGTCTGGGGCTCTGAGCTTGGTGCTACAACCATTTGCCTCTCTCTGAATCTGCCTGTAATTTACCTCTGAACCTATTAGCTTTGTGTGCAAAA
Organism: Pteronotus mesoamericanus; assembly: GCF_021234165.1. Lineage (NCBI taxonomy): Eukaryota > Metazoa > Chordata > Mammalia > Chiroptera > Mormoopidae > Pteronotus > Pteronotus mesoamericanus. Next base: position 6,331,757 of record NW_026555307.1, read on the forward strand.
GTCAGTTACCTGTGTGTCCAAGTGTGATGAGTGTCTGAGGCTAGACATGTATGACTGAGATCCTCTGGTGTTGTGCTAATTTACTTCAGATTCCGTCTTTGTGTGAAAGTTCCTGTGTGTGCTCATTGGTGACATTGTTGTATGTATGTGCCCTGGTCTTCCATGTGTGCAGCTGACCCTCTGGGGCTTTGTGTGTATGAAGAGCAAGAGAAAGAGAGACCCCTTGTGGCTCTTAGTGGGCCTGGGACCCTCCCTCCTGAGACCTTGGGGGTACCCTTGACCATGGAGCAATAATCATAACTGACATTGTTCCCCTGTTATAGTTTATAAAGCACATCCCTGATGGCTGTGTTGTTGAGAGGTGGCCACAGCCCCAGGGGTGCATTATTCTGAGTCTTTCACTTCTATGCGAGTGTCAGGGTTCTCTTTCAGCAACAGCTGCTTACACCTCCATCCCTTGCCATGTTAGAGCAGGCCTTGCCTTTGTCTTTCCCGACAGATGGTGAGCACCATAGGAGCCGAGCCGACCCTCTGACTTAATTTCCCTCAGTTGTGCATGTGTTAGCTGGGGTCCTCTGTGACTGTTCTTTGAGTGACTCTCTGTAACTGGGAGTGTTGTTTGCTTTCAACTCTTTGCTGAGATGTTCTTGTAGCTGTATGTATGAGTGTAATATATCTGGGGATTTTTGTGGTTTTCTATGACCCTCTGCAGTGGCGTGTGTGTGCATGTAACTTCTTGGACTTTGTGGCTGTAGCATACTTGTTATACTGAGGGTATGTGTGTAATTATGCTGGGACTTGTGGCTGTTTATGACTGTAACATCCTTGGGGTGCCACTGCCGGGGTTGGGAGTGTAGGGAGGACTCCTTGCAACTATAGGGAGCTGCAGTTTGCCTGGGACACTGACTGCCAGTTTCACTTTAATGCATACCTGTGTGTGCATCTGGTCCTTTCTGACCAGAGGGAGCTCTGGGCCTCTTTAGGCCCAGAGAGCTGAAGGTGAGGTGTCTGCAGTAGCAAAACCTCATTCTCTTCTGAGTCCCCACCCCCATAACGGTCCTGTAGACTCTTGGGGCTCCTCCCTTCTCTCTGCTGCAGTCTGCCTGGTTGGGCAGCCTCAGAGCTGTGTCTGCCCTTGAGCACTTCCTGTTGCTCCTGCCAAGGAGCAAGATCTGGGGTTGTGGGCTCTGCCTTGCTCTGTCTGTATGTGTCAGAGCTGTCCTTAGATGTCTCCCCATTACCTGTGGCTACAGGAGACTAAGACAGTGAGGAGAGGTCTGCAGTTCAGACCAGAGGGGAGAAGAGGAGGAAGGTGAGGAATGTGGTCACCTCTCCTTCAGAACCCGTCCACAGCTGACCAGAGCCCACAGTACCTGTGGGTAGGCCTGTGCCCTCCTGACCTCCTTTCCCAGCCCCATTGGCCACCTTACTCTTTGGACCTGCCAATTTCAGCTCTATCCCTGAACTCATTGTTCTTGTCCCTAAGACAGTCTTCCCCCTCCCTTTGCCAGATCTATTTTTTATCCTCGGGGCTCAGCTCAAGTGTGCCGTACACCCCAACCATCCACCTAGCCCTCCTTTATCACCGTGGTCCTCCACCTTGAATATGCATCATCCTTTGGGCCCTACCTTGTCTTTGATTCAGGAGGTCTATAGTGGGTCCCAGAATCTGTATTTCTCAAAACTTCCTGGTGTTGCTGCTGCTGTTCATGTGACTAGTGTCAGTGAGATTATTGCCCTTGTTTACATGTCCCTTTATTGATTGTCTATTTTCCAAACAGAACATCTGGTCCTGTGGGCAGGGATTATACCTAGTTTGCTCACTTTCATGTGTTCAGGGCCTGGCGTGTGGCAGGTGGCCAGTGTGTAGTTAGAGAGAGTGAATGACTGCAGTTGAGGGTCAGTTTGGGCTCCACACACCAGGTTGGGGTGTCTTGCCATACCTGTCAGGGTCAGTGTAGCATCTTAGACACAGGTGTGCGGGGGCAGTGGCAGGGCCATGTACTCCATTTCAGTCTGATAGCTCTGAATGATCAAACCAGAGTGCTTTCCATGTGGTGGACTTTATGCATAAATGTCCTCCAGACATCCCTGTGAGGTAGATGGTTATATTCCCATTGTACTCTAGAAGAAACAGGCTTCACAGAAATGTTCAGGCTCTAGCCCAAGGTCACATAGGCAAGTGGCCAAGCTGAGGCTTGCTGCAGCCTCAGCCCTTGGAGGATTGGGCAAGTCATACACCTGGTTAAATCCAAGTTCTAGGTCGGGGTGGGGAGGTGGAGGGTCATTCAGCCATTCTGTCCACAAGAGCAAATGCTCAAGGAGCATGCAGCTGGGAACTAAATATCTTTCCCCCTGGAGCTCACCTCCTGCGTGGGAGGATAAAAAATAAGGACAAATACAGAAGATTGGGTCAGGGAAGTGCTGAGGGGAGGAGGAAGGGGGGTGGGATGTGAGGAGTGTGTTTCAAATAGGGAAGTGAAGGAAGATGTCCACTGAGCAGAGACCTGAAAGGGGCAAGGTAGCTCTGCAGGCATCTGGGAGGAAGGGCATTTGGCAGAGGGAACAGTCAAGGCAGGAGCTCAGGAAGGGTGAGGGAGGTGAGAGCATCCAGCCCGTAGCGGGAATGAGGTGCGGCCAGGGGAGGGCTTGCCAGGAGGGCCCTGGCCTGACTGGTTCACAGGCCCCCTTTGGCTGCATGTGGGGGGACAGGGACAGAGCAGGGAGACCTTAGGAGAAGGTGTCTTTGATAGTCTAGGAGGAGTGGTGGTGGCCGAGGTCACATCTATTTCGTTTACTTCCACAAATTCATTTCACAAGTATGACATGAATGCCTACTCTGGTTCCTTTCCTGAGCAATACCAGGGACAGAGTGGTGACCAAGACAACAGGGAGCTTACTGATCTGTGGGGTTGCCATTGGACAGTGAGAGCACAGAGTAGTCAGGGTTAGAATGGGGAAGTGTAGGCAGAGTGGTTAGAGCTGGGATGGAAGCTGAGGGGACCCACAAAAGTGGGGGTAGTATCCAGGAAGGAGGAGGTGTGGAGCAAGAGTCCTGAGGGATTCATAAGAATTTGCTAGGCAAAGAAGAGGAAGGACAGTCTGGACAAAGGGAAGAGCATGTGCTAAAGCTTGGAGGCAAGAAAGAGAAGTGTGAGGAGCCCTGAGTGGTTGAGGAACTCCCTCCTCCTCCCCAGGGGAGATCGAGTGCCCCATGTTGGAATCCTGCTCTGAATTAAACTGCGGACAAGTGGTTTTCCACTTTGGGCCTCAGATTCTTCTGCAGAGGGGGTGGTAACAGTATCAAATGTGGAGGATCAGTACAATTCATCATATGCAGAACATGCCACAATAGTGGGACCTGATACAAAGTCAACAATGAGTGTCCCTTCAGATCCCCTCAAACTGACCCCACAGCCCTATGAGAGTCTGCGTTTACCCAGGCGTCTGAGAGTTCTACTGGCTCTGGAGCTGCCTCCCAGGGGCAGGCTGATTCCCAAGGCAGCAACCTTGTCTGGTGGTCTCTGCTGCTCCCAGCTCTAGGCAGCGCACGGGTTATTCACATAGTCATCAATGTGTATTCAGAGTTCACTATGTGCAAGATACAGTTTTGGGTGCTGGGGACACAGTGGCAACCAGGACCTCCTGAAATTCACAGTGTGGGGCAGACAATGGCCAGACTGGATAAGCGGTCAGGACGAGTTGAGATGGTGTGAGTGCAGCTGTGGGTACTTCCAGCTGGGCCACCACGGAGGTGCATTTGAGTGGAATAATTCAGAGCCACTTATGCTGGGGCTGTGGAAGGACATTCAGGCCCAGGGAGTAGAAGTGCAGAGGCCCTAACGCAGAAATGCACTGGTGGGCTTCAGGGACGAAAGAAGCCTGGAATGGAGGGAGTTACAGGGACCACACTAGGGCCTTGGGTGCCAAGGTACGCACTTTGCTTTCAGCTGAATTAAGGTGCAGCCTGGTGAGAACTCACCCAGGAGGACCCTGACCTGACTGGCCTCGGGTTCGTAGGCGCCCTCTGGCTGTGTGCGGAGAGCAGGCCGTAGAGGGCTACCCACCGCGTGCAGGAGGCCAAGGATGGAAGCTGGGCCAGGACACGAGCAGCGGGCTTGGGGTTAATAGAAATAATGGAAAATAGATTTTGGAGGTGGACCAGGTGGGGCTTACTAACAGAATAGAAAAGAGGGAGAGCAAGAAAGAAAATAAGATGCTTAGGTTTTTAGCTCAAGCAACCAAGTGGAAAGGGGCTGTTCAATAAGTATTTATTATATAAGTGACTAATAAGTTAATTCATAATATAGCAGGTATAGTGACAGCTCGCTGTAATAGAAGCACTGTACATGTATTGATTCATGTACCTCCAGGCACCTGGATGAGGACATGTATTTCTGATCCCTGGGTCACAGATACAGCGGAGTTGGGGAACCTGCCCTGGGCCATGCTTCTAGGAAGTGGAGTAGAATGCATGGGTGGGGATCAGTGGGCTAATGAGCAGGCCTCCCAAAATAGGCCTGCCTCTACGCCCCGGCTTGTTGTGACTCATAACTCCTTCACCCCCTACCCCCAGTACCACCCCCCACTCTGGCCGGAGCACGCCAAGCAGCTCACCATCTCTTCGTAAGCGGCTGCAGCTCTTGCCCCCAAGCCGACCCCCTCCTGAGCCAGAACCAGGCACCATGGTGGAGAAGGGGTCAGATAGCTCCTCAGAGAAGGGTGGGGTGCCTGGGACGCCCAGCACCCAGAGCCTGGGCAGCCGGAACTTCATCCGCAACAGCAAGGTTGGTGCAGGCCCAGGTGGGGAGAGGGGTGGAAAACCAGGGATCCAGGGCCTTGTTCTGATTCTGCTCCTTTCTCTTGCAGAAGATGCAGAGCTGGTACAGTGTAAGTGTTGGGTGGTGGGGGAGCGGGGAGGTGGTGTTGCTAGGAAGGTTGGAGGGAGGGGGACAGCAGTCAAGAAGTAGAACTGGGGTCAGCAGACCCTGGGTCATACCTATGTTGCTATATATGTGCTCTGTGACCTTGAGTGAATTACTTAACCTCTCTGGACCTCTCTCCTTGAGAAACAATCCCAACCTTACAAGGCTGAAGGGAACTTTCACTAAAAGTCAATGATGCTGGTGCGTATGTGACATAGGACCTGGCTTATGTAGAAATCAGTAAACGGGAGCTTTTGTCATGGTTGCCACGTATTACTGGCAGTGGAAGCTAGCGTGAGCTAGACTTGAAGCCTCAGCCTCTCTGGGGCAGAGGAGACTGAGGGGCTTTAAGGAGCATAGTGGGGCAGAATTAGGGGTGAACCTCACCTGGATTCACACCTCCCAAACTTCCCCCAGATGCTGAGCCCCACATACAAACAGCGGAATGAGGACTTCCGGAAACTGTTCAGCAAACTCCCTGAAGCTGAACGCCTCATAGTGGGTGAGTCCTAATACCCACCCAGCCCTGACCCAACCCAGAGCTCCCATCTCTGCCCTCCCGAACCTCCCCGCCTGGGTTCTGGCCAGGCCAGCCGTGTGACTCAGGTGTCTGCCCGTCTCTCCCCTGGCCGCCTCAGATTACTCCTGTGCCTTGCAGCGTGAGATCCTCCTCCAGGGCCGCCTCTATCTCTCTGAGAACTGGATCTGCTTCTACAGCAACATCTTCCGCTGGGAGACAACAGTGAGGCCACCCAGGGATGAGAAGGGGCCCCAGGGCAGGCAGGGCTCTGGCACCTCCTGACCTGCCTGTCCTTGTTAGATTTCCATCCAGTTGAAGGAAGTGACATGCCTGAAAAAGGAAAAGACAGCCAAGTTGATCCCCAACGCCATCCAGATCTGCACAGAGAGTGAGAAGGTGAGTGAGAAGATCCGCGACAAGGCCATGTGGTCAGTGATCTTAGACAGCTCTTTCCTTCTTCCACCACCAAAGGCCTGTTTTTGCATCCTGATCTGCCCTCAGTCTGTGGCTTCCTCTTTGTTCTGTCTGCCCCTGTCCTCGCCCAGGTTCCCATCATCTCTGACCTGGGTGGGTCTCCACACCAGCCTCCTGCTATCACAATCCCTGCTGTCTGTCCCTTCACACGGCTGCTTTGAGATAGGATTAATAGTAAAATTCTTCCCTCCTATGTATCTACAACTCAGGTGTCCTCCCACCTTGGAAGCCTTTCCTGACACGCCATCCTGTCCTGGTGATACTGACTCATGGTCCCAAGATGGCTGCCTCACATCAGTGTCCCAGATGGGAAGGGAGAAAGAAATGTGGTTGCATGCACACACACGCACGCGCATGCACACACACGCACGCACACGCACACGCACACAGCACTTCACAGCAGAATTCCCTTTGTGTTTTATCGGCCAAAAGAAGATCAGTTGACCACCCTAAGGGCAAAGGAGACTGGGAAATTGCCAGGGCTTCCCCGCTCACAGCCCAATCACTCTGGACTGACCGCATCTGGAGATGTGCCTGTCTTCTGCCCTGGCCTGTGAGCTCCAGGCACAGAGCTAGGGGCCATGTCCCCATCACAATGACTCCAGCGTCCAGTGCTGGGTTGCGCACAGGATAAACATTCTGTAGAATGAAAGAAGGGATGAATGAATGCATGTACATCAGGATGGTGATCAGGACAGAGCTGGATGGGGATGGAGCTTCCCCTCCACCCTTTCATGTCTCCCACAGCCCATCTCTCTCCTGCAGCATTTCTTCACCTCCTTCGGAGCCCGGGACCGCTGCTTCCTGCTCCTCTTCCGCCTCTGGCAGAATGCGCTGCTTGAAAAGGTGGGCCTGGATGAGGCCTGAGTAGGGGACTTCAAGGGGGGACTGTGGAGCTGGGGGGACCATGGAACCGGGGATGCCAGAACTGCAGGGCCGCCCAGCCTCTCTCCATGGGCATCTGGCTTGATGCATCAGCAGCCTCCTCCATGGGCCCCACGGGGGGCCACCATGGGCTCCGGTGCCAGACCCTGCCTACTAGAAATGAGTGTCCATGGCCCCTTATTCACCATAACATTTTTATATGTGGCAGCAATATCTGCTCTGAGCTGGTAACACAGTGTTTATTATGTATATCAGCACTGTAAGCTGAGATTTCTGCTGTGATGGAAGTGTCCACTATCTGTGCCATCCAGTAGAGTAGTCACTGGCCACATGCGCCCACTGAACTCTTAAAAAGTAGCTAGTGTGATTGAGGATCTGCATTTTTAATTTAATTTAATTTAGTTTTAGTTAATGTAAACTTAAATAGCCCTGCATGCCTCTTGTGTAGCAAAGGTCTGTATCTCACTATGACTGTTCATGTTAATGTGCATGACTGGGGTAGATCTTAGATGTAATTCAATATAAAGTTAAGTATCTAATATATTAATAGAATATACCAATGATTCTCAAACTTTTCAGTTTTAGGAACCCTTTACACTCCTTAAAGTGATTATAGATCCCCAAGAGCATTTGTGTAAGAAGGTTATATCTATCGATACCTACTGTATTAGAAACTAAGGCTGGGAAATTTTTAAGCACAAGAATACATAACACATTGCATTGGTGACCAGAAAAATGACAGTGTCACCTGTCAAAAAGCCTCTAGAAAACCACTCTATTCTCATGAGAGAATAAAAGTGAGAAGATAAGTAACATCTTATACTACTAGTAATACTTATCATACTTATGAAAATAATTTGGACCTCATGGATAGCCTGAAAGTGTCTAGGGGGCCTCCAGAATTCTTTGGACCACACTTTGAGAACCTCTGTCATACACTGCACTGCACATAAAATATAATAGTTATTATTATTGGTGCTATATTGCAGCATACACAACTGGCACTCTGTTACCTTTCTTAAATCCAAAATCTTAATTTGAATCATGTCTTGCCCCAAAGCTTGTGTGTAAGGAATTTTAGACTTTCACTTGCTGCAGTCTGGTAGCCCACTGAGTGCTGGCCCTCGGCAGACTCTCCTGCGATGCCCAGTGGGGTTGCGTAGGTTTACATAGGATGCATTTGGCAATAAGTGACTGAAATGCTAACCAGACAATGGTTTAAGCAAACATACTGAATCATTCCACAAAGTAGTAATAGCTAACACTAATGATGCTACTAAGTGCCAGGCATCGATCTGAGTATTACATGAATTAACTCATTTAATCTTCAGAACCACCCTGCAAGGCAGTATGGTGGTTATCTTTATTTCACCAGTGGGTCATGGAGTATTAGACTTGCCCCTGGTCACATGGGCTTTTATGTGGCAGAGCTGAGTTCTCACCTGTTGCAGTCTAGTTCTAGGCTCCACTCAACCATGGCATCACTCTGATGCTCATGTAACAAAAAAGTCCAGAGGCATGTGGTCCAGGATGGGTGTGAAGGCTTCTCTGTGTTATCAAGGACCCAAGTTCTTACCCATTTTTCCAAACTGTCATCCTCTGCATAGTGGTGTTCTATTCATATGCTTGCTGTCTGGTGGTTACAAGGTGGCTGCTCTAGTCCAGGCGTCGTGCCTTCATATAAGTGTCCCAAACATGAAGGGGGACAGGGTGGATAGAAAGCAGAAATTCCTCTGTCAGAGAGGAAAAGCTTCCTTTAGCAGAGTTCTCTCTCTATTGTTTTGGCTAGAACTGGGTCACATGACTGCCTCCAGCTGCAAAGGAAGTTTAGTGTGTGGCAAAGGAAAGATGAATTGGCTGGAGAAAACTTTCACCCCAAACAAATCAGTTATGCTGGCAGGGAGGGAGGGAGGGCGGCTAGATGTCAGGTTAGCATAGCTTACTGCTGCTGGCCTATAGCACCTCAGAAGGCCCAAACCTGCTCCTCTAGGAGTGCTATGCTTATGGCCTGTCCTCTCCGGGGCAGCCCCAGCTATGGCCAATAGGGGCAGGAATGCTGGGGCAGGAGCCCGAGAGAGAAGACAGCGCAGCATCAAAGCCTGCCAGAAGGGTGAGCGCAGAGGAGGATTCAGAGCTTAGGCCCTGAAGCCAGATTGGCAGGGTTGGAGTTCTGTCCCCATCACTGAGGAGCTGCATGACCTGGTTAAGTTACCAAACCCATTGGTCAGACGGGGACTCTTCCTACCTCATAGCAGCCAGAGTTGGGCTCAGAGTAAGCGCTCAGCATTGTCATCTCTGATCAGGCAGGGATGTTCAGTAGTTAACCCCAGGGTGCTAGACCAGCCCCTGGGATCACATTTCAATACTGCCACTTGGACACCTCTCTGCCTGAGTGTCATTGTCTTAAAATGATGATATTAGCACCAACTTTTCCAGAATTGTTTTAAAAACTCAGTGAGTTAGCTCACATGAAAGAATGAGAAGAATGCCTGGCATATAGTAACAACTCAGTGCGTGTCTGCTTCTGCTATCATTATTACTGTTACTGTTACTATTTTATCATTGTCATCCACTCCTTCTGGCCATGGGTAGCTGAAAGATCAGGGCTCCTGAGAACACTAGAGAAATGGATGGGGGCAGGACAGCATAGGGGATGGGGTGGGAGCAGAGATTCTGGAGGCTGGCTGGGTTTGAATCCCTGAGTTGCCTCTGGTCACTTGTGTGACCTTGAGCACATGACTTCTCCTCCCTGGCCCTTTATTCTCAGTAAAACTGGGACCATTAATCTGTAGCTGTGTACTGTGAAAACCTGAGGGGAAAGTCCTGAGCACACTGGCTCCACCCCACTGGACTGTCCTGGGGCGTGAAATCTGGGAGCGGAGACCAGGCTGCCCTGTGTGGGCACTGGGGGAACTGCTGAGGCTGGTGGGAACTGGGTGGAAAGGGCTCTGGCCTAGGTGTGGTGGAGGCCAACCCTGACCACGTCTTGCCTGCCCAGACGCTGAGTCCCCGCGAGCTCTGGCACCTGGTGCATCAGTGCTACGGCTCAGAGCTGGGCCTCACCAGCGAGGATGAGGACTATGTCTGCCCCTTGCAGTTGAACGGTCTGGGGTGAGTCAAAGATTGAGAGCTGGTTCCTGGGGTTGGAGGAGACAGAAGGGAGTGAGTGAAGAGCCTTGGACTTCTGGGTGGACTGAGGTGGGTGTGTGGGGTCTCAGGGATACAGTGATCCCACACTCTTCCTTTCATTGCAGGAGCCCCAAGGAAGTGGGAGATATGATTGCCCTGAGTGACATCACCCCCTCAGGGGCAGCCGACCATAGCCAGGAGCCAAGCCCAGTGGGTTCGCGCCGTGGCCGCATCACTCCCAACCTTTCCCGAGCCAGCAGTGATGCAGACCACGGGGTGAGCAGGAGGAGAGGAGGGTGCTGAAGGGAAGAGATGGAGGAAGGCTAGAGGAGGCGTCAGGGTTGGGGGTGGGGACCAGGGAGGGAATGGTCAGAGGGACAGAGAAGAGGTGGGTGGAGGGGTAAGAGAAGGGATAGATGGAGGGACAGGACAGAGCTGAGGAGATAGTCAAGGTAAACAGGGACAAGTAGGGAACCAGAGAAACAGGCAATGGGGAGACAGACAGGTGGAAAGAGTGAGAGACAGAAGAGACAAGAGAGGGATGGATGGATGAGGTAGGACACAGGCAAGACATGGACAGGAATGCATAAGAAAGCTTATAGCCCAGGCATCCAAGATAGACCTGCAAGGGGTGGAGAAGAGCGCTTGTCTGGGTGGCCCAAGGGTCCCTTGAAGCTCAGCTATAAGCCCTCCATATACATGTGACCTTCCAGCACTGGATTTCTTACAGGTCTGAATTCTTTTGGCCACTGTGGGTGCACAGGAAGCCCTTGGGCTGGGATGGAGGTGGGACAAGCCTAGAATAAGTCTTTCTCTGCAGGCAGAGGAGGACAAGGAGGAGCAGACAGACAGACAGCCAGATGCCTCTTCTAGCCAGACAGTGACTCCGGTGGCTGAATCCCTGAGTGCAGAGCCCACCCCACCTGAAGGGCCCACTTCCCTGGGCCCCTTGGATCTGCTGCCCAGTGAGGAGCTATTGACAGACACAAGTAACTCTTCCTCATCCACAGGGGAAGAAGGTGAGGCGGGTGGCCCAAATCATTTGCTTTAGTTGCGCATGACACACTACTCAGACTGGCTTAAGCAAGGAACTTGCTAGCTCACTGGACTAAAAACTCCAGGGAGTGGGCAGGTAAGGCATTCAATAGTGTTGTTAGACATCTGTCTTTAGCTCTGCTTTAAAGGTGGCAGAGCAGGGCAGAAAGGAGGACAAACTCTGAAGCCAGATCGCTGGGATTCAAATTCTGGCTGCAGTGGTTCCTGGCTACGTAACCTGGGCGAATTATTTAACTTCTGTGAGCCTCACTTCCCTCATCTGAAAATGGGATTAGCAATAATAGTATCCACTTCATAGGGTGGTGGTTAAGAGAATTAAGTGAGTTAATATATGTAAAGTGCTTGGGCCAATTAGTAAGGATTGGCTATTATAATTTCCATCATCATCATCATTTCTATTTCTCTGTGCCAACTTCCTTCCCAGGTAGCTTTTCCTCTTGTGGGGGCAGAGAGAGACCCTGACTTGCTCCAGATAAGCCTAGCAGAGAGAAAAGATGCTTTTCCCAGTGGCTGTACTGAAAGGTCTAGGGTTGGCTCTAAGTTAAAAACGAGCCACCTCCTGAAACAATCACTGTGGCTGTTTGGGGTCATGCATACCCCTCAGAACCAATCACTGTGGCTGCCTGGTCCCTGAACCCCTCACTGTGGCCAAGAATCACAGGCTCATAGGCCTGTGATTGCTGGGAGTATAGTTGCCTGGGCCTACAATCAGAACCAATCATGATGGCTTTGATTTTTTGGGCTTGGGGAACATGCCACCTTAAAGCCACCCATGTGGGATAGTGTCCACTCTGGTCTAGACAGATAGGTCTGCCCATCCACTCCACAAGGCCAGGAGTGGGATAGAGTGGGCACCAGAGGGAAAACAAGGAACTGCTCTGAGGAAGGAGGAGTGCAGGTGGCCTCATTTGTTGCCCTTCTGTGTCTCCCAGCGGACCTGGCCGCCCTGCACCCTGACCTCTCTGGCCGTCTCCTCATCAATTCTGTCTTCCATGTGGGCGCTGAACGGCTCCAGCAGATGCTCTTCTCAGACTCACCCTTCCTGCAGGGCTTCCTGGAGCAGTGCAAGTTCACAGGTTAGGGAACTGAGATTCCCCAGGCACAGGGGAGGTGGGGGAAGACAAGCCCAGAGATAGGCAGGCACCACTGTGCAGGTAGGTGTGGTAGGCTGAGGGGGTTAAAAGCAGCATCCATGAGAGCAGAGTGCCCTGCCTCTTAGGAGCAGGGTTCCAGCCTCTCTGTGCCTCAGTTCCTTCTGCATAATGCCATATCAGGGTCTCGGGAGAACTAAATGAGTTAATGTTAGAAAAGTGCCTAGAACAGTAGCCTGTAGTACACATTTTATAAATATGACGAACATACCTTTAGTATCCACTCTATGCAGAGACCAGGACAGATGTACCCTAGAATCTAGTGAGAATGAGGGTAAATAGATCCTCACACAAATAAATGTGAGTGTCAGAGAGGTAGCTGTGATCTGATTAGGAAAGCCTGCTGGAAGGATATGAAATGGAAACTAAGGCCTGAAGGAGGAACTTTTCCAGGGAAAGGGGAGGAGGTGGGGGAGAAGAACTCAGGAGGCCAGCAGGGTAGGTACCTACATAAGCCCTGAGGCTGGAGGCAGGCACTGTGAGAAATCCCTTGAGGCTGGGCCCCTGTGGCCAGATGTGGAGAAGGGAAGCCATAGCAGCAGGTGAAGTGAAAGGGTCGACCATGGGACAGCAGAAGAGCTCAGGAGTCAGGCAGGGGAGGGAGTGTCCAGGGGAGGGGGGCCAGAAGGATAGTTGGACCACTCCTGAGATAGGGCCCCAGAGGGTGGGGCAGGTTTGAAAAGATACTGAGGCCAGTGTGGGGCCCAGTGGATATGAGGGGCCTAGGGAACTTGGAGAGGAAGGTGTTCAGGAGGTACAGAGAGGGAAACTGAGGCTGCAGGAATGGATGAGATGACCCCAGGAGGGGTGAGAAGTATAGGGGGGAGGAAAGGTTCCAGCTGTGAGTATCGTCAACATCTAAAGGTTTAGGCATCCCAAGGAAAATGGGGTAGGCACCTAGGTGGGGACATGGAGGAAGGGTGGGTTTGGGGGCAAGGCCCCAGAAGACTGGAACCTTCCAAAAAGGCTGAGCCTCCTACAGCCTCTAGGCAAAGGGCTGTCAAATACTGTCCCCATTCTGCTCTCCCTGCCCCAGACGTGACCTTGAGCCCCTGGAGTGGGGACAGCAAGTGCCATCAGCGCCGAGTGTTGACCTACACCATTCCCATCAGTAACCCATTGGGTCCCAAGAGCGCCTCCGTGGTAGAGACACAGGTGAGCCAGGCAGGGTGGCCAGCTGGGTGGGACGACCAGGTGGGGCAGCCCTGACTCCCTCCTCCCCTGCCCTGCAGACACTGTTCCGGCGCGGCCCGCAGGCAGGCGGGTGTGTGGTAGACTCGGAGGTGCTGACGCAGGGCATCCCTTACCAGGACTACTTCTACACAGCCCACCGTTACTGCATCCTGGGCCTTGCCCGGAACAAGGCCCGTCTTCGGTGAGCAACTGCCTCCACCTGATGCTCTGGTGTGTTCCCGGAGCCTCCACCCTGTGCTCCTTAGCCAAAGTCAGTTGCTGAATGTTGGTTGCTACCCTGGCAGGCAAGCAGAAGTGTTGGTCCTTAAGGGCCCAGGAACACCCAGAAGTGTTTGGCCTGAGCCTCTAGAAGGATGGAGCTGCCATTGACCAAGATGGGGAAGATGGGGAGAAGTAGGTTTGGGGGATGATCAGGAGCTCAGTTGGGAACCTGTTAAACTATCTTAGACCCCCAGGTGGAGTTGCATGCAGCAGCGAGATGCAGGGGGTTCAGGGCCAAGGTGTGTCTTAAGCCTGAAGTGTAGGTGGGCAGTGCTGAGGCAGCACTTACAGACGGGAGACTTGCCAAGGCAGTGGGTATAGACAGAGAAGGAGATACAGGCTGACTGGCTGGCACCTAGGTGAGCAGATGTCATAGGGAAGCCATGCGTCTGTTTTGTCTGTGGGTACACAGGGGTCTCTCTGAATTAGAGAGGAAAGTACCCCCTGGGAATGGGGCAGCAACGCTGGAGTCAGACCCTGACCCCATCCCCCCAACCCCAGAGTGTCCTCCGAGATCCGCTATCGGAAGCAGCCCTGGAGCCTCGTGAAGTCTCTGATTGAGAAGAACTCGTGGAGCGGCATTGAGGATTATTTCCACCATCTGGGTAGGGGGCCGTCGGCCAGGGCATGATGGGGTCATGGCCTGACTGGATACAGAACTGCAGAGCCCTCTCTGTCCACAGAGCGAGAGCTTGCCAAGGCCGAGAAGCTGTCCCTGGAGGAAGGCGGGAAGGACTCCCGGGGATTGCTGTCGGGCCTGCGGAGGCGGAAGCGGCCCCTGAGCTGGAGGGGTCATGGTGATGGGCCCCAGCACCCAGACCCTGACCCCTGCGCCCGGGCTGGTATGCACACCTCAGGTGCGTCCGTCAGGCCTGGGCAGGGCGGGCAGTGGAGTGTGGCCCGGGTGGGGTGGGACTGTCTGACTATGAGTTGCTCTCCCACAGGCTCCCTTAGCTCCCGCTTCTCAGAGCCGACCACGGACCAGGGCCCCGGGACAGGCATCCCCAGTGCCCTGGTGCTCATCAGCATTGTGTGAGTAAGGAGGCCAGGCTTCGGGGTCAGGCAGGCCTGGGTCTGCATCTTAGCTGTGTGATATTGGGCAGGTGCCTGGCCTCGCTGGGCCTCAGCTTGTGAGGGAATGTGGCTCACCTCATAGCAAGGATTAAAGGGGCCAGTGTTTGAGATGTGCCAGGCAGAGCACTCTGCAGTGTAGTGCTCTGTTCATCATGGAGAAGTCTGCCTGCTGGGAAAGGGGTCCCTGGGCCTCCGGGAGGTTAGATGGACCTGACCTCACCCAGGGGCAGGGAGGGCTTTCTGGAGAAATGGGTATCTGAAGGAGGCAAAATTAGGTTAACCAGGAGAGGTATGCAAAAGAAGCAAATTTACTTACACATTTCATTCATGTTTTCTGTGTATAACCCTAAGCTGGGTGCTGCTGGGCACCCAGTGGTGGCAGGCAGCTCTGGCGGAGACAGTCCTGGCACCAGACCAAAGTGATGGGGGAAACACAGGCAGAGGGAACAAGGCCTGGGTAGGGAAGCCTAGAGAGGCCAAAGAAGGCTTCCTCCAGGCGGAACAGGCAGACAGTCAGGGCGGCTTCCTGGGAAAGCAAAGGACTCCTGAGCTGAGACCTCAGAGGGTTAGGCAGGGAGACCCACATGCATAAAGGTGTGGAGGTGTGGAGGGGCAGGGAGCTGAGGAAGTTGAAGTGAGATCCATGCTTCCAGCGGACCTTAGGAGGTGAGTCAGATCGGCCATGCATCCAGCCTCTCTGGGCCAGCCTCACTTTCCAGTGAGAAGCTGAGTGGCATGTTCTGCTGGGAGCTGGGGTTGAGCGGGGGCGGGGTGTATAGGACGGGCTGGGCAGCTCTCATCTCCTTGTCTCCCCCTCACTGCCTCCTCAGGATCTGTGTGAGGTAGGGTGCTGCATCCCGCCCCTCCCCTCACCTCATGTCTCACCCCTGGCTGCCGCCCCTTCTCTATTCCACATCCTCGGCTCTCCCAGTGAGGTGGTTTGGCGTGTCAGTTAAGGGGGTTGGTGTCAGACAGGAATGGGTTGGAGCCCTGACTTTGCATGTCCCTCCTCCTCTCTGGGTCTTAGCTTCCTCCTCTGAAGAGAGGGTAGTCATGGTGTCCCTTCAAGGTGTGGTTGTGTGTGTGCCCGACTTGTGGGAACATCAATCCTGACTCCTGACCTCTGACCCCTGCCCCCAGCCTCATCATCCTCATCGCCCTCAACGTCCTCCTCTTTTACCGCCTCTGGTCCCTGGAGAGGACGGCCCACACCTTTGAGTCCTGGCACAGCCTGGCCCTGGCCAAGGAGTGAGTGGGTATCCTGAGGTGGTTGGGAGCTTGGGCAGGTGAGGGGAGGCCAAAGCTCCACTCAGGCCCTGCACCCCCCACAGCAAGTTCCCCCAGACGGCTGCGGAGTGGGCGGAGGTCCTGGCCCTGCAGAAGCAGTTCCACAGCGTTGAGGTACACAAGTGGAGGCAGATCCTGCGGGCCTCGGTGGAGCTTCTGGATGAGGTATGGCCCTGGGGCTGTGGGACCCTGCACTCAAACTGGAAGATGTGGCAGATGCCTCTGGGCCTCAGTTTCTTCCTCTGTAAGATGAGGAAGCCATTCATAATCCCCACCTTCAGGGTTGCCAGAAAAATCAGCAGAATGAATTTATTGACACCCATCCTGGGAGAAAAGTCCAGGTGCAGCTGACCTGAGGCCTGGCTGGGTCCAGCCTCTCAATGGCAGTAAGAATTGGTCTCTGGTGCCATCTTTTGACTCTGCCCATCCCCAGGGTTGGCTTAATTCTGGGCATCCTCTACCCCAGGATGACCAAGGTGGTATCTGCAGCTCTAGGCTGACGTCCAAAAGAAAGGACTTACTCTTGCTGGCTGCTGGGGTCACATGCCCAGCCCTGAACCAGTCACAGAGGCCACGGGTAGGCAAGGCTTGGTCCCTGCATCCCTCTCCACTTTGGGGTGACTAAGGGGGTGACATAAAGGTTGGGGGGAGGTTTTCCAAAGGATATCTGGGTCTCGCCTCTAGAAGGGGTTACCCTGTACCTCCCCTGTAATTCAGGACAGCATCTATTCAGAAAGCCAGGTTCAAATTCTGGTGTATGACCTTGTGCAAGTGACTTGGGGCCTTGCCTTCCTCCTCTGTAGATGGAATAGTAATTGATATTACTTCAAAGACAGTTACGAGAATTAAATGAGTTTATGCTGGAATAGTGCCAACCTCATAGCAAACACTTCATGTGCTTTTGCTGTTAGTGGTGTAAGCCCAGTGCCAGGCAAACAGCAGGTGCTCAATGAATGTGGTGGGTCAGCACAAATTTCAGACACCTGGGGTAAGTACTTAATGTGGGCAGCGAGCGTGGGAAGCTGGGGACTGCCTGGCATTGGCTGGCCACCCAAGGGTGTCAGAGCCCAGGTTGGTGGGTGACAGTGAAAATCCCTATGGGCTGTAATGCTGAGGCTTACCAGAGGGGCAGCATTGCGCCCTGAAATTATGCTTGGGCAGAGACGCTCACTCTAGGAAGGGCTGTGAAGGAAAGGGTAGGGGGTTTTGAAGCTAGGACCCTATCACTCAGGGCAAGGGAGGGCAGGACCTCCCCATCCTGAGTTAAATTCTCATTATTTTCCTCTCAAATTGCCATGCACAGAGTTGACTTCTCAAATGAGTGCTAACAGCAGACACTGATTGAGCTGGGCCGTTCTAATTGCTGAAATGGCCAATTGCTTTGCTTCTCATGGTCAGGCTATGAGGGGGATGTTCTTGTCCCCAGAACATAACAGGTAGGGATGCTGAGGCATGAGGCGCTCAAACTTTCCCAAGGTTGCACAGCAGGGAATAAGAATAACACGCATTGAGCACCTTCTGTGTGCCATCAAATCCCTGAGATAACCTAGTGAAGCAGGTATTACTGACCCTTCTTTCAGCTAAGGCACCTGGGACAGGTAAGGGGCCTGCCCAAGGTTTCTCAGTAAGTAGCAGAGCCTGGACTTGAACCCAGTCCATCTGGGTCCCTTCAATCTGCTGTCTGTGAGAAGTTAAACTGGGTACAGTATGGCTCTGCTCACGTTACATGGTGACCCTGGCAGGGGACATGGCCTCTCTGAACCTTCCCCAGTTTCTCAACTACAGGATGAGGGGTGACATCGCCCCTGCAGTGCTCACTCCCCACCCTGTCCACCTCTTCCCCCAGATGAAGTTTTCACTGGAGAAGCTGCATCAAGGCATCACCGTCTCAGACCCTCCCTTTGACTCCCAGCCACAGCCCGATGATAGCTTCTCCTGAGGACGTCTGGCCACACAGCTATCCCCCCAAATGGACAGATGGACACAGAACCTAGGTGACCACTGCTGGCACAGTGTGAGCACTGGGAACCTCCTGCCTACTCATCCCGGAGGCCTGGCCAGGGGCCATGAAGACACGGGGACCACAGAACGAGATGCACTTTAGACCAGCGTGTGCTAGTCCAGCTGCCATTGCCTGCCCAGCCAGGGAGCTGGCCTGGCCTTCGGCAGGCCCCCCGCTAACTTATTTTGTCCAGCTGGGGCTGTGGAGGGCACCTCATGGTGTGCACGATTCCCTCAGCTCTGGGTTTAATATATTGTATTTATTTGGGCTGACAGAGCCCCAATAAAGGGTTGGAAATGGCTGTGACTTTCTCTGTGAGGCCTGGGGAGTGGGAGGAAGCCTCTTGTTGCACTCAGATCCAGCAAGGCAAGGAGGGGGATCTGTCCATTTTCTGGGGCCACAGTCACTGACGTGACCTGGCATTCCCTAGCACCTTCCACAAGCTTCGCATCATCGGGGTCCATTGCATGGGCTCCTAGGACAGACTAATGCCTGGTGGCATGGGTTCAAATTCTACCTCTGATACCTAGGCATGTAGCCTGGAGCTGGTCAGCCTCTCTCAGGTTTAGTTCCTCTTCTGTTCAGTACACATAAGAATAGCCCCAGTCTTCCAGGGTAGTTAGAAGTGAGTCATTCCCAAACTTAAGCCGTATCAGAATCTCATGGAGGGCTGATCACCAGACCAACTGGCAGAGTGATTCAGCAGGTCCAGGGTGAGCTGACAGCCTGTCCTGTCAGCAAGTTCCCAGGTGATGCTTGTCCAGTGATCCCATTTTGAGAACTGTTTTATGAGGATGCAAGAAGTTAATAAAAGTGGCAGCTTATAATAGGGTGACTATTCGTAATGTTACTCACCACAGAAAAGTTGAAGGGAGAAAAGTTCTTACATACTGAGCACCAAGTACAAACCAGCCTAAATGCCATGGTCTGATGTTCATTTAATTCACATACTAGCTCTATGAGTTGGAGACAAATAAATGCCTGATATTCTTCAACAGGGAGACCTGGAACCAGGTAGTTCCACATGTAGATGCAAGGTCATAACCCCTTCAGGACTCTACAATGGGCCATCCGCATGAGGCCACCTGGGCCCCTGTCTCACTGATGAGGGGATAGGCTTAGAGCTGAAGTCCCTAGTCCAGGTGGGACCCAGATCTGCCCATTCAAACCCTGTGCTAGTTCCAGAGCTATTGAGGGGTAAAGAGAAACCTTCAGCATGTCAGTGAGGCCGTATGAGCCTTTGCAATTGATGGCTTGGGGCAGAGGATGGGAGAAGGGATGTACCCCAGGTAGCAAACAGCAGAGCTCACTGCTCCTATCCTCTAGCTATGTGGTCATGGCAAGTTACCCACTCTGAGCCTCAGTTTCCCATACCCACCTGTAGGAAGAATTAGATGAATTAATGTTAGTAAAGTGCTTAGAGCGGTACCAAGCCCATAGCAGGTTCTCAGGGAACATCAGCTTGAGGGGCTGTCAGTAGGTGCTCCCGATCAGTGCCTGAGGCCTGTCCCCGTGCCTCTGCCCGCCACCCAGCCAGAGAGAGGGTTCAGAACAGCAAGAAGGTTATTTTCTGTAGGGGAATTTCACAAGCCAGGAAGTCGGTGCTGGCACCGAGGCCCAGACCACAAAGGTGTCCAGTGTCTCTAGCTTCCTGCCCCTCTGCCCAAGGCCTATGCCACATCCTGGTTCCTCGTGGCCAGCAAAGCTAGGCCAGGTGGTTTCTGGCCTCACCCCACCCAAAACTGATGGCCAGGACCTGAACAGTGACCCCCAACCAGAAGTTTCGCTCCCACCAGGGTCTGACAGCCCAAAGCCCCCACCCTCATCCTCTCCATTTGGCAGAACCTACTGATAAGACAGGCCACCTGCCATCACTAGTTGGGATTTCAGATCCACCTGAGGCCAGGGCCATGACCCTAGATTAGGAAGTGACTCAGCCTCAGTTTCCTCTCTGTGAAATAGAGATAATAATATAACTTGCTGCACACGTTTACAGAGGTAGAAATGGATTCAGCACATCACAAGAGCTCCAGCATTGGCATTTATTTATTCCTTTGACAAATATTCATCAAGCGCCTACCCAGGCACAGTTCACGGTGCTGGAGACACTGGTGCACAGGAATAATGTCCTCACCCTGGGGGAGTTTATATTCTAAGGTTAGAGGAACAGGCAGTGAACAGAAAAATGACATAAAAAAAGAATACAGTGTCTGGTGACAACTGCTGGGGGTGGGGGGTGGAGTAAAGGAGGTCAAGGAAAAGACCAGAGAAGCAGTTTCCTCAGAATGGACAGAAGACCTGACGAAGGTGACTTTGAAGCCGAGAGGTGCAGGAGGACCTGGAGTGAGCCTTTTGGTTACTTGGGAGAAGAGTGGTCCAGGCAGAGGGAAGAGCAAAGGCAAAGGCCCTGGGGCAGAAATGAGCTTGCTCTGTTGGGAAAGCAGAGATCTGGGCAAGCAGCTCAGGAGCGGTGGGGAAAGAGGAATAGAAGATGATGTTAAAGACAAAGAAGGGGCATCCTCCTGAAAGATAGCACCCAAACTCCCAGGGCAGTCTCCGCTTTGGATCCTGCTTCGCAGGGGTCTGGAGTTTCATAGGTAGCCCTACCCTGACCCTTCCTCCGCATGCTCACTTGGGTTCACACAGTGACCTCCACGCCCCGATGCCAGGGATCTCAGGGAGAGGTTACTTGGAGGTCCCTTCAAGACCCCCTAGACCCCGTGAGGATGATCTCCATAATGTGAAGTCTGAAGCCCTGCCCCCAAACCGCCCTCTCTGTCCCCTTGTGACTCTGGGGGTGACCTTTCTCAGACTCTGACCCTGGAGATTTCTAGCTTCTGGAGGGGCTGGACACTCAGGCCTTGCGCCCATGCCGGGAATCCGTGGTCCCTGCACCATCCGGAGAGGCCGGTGCAGCGGCGCCTCCGGGGCCGCTGCGGCAAAGGCTGGGCGGCCGCGCCCTCCCCCCGCGGTGATTCATCCCGCCCCCTCCCTTTCCCTCCTCCCTCCCGGGCCGCCGCCGCCGCCGCCGCTGCCGCAGCAGTGCGCAGGAGAGCACGGCCTGCGCCCAAGCGCCGAAGCGCCCGAACCTAAGGGGGTCTGGGTCGGGGCACCTGGTGGATGAGCCCGGCTGCGCGCGCCAGCGCAGCAGCCCGAGCAGCGGCCGCCGCCCCCGCGGCGGGGATGCCCGGACGCCGGGCCCCGGGGCTGGGCCCCCGGCGGTAACCCGAGCGGGGGGGCCGCGCCCCCCCTCCTCCCCCCTCGGTAGTCCCAGAGCCGCAGCTGCTGCGCCCGCGCGCTCCCGGGGACATTATAACCGCCGCCGGGTCCCGCCGTCTCTCGCTCGGCTATTAATACCTGCGGCCAGGGAGAGGGGTGCAGCGCGCAGCGCAGTCATGGGGACACTGCTGGCCTTCGTGGTCGGCACGGCGCTGGGTAAGTGCGCGGGGGCGCGCGACAAGGGGCACAGCGGGGTAGCGGGTTCGCGCTCGGGACCCCGGAGAGTGGGGTGAAGGCCGCTCCCGCTCATCCCCCGACCTGAGTCCCTTCAGAAGTTGTACGCGCCGGGCGCGGGGCTTGGGGGGAGGGTTGAAGGTGCCGGTGGTCCAGAGCCGGCAGGAGTCCTGCTGGCATAGCTTCGCGGCTTCGGGCGTCCAGCCGGGGGCGAGGAAACGCGGAGTCAGCTGCTCCCGGAACCCCGCAGGCTGCAATGTGACACCCACAGCCGCGGTGGGGCGGGGGGGGGGGGGGCGGGTTGGACCAGGGAGTGGGAGGGGTGGCGACTCCTGGAGACTGAGAGAGAGATGGAGAGACAGAGAGAGATGGTGGCAGGAGAGGGAAGGAGCAAGAGACGCAGAAGCATCCGGAGTACCCCGGAGTGCTCCGCTGGGGGACTGGGAAGATGGAAGTGAACGGGCAGAAAGAGACGGGAGAGATGCAGAGTTTGTCAGAGAGAGAGAGAGGGGTTAAGGAGAGTTCATCTGAACTGTGGAGAAAGAAAATTAAGAGAGGCAGAAAGAGATGGAGACACTGGTAGACAGAGGGAGAAATGGAGTTTAGAGGGGGACAGGGAAAGATGGAGAGAGAGAGCCGATAGTGTCCGAGACTGGAAAGAGAACGCAGAATGGTGGGACCTTCGGAGAGACCCCCAGGGGAGAGATAAAGAGGGGGAGTCAGGGTTAGAGAGATGGGAAGAGGCAGCAGAGGAGGAGGACAAGAAACCCCCTAGATTAGTAGAGGACAGAAAAAAGACCCAGAGCTGGAGCTGGAGAGACACAGCATTAGCTAGTGAGCTTCGGAGGGCAGGAGGGAGGTGGCAAGTAAGAATGTGGAGGAGGGACCCAAAGGCACTAGAATCCAGTGGAGGAGCAAAGCCTCTGAGGCAGGAAAGAGCTTGGTGAGTTTGGAGAAGCTAATAGGAGGCGGGAGCCTGAGGACAGAGTCAGGAGAAGTTGCTGAGGGGGTGGATGACACAGGAACTTGAGGGATTGGGGAGCAAGGATGGAGTGTGGGTCTGCCCTGGTTCCAGTGCCCACCTCCGTCTTTGAGGACTTGTCTTCTCCCAGCCTTCTCTGGGGCTGGCTGGCTTTGCAGAGCAGTAATGGTGGAAATGCCTGCCACCTTTAACTTCTGATGCAGTTGGAATTCCATACACACCACCTCCATGCTGCGGTATCTCGGGCAAGTGGCGTGCTGAAGAGGGATGGGCATGGGCAGCACAGACTCGGAGTCACTGAGCACAGCCCTACTGACTTGGGGCCTTCTCTTTGTCAGCCCACTGCTGGACCTTACCTAACATGGAATCTGCTCAGCAGCTTCCAGAAGCAAAGATAATTGCTTTCCTCACTATCTGCAGAGGAAAATTGAGGCTCAGAGCAGATGGGTGACTTGCCGAGGGCATGCAGCGAGTGACAGGGCCGGTCTCAGGGGCCAGGTCTGTCCATTTGTTATTGAGGGGAAACAGATGGTTTCCGAGGGGCCTGAGGGCCAGCAACCAGCAAGTCTGGCTTGGCCTAGGGTGATGGGTGACCCCACTGTCCCTGCAGTGTCCTCAGCCTGGGCGGGCTGTGTGGAGGTGGACTCCGAGACAGAGGCCGTGTATGGGAAAACCTTCAAAATTCTGTGCATCTCCTGCAAGCGCCGCAGCGAGACCACTGCCGAGACCTTCACGGAGTGGACCTTCCGCCAGAAGGGCACTGAGGAGTTTGTCAAGGTGTGTGGGCACACAGCCTGGGGATGGGAAGGTGGGTGTAGGTGTCTGAGTGAGGGCAGGATTTGGAGAGGGGATTGTTTGCTTTCAATAATGTGCTATCACTGATGACCTGGATTCAAGTTCCATCTCCACCACTAGCCAGCTGGTGACCTTGGGCAAGTTACTGAACCTGTCTGAGCCTCAGTTTTCTCCTCTATAAAGGGAGGGTGGTCATGGTCTCTAGTTCATATGTCTGTGTGAGGGTTGATTGAATTGATGCACCTGGCCTATGGTGGGCACAATGTCATCAGAATTATTTAGTACCAGCAAAAGCTTTTTGGGTGGTCGTCAGGGAGGAGAAGCAGAATTATTTGGACCTCATTTACATTATGTGTATTTTGAATTACATCAGAGGTGATACCATACACTTTTAGGGCAACTGGAGAATTGGGGTCTACAGCAGCTGCATCAGGCTGCCTCTGTCCATGCATGAGGTATGTGCTGGTGGTCCAGGCAGAATTGTAGAGAATCAGGGCCAGGAAAGCTGAATGGGGGCTGGGGAACGGGTGAGGAACGTGTATGAATATCTGTGAGTCTCAGGACTAGGGGCGCAGTCAGGGTCTGGGGCAGGCCAGGCATGACCTGAGCTCCACTGTGCCCTCCCTGTCAGCCCATGTATGTGTCCATCTGTCTCTCTGTGTGTCAGGGCAAGGGACAGAATAGAAATCTAGGTGGGGGACACGGGCTCATCAGTGACGCCCCCATCGCTGCCCCCAGATCCTGCGCTATGAGAACGAGATGCTGCAGCTGGAGGACGATGAGCGCTTTGAGGGCCGTGTGGTGTGGAATGGCAGCCGGGGCACCAAGGACCTGCAGGACATGTCCATCTTCATCACGAATGTCACCTACAACCACTCAGGCGACTATGAGTGCCACGTCTACCGCCTGCTCTTCTTCGACAACTATGAGCACAACACTACCATTGTCAAAAAGATCCACGTGGAGGTGGTGGACAAAGGTGAGTCAGGCCCTGCTGTCCCCTTGTCCCTGCTGCCCACCGGCAGCCAGATGGAGGGACAGGTGGCAGGTTGGGAACGAGCTGGCTCAGCCTCTGGGCCAGCCAACCACCATGGCAGCAGGGGGAACAGCACCTCTTTCCCCAGCTCCAGCTTTGGCCTCCATTTCCCTTCAACTCACAGAGATGTCACAGCAGGCCTCTCCCGTGGAAGCTCTGGGTGTGAACCCTCTGCTGCCTGTGCTGTGTGACCTCTGGCAGGTGCATTTCTGCCTCTGAGCCGAAGGTTTTGCTGTAGGAAAGAGGAGGGTTGTGGTATCTACCTTTCAGGGTATTGTCTGAACTGTTTCTGTGTTCCAGGGAGGTTGTGAGGATTGAGTGATATGCTCAGTGTCAGCTGCTGGCATGCCTGGCAGCAAGGCCTTGGTATGTGGGGGCAGTGGTGGCGGCTGTTTGTCAAGAGTGTGACAGTGGGAGAAGAGATATGAGTGTGTCACCTAGAGTAGTGCTTCAAGTCAACCATGCACACGACGCTCCAGGAGTGTAGTTAATGTGCGGGTCTTGACTCAGCAGATATGGGTGGGCCCAGGGTTCATCTCTGAAAATCTGTTGAGAGAGGCCAGCACTGCCAGTCTGGGGCCACAGTGAGCAGTAGGATGTAAGATGTTTTTGAACTGTTTCATTATTTTGGTTTCAGCTGTATTGGACCCCTTCTCTGAACCATCTTCCAATGGATGTAAATTGGAATTTTTCAGGGCCCTATGACCCATATTGGCTTAGAGAGTTAGGCAGAGATCCCAGATGTTGGACCACCAAAAAACCATGGCAGAGACATGCCTCGAGGCCCGCAGCACATACACAACATCATGGACAATGATCCTGGTCTTTCCTTTCTCTGAGACAGGCCTCAGCGCCTTACATAGAGTCCCTCTGGGCTGGAGCTCTGAGATGGGGAAGCCCAGGCTCAGGGAGATAAGATCACATGGCCAAGGTCACAGAGCTGGGACCTGAACTGGAAGCCAACCAAGCCTGTGTGATTGCCGTTTCTGTACTTGGTGTGATTCACTGTCTTCGGCTGGCAGCCAGAGCCTGTGGGTTTATTTTGATAATTAATATTTTTACATTTATTATCAAAGTGATCTAGCAAAATTCAATGCAGGAGATGTGTCTGAGAGACTCTGGTGTCGAACACAGATGCTGGGTGGGCAGCCACCCACCCGCACAGGAGACGGAACCCCGCCCACGTGAGCTGGGGGAGAGTGGAGTGGCAGTGACAAAGGTGCCCCCAAATACTGTGGCTTAAAGTCTGTGTATATTCTGTCTCTCAAATCAGCGCTGGGGTGAGGGGTCAGGATGGGGGAGGCTCAGTGAGCCCATCGACCCCCAGGTTCTTTCCGTCTTGCAGTTGTGGCCTGGCTCAGGCCGCCCCCCTCATCTTCATAGTGGATGCTGGGGCTCATGCACACTTGTGACTCAGTAAGGTCCCTCTGTTTTAAATGTTATCTATCATATTGCACTACCTCCCAGGGCCTATGTTCTTGACAATGTTTATCGTAATGTAGGGCTTTTTATGTTGTTTTTCCAGAGCCTGCGGTTGCAGCATTACCCACCATATTATAGTGTTGCCTTTCAGCATTGCCCACTATACTATACTATACTCTGCACTATTCATAATACTATTTTTAACACTATCTACCATACTATCATATTTTCATCATTATCCACCATGCTATATAATATTTTAAAATATCAACCATATTGTAATGTTTTAAAATTTTATCTGTTATACTATAATATATTCATCACTCCCCATACTGTAGTGTTTTTAGTATTACTCATCACACAATAGTATTCCTTTCACTACCCATGATATTAGTATATTATCATTCTTGGCCATGCCATAGTCTTTTCTATTATAGTTCACTCTCTTACTGCAGTCTCAACATTATCTATCAGCCTGTATTGCCTCCTGGTGATTAACAACTGCTGAGGAATGAACTGAATCACTTCTGAAGGAGGGTCAGTGGGTGTTGGTTGTGAGATCTTCACCGGCCTGGCAGAGCTGCACCGGGGTAGATGGTCGGAAACATCTGCAGTCCCCCGAAGTCCCCCAGCAGGAGTGGGGCTGGCAGATGAGGACATGAGGGCTAAGTCTATTTTGGATATGTCAGCCAAGTGGAAGTGAATCAGGAGGCTTTGGCTAGAAATAAGTGATCAAGATACACTTAAAAGTCTTAGGATTTGCAAACTGGAAACACAACTATACAATATCCAGAATGTTCTGAAGAAGAAAGAAAAGCTAAGAGTTGTTACAGTAAAAAGCGTGTTCTTGAAAAAGATCCGCCCTGCATTCTAAGCCTCTGGATTAACCTGAGATGATAATCTTCCAGGTGTCCAGTGGTCTGGATAGTGGACGTGAGTAGGTCTGGACACGTGAACATTCTTTTCCAAGTCCTCCTTAAGGGGTAATCAGAGCATTGCCTATAGGACATATGGAGTCTATCTCCAGTCATAATTGGAGAGTTCAAAAGTTTCCATTCCCAGGCTAGTTAAAGCAAAAATGGAATCATTTCCTCTGCCTCAGTTTACTTGATTTTAGTAATTTAGCAGCTTGACCACAGTGGCTCTGATTTCTTCAGCCTTTTGTCAGATGTCCCCAGTATGAGTGAAGAATGTCTTGAGGTGCAGCAGTGTCTGAGCTGGCAAAAAGTCTGGCCTGTGTGGGCACGCCAGGGAAGCTCCTGGAAAATTTGGAGTTTTCGAAGAGATCTCCCCAGAGCAGAGGCCTCTGGGCATTTCTGTGACCCCTGTGCCTCAGTTCCTCATCTGTGACATGGGGGAACGATGGTCCTCCCTCCTGAGATGTGTGTGGGTCGGTGGAAACTGCACTCGCTGTACAGCAGCTATTCCAAGTCTTTCCTTGGCTGTGGAAGCTTTACAGAGCCAATAGGAGCTCAGACCTGGCAGTCAGTTGCAGTTGGGGTTGAGTCCTGGCTCTGAGTTCAGTCCTGGCTGTGCATCCTTACTCAGCACCTTTCCCCCTCTCGGCCTCAGCATCCTTATCTGGAAAATGGGCTACAGAGCTGTGCCGGTCACTGCCCTAATCAGATTGGGAGAGCAGGAGATAACCCATGACTTAAATCCATTTGGGAATTGAGTTCCAGAAGCAGGGTTGAGAATTCTAGTGATGTGAGCTATATCCAACCTATATCATTATCAGTGCTCCTCTTAAGGTTAGCTAACATGGGAAGCCAGGACTCTCTCTGTCTTTGGGGTTGTTCTGAAGAGTCATTTATGGAGATGCTCAGATAAAGAATGAAGTACAGAGTCTGGCCAAGAGCACATATTCTCTGCATAAAATGCATTCATGAGATCTTTTGAGTGAATGAATGAAGTGTGGAACCGCGTCCCCAGCTCCTCCTGTGGGGAACTAGGGGAGAAACATGCAGCCATGCACCCTCCCTCGCTCTGGCCCAGAAAGCTGCTGCACCATCTGCACAGGTGAGCAGCAGAAAGTAGGCACTGACAGGGAGGAAGACCACATGGGCACAGCAGGGAGGATGAGATCCTGGCCAGCCAGAAGGGACACCTGCAAAATCTGGCCCAGCATGCCACAGTAGCCTTCAACTCTGGTCCCCTGGCTAAGTGTGCTCCTGTTACAGTTTAAATTTAGGCTCAATGAAAGGAAGCTGACTGTGGCAAGAGCCAGTGCTGTGGAAAGATAGAGGGTTTCTGGAAAACAGCTGCCAGTAACCAACACTTGGGCGGTGCTGCCTGTGAGTGTATCCAAGCACATGAGGGATGTTAACTGATGTTTCCTCTTCCCAGTAACCCTGTGAGGAGGCATGAGTACGATCATCCCCACTTTACAGAGAGGAAGTCAAGGCCCAGGGAGGGAGAGTCACTTGCCTAAGGTCACGCAACTATTAAAACGCAGAGCCAGAATTTGAAGCCTGGCAGTCATGCTCCAAATCCCATGCTCTTAACTACTTTGCTATTCTGCCCGGAAATAACAGTAATAATAATATTAATAATAGCAAACATTTTTAAAAAGATTTTATTTGTTCTTAGAGAGGGGGAAGGGAGGGAGAAGGAATGAGAAAAACATCGACGATGTGCAAGAGAAATGCGGATCAGTTGCCTCTCATACACCCCCAACTGGGGACCTGGCCCACAACTCAGGCATGTGCCCTGACCGAGTCAGTTGCAGGCTGACACTCAATCCATTGAGCCACACCAGCCAGGGCAATAATGGCAAACATTTATTGAGTGACATCTATATGTCAAGCCCTCTTCTAAGGATTTTTAAGGCTTTTTAAATTCTCACAACACTCTCATGAAAGCGATATTGTGAAACTGAGACCCAGAGAGTCTGAGTCATTTGCCTAAGGTCACACATCTGGCAAGTAGCAGAGCCAAGATTTGAACCTGAGCCTTCTGGTTGCAGAGCTATAGCTCTTAGGCACCTACAGCCACCTGACTGACACAGATGCACCCTCAAGTTACACAGAGAGGAAGGGTGAGATGATCCTGAAGCCCATCCCCAGCTGGTGATTAGTAACAGCGATGACTCCAGGGAAGCAGCATATTCCCATTTGCAGACCAGGCCCAGGGAGGCCGAGCCACTTGCCCACGCTGGCACAACAAGCCCAGGGAACACAGGCTGTCATGCTTCCCGGGCCGGGCCTCAGCTGCCGCTTACTCCTGCTTGGCCCTTGCAGCCAACAGAGACATGGCGTCCATCGTGTCTGAGATCATGATGTATGTGCTCATCGTGGTGTTGACCATATGGCTTGTGGCAGAGATGGTTTATTGTTACAAGAAGATCGCTGCTGCCACGGAGGCTGCTGCTCAAGAAAATGCGTAAGTGGGGTTGGTGAGGATGGATGAGGTGAGCCAGGACACCCAGGACGTCCCAGAGGGGAGCAGGAGCTGAGTGGGGAGGGGGCAGGGGAGCAACCCAGGGCACCATCTGCAAGTCGTTCTTGGAGGGGGGCATTTGTTGTCAGAGACGGATAAGGTCGTGGTCAGGTCCCAGACCCCTCCTACCTCAGACTCTCAGCCCCCACTTCTCTTGGGACCCAAGGTTCAGGCCCAACATCCCATCCCCCAGAGATACAGGAGTCCAGGTCCCAGCCTCGTTCTTTACCAGGACCCAGAAGTCTGAGCCCTTAGTCCACTCCTACCTCAGACTCAGGGGTCCCGGTCCACCTTTCTTGTGGGTCACCAGGAGTCTGGCCCATAGTCCCCTCCTTTCTCTAACTCTGGAGCCCCATGTACTTGGGGCAGGGACCACAACCCTCCTCAGTCTCCTGGCAGTGGGCCAAACTGATGAGGGGGTCACTGTCAACCCGGCCTTTGTCCTCACAGCTCGGAATACCTGGCCATCACCTCAGAAAGTAAAGAGAACTGTACGGGTGTCCAGGTGGCTGAATAGCCCCGGTAAGGTGGATAGGTGGGCGGGGGCTGGTGGGCCTGGGAGGGTGTCAGTTCATTAGGTCCCTGATTCTGTCTCTCCCTCACCTTTAGGCCCTGGGCTTCGCCTCAAGGAAGAGCCAGCCCTAATTGGGAACATCCGGGCACAGCCTACCCCTAATGGGGGTTGGCCATTCCTGGGCCTCCACAGCCTCAGAGTCCTGCCAGCGGAGCCTCCAGGGTGGGAGGGGGCAGGGGGCTTGGCTCACACCCCTAATCCAGCCTTCTTCCTCCTGCCCACTCGCCCACTCTCGCCATGCATGATGGGTAAAGCAATACTGCCACTGCCCCCACCCTTGCTTCTGCTGCCTGTTTGGGGGGGGCGGTGAGGTGGGGGCAGCAGCTCCGCACCCCTTCTTCTTGCTGATTTGCACACTTTGGCCGCTCAGACACGCACTACAAGGCCCAGCTTCTCCCTGCCCAGCAGGGTCGTGACAGGCCGGAACAGTTCAGGGCAGGGGGTTTTGGGACCCACTTAAACCCTCACCGACATTTCTGCTCCTGCTTCCTCTGGCTGGACCTGGGGTCCCTCTCCTGTGATGCACTCTTGCCCGGCCCAACTCCACCCTCTCTCACCAGCCTTGGATTGTGGCCACTTAGAAAGGGGCCCAGTCAGCCTCGTCTCTTTACACAGGTAGTTTCGTTCATGAAATAAAGATTCTTGAACTTGATTCATAGTCTCTCTCATGAGCCCAGTTACCCTCTACACCCCACCCCCAAATCCAAGAGCCTCAGTTTTCCCAGGGACCTGCCCTCACAGGCAGGTAGGGGGGCCTCTCTACACATGTTAAAGGATAAGGACAGGGAAGGAGCAGGTGGGTGCGGCATCTCAGGCTCAGCATCAGCCGGAAGGCCCAGCAGGTGCATCCACTTAATGCTTGATTAATGTGGGGTTGGGAGTGTCATTAACTCAGCAG
Source organism: Pteronotus mesoamericanus (assembly GCF_021234165.1). Classification (NCBI taxonomy): domain Eukaryota; kingdom Metazoa; phylum Chordata; class Mammalia; order Chiroptera; family Mormoopidae; genus Pteronotus; species Pteronotus mesoamericanus. Next base: position 6,362,313 of record NW_026555307.1, read on the forward strand.
GGACCATGAGCGGGAGGGAGTCTGGGAGGGAGGCCGGGAGGGAGCCAGGGAGGCAGTGCGGGAGGGGTGCTGCTTCTCTGGAGAGAAGAGGCAAGGCAGCAGTGGTGTGGGTTCTTTGTGTTCCAGGCCAGCAGTGTTGACCAAACTGCGGATTATAAATGAATCAGGAGGCTTTGTTAAAATTAAAAATGGCAAAGTTTTATTCAAGGGTCTTGGGTCCAGAGTGTTCTCAAGAAAAGAGAAAAATTGACAGTTTTTATAGTAAAAAGTATAATGTTGAGGGGAAAAAATCAGTTCTGCACTCCTGGCTTCTGAACAGGTCTGAAATCGTGATCTTCCAGATATCAGGGGTCTTGGATACACGGACCTTCTTTCCTAAGTTCTCCAGAGGGTTATCTGTAGGATTTATCTATATCTCCAGGCATTGCCACACAGCTCAGAAGTTCAAGTTCTCAGTCTAGTTAAAGCAAGAATAGTTTCCTCATACCTCAACCTACTTGATTTTAGAAATTTAGCAGCCTGACTACAGAGAGACTCCATTTTATTTCTTCACTCATTCCTCAGCAGCATGGGTCTCTCTGGAGTGGTGGGAGTTGAAGAGAGGGCAAGAGAGACTAGGGGCTGAGTGGCACCAAGTCTATACCAGAGCGACTGCTGTGGGAGGCTGTGGTGCTGAATGAGGTGAACAGGTGGGTCTGGTTATGCGGGGACAGCCTAGCTGGGGTGAGCAGCAGGGGTCTGTGTTCGTGTAGCTGTCTACAGCCAGGTGTCCGATGCCGTCCCTGGGTTTCTGGGTGTTTATTTGGCCCTGGGGTGTGACATGGATCACTCTTGAACGCTGGTGGGGCTATGTGTATCTGCCTCTGGACACTTCCGCCCACTTGGCTTGGGCCTCCGCATTCAGTGCTGCCTTTTCTGGGCCAAGCCCCCTTCCCCCATATCTAGGACTTCACCGGATCCAGAGGTCATTGCTGCAGGCGGCAGAGAGGCTGCCAAAGCAAACCAGCCCCCGTGACTTGTAGGAAAGCAGCTGGGGGGAGGAGGTTGTGTGTTGGGTGTGTGTGGTGGGGGGGAACGGGTAGGGTGAGCAGAGCAAAGCAGACAGGGGCTGGGCTGGGGATTTGGGAAGGGGCAGAGACTAGAGCAAGAATTGGGGCTGGGGAAGAAGTCTGGGGCAGAGCCTGGAACTGGGGTAGGGACAGGGACTGCCTTGTTCAGGACCTGGACAGAGGGTACTGGAAGGGGCAGGGGTGAACAGGGATGGAGTTAGGCCTACTGGGCAGAGGCTAGGCAGGAGGCAGAAGAAGTAGCAGGGCAGTTGGGGCACTCTGTCTGACTCCCTCTGGTTCATATCCCCATCCTTTAGTCCTTGTAAGCACCCCCAGCCTGCTCTGTCACCCCAAACTTCTACCCTCAGGCCAAGCCTGTCCCTGCTCCCACCTCCCCTCAGATTGGCACACCTGGGCCCACCCCTCAGGCTGGAGGGAGGCAGGTGGCTGGGCTGGCCTGGTCCAGCCCCAGCAAACCTTGCCCCACCAGCCAGGTGGCCTCTGGCGCTGCCAATCCCTTTGCCCGCCCCTCCCCACCCCTTTCCCCGCCTCCTACCCAGCCCCCTCCTCCTCAGGTGAGGCAGCCAGGCCTAGCAGGCCCCACGCCGCTGCCTCTGCCTCCCGGCCGCGCCGCTACTGCGGGGCCATCATGCTCCTGCCCAGGCCTGGAGACTGACCCTCAACTGGCACCATCTCTCAGCTTCGCCCCCAGCTGCCGGACCCCAGGGTAAGGACCAGGGCCCTCAGTTCCACTTCCCAGGACTGGGGTAACCTCACTCCCACCCAGCCGAATGCTTACCTCCCAAGAGTGACCCCAAGAGTGGGTTCTCTGACTTCTTTCGAAAGTCCTTGGAGCAGCCCCCTCTTCTTCAGATTCAGAGATTGGGCCCCAGACTCCTCCTCCCGCAGACCCAGGAGTCCAGGCCCCTACAAACTCACACTATGGAGTCCTGGCCCCCAAAGCCCTCTTTCTCCAAGACCCAGGATTTCAGGCCCTACTTGATGCTCGACGTTGGAGTTTAGACCTTCAATCCCCTCCTTTCGAGGCTCAGACACGGGAGCCCCCAGCCCTGCAAATCCAGGTGTCCCCCTGGCCACTGGTCAGACACTGACCCCATCCTTGAACCCAGCCTAATCTGTGTCCGTGATCACAGCGTGCTCTGGCCAGGGCCCAGGTCCTCCAGCCTCCCTGGATGGGCGCCGGGGACTGGGGGCCCTGGCGCTGGGCTGGGCTCCCCCAGGCCCTGCCTCCCCGTTTATCTCCCCACAGGTCCTGCCCCGGCCCCAGAGGTCAGCCGGGGAATCATTAACAAGAGGCCGTGACATGGCAGAGAAGGAGGGTGAGTCCCCCTTTCCCTGAGCCCCGACTTTGGCTCTGCTTGACGCCCCTCCCTCTGCGCTCTCTCCCCAGCCCTCTGCCCCCATGGAGCCCCTCTCTCTGGCACTCCTCCTGGACCCATCCCCACCCCCTCCGAAGCCTTCTCCACCTGATTAACCATTAACCAAATTTTCTGGGAGGCTGTGCCACCCTCAGCCTCCCTGCTACCCTACATGACCTTCCTGGTTCCCTGCCTCAGTTTCTCCTCACCCCCCAGCAATTCTTCAGCCGACCCTAGACCTGTCCTCCCCTTGGGGCTACGGTGAGGAGACTGTCTGTCACGGTTAAGGACACCGACTCAGGAGTTGAACCTTTTGGCCTGCATTTGAATCTGCTTCTGCCACTTTTTTGTATGATCTTGTGCAAGTGACATCATTTTTCTGGGCTTCAATTCCCCTCTGGGTCAAGCATAGATACTAAGGCTATCTACCTACATGAGGTTTTAGGGATCAGGGACAACAGCAGGGGGCTTGGCACGTCAGATGCATGCCACAAACCAGAGCTGTTGTGACAGAGGCCGGCTGACTTGGAAACCCAGGGATTCAAGACCCCCACCAATTCCTGACATTCGTCCCACCTCCTGGCATTCTGGGCAAAAGAGCAGAAGGAGGACTTTGGACTCAGCAGGAAGGATGAAGAGAGGAGAGAGAGCAGAGAAACCACTCCAGGGTGATGGAAAGAAGCCACTGCTGAGTGGCTGGCACTCAAGGGCTCTTGGCAGCCCCTAGCCAGGGCTTCCCACAGCCTGGATACCTCTTAACCTCTTCCATGCTGGGGAACCAGCTGGAGGGGCTGAGGAAATGAGGCTTTTCCTTCCTGCCCTCTCCAGATGGGCTGACTCCCTCTCTTCCTCCTAGAACTAGGCTAGCTGCATCTGGTCCTAGGTAACAGTGCTTGCTGGCTATGAGGCCCTGAGCAAGCAGTGTACCTAACTCTCTGGTCCTCAGTGTCATCATCTGTAAAATGGAGTTGGTACTCATGCACACCTCACAGGGTGGTGTGAGTATTTAAATGCAGAAAGCACTGAGTGTCATCTGAAATGATCAGTGTGGGTCACTGGCCTCCTTGGGTCTCAGCACAGTTAGCCACTCAGACCCCCAACCATTCTGCTATGGCCCAGAGTGCAGCCAGGCTCCCAGTGGCTCAGAAGGCCCTGGGCCCTTGCCGAGAGGTGGACAGCAGAGCCCCACGCCATCTGGAGGATCCCTTCCTGGAGCTGACTGAAGGGAGTCACCAAGGTTGGGGCCTATGAGTGAATGAATCAATGAAGAAAAACAGAGTGTGCTGGTAAGGGTGAGCAGAGACAGGTTTGGGTACAGAGAGAATTGAAGCAAAGTGGGCTCCAGTGCAACTCCGGGCAGCTCAGGCCCAGTCTCGGAGGGGAGTCTGGCTGGAGGGTGTGGTCAAACCTGGACACAGATGCTATAAGGTTGCGGTGCTGTGCTTACCTGCTAGGTGATCCAGGGTGGGCACCGGCACCTCTGGGCCTCATCCTCACCTGTAACCCAGGGTGGTGGTAACAGTGATGCCTTCCTCATGAACAGTTACAAAGATTTAAGGAACCGCAGGACAAGGTTAGAAGCTGACATGTGATTTAAGAGCCGCTGCTGCTGCAGTAGCTGCTTGGATTTGTGTTATGTCCAGTTCGAGGGTCTTGGTGCTTCTGGTGACTTAGACTTGGAAGAGGTGATATCTGAGTTGTCATTCAGGATGAGGAGGATGAAGGTAGGGTGTGCCATTCAGAGGGAAGAGCCTAAATGTTGGGGAATGACAAACTGCTGGGGGTGCAGTGGCACACAGATAATTTGGATATTTCTGGAAGTAAAGTTGAAAAGGAACTGGGAGGGTGGTGAGGTATGCAGGCTGGACCAAGGTCTCTTCCCACTGTTTTTGATGAGGGGCAGGTTGATGTCTTGGTAGTGCTGGGTCTCTCCACAAGATGGCACTGGTGGCTATCCTGTTTCTTTTTTCTAACTTGTATTTATAAGTCCTGTGGTTTTGGTAGCCTTTTGAAAGCCTCTCCGGTGTCCGATAATGACCCATATGGCCATCTGGAGATTGGGAGAAACACATGTTCAACCCTCAAATCTCTAACAGCCATGCTTACATCCTAGAGTGGCAGGGACCACAGGGTGGGGGCCTTTGACTGTTCTAGGGGACATTAGGGAGTCATGGAGGGTTCTAAGTAAAGAAGGGACAGATTGGATTTGATATTTGGCAAGAGCCCCTCACACTTCCGTGTAGAGGCTGGCCCAGAGGGGTGCCTGAGCCAGGGGTTGGATGGGGCTGGGGACAGGGAAGGAGAAGCAGATAGGACACATTCAGGAACCTGCAGGCTGTGGAGCTGGCAAACTCTAAAGGAAGGGAGGTGTCCTGCAGAGGAGGGATAGTCCTGAGGATGAGGGCCTCTGAGATGGGACTCGAGGGTTTGAGGAGACATGGAGGCCAGTATGGGACCTGGGGGGCCTGAAAGGCCTAGAGGATTCCGGGGCGGGGGGGGGGGGCATCTCAGAGGCTGCAGTACCACTGGTCTACAGAAGAGTCCAGGGCTTGGGAGAGAGAAGGGAAACTGAGGCTGTGGAGGTGGGTATGATAGGCTTGGGAGCAGGGAGGCATGGAAGGAGGAGGCCAGGGCCAGCTCTGCGAATTCCAGATTCCAGGGAGCGACTAGGTCAGGAGCTGGCGGAGGCACTGCCAGAGAGGTAGAAGGAAAGGCATCTGGGTGTCTCAGAATTTAAACGAGGGAACTTTTGTTCAGAAGGTTGAAGTTGGGTCTGAGGGAGACTGAGACACGGAGCCATCAATTGAGTGGAGTTTTAAAGACAAGGAGCTAGAGGCGTCACTTGCAAAGGTTTTGCTTTCAAACGGTGGGGACAGAGCTGTCCTATGAGAAGAAAAGAGCAGCCAGGTCCCCCTGGAGGGGCGAAGAGCAGAGCCTCTGGAAGAAGTTGGGAGATGGCGTGGGAGCTGGCTTACTGATCGCCAAGGCCCTGTTGCTCCCAAAGAATCACATCAAGAATTGTCCCCTCACAGAATGAGGACACTTCCTGTCCCACTAGGGGCACCTGTTTTGGGGTTGCCCAAAGTCCCCTGAACCAGAGAGCATGGAAGGAGTTTCTTCCTCTCACCCCAAGACATGGGTGGCAGTGCTTTCTGCCCTGGCAAACAAACCAAGCCTCTAGGCTGGCCTCTGAGTGGCAGAGCACATCTGGAAACAAAGGAACCAGGACCTCCCACTAGAACTGGGAAAAATGCTTGGATATGGAGTTGGGAGTTGAGATGCCCTCTTGAGCCATGGAGGGATCTTCCAGCTTGGGGCTGGGCTGGCCCAGCCCACTTGGGGCCTCTTTGGAGCGAGGGAATGTTCTCTCATGTCTCCACAGAAACCAATGGGCTCCCAAATTCTTCTTCTACTTCTTCTTTTCTTTTTTTTGAAGGGAATGGTTGACAATATTAATGATGTCCAGATGGACATCAAATTCTTAAGACACCCAGACAATGGCCATCCCAGGAAGATCCTGAAGCACTGTCCACTCTGTTACGGGTGCTTGCCTGGCCCTCTGCCTACCAGTCGTGCTACCATGACTCAGATGATAGAGTGGGGTCTTCTGCAGCCCAGGATGTACAGATGCCGAGGGCAGCCATGTACCTGCCTGGCCCAGCCGAAGGCTTTCAGGAGCCTTTTCTCTTCGTTCCTCCTGAAATCCCCCAGGTGCCCTGTTGCACTAGGGATAAAATCTGTGTTTACCTCATATCACTGGGCCTCTCTAGCTGGCCCCAGCCTTGGTCCCACTGTCTTCCCCAAATGCATGCCATTCTGGCCCTATCAATGGCCTCTCTTGCCCTCTAACAGATCATGCTTACTCTTGCCTCAAGGCCTTTGTCTGTGCTGTTCCCTCTGTCCACAATGCTCTTCCTTGAGTTCTTGCACAGCTGGCCTCACCCTTCAGGTCTCCGCTCAAGTCACTTACTCAGGAGGCCCTCCCTGAGCACCCCGCAGAAGCCGCCTGCTATGCCCAACATGCATTATTTTCTTCATTGTCTTTGTCACACTGGAAATTATCAAGTTCATTTACTTGTGTACTCATTTACTTCTCCCCCTCACCTACACACATGCGAATGTGAGTCCCATGAGAGCCAGCATCTCCTCCATCTTGTTTTTGGATGTATCCCCAGAGCCTAGAATGGTGCCAGGTGCACAGCAGGTGCTTAACAGGACAATGAACGCATGAAGCTCCGTTTTACCAATGAGAAGACTGAGGCCCAGAGAAGTGAAGAAAGTTACCCAGGACCACAGAACTTTAATGATTTAAATGCATTTATTGAGAACTTGCCATATGCCAGGAACTACAGCACAGGATGAGGTAGCAGGGCTTAGTGGTCGTACATTTGGGCTCTCCATCCAAATCCACCCAGGGTTCAAGGCTCAGCACTGCCTTTTCCTGGCTGAGTCGCTCAGACATGTGACTCTTCTCTGAGCCTGTTTTCCCTGTGTGAAAAATGGGAGCCCTCACTGAGATAAGGACTGAATAAGGTAATGCAATTAGAGCCATGCTCAGTGCAAAGTAAGCATCTGATAAAGAGTTTGGCTATCCCTATTATTTAAAAGAACTTGATTATTTAAAAGTATTATTTTTAGAGGGGAGTGCTAGATAGATGCCCATTAAGTAGATGAGGAAGCTGAGACTCAAAGAGGTGGCGTCACCTGCCTAAGGTCTCAGCTAAGAGTGGGGAAGGCCAGTGTTCAATGAGGCTGGCAGGTTTCCAGACTTCAGGGACAAACTTGACCTTAGATCTGGGTCCTGTGGGAAAGGTCTGGTTTTGGAGGGTACCCCAGAACAGAGGGTCTGGAACAACAGAGAGAAATGAGGCAGTGAGGAAATGCCAAACAGCAGGGAAGAGAGCTGTCAAGAGGGCAAAGGTCAAGGGTCACAACCCCCAAGAGGCTCCAAGAGGCTCCAAGAACCGCTGGAAAAGTTAGAAGTGAGAGATCCAGGAAGAGATGGCCTGACTTGAAGAGGGACCTACAAAAGTGTAGCATCATTGGGGAGGAGAAATTCCATAAGTGGCAGGAGGGCAGGCAGGGAGGGTGACAGCTGTCCCAGCCACACCCCTTCCCAGCTGGAACCCTTGGGGAGCTGGGCACCTGGTTGTCCTCGCTGGAGGGGGAGCTACAGCCCCGCCCCAGGAAACTGGGACTGAGGTGGGGCAGGCTCTACATGCTAAGTTAGACCTGGGGGCAGGGCAGAGTTGGCCCTGTGCCCAGACCCTGCCCTGACACAGACAGGACTGGCAGTGGCTCCAGCATGGTGTCTGTTGCAGGTGGCCAGACTGTGCCATGTTGTTCTGGACCCAAGTTAGCAGCCCTCACTGCGGGGACCCTGCTGCTCCTGACAGGCATCGGGGCGGCGTCCTGGGCCATTGGTGAGAGTGGCCCCCAGCACCTCTTCCCTCCCCTGCCCCTTGAGCCTGCCTGCCCTCACCTCTGCCTTCTCTGCAGTGACCGTTCTACTCAAGAGTGATCAGGAGCCACTGTATCCAGGTGAGTAAACAGGCTGGGACCCTCTGGGGAGCTATGGAGGAAACCTGTACCTGGTGGGAGCTCAGTGGAAGGATTTTTTGAATGAATGCATGAATACCTGAAGAAAGGCTAGTAATAAAAGTGCACTCATACTGAGTGCTTGCTCTGGACCAGGTGCTATTCCAAGCAAATTCACTTGTCTAACCTGGTGTTTCTTAGACTCTAAATGTGCTACCTATTAATGCATCATGAAATTAAATCAGTGAGTTGAAAACCACATTTTAAAAATATGAAATAGATCAGACTAGAAAATATTGAAGTAGATCTCAGTAAGAAAAACTTTTGTCGATCTTTTGGTTTTATGAGGGCAGCACTATTATTCTCTTCACCTCAAAAATGAGGAAACTGAGGCTCAGAGCCATGGAATGCTTTGCCCCAGAAAACAGAAGTTTAGGGCCACATCATAATGCATAATCGTTTCTTACTGCAGGGCATAGTCAAAACAAGCCTGAAACCAGTGAACCCTTCTAACTGCCCTAGGAGGTAGCTTCTAATATCCCCATTCACAGATGTGGAAAGCGAGGACTAGAAAGTCTCACAGTTGGTCAATGATGGGGCCAGGAATAGCTCTTAGGCTTGCCTGATAGAGATGCACCTGCAGCAGGTAGGAGAGAATGACCACACTGATAAATAAAAGCAGAAGCTCATTGTGGAATAAATGAATGAATCATCCCAAAGGCCAACTCCAAGCTGCCATTCCATGGCCCAGGACAGTGGGAAGGAAAGGGAAGTTGGGTGGTGAGATGTATTTTTTACTCCGATGAGCCTCATCTAGTTCTATAAAGGACTCAGCCTACACTAAGAGAAGAAATAAAAATCCAAACAAGGGAAGCCAACAACAGAGTTAGTCCTCATAGCCAGCACTTAGAGGTCATTTATATGAGCCAGGCACAGGCCTTGGGCTTTGCAGGTATCAGTTCATGAAATCCTCACAACATCCCATTTTAATATGGGGAAACTGAGGCACAGAAAGGCCAAGTGGCTTGCTGCACGACACAGAGCTGGTAAGCAGCAGCTCTAGGACCTGAAGACAGGCAACCTAGATCCAGCTCTTGCGCAGAACCACTACGTGCTCTGGTTTCTCAAGAAACAGCCAAGTGAGCTGCCATAACAAGGGCTCGCATATGGCAGGGCCTGGCTATGGCCTTTGCATACAGTAGCCCTGTGACGCTGGGGCTATCATCATCACCCCCGAGTGGCAGATGGGGGGAAGCTGAGGCCCAGCGAAGTGAACTGACCTACCCAAGACCATATGTCACATAAGTAGCAGAGCAAGGGATCATGTTCCTGCTGAAAGCCCCTCCGTGGCTCCCACTGGCACTGGCTTGAAATCCCAACAACCCATAGGCTCCAAGGCTCCTGGCCAAGGGCCCTGTCTGCCCCCGCTTCACCCTCACTGCTGGCGCTCCCACACCCTCGAAGGACCCTCCTGGCACCACAGCCTTCGTTCACCCACCTCTTTCCAGCTCACACCCAGATGCAGGTTTGAGGGTCCTGCAGTGTCACTGCCGAGTGCAGGGCCCTCTCGGAATCTCGCTGTCCTCCTCTGTCAGCTGGGGGTGAGAATCAGAGGGCCTGATGATCCATGCAGTGCGTGGCTCTTGCCAACTTGGGGAACATTGGCTTCTGTGTCTCACCCTTTGGGCTTTTAACTTTCCTGAGCGAGGCCTTTCTGCACCCCCAGACTCCATGCTCCTCACAAGCCCATGGCCATCCCTGCTGCCCCGGGTAAAACTCTTCCCACGTTGCAGTGGATTATTTACACCTGGTGAATTTTAGGAGGGAAGGGGCATTTTTTTTTACTGCCTCAGACAGTGTCCTGAACTAGGTGCTGAGGAAATCTCTGCTTAACTAATAAGCACAAAGTCAAATCGCCGAGATTAACTAGCTTGTCCTCAGCTTCCCCTGGAAGGAAGGTAACCAGGCCACAGTTGTGACCCAACTATGGCCAAGGCCGGCATCCCTGCACTTCAGCTATACTTTTTTCAAAAGCATTGGGAAGTTACAAAAACAAACAAACAAATAAAAACCTATTCTCACCTCGTTTTTCTGGGGTACTCACACTTCCAAATGTATCAAACAATTTGGTAAGCAAACCAGGGACCCAAAACACATTTTGCCTTGCTTACACTTATACGAATGAAAATAAAGAGTTTAAAAGTGAGAAACAGTGACATTGAATGTGGCTTTAAAAATAATTAGAGGGGGCATTTTATATTCCCTCCCCCTTCCATCTTCCCCAAAACACATTTATAAAGTGATAATGTTTTCCTAAAATCTCATACTTTCTGGAAATCTGGAACAGTTTTTTCAAAATAAGAATTCACCTTACCCTAGTTGGTGTTTCATATCTCAAGTCTTGATTTTGGAATTCATAGGGTAGTGGGTACCCCCTGCCCTCATCTCAGAGCAAGCAAGGAGCCATGATTAAGACAAGACAGCCATAAAGCTCTTAAAAATTTTTTTTTAATTAAATACATTGAGGTGACATTGGTTAATAAAATTATATAGGATTCAAGTGTACATTTCTATGACACATCGTCTGTGTATTGCATTGTGTGTTCACCACCCAAAGTCAAATCTCTTTCTGTTAACCATATGTTTGATCCCCTGTACCCTTTACTACACACACACACACACACACACCCATCCCCTTCCTCTGATAACCACCGTACTGCTGTCTGTGTCTATAAAGTTTTCTTTGTTTATCTTGTTTGTTCATTTGTTGCTTTTAGTTTTGTAGCCCACATCTGAGTCAAATCATATGGTCTTAACTTTCTGTCTGACATATTTCACTTGACATGGTATTCCCAGGATCCATCCATGTGGTTGCAAATGACAGTATCTCATCTTTCTTTATCATCCAGGAAGCTCCTAGTCTGGGCTGTGGGTGAGTGTATTTGTGGTGAAGACAAGTAAGGGTCTCTGTGAGACCCACAGAAGAAGCAAGAAGGGTGCAGGTCAGCAGGCTTGGGTTTAAATCCTGGCTTTGCCAGTTTTTAGGCCCCTGGGCAAGTACATCTTTTCTGAGGCTCAGTTTCTTCATCTGAGAGATGGGTGTAGAAATGGCCTCTTCCTCCCAGCATAGTGCTGGGATTCAAAGGACCCACAGCTATGACACATAACATGAGGCCAGCTCACAGATGCCCGCACAGTGAAACACAGTCAGTGTAATTATTGTTTCACCCTTAGGAAGAGAAGTTGCCTGAGAGGCTGTGTAGGGCAACATTAAAGCTTGGGGTTTAGAGTCACTTGGGCCTAAATACATATCCTCTCTCTGCCTCTGACTCAGCGATGTTGGGCAAGTCACCCCAACCTCTCTGAGCTTCTGCTTCCCCATCAGGAAGGTGGGGGTGACCTTGGTTGAGGTGGCAGAGAGCGCATGTAGCATAGCACTGGCACACAGTAGGTCCTCAGCAGGACAGGGTTCTCCCTGGAAGTCCTTGTCCAATTCTGCAGGGCTTTGGGAAGACTCTCAGCTTTGGTGTGGCCTCACCGGGGTTTTCCTGAGAGGATACGTAAGTGACTACACCAGAGTCAGTTTCCCTGCATGTGCTCTCAGAACACCAGCCATGCAGGAGGCCCAGGAGAGCAGGAGAGACTCACAGCTGTTTTTTCCCAACCCCACCTTCCCCATCCCCATCAGTGGCACCTTTGTCCTTCTGGTGGCTCAGGCCAAACACCTTGGAATTGTCCTTGACCTCTCTCTCTCTCCCTCATCCAGTCTGTCCCAAACCCTGTGGACCTAAACTCTTCTCTCCCTCTACTGCCCCCTCTGGCTCAGCTTCCATTCTTTCCCACTTGGACCTCACAGCTGCCTCTTCCCTGGTCTCCTGCCCCCATCCCTGTCCGCACAGCCTGCTTCCCACAGGCAGCCCGAGGAAGCCTGTGAACCAGAGTCAGGTCAGGCTCCCTGGGCCCAGAGCCTCCCCAGCTGCACCTCATTCTTGGTAAAAGCAAAGTCCTCGTGTTGATCCAGCCTGCCTCCTGCGTCACCTTCCCCTGGCTCCCTCCACTCCAGCCTACTGCTATTCCTCGGGCCCCACCCCCAGCCACAGGACCTTTGTACTTGCAGTTCCCTTGGCCTAGTTCTCTGTTCCCTCACTTATCTTTGCAACTCTCTTTCTCACTTCCTTCAAATCTATGTTCATTTACCAATTCTCAGGGAGGTTTTCTTTTCCCAGTTATCAAAATCGCAACCTTCCCTCAGCCTCACTGCTCACATCAGCACAACTAACACTGTCTAGGTCGATTTGTTTCCCTGGCCCCACCCTTTGTGACACACAATCTATTTTCCTTATTTGTCCTTTTCATTATCCATCTTACCTACTGGCCTTTGAGTGCCACAGAGCAGGGCTTTTGTCTGATTTTTTCATTTCCTAAACTAGAGCTGGCATGTACTGAGTGTTTGATGAATGTATATAAGTACAACTAAAGGCTGAGACCTGGCTTAGGTGTAAACAAACGTCCTCTGGCCTTGTGTGGGGAGTGGCCTGGGAGAGGCTGAGGGTGCATCCACTTTCAATGCCACCAGCTCCAGACAACAGGAATCCCTCACCAGCTCTATCCAGCCTTCCTGTGCATCTGTGCCCTGCCCCATCTGTTTGTGAGGATGTGCTTGGTTGGGGGACTTTCTTAATTGTGGTCTGTTTCCCTCAGACTTTGGCTTGGTGAGGGCTGTCTTGGTCATCTTTGTGTACCCAGCATCACCCCTTACAGGACTGGGCATGAAGTATGTGTCTAGTAAATAGTTAACGTTTGTTGAATGAATGAAGACTACATCCTCTCCTTGGAAAAATTACTATGCACTTTAATATATTGAAGGCCCTGACAAGTCCTGCAAACGAGATAACTACCCTTTCCTCTTTTTTAAAATTTAAGACTATAGGCTATCTATTTAAATATTTTAGCAATCTGATGTATTATTTCAGGGTCCTCAGATGCAAAAGACAAAAGAGAAAAAAAAATAAACTGGCTCAGTGAAAAGGGGGCTCTTCAAGCCTGGCTCCATTAAGGAGCTTTAAAACTGTTATCAGAACCCTCTTGGCTTTCCTCCCTGTAGGCTTGTTTTCCCCCTGAGGGGGGCACACATGGCCCCCGCAGATCCACTCCCGCACACTATTTTCTTAGATTGGTTAAAACAGTTTCCCTCTTTCCAAATGTCCCAGCGAAGTCCCAGACATACAGCACGTGTGCAACCAGCTTAGGAATCATCCGGGAAAGAGGAGGATCCCTGGTTCCAGCAGGGACAGCCAAAGCCCCAGGGCCTCTGTTCCTTGGTCCGACTTGAGTCATGTGGCCTTCAGGACACAATCACAAGTGTCGGGGGGGCGTGGGGTGCTCTGGTCAGTTCGGCCAGGATGCTGGACTAGAACCCCATGGCCATAGAGCAGCTGGGGGGACTGGGGAAGGAAGCTGACCCATGTGACCCATACTGTCCCCCTGCAGTGCAGGTCAGCCCGGCAGACGCTCGGCTCACAGTGTTTGACGAGACGGAAGGGACGTGGCGGCTGCTGTGCTCCTCGCGCTCCAATGCCAGGGTGGCAGGACTTAGCTGTGAGGAGATGGGCTTCCTCAGGTACTGGGGTGCCCCTTGGAGGGGTGGCAGTGGGAGGGTGGGAGGAGCAGGCCTGACCCCCACCCTGCCCAGGGCACTGACCCACTCGGAGCTGGATGTGCGGACAGCGGGTGCCAACGGCACGTCAGGCTTCTTCTGCGTGGATGAGGGAAGGCTGCCCCACGCCCAGAGGCTGCTCGAGGTCATCTCCGTGTGGTGAGGAGGGCAGCGGGCCGGTGGGGGCACACACCCCGGGCCTGCAGCTCCCAAGGTGCCCTACCCGCTCTTCCTCATCTTCCTTCTATCTGTCTGAATTGGCCTTTTTGTTTCTATCTCTATCCCTCTTACAGTGACTGTCCCAGAGGCCGCTTCCTGGCTACCACCTGCCAAGGTGAGACCCTGAAACTCGGAACCCTCATCCTTAGACCAGGGCAAGGCCATGGCCCCTTAGGTCACCCAAAGATAGGGCTATGCCACCTTCAGATACCCTCAGGGCAGGGCCTTGTCCCTTCAGACACCCTCAGGCAGGGTCATACCTTCTTAGATCTTCCAAGGATGAGGCTGTGTCCTCTCAGACTCCCCTCAGATGGTGCGTCCACATCCCCTCTACCCCCAGAGCAGGGCTGTGTCCCCATAGGTCCTCACAGATGGGGCGCGTCATCTCAGACTCCCCCAGGGGGCCATGTTTCCTCAGGTCCCTCTGGTCCCAGTCATGCTCCCTCACACACCCAGAGTGGGGTGTGTTCTCTCAGACCACCTAGGACAGGGCTGGCCCCAAAGGCTCCAGGTCCCCGCCCACTCGCCCTGACTGCCCCTCTCCCACAGACTGTGGCCGCAGGAAGCTGCCTGTCGACCGCATTGTAGGAGGCCAGGACACCAGCCTGGGCAAGTGGCCATGGCAAGTCAGTCTTCGCTATGACGGAGCACACCTCTGTGGGGGGTCCCTGCTCTCTGGAGACTGGGTGCTAACAGCTGCCCACTGCTTCCCTGAGTAAGTGACCCCCACAGCACTAAGGAGGGCGGCAGGGGTCAGCGAGGTGGGGAAGGTGTGCCCAGGCAGGCTGCCACCCTCCCCTTCTGTTCCCTGGTAGGCGGAACCGGGTCCTGTCACGATGGAGAGTGTTTGCCGGTGCTGTGGCCCAGGCCTCACCCCATGGCCTGCAGCTGGGGGTTCAGGCAGTAGTCTACCATGGGGGCTACCTCCCCTTTCGAGATCCCAACAGTGAGGAGAACAGCAATGATATCGCTCTGGTCCACCTCTCCAGCCCCCTGCCCCTCACAGGTGAGTCTGGGGGCTGAGCCTTGGCCTGGGCACTCCACAGGCCAGAAGGTCAGAGGGGCCAGGGGCCTAGGAGTCTGTGGTGATAAAAGGCACGCTCTCCTTAGACAGAGAGGAGAGTCACAAGTGAGTGTCCATCAAGAAGGAATAATTAGTGCGGCTGCTTTGTAACAATCCGGCAGTGCCTCAAAAAGTGAAATGGAGTTACCGTGTGACCCAGCAATTCACTCTCTCAGAAGACACACCCAAAAGAAATGAAAACACATGTTCACACGGGCTCTTGTACACAGACATTCACAGCAGAACTATTCAAATCAGTCAAAGGATGGACAACAACCAAGATATCTATCCTCTGACAAATGGATAAAAATGTGGTCAATCTATACAATAGAACAATATTTGGGCACAGAGAGGAACAAAGTACTGATTCATGATATGCAATAGATGACCCTTGAAGACATTACACTAAAAAAGAAGTCAGACACAAAAGGCCAGTGTATGTTTCCATTTATTTGGTCTGTCCAGAATAAGCATGTCAGTAGAGAAAGGAAGCAGACTGGTGGTTGCCAGGCCGGGTGGAGATAGGGACGGGGAAATCACGGGGTGATAGGTAAGAATACAGGGTTTCTTTAGGGGTGATACAAATGTTCTAAAATTGATGTGGTAGTAGATGCACCTTACCATTGCCTGGCATGCTACTAAACATCTATCTGTGAATCCACAAAAAAACCATTGACTTGTACACCTTATATGGGTGAATTGTATGGTAAATGAATAATATCTTTAAAAAAAAAAAGCTGTTACCAAGAAATAACCAAATGAAATGAAAAACTGTTTTAAATATGTGAATGAATCAGAGAGGCAGTCACAGCTATATCCCCTGCATCTGCCCATGGCATCCCCGAGCTTCCAATGAGAAAGGCTCCTGTGGGTCCAGCGTGTCTCTGACACTTCCCCAGGGCACCTGTGGGCTGAGGACATGCCTCTGGCTTCACTTTCAGCAGGCCACAGTGTAGTCACGGTGGTGAGGGTGACAACAAAACCGTAGTACTGATGATGAAGAGCCTCCAGCAGGCAACAGTCTAAAATAATGATGAAACAGTACAATAAAAAATATTACAGTGATGAGAGTAACGAACACCAGCACTTGCACGGCGCCTCCTGCGTGTCAGGCGCTGTTCTCCGTGTCCGGTGCACATGCTCATTAGTTCACACCACAGCCTGGCAGGGTGGGTCCTTTCATGATCCTCTTTTCCACGTGGGAAGGGTCCCAACGTAGACAAGGTACATAATGCCTCAAATTTTCGCAGCTGGCAAATGGCAACGATTTGAGCCCAGGCCTCCTGGCACTGGAGCCTGTGCTGCCAGGGAGGCCAGGACCATTTTGTGGTTTGCATTATACTTATATTTTCACGGCTATTTTCTTTTTAATGATTCATGATACTAGTTTTCCATTCAAGAGAGTGATAGATACATATTTTTTCTTTGAAACAAAATAAAGTCTCTTCTTTCATGAAAAGAGTGAGAGGTTAACATTGAAGTAAGAAACATTCAGGAGGCACAGGAAGATGGGATGGGAGTAGCTTGGGTTTAAGATGCAGATACTTGCCAGCTGTATAATCTGGGGCCTGTGGCTTTACCTCTCTGTGCCCCAGTTTCCCTCATCTATAGAATGACTTTCTAGTATTACTGAGATGATTAAAAAGGTGAACATGAGTAAAAAGCTTAGAGTGATGCCAGCACACAGTGAGACCTCAGTTAATGTTAGCAGCCACCGCTATTGTCGTTGTTTATTACTATTACTGGTTATGTGAGCATTTCCTATTGGCTAGGCACGCTACTAACGTTTCATCGATTTCTTACTACAAGCTCTGAGGGAAACAATTGTGTCCCTTTTGTACCTGAGGGTCTGAGGCTCAGGCAGGGCTGCCAGGACTGCTGCATGGATTGTGCCTCACCTCAGGGGCACCATTCTCACTGTGGCTGGTGTAGGCCTGTGTATTTGTTAGGATTTTCTGACAAGTGGAAGTCAAGTATCTCAAGAGAGGAGTGCCTTTGTCTATTTCTCACGAAGTCATATTCTGTGTGGGGTACGGCCTCATGAGCCATGGTTAAGAACACAGGCCTGGGAATTGGGCAATCTGAGTTCACATCCTGGCTTAGCCATTGACTCATTAAGAGACTTTGGACACGTGACTTGGCCTCTTTTCCCCCTCTGCAAAATGGAGTAATAGTCACCCTTACCTTCTTGGGCTGATGGGAGATTAAAGGAACTGATACAAGAAGGTGCCTAACAGAGAGTGAGCTCTCAGTAGACACCAACTTCTTCTGCAGTTGTTATAAAAGGGTCAGAGGAAAGGGTGTGCCTGGGGCACCAGAAGTAGCTGCACAGAGGTTGGTACCAGGTGGGGCTGGACCGGCGTGGTCTCTCTCACAGAATACATCCAGCCGGTGTGCCTCCCCGCTGCCGGCCAGGCCCTGGTGGATGGCAAGATCTGTACGGTGACTGGCTGGGGCAACACGCAGTACTATGGTGAGTCCTGTCCTTTGCCTGGCAAGCCACCATTAGGAAGACTCTGACCTGGGCTGAGGAAGGGCAGTCTGGAAGGTTGAGTGCCTCTTGGCCCCAGGCCATAGGTACTCTGAGGAGCCTGGGGTGAGCGCAGGATGGAAGGGAGTTGTGCATGCTCCCCAGCCCTCGCCAGCCCTGCCTACACACTCCCCAGGCCAACAGGCCGGAGTACTCCAGGAGGCCCGAGTCCCCATAATTAGCAATGACGTCTGCAACGGCCCTGACTTCTACGGGAACCAGATCAAGCCCAAGATGTTCTGTGCTGGCTACCTTGAGGGTGGCATTGATGCCTGCCAGGTGAGGGATTGTGGGGGCAGCCCCTGGCCCTGCCACTCCAGAGATGGGGACACAGGGCAGTGGGTGGTCAGGCTCCCTATCTCAGGGCCAGAGGGCTCTGTGGCTACAGCCCACGGCCATCCAAAAGAGCCTCCAGCCACGCCTTCCCTTCCCCCACCAGGGCGACAGTGGTGGCCCCTTCGTCTGTGAGGACAGCATTTCTCGGACCCCACGTTGGCGGCTGTGTGGCATTGTGAGCTGGGGCACTGGCTGTGCCCTGGCGCAGAAGCCAGGCGTCTACACCAAAGTCAGTGACTTCCGGGAGTGGATCTTCCAGGCCATAAAGGTGAAAGCTGGGCCCAGACAGAGCCACAGGACAGACAAGCCTGGGACTCCAATGGGGGAAAGGGAGACAGGGATTTTCTGGAGACCTTTGCTCAGGCCTAGGAGAGGCACCCAGTGGAGCAGATGGATTGCAAAGGGCTTTAGGGGAGAGGAAGTTAGTTGTGGGACTTTCAGGGAAGCCCCTCAGACCTCAGAAGGCCCCCAATTGTCTTTCCCCAGATTCACTCCGAAGCCAGCGGCATGGTGACTCAGGTCTGACCTGATGCTTCCCTTTGCTGTGACTGCCTCCAGAGTCCGAGCTGATCTAGGTGGCTTCAGCCCCACATTGTGGGATCCACCCTGGGCCTGGGATGGAACGTTTTTCTTGGACCCGGCCGGCAGGTCCAAGGATACCCTCCCTCCAGGGTCCCGTCTTCCACAGTGGCGGGCCCACTCAGCCCTGGGGCCACCTGAGCCTCACCGTCCTGACCCCCATGTAAATATTGTTCTGCCATCTGGGGACCCCTATCTAAGTGTTTCTGATGGCAGGCTATTCTTTAAATAATAAAGATGGGTTTTGATTAATGTGGCCTCTGAGTTAGCAAATGTAAGAAAAAAGGTGGACATTTTAGGGGGAAGGAAATGAGGAATTAGGGCCTGGAACAAACAGACAGAGACTGTGATCCTCTAATTCCCACTGGTTTCACTTAATTGGAAATGCCCCGAAGCATCTGGCCTCAAGTACTGCTGGATCCACTGCTCAGATTTTTGTCATCAGGACTGTACCTCTTTTCCTCTCAAATCTGCTTTTCTCTGGGTCAGCTTCACTTCCAAGCAACCTCCTCTACAAGCAGAGACAAGGGGTGTCCCTGCCACTCACCCAAACACTGGGCTTATACGCCGTGGACCACCTAGTAGCCCCAGTGGAAAGGGAATGCTTCTTTCCCAATAGCTACAGCAAAAAAGCCCAGGCCTCGCTCTCACTGGACAGATCTGGGTCATTTGCTCATCCCTTATCAAATCACCGTGCACCTGACACATGAAATATGGTCAGAGGTTTGACCTCCCAAGAACTACATGAGTATGGGGGTCCCACCCCAAAAATGGGGTGCTTTTCCAGAAAAAAAAATGAACGTAGATGCCCCATAAGAAAAAAAGACATCCAACTTGGGTCAACACAGGATAAAGGGCCCTGTAGGATGGAGACAGGAGCACCAGGCCCTCTGAGCACAGCCTGAGACCTTCACATCTTCCTTCATCCAGGCTGCAGGTAGGGTCCCAGCTTCTGGCGTCCGCGCGGTTCTCTAAAGCATCTGCCCATAGTTTGGGGCCCAAATTGCCACCAGGGGGCGCTACTGCCCCCAAACAGAAATTTAGGCCCTTTTTTTTTTTTGCCTAGACTTGCCCACGTGTTGCTGAAAACTAGATGCTCTGCAGGACAACGCTAATCACTCTTGGAGTTCCTGTTTCCCATGACTTTCAACGACAAAAATTACAATGTTTAGCCCATCAGCTAAAAGCTCCGAAACCATTTCCTAAAACATAGACACAGGAAAGCACTTTTGAATAAGTTACTGTCTCAGAAAATGCTCCAAGCATCACTCCCTGCACACCAAACTGTTAGTATGGTTGATCCTTACCACTGCGTTGTCCAACCGGAGCACCCCAGTCCCAGGCCTCGCTGCAGGGCTCCGCACAGTTTTTCCAAATGTCTGCATGTGGTTGTGCTGTCCTACTCATCCTGTTAGAGATGTAATTGGAGACTTGACTCACATGGCTTTCTTAGAAACGTATTGAGTTACAGGGCTGTGAGTATAAATTTTCCTTTGTAACTGTCCGCTGAAAAGTGCACTGTACATGGGTTTTATGAAGTTCTGGGACTCAGAGAACATGGCCCACCTGCAGGGTTCTGAGCAGACAAGATCATGTCTTGGCAGAGTACGGGGCAGCTGGTCTAAGAAGAGGAGCTGCTGCTTTGTGGGGATCTGAGGGGTGCAGCCCCATTCCACGGTATCTATCTGAAGTTTGGGCATTAAAAATCAATAGGCAACCTACTGGGAAGACGTCAACCAGAGGGCGCCTGTGGGTTCTGCTGGCATCATTGCTGCCTTGGAGGGGAAAGGAGTAAGGAGGTTGCAATTCACTCAATGGTCATTCACCAATTTCCTCTGTGTGCAAGGGGTTAGTGAGCCTCATTTCTCTTCCTGTTCCCACTAGCCTTGCCACCCACCCCAGAGAAACCTCGCAGAGATTAGAAAAATGATAATAACAATTGCAGGATTGCTATGAAGTACTCCTGGAACTTTGGTCTCAGAAAAACTGAATACCAGAACTCTTACCTCTACGTCATTGCTGTGCATCCCTAGCCAGAAGTACTTGGCTGGTCTTATCTAACGTGACCAC
The DNA here is from genome assembly GCF_021234165.1 of Pteronotus mesoamericanus. Classification (NCBI taxonomy): domain Eukaryota; kingdom Metazoa; phylum Chordata; class Mammalia; order Chiroptera; family Mormoopidae; genus Pteronotus; species Pteronotus mesoamericanus. The sequence continues at coordinate 6,382,732 of NW_026555307.1, forward strand.
ATCAGAAACAGCGCAAGGCTCTGCATTCATAGATAGGTTATAGCCAAATATTCACTTTCACATACAGAAAATCCTCCTGACTGTAATTTGGAATGGAAAGCTCTGTATGTGGTTTATAAGTTGCATTCTCCAGTCAAATTAAAGAAGAAATGTACAATTATTCTTTCAAAAACAGTTATTCTGCAAGTAAAATGGCACCATGATTAACAATGATTGCAATGGGCATTCATTTTATATTCAGAAATAATTATTGTGAACGTTCTAACAGTGGTGCAAGTAGGGAATGAATCTTAGTTTCTCCCAAAAAGTAATACTATTTAAATACTGCAGTTATTAAGTGAGCAGCTGTTCCAGTTCCATTACTTTATAACAAACCACCCCAATCTCAATGGTGTAAAATAGCAACCATTTATTAAGCTCATAGATTCTCTGGCTCAAAGTCAGACGGGACAGCTTGTCTCTGCTCTGTGATATTCAGGTCCTCAGCCAGGAGACCTAAAGGGTAGAGTGACTCAGTGATCAGAGACTGAGAGGGTGAGCTTCTTTACTCACAAGCCTGATGTCTGGGCTGGAACGGCTCAGAGACTGGGCACCTCTGAAGTTACCAGCTTGGTGTCTGTGCATGTGGCTTCAGTGTCCTGCCAGGATGGCTGCCTCAGGACATCTGGACTCAGGGCTCCAGACTCAGTGCTCCAGACACACTGCCTCTTACACCCAGCCTCCCTGCTGCTTTTTACTCTGTTGATTGAAGCAGTCACAAACCCACCCAGACCCAAGGAGAGGAGATAGAGACAGAAGCCAACCTTTGACCTGTCAAAAAAATTCTGGGCCATGTTTTAGAACTGCCACAGGAACTTATTTGCTATAAAAGCACTTAAGCAGCTGCAAGAGGAGAAATTATCCTCACGAAAGTGTTCAGCCTGATTTGCCTGCTATAATGCAGATAATAAAATTCTGACAGTAATACATGTCTAATACATTTTCTGATTTGTTTTTACGTCTCAGAAATTCATTCTTAGATCATGATATTCAGCTTTGGGTATATCTTTAACAATTAAAAAACTGTTCAATTACAGTTGACATTCAACGTTCAGGTGTACAGCACAGTACACGTAGATAACTTACAAAGTGATCCCCCTGATAAGTCCTGCACTCACCTGACACCATATGTAGTTATTACAATATTATTGACTACATTCCCCGTGCTGTACTTTACATCCCTGTGACCAGTTTGTAACTACCAACCTGTACTTCTCAATCCTTTCGCCTTCTTCACCCAGCTCCCCAACCCCCTACCATCCTGTAACCAGCAGTTTTTTCTCTGTATCTATGAACTTGTTTTGGCTCTGTTTGTTCATTTATTTTCTTTTTTTATATTCCACATATAAGTGAAATCATATAGCATTTGCCCTTTTCTGTATCACTTATTTCACTTACCATAATACCCTCTAGTTCATTCATGTGTTGCAAATGGTAAGATTTCATTCTCTTTTGTGGCTGAGTAATATTCCATTGTATGTAATTGCATATAACAGCTTCATTATCCAATCATGTTTTGATTGAGGCAGTGAATTTATTTACATTTAAAGTAATTATTGATAGGTATGTAGTTATTGCCACTTTATTGTTTTCTGATTGTTTTATAGTTCTCTGTTCCTTTCTTATTCTCTTACTCTCTTCTATTATGTGTTGATGACTTTCTGTAGCATGGTGTTTGGATTCCTTTCTCTTTATTTCTTGTACATCTCTTATAGATTTTTGTTTTGTCACTACCATGTGTTTCATACATATCAAGCTATGTTTAAGCAGTTCTGTTTTAAGTTGATGAATGCAGAAGTTTGTACACATTCTAAAATTGCTAATATTCTTATTCACACCCCCATGTCTGTTTTTGTCAGTTTTTACTTTTTTTAGTATGTGTGTGTGTTTACTTAGTTTACTGTTACATTACACATGATCTTCATACTTTTTTTACTCTTATATTATGCATGATTTTTGTACTTTTGCTTTTTAACCTTTGTGCTAGCTTTAGAGTTGGTTGATATACTGCTTTTATTATGTCTTTGCCTCTGTCAGTTAGCATTTTTTCTTTGCTATATTTTCTTATTCATATTTTTAATATTTTCCCCTTCTTTATAAAGAAATCCCTTTAACACTTCTTGTAATATTGGCTTGGTGGTGATAAACTCCTAAAGTTTTTTCTTGTCTGGGAAACTCTTTATCTCTGTCCTTCAATTCTAAATGATAGTCCTGCTGGGTAGAGTATACTTGTTTGTAGGCCATTTGAATATTTTGTGCCAATCTCTTCTACCCTGCTGCAAAATTTCTCTTGAAAAATCAGCTGATAGTGTTCTGAGAGCTCCCTTGTAGGTAACTAACAGCTTTTCTCTTGCTGGTTTTTAAATTATCTCTTTTTTGACCTTTATCTCATTTTAATTATGATGTGTCTTGGTGTGGGCCTCTTCAGGTTCACCTTGTTTGGAATTCTATGAACTTCCTAAATTTACATGTCTATTTTCTTCACCAGGTTAAGAAAGTTTTCAGCCATTATTTCTTCAAATAGGTTCTCAATCCCTAGCTCTCTCTTTACCTCCTGGTATCCCTATGATAGGGATGTTGGTACACTTGATGTTGTCCCAGAGGCCACTTAAACTATCCTCATTTAAAAAATTTTGTTCTTTCAGCCGTTCAGATTTGGTGTTTTCTACCAATTTCTCTTCCAAATTACTGACTTGTTCCTCTGCTTCATCTAATCGGTTGCTGATTCTATTTAATGCATTTTTCATTTTGGTTATTGTATTCTTTAATTCTGACTGGTTCTTTGTTATGTTTTCTATCTTCTTTTTTTAATGTTTCCTAGCTCTTTGTTGAAGTTCTCATTGAGATAATCTATTTTACACCTACGTTCATTGAGCATCCTTATAACCAGTGTTTTGAACTCTGCAACTGATAAATTGTTTGTCTCCATTTTGTGTAGCTCCTTTCCAAGAGTTTTGTCCTGTTCTTTCATTTGGGACATGTTTCCTCGTCTGCTCATTTTGGCTGCATCCCTATGTTTCTATATATTAGGTAGATCTGCTACGTCTCCCAGTCTTGGCAGGACGTCCTTATACAGTAGGTGTCCTGTGGAGCCCACTGGCACAGTCTTCCTGTTTACCTGAGCTGGGGTGTCCCCTCTGTGGGTTGTTTGTGCCCTCCTATTATAGTGGAGTTTTGATTGCTGTTGGCACACCAGTGAGTGGGACTGACCCCCAGGATGACTGGCTGTGACTACAGAGGACAAGCTGTTGTGCAGGGGCTGTCCCCACAGAGTGGAATTTGCTTCAGCAGGGCTCTGGTGCTTTCTGAGTCCACCCGTTGGGTTTGTTGCTTGTGGCACTAAATTGGGTGGTGCTCTGGAGTGGTCTGAAGCTGGACATCAGATGTGTTGGTTCAGGGGCCTCTTGGGAGGGCCTCTGGTACAGGCCAAGGTCAGCTGCTGCCAAATGTTCAATCTGGGGCCACCTGGTGGGAGCTACAAAGTGATCTGCAGTTGGTGGTAGCTGCCTGTGCTGGGCTTGAAGATGCCTGAGTGTGGTTATGTTGTCAGCCAAGGCTGGCTACACTAGTGTTAGGCTTGGGGCCACTTAGCAAGAGGTACTGGGTATGCCGAGGCCAGCCCTGCTTGTTTGGGATTTGTGAAACTTTGAGAGATTTTAGAAAAGTCCTCAGCCTGGGCCCAGGCTGGAAGCTTGTGTGGATTAGCCTCTGAAAGGTTTCAGGTAGGCACTTGAGTTGGGTGGAATGGATTTTCCCAGAAAATCACCAGGGTGGGGCAGGAGCAGTGTTAGCCAGATATGGAGAGTCAGGTTTTGGCACCTGCCTATGCCAGCAGGCTATGTTGGGGAAGGTTCTCCATGAAGGAACAATGGCACCTGACAGCACCTCTGTCCCAGAGAGAGCTGCTTCTCCAGCTCATAACCTGAAGCCAGACCATTCAGTTTCTCCCCATATGTCCCTGGAGCTTTTCCAGCTGCTGTTCCTTCTCTGGAGCTTAAGGGTGAGTGTGAGTGAGTGGGTCTGTGTTAGGACCCTTAAGAGGATATCTGGCTTTACAGCAGCCCTCCACCTCACCTGGACTGAGTCCCTGCTGATTTTCACAACCAGATGTTGTGGGGACTCCTTTTCTCAGTATGAAGCTAGCCCAGGGGTCAGCTGCTTGAGTTCAGAGGTGAGTGTGAGAGGGGAGCCTGCTGAAGTGGGGTTCGTCTGGTGAGTGGGAGGGAGAGCATGGGAGATGAGAGTGTAGGCCAGTAGGAATTACTGAGGGAGTCTGAAATCCAAGGAGTAAAGGCCTGGGGAAGAAGGAGGAGGGTTAGTAGGCCAGAAGGGTAAATGTCCAGTGAGGTCAACCAGTGCCTGGAGTTAGGGGACTCAGATGGGCACCAGAGACTGGGTTCAGCAACCAAGAAAGATAAGGAGGGTAAAGTGGAGGAGTGTGCCAAGGCCCTGGAGGGCTACACTGAGTGGCAAAGAGGCTTGTGGTGAGGACCAGGCCCAGGGAGGCTCCATTTCTCCAGTGACCATCTGTCTGCCTCAGGCGAGTCCACCACTCCATTTGCTTTCTGTCTACCATTTCCATCTGTTTACGTGAGTTCTGTCCTGCTGCCTCTTCTGTTCATTCAGTATCATTCTGTCTTCTTTCTTTTCCCACCAACCTGACACTCCCGGTCCCTCTGCCTGACCATTTTAGCTTTCTGCTCATTTGTGTGTCCATCTGCCTGATGTTCTGTCTTCTTAACCATCTCTCTGCCTGTCATTCTTTCCATCTGCCTGTTCATCTGCCATTTGATCCTCTGCCTGCCTGTCTCTGTGACAATCTCTGTAACAACCTGTTCACCTGATTGTGCCTGTCACTCCATTCCTGCTCCACCCTCTTGCTCAGCCCTCAGCCTCACTTACCAGCATGTGTTTTGTTGGGCCTTCGGATCACCAACTGCACTAGAGCCTCTGACATTGGGACTCCCCATCCCTGCTCTGCCTCCACACAGACGCCAAGAAGTAGGCCAGGACAAATTGGCAAGGCTGGAACCTCAGCTGCCATTCTGAGAGCCCAGCAGCAGGAGGGGCAGTGAGGAGACTGGCAGCAGAGGAAGGGGTATATACACATGCCCAGTGCTGACCCACATGACATCCCTCCAGCCAGGAGCATACCCGGCCTTCCTGCCCACAGTGGCACCAGTGGCTACAGGCACTGCTATTCTGGAAAGAGGCACTGAGGGTCAGGAAAAGGGCTGTAGAGAAAGTGGTGCTGAGCGGGGGTGCCTCAAGCTGGGGCACGGATCACTCGATCTGAGGATGGAATGGGTTGAGGGCCATGGTCCTGTAGGAGGAGAGGGCCGGAGCATTAGATTCCTCAACCCTGTGGGCATGGGTCTGGCAATGGGCAGGCCTGGGATAGGGCCCCAACTGCCACACTATTGTAGCCACAGACACTGGGAACCAACCACAAAGGTGTTGGTGTGGAAGGCCCAGTACCCCAAGACATCCATCTTGCCGGTGTCTGCTACACACAGGCTGTCAGAAGTCCTAGGGCCAGGGAGGGTGAAGCAGTTTTTGCTAGCCACTGTTGAAGCCTGCCTGGGGTGTGGTTGGGGACAGGGTCAGTCAGGCTATCTCCTCCCTCGCTGAGGACTTTTCAGCCTCTCCTGGTTCCCCACTTACCTGGGCCATGATGCCCCTACCAGGCCATCATGGGACTCCTGCCATTGGCCAAGCACATGGTCCACTGGATGTCCTTGTAGAGAAACAGTGCCCAGGAGGTGCCATTGGTCACCTGGAAGGCGTTTACCTGCAGTGGGGAGAGTGCAGTGGGAGCTGGTGCATCATGGGCTGGCCTAGGGGCACACCTCAACATAATAAAGGCCATATATGACAAACCCACAGATAACATCATACTCAGTGAGAAAAAGCTAAAAATATTTTCCTTAAGATCAGGAACAAGCAAGGATGTCTCTTTTCACCACTGTTATTTAACATAGTATTGGAAGTCCTAGCCATAGCAATCAGACAAGAAAGAGAAATAAAAATTCAAATAGAAAAGAAAAAAGTAAAATTGTTATTTGCAGATGACATGATACTATATATGGAAAACCCTAAAGATTCCAGCAAAGAACTATTAGAAATGGTAAATAAATTCAGTAAAGTAACAGGATACAAAATGTTCAGAAATTGATTGCATTTTTATATACCAATAAGAAATAATCAGGAAGAGAAATCAAGGAAACAATCCCATTTACAACTGCATTAAAAACATTAGGAATAAATTGAACCAGGGAGGTAAAACACCTGACAGAAAATTATAAGACATTGAAGAAAATAGAAGGAATATACCATGCTCATGGAAAGGAAGAAATATTATTGTTAAAATGTCCATACCCAAAGCAATCTATAAATTCAAGGCAATCCCTCTGAAAGTACCAATAGCATTTTTCACAGAACTAGAACAAATAATTCTAAAATTTATATGGAACCACAAAAGACCTCAAATAGCCACAGAAAACTCGAGAAAAAAAAAGAACAAAGTTATCACACTATACTACAAGGCTACAGTAATCAAAACAGCATGGAACTGACCTAAAAACAGATATGTAGATCAATGGAACAGAATAGAGATACCAGAAATAAACCCACACCTATGTGGTCAATTATCGATGACAAAAGAGGCAAGAGTATACAGTAGAGTAGAGATAGTCTCTTTAATAAACAGTGTTGTGAAAACTGAACAGATAGATGCAAAAATAAATAAAATTAGATCACTTTGTTATACCCTATACAAGAATAAACTAAAAATGGATTAAAGACTTAAATAGAGTACCCAAAACCATAAAACTCCTAGAAGAAAAATATCCAGCAAGTTCTTTAATATTGCTCTCAGTAATATTTTTTTAGTATATCTCTTCTTGGTCAAGGGAAACAAAAGAATAAAATAAACAAATGGGACTGCATCAAACTAAAAAACTTTTGCACAGCGAAGGAAACCATCAACAAAGTGAAAAGACAACCTACCAAATGGGAGAACATATTTGCAATGGTACAAAACTTATAAAGAACTCGTATATGCCCTAGCTGGTGTGGCTCAGTGGATTGACTGCTGGCCTGTGAACCAGAAGGTTGCCAGTTCAATTCCCAGTCAGGACACACGCTTGGGTTGCAGGCCAGGTCTCCAATCGGGGACATGTGATAGGCAACCACACATTGATGTTTCTCTTCCTCTCTTCCTCCCTCCCTTCCCCTCTCTCTAGAAATAAATAAATAAAATATTTTTAAAAAACGAACTCATACAACTTAACACAAAAACAAACAATCCAATTTAAAAATGGGCAGAGGCTCTGGATAGACATTTTTTCAAAGAGGATAAACAGATGGCCAACAGACATATGAAAAGATGTACAATGTCACTAACCATAAAGGGATGCAAATTAAAACCACAATGAGATATTGCCTCACACCTGTCTGAATGGTTATCATCAATAAATCAACATATAACAAGTGTTGGTGAAAATGTGGGGAAAAGGGAACTCTTGTGCACTGTTGGTGGGATTGCAAGTTGATGTAGCCACTACAGAAAACATATGGAGGTTTTTTTAAATAATTAGAAATAGAACCTTATGACCCAGCAATTCCTTTCCAGGTATTTACTGGATGAATACTAAAATACCAATTTGAAAAGATATATGCATCCCTATGTTCATTGCAGCATTATTTACAATATCCAAGATATGAAAGCAATCTAAATGCCCATCAATATCTGACTGGATAAAGAAGCAGTGGGACTACATACAATAGAATATTACTCGGCCATAAAAAGAATGAAATCTTACCATGCATGGACCTAGAACGTATTATGCTAAGTGAAATAAGTCAGATAGAGAAAGACCAGTACCATATGAATTCATAAGTAAATTTATGATTTACCATATAAATCATAAGATTTATAAGTGAAATCTAAAAAACAAAGTAAATAAACATATAAAGCAGATATAGACTCATAGATACATACAACAAACTGATAGTTGCCAGATGGGAAGTACGAACTGCCAATTACAAAGTAGTCACAAGGATGTAAAGTACAGCATAGGGAATATAGTCAATAACATTGTAATAACTATGTGTGGTGCCAGGTGGGTAGTAGACTGATGGGGGGATCACTGTGTAAGTTATATAAATGTCTAAACACTATGCTGTACACCTGAAACTAATAAAATAGTGAATGTCAACTGCAATTTAAAAAAATTAAAATTTAAAAAAGACAGAGTGCAGATAAATACATAGATTAGATAGTATGTAAGCAAAATGAGGCAGGACAAGGGCTGGGGAGTGCTGGGGAAGGGTCATCAGTATTAAATACTGGAGCCAAGGATGGCCCAGGGTGTCTGGGAGAAAAGCGAGAGAGTCACAATGATTTAGTGGGAGCATTCAAGGCAGTGGGAACCAAGAAAACGTCCCAGGAAGGGTGCAGTTACTTCTCCCTCCCCAGGACTTTGGGTGTCCAAATTAAGATGAACTTTCAGTTAAAAAACTCCCCTGTTCCACTCCAGGTTCCACTTCAGAGCATTTCTCCTTTCCTGACTTCCTTTATTAATTCTGAGACTGGGAGACACTCTCCCTCAATACACACACACACACACACACACACACACACACACACACACACACCCTTCTCAGTAATCTCTTCTCCATTATCTGTCCTTACCCTCATCTTTGAAACCCCCAAAGACTGGAGTGGGGTCTGTCTTCATGGATGGGGTCTGTCTTGACCAAGACACCACTGTGTTACCAGCAACCTGACATGAAGCCTTTAAAAGTATACATTCAATCTCATTGAAGCCCTGATTAAAACGACCAATTGTTCCCCACTGCTTTAGGAATGATAGTAGACCTTTGCACATCTTCCTAAGAGAACCTCACGTGCTACCTCTTCTTGCTCAACAGCTCCCCTCACTTCCTATATTCCCTTCCCCTCTAGCTCACTCGGCTCCAGCCACACTGACCTCTGCTGTTCCTGAACATGCCAGATCATTTGTACCTCAGGGTTTTTGCACTTGTGGTTCCCTCTCCTGGAATGCTCTTCCCCAGATGTCACATGGCTGGCTCTTTCCCATCATTCAGGTCTCAAGTTAGATGTCACCTCCGCAGAGAGGTCTTTCTGTCCACTGTACTCAAAACAGCCCTCAAGGTTTGGCCACTCAACGTTACACAATCCAGTTTCTCAATCTGAAATTCTCTTCTTTTATTTGTTATTAATTTCACTGTAAATCTGGGCCTTTTTTAGGCTTTCTGGGCCATACTTTTCCACAACTACTTGACTTTTCTGTAGTGCAAGAGCAGCCCTAAGCAATACATAAACAAATGAGCTGAGTTATATTAAAACAGTATTTTTGGACACTGAGATTTGAATTTTATACAGTTTTCATGCCTCCTAAACTGTTATTTTTGTTTTAATTTTTTTCCAATCATTTAAAAATGTAAAAAACCACTCTGCGGATTTTTTACTCACACTTTTGAAGCCAAACGTGTGGTGTCTTACCCCCAACACCAACCAGTTCTTCAACTCACCAGCACACTGGCTGGTGGCCTCCAGTTCAATTCAGTTCTGACATGACTGTCCAGAGTTACAGCATCAGACTCCACAAGTTAAAGCTCAGTCCCACAGGACAATCCTCATTTCAGATGCCAGTAACAAAGCCCACAGCCCCAAGGAAAAAGATTATTTTCTGTCCAATGTTTTCTCATTTTTACCACTATGCTATAATTATACTCACTTTTCTGTCTCTATTTGTCAGAATGCATGTTTAAAACAACAGAAATACCTCTCAAACCAGCTTAAGAAAAAAAGATATTTCTTGGTTTCCATAACAAAAAAAATCTACAGGCCACTTGGCTTCAGGCATAGCTAAATCCAAGTGCTCAAACGTGCCCAGAATTTGTCACCATTTCTGGGCTCTACTTTTCTCTGTGGTGGCTTCCTTCCCAGGCGCAGGTTGCCCCACACGGTGAAAACAAAGATGGCTGCCAACTTGGTAAATGACACTGGACAAAGAGGACCTCTTTCTGAAAAGTCTCAGGGCTGCCCCTCATTGGCCCAGCTTGAATCATTGACCATCTCTGAATTAGTCATGTGGACTAGCTGATTGGCTGGGCCTGGGTCATGTGCTGAAAGCTCCTGTGAACTACATGGCCAGAGACTGAAGGGGTGTTTTCCCAAGGAAATTCAAAGAAAGGAGCAAAGGATGCTAAACAGGATAAAACAAGAAATGTTCAGTTATAGTTCTGCCTTTGTTCCCTCATTTTAAAATATTTTACAAATATTTGAACACCTACTATGTGCTAAGCAACACTGAACCAAACCAACATGGTCCTGTTTTGAATCTTTGCTCATTAGGTAAATGAGACCACAACCCTCCTGCAAGCTCGAATGGCGCAGGCCTGTCCTGGACTGGAATGGCCCCTCCTCCAAGCTGCAGTCTGGCTTTGGCCTTTGGCTCAGTACAGAACTCACCTACAGCTTCATCCTCATCTTCCCTCAGCTTTATGAGGGTCACACTGACAGGCTCTGCGGCAATTTCAATGCAACAGTGACCCCAGGGATGATGCCGAGACCCGCATTACCTTGGAGAGGAAGAGCAAGGCTTCTGGGGATACCTGTGGGGCTGCCTGGCCAGTCTGTAGTTGGGAGGGGCAGACTGTGTCAGCCAGGAGGCAGTGCTGACTCCTGCAGGACCCCCCAGGGCCTTTGTCTCATGCCACAGGGAAAGAACCCAGACCCACATGTACCCAGCTGTGTCAAGGATTCTATCTGCTTCCTTCACTGAGTTATGCTAAGTACTTCAGAAAGTTCCTATATATAGCAGATGTATCATATATAGTTGAATGCGTGAACTTCACCCAAAATAATACCAATAACCTTGGTGGCCAGGTGTCAGTGACCTGTGTCTTGCTGGGCACAGTGACCACATCCTCTGCTTGGCCCCGCAGACATATGCCACAGTCTGCCAAGGTACATACGTCCCCAACAGGCACTAGCATAATTCTTCCTTCTGTGGGGAGTCAAGGGTAGAGCAGGATGGGAACTCATCTGCATGCTCCACAGATAAAAACACTTCTGCACTTCCGAGTGCCCTCAGTCACTTCCCACATGCCAAAGCCTGCTGTGGCAGAGACTTCCAGAATCTTCCCAGGCTTCAGCTGGATGCATGCTGATTGGTACAGAGCCTGTATTCTACAGATTGTTATATATTTTGTTACTACCCCTGTGCAGTTCCCTGCCTCCCTGTCAGGTGAACTGGGTGTCCTTTTCTGCTCTCAGAAAGCCTGATCTGAGAGGTTCAACTTTCTAATTCCCAGAGATGCTAAAATAATAATCCCAATGACTGCTAATACTTACTGAGCATTCTCACTGTCTCAGGCATGGGGCTGAAGACTCCATGCACTTGTTGCTGTTGCCTCAGAAACACTGTGTGAGTGAGAGACAAGAACTGTTTTTATCTCCATCTCACAGCTGGGAAAACTGAGGTTCTCATTTGTTCACAGCTAATAAAGGGCATTATTGAGACTTGAACCCAAGATTTCCTTTCTCCAGGGATGGAATAAGTTTTAATATGGCAACATCCTTCAATTCTTTCTTTCTTAATTTCTTTAATTCTATAATACAGAAATTTTCAAACATAAACAAAAGTAGAGAGAATGGTATAACAAATGTTCCTGTATCCATCAGGCAGCTCAACCATGGCCAAGTTGTGGCCAACCTTGTTTTACCCACCCATTTCTCACCTTATTTATTTACACTTTGTAAAGCAAATCCCAGTATCGTGTACACCTGTAAATACTTTAGCATGACTGTCTAATAAGTTAAGATCAAAAAAAGGCCATGATTTGTTCACACCTAACAAACTGAACAATTATTCCCTGATATCATGAAAAACCTAATCCATATTTGGGCCCTTCTGATTGTCCCCCAAATGTCCTGCTCTCCTTTCCTCAGCACAGTATTATTTTGGCTCCCTAGTGCTTGGAGATCAGAGGTTTGAACATTAGTGTTGCAATAGGGGCAAGGCACATTCTCTGGGGGAACACCACTCCTTTGCCCCACCAAAATGTACCAAAAGCCTCCAGGTGGCCATCCTGGCGATCAGGACACCTCTAAAACCATGCCCTGTCCTCATGATGTTAGGGCCAGTATGAATCTGACCCCCAGGCAGTAGGGAGCCCTCAAAAGCTTTGGAGTAGGGGAGTGGGGTGGGATAGTGTTCGCGGAGCTGGAAAGGTAGGCGGACTAGGGGCTGTTTCTGGAATAACAATAGGTCACGTTTAGCCTGGGTTCCTGTTGTGCCAAGCACTGTCACAACTAATTCTACTTGCTCACGTCTCAAAACAAATCTGAGGCCAGTATAAACACCCCATGTTCGAGCTGGGGGCGGGGCGCGGGGCGCGGTTCTTGCTGGGCCCTAGAGAGAGGTGAAGCAACAGGTCGGGAAGAGGGCCGGGATTTGAAGCACACGGACAGGGCGCAGGTACACCGGGCGCGCAAAATTTCGGCCTCCTTATCCCCTGAGTGTCCTTTACCCTGCTCAGTCTTGACGTACCCCTAACACAGCGGCTACTTGTTCTGCCGAACCCCGCTGTCCGTGTCTCTGCAACTGCGGCACCCGCCCAGCAGGTGCCCTGCTTGCCGGCGCCTGCGCGGTGGGCTGTGCCTGTGCCATAAATCTGTGGGTCCCAGTCGGGTGCGTGCCCGCGCAGCAGTTAGTCCTACCAAGTCAGCGGAGGGCCAGACCTTGCTCCTGTGAGGGGGCGAGGCATCTTGAGGATAAGGAACCCCCAAAATATGCCAGGGATAGGTCTCCAATCCAGGACACCCATATTCAACTGGTGTTGATGGTGGATTGGGGATTTTCAATGCACTACAATTTGCATCTATATTACTGGTGATTCCGATACTACTACTAATTTTTACTAAGCTCATTCCGTGTGCTCAGCACTGTGTGCTAAGTACTTGTTGTTGTAGTTGTTGTTAATACTGTTTTTTAGTAGCCATCATTTATTGGGTGGTAGGCCCCAGGGAACCAGCTGATAATAATAACAACAATAATAACAATAATAAAAAACAATAATCACAACAGGTAAATATTTAGCATTAATAGGTTCAAGACACTGTATGCTTTATTATTGTTGTTAGTGTTATTTTAGTGGCCAACATTTATGTCCTAACAATTTTTCAGGTCCTATACTACTATTCCTAATAATAATAAAAAGGTATTGGGTATTTACTGTGTGTCTATGCCTGGGCTTTCTGCTGAGGGAAACAAGTGTCACAATTTGCTGCCCTCTGAGCTCCACAGAGCACAAGTCATCCCCTGTTGTTGACTCTGAGCTTCACCTTCCTGCTTATCCTCACACTCAATGAGCTCATGGGCCTCTATTCTTTCCAGTCCAGCTGCCAGGCCCATACCTCTGCCTGACCCAACCTCTACCATGTGGCTAGATCGGGCCTCTGTCCTTTGGTGGGGGCCTGGTCCCAATGAACCGATGCCCCTGCTGCTACAGCTGTGACAGACCAGGCTGTCTGGGTTGCACAATAATGCAACTTGATGTGCTAGTCTTGTTCTGGCCCCAATAGCTCAGCCTGATGCGCTACAGGGGAGGTCTGTGGTGTGTAGGGTGACCAGCTGGGCTACCGGAGTCCTCCAGGCACTTGCATGGCCACTGAAAACACTCATTACTTTACCTTCAATGGGCCTATGGCTCACTTTCAAAGCACCTGCACCTACCACCTGGCCCATTCCCATCCTGGCCCATTGAACTAGTTCCCGTCACTGGAGGCTCCTTCAATAACATGGAGGCTTCTAACAGAAAATTTTACAGCCAACATGTGTCCTTCTTGTACCACTTGGAGGTGGAGCTCAGCACTGAAGACCCATGTGATTCTGGAAGGAGGGCAGCAAGTTCAGGTGAGAAGCAGAAGGATAAGCCCGACTCTCAGCCCTGTTCAGGCCAATCCCTCATCTTACATCCATCCATTTAAACCTGTGTTGCATGCATCCATCCACCCATCCATCAATTTCCACAACCATCCTTCCATTTAATTATTCATCTAACCCTCCATCCTTCAATACATTCACCCACTTTTCCATCCATTTATTGATCCATCCATTCTTCTACCCACTGTTCTTCTAATCCTCAATTGATCTACTTCTCCATCAACTCACCCCTTCATTGAAACTCCCTTGCATCAAATCATCTCCAACAGATAACATACCATTGATCCCTCCATCCTTTTATTAATTCCCCCATCTGCCCATTCATTCTTCTAACCCTTCTTCCATTCATCATCTATCCATCCATTTAGCAAAACTTTACTCAATATCAGTTTTGTGTCAGGCCTTGTTCTAGGCTCTGGGGATATAACAGAGATGAAAACATACAGGTCCCTTTTTTTCTGGAGCCCACAATGTAATAGTGGAAGAGAGACAGTAAAAAAAAAAGATACATATTAGATTATAACATGTCCCAGAAAGATAAAACATGGAAGATTGGAGGTGCATGTATGTATGGGGTGAGGTTATAATTTTAAGTGGGGCAAAGTTTCATCTGACTTTGTGTGAAAACAAACTGTTGGGGTCAAGGGGGGCAAGTAGATCGCTTCAATAGTAGTATGGGAGAAAAGTGTCAGTGGGGAATAAAGTAGTAGGGGAGAAAGAAGTAGGGGGTAGGGAAAAGTGGTGGGATTCTAAATATTTTGAAAGGATCATATATGTGGGGTGAGAGAGAGGGCAGGTTCCAGAATGACCTGGTTTTGGTCTCTACATGCTGAAAGACAGAGCTGCCTATGCCCAAGATGGAGAAGGTGGGGGGATGGGCCTCAGGCTAAGATGGGAACTTAGGTTTGGACATGTGGAGTTGTACATGCCCCTTAGTGTTCCCTTCCTCCCCACCCCCATACCTGTTGTGGAGGTCACAAAGGGATGTGTTGTGCAGATGGCATTGGACAGATGTCAGGAGGAGACAGACCCTGATCTCCTCCACCCCCAGGTGAATGGCCAGGTAGTTACCCTCTTGGTGCAGCTATGCACCGAAGCCCACATGTGGTGGGAGCAGAGCCTGGTGCTGCTGCAGGTGGGTGCCAGCTCGAGGTGTGATTCAATAGCCTCAACATGCTATTCCTGTGGGTGAGGCCTGAGTTCCTGGTCGCCTCTGTGGCTTCTGTGCAACTTCAGTGGTGACCCCAGCAATGACAACATGCTCCCCAGTGGGGCACCAGCCCCCAGTGATGGCAACTTTGGCACCCCAGGACAGCTGGCCTGGGTGAGTGGCCACACTGGGCCAGGGAGGCCTGGGTCTGGGGGAAGGCTCAGCTGGGGACACACAGCAGGCAGGCAGGCAGTGCCCAAAGGACAGACAGGCTTCAACGAACCACTAGTTGCAAACATATGGGGCTTCTTGGTACAGATGGGGAAATTGAGGTACAGAAAGATCAGTATTTGCCCCAGTTCCCACAATAGGAAATGTCAGAATGGGGGTTGGAACCCAGGCAGCCTGGCTCCAGAGCCCTTGATCTTAAACATTCCACTCTACGATCTCTCAAAGAGGAGGCAGGAAGTACTCCTCCATGACCAAAACGTAGTCTGGGGATGTTCAATGCAGCAGCCACTAACCTCATATGCTATTTAAACTTAAATTAAATATCTCATTCCTTAGTCACACTGGCTCCATTTCAAGAGCTCAGTAGCCATCAGCAGCTGGTGACTACAGTATTGGACAGCGCAGGTTTAGAGATTTGCCCAAGTAACAAAGGTAGGATTTGAAGCCAACGAGGCTGATTCCAAACCCATGCTCTAACAACTACTCTACTGAACAATAATGTGAAAGTCACTTGTTATTGTGGGTTGGTGTTTTCTTAAGTTTATAAAACAGTGCCTGGGGCTGTCAGGGGCTGGAAGGGAGAGGCTGGCCAGGAGGGGAGGCAGGATACGAGGCTTGGAGGTGGCCAGTATGAGTCCCCAGGATCCCCTGGCTGCCAGTAGGACCCCAGGGTCTCCCAGCCCTGCCAGGGCAAGCCCCTGCATCGAACAGCACCTCAGAGCTCCGTCAAACTGCTTCAGGCTCTTTGCTGAGTGCTATTGGCATGAGGTCCCCGTATGCTACACACAGGCCTGGGTCTTCGACCTCTGCCAGCATGACACAGGGGTGACGGCATGCTGTGTACCTCACTAGAGGCCTACGCCAAGCTCTGCACCTGCGCAGTGTCCACCTGCCGGAGTGACAAGCCAGCTTGGGATGCAGTAAGTGCCCATTTACCTTCTGATGAGAACTTCGCCCCTTGGCCAGCTAGGGTGCCACCTTTTCCAGCTGATTGGAACCCCGCATTCCCAGGGAGACCCTAAGCCCTGCTCTCTGAGATGGTGACCCAAACCTCACACCAGAACCAGGGCTTCTCTCAGTCCCTTGCTAATCGACCCCCACCTCCCTCCATTTGACCCAGAGTTGTTCTTATTGTTCATTATGTGCCACATTTTTTAAGTGCTCCATGGACATGATTTGATAATAACCCATATGGAGGGAAAGCATTAACCAGTCACAGTGGTGGTTTGGGAAGTTTCCTGTGGTCCATCCCTGAACTCTTCCTGCTCTGAGCCCATTCTAGGCTTTTTCTCTTTCTGACTGAGGGATCCAGGGTTTCAGGATGGTGGCACCTTCCAATCTGTTCCCTCCCCCAGGAGTGGCATGCCCAGCCAACAGCTATTAAGACTTCTGTAGACTACCTGCCCAGGTACCTGTGCCAGCCTTAACTCCTCAGCAAGCTGCACCTGCAAGTGCATGGCTGGCTGCTTCTGCCACAAGGGCTTTGCCTTGGCGGTAGGTGTCTGCATGCTGCACACTCACTGTGGCTGCTGCTGGCAGGGCCACTACAACTATCTGGGCACTAAGATGCTGCCTACAGCCACCCGTGACCAAATGTGTGGGTGCTGTGGACCTGAACACCTTTCTGAGTGCCACCCTTATGCCTTTGAGCCCAGAAAGCTGTGCTGCTAGATCAGGAGAGTTTGGGGTTGCCACCACATGTGCTAGGGGACACTGTGACTCTACAGAAACCCCCCATATGCACACTTTCAATGAAACAAACCACCAGTTTCAAGAGCCTGGCTGGGAGGTACTGGCCAGAACATGCTAGTCACTCCATACTCTCTTCATCAAATCTCATGGGCTGAGATTTGGTATCAGGAGTCCTGGGTGCCACATGGGCCCATCAGGTGTCATGAACATGGAAGTATGGTGACTCTCACGGCTGGCAGGACAGCTTGGAATGGTCCAAGTAGGAATCACCCAAGTCCAGCCCTGAGTTTCAGAGAACCCTGATGACTAATGAATAACAGAATGACTAAATGGTAGCCCAATGGTAACCCTTTGGAGAGGGAGAGGTGACCTTAGAACTTGGCAGATGATCTCTGTGCCAGCCTCTTACATCAGAGGACAGGCTCTGGCCTCCTCTGACTTGCCCCCTCCACAGGCTGCAGAGTCCAAGGACCCCTTGGGAAGTTCCTCCCAGAGCCTGCCTTCCCTCCCAACTCCCTTCTAGACCATGCTCCTAGAGCCAGAATTCCCTATATAAGAGGCTCTGAGCCCATTCCAAGGCTCTCACTGACCATCCTCATGAGATCAAACCATGTAGTCAGTGTGCACATGTCAAGGCTCCACTGCAGGAGGTGGGAGGGGCCACACTGGGCTGAGCAGCGCAGGCTGGGTGGTATGAGTACACAAGACCTCCTGCACTGTGGGCCAAAGCTAGTGCTGGGAAGAAAGGAGGCGGGTCTGGGGCAGCCTCTCCTTGGGCACCATATCCTGTCTAGGAACTGAGAAGTCAAAAACCCTAACTTCAGAGCTGGCTTCCAGGGCATTAGGAAGGTCATGTATCAATGCAGGAGTATAAAACATATGCCATTTAAGAGTTTGGCAGCTTGAAGATGTATGAGACATAAGTCTCCATTAATATTGTTCTGGCCCCAAGGTGGAGGGCAAATGGATGTGGGCCCACGAGGGTGTTAGTTAGTGCTCTAGCAGTCATTGCAGTGAAGCGTGTGGTGCTGGACCTGGAGGTGGGGGTCAAATCCACTGTGCCATTTGCTAATCATTGGCCTTGGCCTCATGTCTTTATATCTCTATGTTGTGGTTTCCCTGTCTGTAAATTGGGGGATAATGGTATTATTCTCTGCTCACACAGAATACTTCTGTGACTAGACGTGTAGGTTTTTTATACCAAACAATTCTCCAATTCTCTGTGATGCGGGCTAGGTGCCCTACAATTCAGTTCAATTCTGACTTATCTGGAGATAGCATCAGACTCTACAAGTTAAGGGCTCGGTCCCTTGAGACTGCTCCCAATTTCAGATACTAATCACAAGTAGTAGGTCCCCAAGTTACCCACACCTCTGTCTGACATGGCTACAAATTGGAGGTTCCCATGACCTCTTCAGTTTTAATAATTTGCTAAAATGGCTCACAGAACTGAGGGAAACACCTACATTTGCCAGTTTGTTATAAAGGCTGTTGCAATGGATACAGAAGGACAGCCAGATGGAGAGAAGATCCACAGGGTGAGGTTCAGAAGAGTCCCAAATGCAGGAGCTTCTGTCTCCATGGAGTTGGGCTATGTCACCCTCCCGGCACGTGGATGTGTTCACGAACCCTGAAGTGCTCCAAACCCCATACTTCAGGGTTTTTTACAGAGGCTTCATCACGTAGGCATGACCAATCATTAACTCAGTAATGCTCCTCAGCTCCCCTCCCCTCCCCAGAGGATGGGGGTGGAACTGAAAGGTCCAAGCTTCTAA
Organism: Pteronotus mesoamericanus; assembly: GCF_021234165.1. NCBI lineage: Eukaryota > Metazoa > Chordata > Mammalia > Chiroptera > Mormoopidae > Pteronotus > Pteronotus mesoamericanus. The sequence continues at coordinate 6,401,598 of NW_026555307.1, forward strand.
TCATCACTTAGTCTTTCTGGTGACCAGCCTCCATCCAGGACTCCACCAAACATTGCCTCGTTAGAACAAAAGACACTCCTATCACCCAGAAAATCCCAAGGGATTTTGTAGCTTTGCATCAGAAACTTGAGTCAAAGACCAAATAGAACAGAAGATGCTCAGAGCATCTATCACTCAGGAAATTACAAGTGTTTTAGGACCTGTGTCCCAGGAACTGAGGGCAGAGATAAAATATATACTAATTCTTAATATGTCACAGGTGCTTACTTATATGGAGATTAAGAGGTGTGAATTGCCTAGAACAAGGTATATAGTAAGGGCATAAAAGTACTTTGATAAATAAAGTGTATAACTGCAAAGTCAAACCAGTTTTCTAGCAGTGCCCCCATGGCAGGCAGAGTAAAGAGGCAACTTCTAAAACCCTAAATCTGTTCACGTAGCTTCTATCTCAAAGCCCTCCCATGGCCCCCTCTTATTCGGAGTAAAAGTATGGCATATGTGACCCCACAAAACTGGCCTCTGCCACTGTTCTGGCCTCATCTCCTCCCACTCTCCCCCTCACTCTCCAGCCACGATGACCTCTCTTGTTCCTCCAACACCACAGGCAGGCCCTCAGGTCAGGACCTTTGCAATGGCTGTTGCTTGTGCCTCTGTTCCTTGTGATGCTCACATAGCTGATGCACTTTCATCCTCGAAGTCTCATTTCAAATGTCACCTCCTCTGAGAAGCCCTCCCTGACCACCTTCAAGAAAGGAGTCACCCCTCCTAGTCTCTATTATAATCTCCCTCCCAGTCTCTACCTATTATAATCCCCCAATTTCTTTCCTTCAGAGTATTTGTCTATATGTTTTATCATCTTTTCTATTGATGTTCTTTATTTCTGGTCTGTCTTCCTCTTGACAGAATAAGAGTTCCCCAAGGGCAGGGATTTTGTTTATTTTATTGAAAAATAGACAAAAATCCTTGAGAAAGACAGTAACCAATACATGGTATTATAATTATTATAATGAGATTTAAATAAATAATAACTTGATAATAATAACATATATAACTTCTACTATGTTAGAAGCTAATACTGTTTGTTCTGGACAAAAATAAAGCAGGGAAGGAGGCAAGAGAGTGCAGTGGGGTGTTACACTTGAAGACAGGGCTGGCAGGGAATCACTGGTATGGATGAGAAAGGGCCATGTAGACACAGGAGGGAAGAGTCTCCAGGCAGATGGAACAGCCACTGTAAAGGCCCAGAAGTTGGAATGGTATCTGGCATATGGCTGGAGCAGAGTGAGCGAGGGAGAGCATGAGAGGAGAAGAGGACAGAGAGGTGACAGAGGCCAGTTTCGCCGGGCTGCACAGGCCACAGTTAGGGAGTTTGGATTTTACCTGTGCGTGCAAGAGAGCCATGGAAATGCTCTGAGCAAAGGAGGGATAGGATCTGATTTGTGATTTTAAAAGACTTATTAAATGCCATGTGGAGGGTGAATCACAGGGACAGAAGTAAGGGGTTTGAAGGGGCTGGTGTCTGGGCAGGGCTGCCCGTGTCCCAAGTGAATGGCAGCCAACTCCTGGCCCTGGCTGAAGGTGTGTTCTGGGCCTTCATGTCCTTGGCCATCACAGTCCAGGCAGCCTCTGGCCACTCTGCGGCCTTTCATGAATTCTGTAATCTCTGGTAACAGTGCCTGAGACCTTAGCTGGCACCCTGTGTGGCCTAGGCGGGGACTTTCACATGAACACTCAGGATGATTTCAGTGGCTCCAACAGCACGTAGCTCTCTGATGTTCACAGCTCAAACACAGGCCTAGGCCCTCTCTGCCCATTGGACAAGGCAGCCCTATACTGGGCCTTTTGCAGATTGCTGGGTGTCTGTGAAGGGCCCTACAGGGCCTGCAATGAGGACATGGAGCCTTGGGTCCATGTGGAGAACTGTCTATGACCTCTGTGGAACAGGGGCCTCAAGGGACACTTTGTGTGCCATGCTGGGGAGCTATGCCCAGGAATGCCAGTGACATGGTCTCCCCATGTGGCCCTGGAGGTACCTAGTGGCCTGCGGTGAGTGGGTGTTGCCAAGGGAGGGTCTTTCTCAGCCTGATATCATCAGCTGGCCCAATGACAGCTCCAGATATCCTCCTAGCCCAAAGCCACCAAAGTTGAGTCATTACACACCTTGCTGGATAACTGTCCCCCACTGTCCCCCACCCCCTGCCCTTGAGATCACCCTGCTTACAATGCTTCAGTAAGAGCCCTGGTCAGTGTGGCTCAGTTGGTTGGGCATGATTCCATAAATCAAAAGTTCACAGGTTCAATTCCCAGTCTGGGCACATGCCTGGATTGCAGGTTCGGTCCCTGGTTGGGGTGTATACAAGAGGCAAGTAATCAATGTTTCTCTCTCACATCAACATTTCTCTCTTTCTCTCTCTCTCCCTCCCTTCCCTTCTCTCTAAAATTAATAAGCATGTCCTTGGGTGAGGATAAAAAAATGCTTTAAAAGTAATAATGACAGCTGACGTTGAGTGCCATCAAGTCAGCCAGGGTAGCCTAGGTTAGCAAACTGTAGTAACAAACTAACCTGACATCACCATGGCCCAGCATGACCAAGGGTTACTCTCTCCCCTTAGAGATTCCACAGCAATTTTTAGGGCACCATCCAAGTTTATTTTCATCCTGTGATGCCACTCTGGTGACATGCACATCCCTTCTTTTCAGTCCTTCACCTTGGAAGTTATACTCATAGCTCTTAACACTTTAGCTAGAACTAGTCATGGTCCTGCCCATCTGCAAGGGGGGCTGGGAAGCACATGGACATTTAGTGGCTGAAAGTGACTCTGCCATATGCATTAGCTTATTTGATCCCCATAACAACCTGCCCAGGGAAGTGCTATTATTCTTTTCGTTTTACCAATGAGGAAACTGAAGCACTGAAAGGTACTCTAACTTGACCAAGGTCACTGAGAGAGTCAGCAGGATGAGTCTTGATTTGATTCCTGCTGCCTTTAGGGTGAAGTGCACTGGAACTTCATGAGCACTTGAACCCTCATGTGCACTGTCCTGCCCATTTTTTTGATGCCTGCCTGCTGCCCTTCATTTCTTTTTACACTTCGGGATCCTGAAGTGTGTGTAACCTCTGCACCCTCTAGGCAGTTTCTTGCTGCTCATCAGGGCTCAGAAGCCTAAATGCCAGGCAGGCCAATGGCTGATGTTGATGTGGGCAGGGGAGGCCAGCTGAGTATGCTCTGCCTTTGGGCACAGAACTTCCAAGTGGAAGTGTGGGTTTAGTGGAGCCCAATAGCCTTGTTTTGAATTGTAGTTTTGTCACTTAAGATTGAGTTGTGTGACCTCAGGCAAATCACTTAACCTCTCTGGGCCTCAGTTTCCTAATCTATAAAAGAGTTAATGAAAGTCTCTAGCACAAGGGATTGTTGTGAAGTATAAACAAGAAGGCATGTGAAAAGTAAAGTCCTGGTAACTGCTCAATTATAGGTGTTTTTTTTTTTTCAATTGATAAAACTATAATGACCTTTCACAGTTTCTAACTCTATTTTCTTCAGTGAACTCAGGAAGAAAATATTAAGAATTATAAGAAATAATACCTAGAAGAAGCATAGAGCAGAGCCTGGCATATGGTGAGTGTTCAGGAAATACTGTCTCAGATCATCCTCATCACCATGATCTTCATCATCACCGCCAGCATCACCAGCATCATCATCAACACCACGATTATCATAATCTTCATCATCACCATTACCACTACCACCATCACCATCACATTGCCTGGTGAGGCCTCCATCTTTCCCCCTATGCCCTATGACCTGCCTTTGGCCCCCTCAAGCCTCCCTCTTCTCCCTTGTTCTTCTTCTGAATGATAATGTCCCAGAGTAATAATGCTTGTCTAATTATTCAGCCCCATCTCTTTTCCTTCAAAGCTGGCCTGCCTTCTCCACGGCCAATACAAACTCTGTGCCTCCTTGTGCCCCAGCTCCTGTGCCCAGCCTGCCTTGCCCGACAGCTGCCCGACACTGTGCCAAGAGGGCTGCCAATGTGTTACAGCTTTGTGCTCAGTGACACTGCCCGCATGCCTCCTGTCCGCTATGGCTGCTCCATGCGGGGCAGGGTCTCCCGGCTGGGTAGGCCATCTGGGCTAAGAGGCACTGTGAGCTATTCCAGCACGAGACTTCCACCCAAGCTGTGCACTGCTCCCCTCCTCCTGTGGACCTGGGCAGAAGTATGAGACACTAAGTGGCATCTTTGAGTGCTATACACTCTTCCCTGGCACCTAGCAGGCATCTGGGCACTCGCATGTCACCACCTTTGATGGGAAGACTGTTGAGTTTTCAGGCAGTTGTGCTTCTGTCTCTGCCAAGTCCTGTAGCTCCTTTGGCCCTTTGGCCCTTTTCAAGGTGGAATTTGGGAGGGAGAACAGATCCATTTCAAAGACATCCATCCAGGCAAATGGGACCCAGATTGTCCACAGAGGGAGAGCCTTGACCTGAGGTAAACCTCGTTGGCCTCTAGAGACTCTTGATCTGTTTGAAGCTAAAAGAAATGCATTGGCTCAAACTAAGTAAAAATCATGTGACAGATCCCAGTAAAAGTACTGTGATTCGGAGTCCACAAAATTTCTTTGTATACCAGTTTGGCTTTTCTTAGTTTCAAATACGAGGAAACCACATTAGAACTTAAATAAGCTGTCCTGGCTGGTGTGGATCAATGGATTGAGTGCCTGCCTGAGAACCAAAGGGTGGCAGGTTCCATTCCCAGTCAGGGCACATGCCTGGGTTGTGGGCCAGGTCCCCAGATGGGGGTGCGCAAGAGGCAACCACACATTAATGTTTCTCTCTCTCTTTCTCCCTCCCTTCCCTTCTCTCTAAAAATTAATGAATAAAATCTTTTTTAAAAAGAACTTAAATAAGTCAAAATTTTTATTACATAACTGAAAATTCTATAGTGAAATCAGGTGTGGGTTGAACAGGGTGCTGACTCTGTTTCCAAGCCTTTTTCTTAGTTTGTGGTCTTCTATAATTTTAGATTTGTCCTCAGGATGACTTTTCTTGTGCTGGCAAAATACTGCAATTTCCAGGCCTCAAAATGTGCATTCCCCATCATCCAAAGCAAATCCCAATTTTTTTCTTCTCCCAATCACTAAACAAAATACACATGCTTCACTTTGATTGTACCCCACTGAATCAATCATTGTGGCCCAGAGATTGTCTTAAACTAATCCAGCCTTCACTTCAGGAGCTACAGGTGGGAGAGATCGCCTCAACCCTCACTGCTGCTCACTGCAGGGACAAGGATAAAATGAGAACCCACCCCAGTGGGCTTACATTCCCAAACCAGTATTTCTTGTTGTAGAAATCCTGAAAATTTACATTCATTTACAAAGAATGTAAATACCCAGGAAGACCTCTGAAACCTGAGGTTTTTGTCTGCAGCCCCAAGGGTGGATGTATTTTCCATGCCTGAGGTCCCCTGCCGACAAGGGTTTCATTGTTGGCTGTTGGAATACACAGAGCCATGCCCCTCCCACCTCACCCCTTCCAGGAAAGGAACTGCTTTCAGAATTAGTCATGCTGTCAGCTTCCCACACCGCAAGCCAATTGAATCCAAAGGGCAGCCTTGCAGGGTGAGTGCTATTTTTATCCCCATTGCACAGATGGGGAAACTGAGACCTGTGAAGGAGCCTTGCATACTTGAAATCACACAGTGAAAAGGAGGTGGAGTGAGGATTTGAATCTAGGCTTTCTGTCTCTGACGCCCTTACTTCTTCAACTGTGGGCCTACTGTATGCCCTCAAAGTGTGATCTACTTAAGTAGTTTGGGTACCTGATTCATCTGTTATGGGTCCTAGGATAGAGTCACTCTCACGAGTGGTGTTCATTCATTCACTCAACAAATATTTCCTGAGCACAGACTATGGGCCAGACCCTGTGCTCTCAGGGATGGGGACACAGAGGGACTGAAACAGGCAATGTCCCTTACTCACTGAGCTGACATTCCAAATCGGGAAAGAGACAATGAACATGACCAATAGTTGTATAGTTAGAGAATAAACATAACCAATAGGCGTATGTCAGGAGGATACACGTGCCAGTACTGTGAAAAAAATAAAGGACAGAACAGGGTGGCGGGGCGTGGGAGAGAGGCTGTGCACGCCAGGGGGAAGCTGTGGTTCGATAGAGTGGCCAAGGAAAGCTTCATCAAAAAGTGATGTCTGAGCAAAGCCCTGAGGAAAGGAGATGAGAGTGGGACCTGGGGGCACATCTGTGGGAAGAGTGACTTCCTAGAGGGAGGGGCAAGTGCAAGTGTCTGGAGGCTGGGAAGGTAGCTGGGATGTTGGAGGAAGAGCAGAGAGGCCTGTGTGGCTGGTGCCGAGTGAGCGAGTGAGTGAGAGGCTGAGGAGGAAGGGATGATAAGGCCACAGAGGTGACAGGCAACGAGCTGGAGGGGACTTATGGGTCAAGGTGAGGACTGTGCCTTTTTACTGGGAATGAGGTAGAGCAGTGAGGGCTCAACGAGCGGAGCGAGGGCCCTGACCTGACTCAGCAGTTCACAGGCTCCCTTTGGCTGTGTGTCAGGAGCCAACTGCAGGCGCAGAGATGGGGCAGGAGACCAGGGAGGAGCCCACAGAGGCAAACGGTGGAGGCTGGGCCAGGGTGGGGCAGTGGAGTAGGGGGAGTGGTTAGTTCTGAAAATATTCTCTGGAGTCTTATCTTCTCTTTCCACCCTCCTGTCTGTTCTTCAGAACCTCAAAGTTATGTGGGGTTTTCTTGTCCTTTATCACCACCACCCCTACACACACTATGTAGAGGCAGACAGAGTTGGCTTGGAATTCTAACTTTGGCCCCTAATTTGCTGTGTGACTGCAGCTAAGTGACTGAGCCCCTCTGTGCTACCGCTTCTTCCACCAGGAGAACAATACTTGCCCGGCAGGCAGTAAGTCCTGCAGCTGGGAACGCCAGGATTTATTTTTAAATAGCGGGGAGACTGTTAGTAATAGTAGGCAAATGATTCAGGGATGTGCAGGGATGTGCAGGGCTGTGGAGCTGGCTCTTGCTGGGCACAGCACCACCTTCTTAGACACCAAAATGCAGGGAAGGAGGATGGGAATGCTGAGATGTCAGGGGTCCTGCTGCCAGCAGGCTGCTAGGCCGGTGCCTCCCTGTGGCCACAGAGCCAAGCTCTTAGAACTGCAGACTCATCTCTGCTTCTGCAGCCAGGCAGGAGCCTGCCAGCGCTAGCACCAGCCACAGAGTCTGGGGCCCCACAGGCTGAGGCTGGGCAGCCAGGAGAAGGAAGTCACCCCCACTAGGAAGATGCATGAGGGGTCAGGGATTGGCAACTGATACAAGTGAAGGACAAGGAAGACATTATGGGAGAGCAAAAAAGAATGCAGGCTTTTATCTAAAAAGAAATATATATATATATATATAAAAAATAATTCATATGTAATACTTCTTATGTATATAAGTATCTTATTTCCTAAGTTTAATTAAATTGTTTATTTAACTTTTAAGTTACCCAGTCCTGAATTTACTTCTTTCTCTATTTTTACTGTTGTCTTTTATGTTGTGATGTATTATCTTATGTTAACTTTAATTTAAAATTTTTTATTGATTTCCCCTTTCACTTTGAATTTTTTGAACTATAGAGAAGTTATATAAACAGTGCAGTATAATGAACCCAAATACCCTTCACAGAGATTCACCAGTTCTTACTTTTTAGTCTCATTTACTTTATCTCTATCTGTACCTATGTTTGTCTTTTTCTGAGTTTCTTGCATCTCAGAAATCTCCTGCTTCTTTTTGTGTGGGTATTTCCAAAGACAGTCTTTGTTGCTTGGCCTGTCAAAGTGTTTTCCAGGAGTCACAAAACACAAGCAAGCTTTTCCTTAATTGTGCCTTTTCCCAAACCACGGGCAGACCTGGTGACTGTCCCAAGGTTGTTTCCTGCATAAACCCCACCCTGAGAGTATCTGAGGAGCCTCTGTCCAGAGTCTGTGCTGTAACAGTGGCCATGGAGTTGGAAGGTGGGTCTGAGATGGGAGATGACCAGGCCAGGCCTGAGGCCAGAGTCCCAGTGAGTCCCCCTCTTCCTTGCTCCCTCTCATGAAGCCTCAAACCAGAGAAAGATGGGGACTTGGTCACTGGGCAGATGAACCTACCACTCAAAAACTGCCCCCCAATTAGGCAAGTCTTCTAAGAGAAGCTGGAGGTACAGCTTGTTTTTTTTTTTTTTTTTTGCTTTTTTTAAATATAAATTAACCCATTTATTACCAGCTAGCAATGCTTCAAATTGTGGATCTTCTGCTGGTCTTTCCAGTCCTTCAGTCTTCTGATGGCAGACTTGACTGCGACAGCGGAAGTGGTGTTGTAGGTCCAGGCACCACCAGCGACCGTTTTCATGCAGGAGCCACAGTGCCAGATCCCCACTGCTCGTCCTTCATCTTGGTTTTGCCACAGACGGAGCATGTGTACTTGGAGTGCTGGGTTGAAATATCCCAATGTTTAAATGTTAGCAACTAAGAATTTTTGCAACACTGTGTGAACAAAAGGAAGCATACAACAGTTGGGTTTGGCCCTGGGGCCACAGGTTTGAGATCTTTGTCTTAGTGACTGAGGCAGACAGGGAGGAAGATGCAGGGTATCCCCCTTGACCCCTTCGGCCCCCATCCCAGATATGTAGCTTGCCTTCTCCTCCTTCCCTGTAATTCCCACTCATACCCAAGGCCCCAAGCCATCATCCCAAGCCCCTGCCCTTAGTGATGGGGACACTAGTCCAGGACTCTGTGAAAGTTTGCTCCTCCATGCCCACCTGCCCCTATTAGTAGCTCTGCCCTTACCACCCCTATCTCAGCTCCTGCAAGGCCTCCATTGAGGCAGGAGATAGTCAGAAGGAGGAAACTCTGGAGGTGCCCCAGGCCTAAGTCAAAGGACATCCATACAGGACAGAGACCCTGTTCTAAGACCAGTTGTTCGCACTTTCTAGAAAAGCACTGAATTATGGTGAATCATGAGTGCACCTCTGCAGAAGATGCTACATGACCCCTGCTTCATTATAATAGCATTATAATAAATTAATATTGCAGGACCCCCTACCCTGGTGGCCAATCAAGGAAAATCATGGGAGACCACATGCACAGTAGCTTTAAAGTAATATAGCTATATGTGCAATAAAAAATGCACAATAAAACCCGCCAAAATGCACATGCACAATAAAACCCTGCCATACACAATAAAAACCTGCAAAAATGCTCCAGGAAGTATTCTCCCTATAAGAATAGAATCCCTCCAGCCCCTGAAGTCAATCTCTGCCCAGAGTTGGCCTACCCCCATGTTCTGCGGAGTGTACTATCACTTAATAAATCTGCTTCCTCTTTTTCTGCTATAAACTCTCTGCGTGTTTGGTTCAATTCTTTGCCCTTGATCACCAAGAACCTGGTTCCCTGTGCCCACTTGCAACACTATGATGGTGCAGGGAGGGAAGAGAGCACTTTTATTATTTAACAACTACTTCATGAGCACCTGCTATGTGCCAGGCATTATCCTGTAATTTAGATGAAAATCCTTGAGAGTGTCATAGGTCCAAGGTTCATGTGCCTGATGCTTCAAAATGTCACAAAAAAGGGACTGGGATCAAGGCAGTCTGCCCTGGCATGGTCTGGAATGTGTGGGTTCTTGACTTTGTGCAGGAGAAAATTTCAAGACACAAGTCCAGGGATTTTGAGAGTACATTTATTAAAGCTCAGGACAGTGAAATGAAGGAAGGAGTTAGGATGGAAAAAGCAAAACCACAGCAAGGGGAGCGACTCTAGGAGGAGCTGCTTTTTGGCTCACTGAAAAGTTAGGCAACAGGAGGGCCCCTGAAGACAAGATCAAGGGCTTAGCCAGGGACAAGCTGCCATTGCCCTCTGCTCTCCTAGTTGCAAGTCTCATGGGAACTCTTAGAGTTTAGGAAAAAGAAAACAAAGATAGATGCCTGAGGAAAGAAGTTGGGGAGGCAAGCATGTCCAGGGGAGAGCATGCACTGGCATCCTTAATCTTAAGAGTTTTTTATCTGTTTTTTAAAGGCAGGAATTTTAGGGGAGGTCTTAAGGAAGAGTTTCAACAGAATATTCATCAGCCTTCCAGGTGTTTGTTTTTTTTTTCGATATGCTGATGAGTCAAAATGAGCTGTATAGAGGGATGAGACTAATCCTCTGGTCAGTTTCACCTTCAAAGAACTTCACTGGAAAGGGACCACTGGCACCAAGGCAGGTCTCCCTCTCCCCCATCCCTGTATGCTCTGGAATGTGTAAACCACTTACTCCTAAGTGTCCTTGGTTCTGGAAGTTAAGACCTTGCAATTATTTAGCTGGCTGTAAATTGCTCAGCCATTTGTCTAGCCATTTGTCTAACCATTCGTCTCAGTTGTCCTCATTCTACTTGTCAAGGAATTTTCCTTGCTTCTTACTAATCTGTCAAAAAGAAAAGCCAATATTCAATAGATCAGAGTTTGGAACAAGGAAAGGTTTATTGATCCAGAAAGTCTAGCTTGAGAAGATAGGAGAAGTGGTTCTCAAATTTATCTTAAGAGAGCCTGAACTCCAGGCATCCTTTATTAAGGGAAGGGAAAAGGGGCAAGGCAAAGGGTGGGGGCTCTTCATAGACAGGTAGACAAGTTGACAGGTAAGTGTCAAAAGAGATCCAAGGAACAGTGCAAAATTTCTCAGTCCCTTTGACACCCCCAACTCTTGGATATCCTCCCCCATGCTGTCTGAGTCCTGTTATGAAGACTCCTGTGAAGCTTTAAAAAACAGTCATTACTTTGTGCCTATTTCCCCACCCCTTTGCTGACAAGGGAGTGGCTCAGCTTCAAGCAAGAATGCCTCTGGTAAAATTACCATATCTACAGCAGGAGCCATTGGCCTGCAGGCCATCAGAGAGAGGAAGCATTTCATTCCACTCTGGAGGAGATGACGTGTTAGCAGGGGAAACCAAAAATTAATAAAGCAGAGAGGTTTCCTAGAAAATGCTTTGAAGATTGATAAGTTATACTGTTGGTGGCAACAAGAATGGCACCAGTTGTTAGACCGATGGGGTCAGCCTGGGCCTTGGTTCAACAACCTCCATTCTTGAGTTCTGGCTAAGAAGAATTTAGAGCCAAGACTGAAACTATAAGAGAAAGTTTACTTAGAAAGTCACAGAGGTAGAAGAAGCAAGTGGTAGAAGAAATGGGCTCAGGAAACAAGTTACAGAGGCAAAAAAGAAGGGCCCTTGGAGCTTAGGAGAAAGAGAGAGGCAAGGAAAACTTGCCAAGGGAAAGAAGAGGGGGAGGGGAGAGGCTCCAACATGCTCCCAGGAGGGAGCACTTGCTGGGTCCTCCATCCTAAGAGCTTTTAATGATGGGGACTTTAGGGGAGGTCCCAGAGGACGATCTCAGTAGAATATTCATCAGCTTCCTTTCAGGGTTGTGCTCTCCCCTGATTGGTTGGAGCCAAGGTGGTCAACGCAGCTGGTCCTGTTGAGACAGGATAATGAGAAGCTAGGAAAATTCCTTGGCAAGTGCAACAGGGAAACTGAGGCGGATAACCAAACACAATGACTGAGCAATTTACAGCCAGATACAAAAGGCCACCTCCCTAGAGGTAACACCTAGGCCTCACTTGTATTTCAGCTCCAGGCCCAGAAAAGCAGCAAAACCAGGTGGGCAATGCCAGGACCAGCTGCAATGATTAATGACCTCCTGTCCTGCCACTGACCAGTCAGTGGAGACCATGACCCTGAAAGAACATACCTGGAGAACTGATGCTTTCTACTGCAATATTCCCCTGAGACCACCCCTAAGCAATAAAAGAAAGAGATAAAAACCTCAAGACAAAGGACCGAAAGCATGTGCTCTCCTTCTGGGGAGCAGCCCTGGCCATTCCCTTTCCCTTCTTCTTCCCCCACTTCTTTCCCCACAGGCACGCGTCTTCTAAACTCTAAGGCAATGGGCAGCTGGCAGCTTGTCCCAGACTGATCCCCTGAAACTATCCCCAAAGCCCCCTTTTCTCTGACTTCCCAGTGAGCTAAGGCAGCCCAGCCTAGGCTCTCCTGTTGCTCCTTCTATGCTAGAGCCTTCTTTGTTTCACTGTCCCAGCTTGAACAAACATATCCTCATCGTCACCTGGACTCATGTTGTGAAATCTTTCCTACACAAAGTCAAGAACACACACACTACAAGCCTAGAACGACCCACTCAGACCAGACCCCTATCCAGTAACACAGGCATCATCCACCCAGTTTTTCTGCTTTTCCAGGCCTAGATGTTATCTCTAGGGAGGAAAGGTCAAGAGGTCTAAATAGCATGACCAGAAATACTAAAGGTTAAGGGGTCCAAATGGCAGGACCAGCACCAGCAACATGCTAGGGAAGGAAAGGTTACCCTGGGGGTGAAATCCTTGTTTTCCTGTTTGCTATGCTTTGTCCCATTGTTCTTGCTCTGCTCAGATCTGCCTAACTGCCTACCACAATAAGGGAATAGAAGGAGCAGAGGGTAGTTGTGATTTTAAATAGGGTGGCCAGGGACACCATGTGACAAGGTGGCATTTAAGCCAGGACTTGAAGAATGTAAGGGAATGAGCCCCGCTGACATGTGGGAAAAGAATTCCAGACAGAGGGAGCAGCTGTTGCAAAGGCCCAGAGGCAGCAACAGGCCCGAAGTGTTCCAGGAATAAAAAAAGGCTGGAACAGAGTGACAGTGTTGGGGGGAGGGGAGGAGGGGCGGGGCGGAGCTGAACCTCCTCCAGCTTGCCTACTGCCTAAAACAGAGGGCTCAAACCAGTAGCCCCAGGGCTTGATCCAGGGCATATTTCATTTGGTCCACAAAGTATTAAAGGAATTACCAACAATTCAAAAGTCAGTTACCAACATTTAAAAATCAGGAGGTGACATCATAAAAACCAACATTTCCAGCTTCTCTTGGTGAGTGATGACATCAAAGCAACACAGAGGGCAGACCTCAAGGGGCCTGTAGAGCATGGGCTGCCCTGTGTGGCACTTCAAGTGGCTCTTGTAAGGTCACAGCCACACCAACCCAAAGTGGCAGGACTAGGCCGCCTGCCAGCTCCCACTCTTCTTTCACAGGTGCTGAATACAGAAGCTATAGGGAGCAGTTCCAGAGCCCCAGGAGGCCATACTCATCTGCCCATGGATCTCTTTATCCTCATCTTGCCCAGGAAGTAGGAGCTTGGACTATTGCTGCAACCATACCTCCCCAACCCACCAACCTGGCTTCTCAGTCTCCACCTGGGAAGGTGGGGAACTGGCCCAACCAGGACCCTTCTCATGGGTCGGGGTGCCTCTGGCTCCCACACTCCAGCCTGGCCCATCTAGGGCCTATAAATTTACCAGAAGCTTGTGAAAACATTCACAGCTTTAAGAAGGACAATAGTCCTGGCCAGGTGGCTTAGTTGGTTGGAGCTTTGTCATCCTGTACACCAAAATGTTGTGGGTTTAATCTCCGGTCGAGGCACATAGCTAGGTTTCAGATTCAGTCCCTGTCAGGACATGTACAGGAGACAACTGATTGATGCTTTTCTCTCACATTGATACTTCTCTCTCTCTCCCATTCTCTCTTCTCTCACTCTTAAAAAAAAAATCAATAAACATATCAACATATCCTCAGGTGAGGAATTAAAAAAAATTAAAATTATTGACCCCTGAATATTAAAAACCACAATTGATAAAACTTTGAATCAGTGACTACAAAGAACCCTATGGCCTTGCTTTTGTATTTTTATTCAACATTCCTGAAAACTTTGTGTTGTTCAGAAACTATCTATAGGTTTGATTTTTCTCATTTAGTAAAGATTCCCAGGATACCAAGAAAGCATAGCCAATCACAGCTTCAACAGATTCTTTAGGGCCAAAGGATTTCAAAAACAAAATGAAAGAGATAAACTATTTCAAGTGACATTATTATATATATAATATAAGTATACATAACATATATTTATATATAAATATGTATATAAATAAACAAGTGGACACACTTTAATAAGACCAAAGTCAAATCGACCTAGAGAACTCACCTTGAAAGAGATCCAACCCCCAATATGGTGCAAGGGACTGCACTCACCCCACTATCTGAAGACCCTCCTGAAGGCCCCAGTGTGAACATCTTTACCCATACGGGGTGGGGGTGTTCTCAGGTCCTATCCCTCCCAGCCTGAGCCCAGCTTATTCTTGGTTGTGGCATATTCCTGTCCAGCCCTGGGAAGGAGCTATGGTTGTCCTGGGTTGGGTATAAGTCTCATAAACATATGGATATCTGAATGCAAAGCCACGGTGTTTAAAGATTCAGGAGCCCTGGCTGGTGTGGCTCAGTTGGTTGGAGCATCCTCCCATAAACCAAAAGGTCTCAGGTTTGATTCCTGGTCAGGGTACATGCCTGGGTTGTGGGCTAGGTCCCCAGTTGGGGCGCATAGTAGGCAACCGATCAATCTTTTGCTTTTAAGTACCTTCTACTCTCACGCCTCTTCTGCTGCAGTCATTCACAATTCCTGCCTGGACCCTTTGGAATCTGAGTTTGCAGACTCTGGCACAGGTGAAGGACAGAACATGCTTTCTTCTCAGCTACAGTGCATTCAACCCTTCTTGCTCTCCGATGCCTGTAGTTTCCAGACTTCCCGGCAGAGGGAGACACTACTCCATTCCCAAGACCACCAAAGGGGTCTTCCCAGGGACAATACAATCTTGCACTATCTGCCCAGGCACAAAGGTCTCTTAGCTGGACTAGAATCCCCCTCAGGCCTCCCTTTCCCCTGTTTCTATCTCCAACAGCCCCCCAATTTCCCATTTTGACTGAGCCCTGTCCACCCTGAGTGCCCTCTCCACTCCTTGCAGGGACTGGCCCCTTTTGAATGGGACTAGGGGGAGGCTTTATCCTAGTCTGGGGCCTGGGATTGAGAAATTGCCTGAGGGAGCCATGTAAAGAAAACCATGTAGCTGGGTGAACATCCTTGCCTTCCTGTCCCTCTCTGCTGAGAAGTGGGGGGTGGGGGTCTATTCTCCCTGCCCCCAGCAGACAGCCCCCAGCAAAGCCTTGACCTCCAAACCCCCTTTCCATGTCCTGTACTCCACCCTCCTGATAGTACCCTCTCCATGGCCTGGTCCCCACGGCTCTCCTCCCCACCCCTGTGGTGGTGTTGGGGGTCGCCTGGAGTCCATCTGGTGGCCAGCACAGAGCCACTCTTTCCTGGCCCTGCCCCTCCCCATGACCCCAATCCTCCGCCAGCCACTCAAAGGCGCCTTGTTCTACATCCAGCCCCCAAACAAAAGTCTCTCTGTCTAAAAAGGCGGAATTGGGGGGGAGGGTGCACCCCAACAGGGACCATGTGGGGGCCTGCACAGACCCCAGCCGGAAGGAATGCCATGAGGAGGAGGAGGGGCAGGAGAGGGAGGAAGGAAGGGAAAGGAGCCATGCACAGTGCAGTGGGCCTTATCCAGAGTGGGAGGCAGCCCCCCATCCCAAGGCCCACTGTGAAGTCCCAGGCCCCTAGCCCTCCTGGGAAGACCTGGGCTAGGAAGGTCTGGCCTAGTGCTCAGAAGCCAGTTCCCAGTCTCTCTAGGGCAAGATGAACATGACAGGGCAGGGGTCGTGGTCTAAGGCGTAACAGCCCCCCACCCCCCATGTTAGGACCTTGGGCAAGTCAGCATCTTCTGTTGACCCTCAAACCAAGTCCACAGCAACAAGTAGCTTTGAGGAAGACATTAGATCTCCCATAATTGCCGCCAATCCCTCCTCCAAGCACAACACACAAGCTAAGTAAAAGAAATTAGGATATTACACCTGTGTATAGCCCTCCCCCACTGGTCCACCAGACTGCCAGATGCTGGGCCTTCTTCCTCCCAGATCCTTTTCTAAGGGGCAGGAGACTGGAGGAAGCCCCCTCCTCTAATGTCAGGGATGAGGGGTGAGTTCCAGTCCATCTTATTCTACTGGACCTCACCTGAGGCTGCTGTGACCTTGGACCCCAGGGAGCTTCCTGTCACTAGTGGGGGTGGTGGCAGGAGCTATCTCTTTAAGAGTAGGAATGAGATGAGAGCCCCTGTGCTTTAGGGAGTCTGACTTGTTCTTTACCTGCCCAGCTTTGCCCAGGTTTGCTTAGGGCGTGGCAACTGCCAATAAAGGTAGGACTCAGGCGGAACCTGGAACCTCCACACAGCCTGGGGAGACACACAGGTGAGAGCTGGGGCCCCTTCCCTCCACTGCTCCCTATTAAGACCCTAGAACCTTCCCCCTTCAAGGTGCTTTTCTGGGGGGGTTGGCAGGAGATTAGTGAAAGCCCCTAATGAGATCCTCCTCCCA
Source organism: Pteronotus mesoamericanus (assembly GCF_021234165.1). Lineage (NCBI taxonomy): Eukaryota > Metazoa > Chordata > Mammalia > Chiroptera > Mormoopidae > Pteronotus > Pteronotus mesoamericanus. The sequence goes on from NW_026555307.1 coordinate 6,417,921, forward strand.
TCATTCTCCTCTCAGGGGCTGGGTGAGCCAGCTGGGGTGAGGATAACCATGCCTCCCCAGGTGGGACTGAGGTACGTGGAGTACCAGGTGGTAAACAGAAGTAGGTTGGGGGTACCTGGGTGAATGGAAGTATCTAAGTGTACCATAGGTGGTTGAGGGTATGAGAGTAGACGGTGGGGGGGTGATTGATAGACTTTGAGTGTCTAGGGAGTGGGGTCCTGTGGATCTCAGAGAAGGTGGCTGCTAAGGGTGTATAAAATGCGGAGTTGATTTCAGGCATGGGGGAGTCACTCTGAATGACCGAAAGTCCTGGCCACCGTCATGGAGGGACAGAGGGGAGAGCAGAGGGCAGGTGGCAGAGACAGGAGCGGAAAGGGGTGGGCAGAGCCTCCTCCTGCAAGCTGCCTTCCTCTCCAAGCCTCACACCAACTGCAGTCAGTTTGGGAGTAGATCGGGCCTTTTCCAACAAGGGCCTGACAGGAAAAGAGGACGGCAGACTAGCCCTCCGCAGCCTGCCCCACGGGGAGAGCCAGGCTGGAAATGTGCAGGGGCTGGGCACAGCTGATCCAGCCATTAGTTTCCCCTGAGCTGGGGGTGCTGGGTGATGCCCCAGAGAGGGGGAGTAACAAAGGCCTCCCAGTGGGCAGTGGACTTGGAGGATCCCATGGAAAGAGGCTTAAGAGCTGCAACTGTGAGTTTCGGGTAACAGAGTATAGCGCATTAAGCTTAGTTTACAGGGGTTACTGGGTTGCAACAGCAACGTGGGCTAATCATAGTGCCAACTTCATCTGGCTGTGAAGATTATGTGCGTGAGTAAGTGCACAAAGCTGAGACCAGCGCCTGCCGTGTGTCGAACATTCAATAAGCCCAAGCTCTGTTGCTGGTACTAGTATAGTCACAGGGTGACAAAGCCTCACGAGACAGGTTTCAACAACAGCAGAGCTTCTACAGGCCTCGGCCCAGAGCCTTTGGGCTATTGGGCCCAGTCCAGATCACCCCCAAATTCCGTGGATTTCTAAACACCCTAATAATGCTCCCCCGAACTACAGGCCCTCTTCCTGAAACAGAAAGCAACTCGGGTGGGTGTTGTGCGGAAGGAACAGGAGAGAGACGTGGGGGGTGTTCTTTCCACCTGTGGACAGGAGTAGCCACAAGGACACAGAGGGGACTGTCAAATGGGCTTTATTTTTTATAGATTTTATTTATTTTTAGAAAGAGGGGAAAGGAGGGAGAAAGAAAGGAAAATATACATTGATGTGCCAGAAATACATTGATCAGCTGCCTCTCACATGCCCCCAGCCGGGGACCTGGCCCACAACCCAGGCATGCTCCCTCACGGGGAGTCCAACTGGCAACCTTTTGAGCCACAGGCCGGTGCTTGGTCCACTGAGCCACACTAGCCAGGGCTCAAATGGGCTTTTTTACCAGGGTTGGGGAAGATATATGTTTTCCCATCATTAAATGGAGTATATAACAAATGACCTCCAGGGCTGTTGGGAATTAAATGAGTGAAAACCCAGCGGGGTCATTTGGCAGTGCCCAGTGCAGGGTGGGTCAGAGTAAATATAAGCTCTTGCTATCAAGATTATGACAACATATGCTTGTGGCCATGGGGCAGGGGCAGGGAGAGGGCAGAGGAGTGAGGTGCTGAGGATCTAGGAGGATGCACAGAGACCGAGTGCTTACCCCAGGCACAGATGGTAGTGAAAAGATAGACTAAACCTAGACCAGGAGAGGACAGAGGGGTCCTCTTCACGCTGGGCAAGGCTCCCTGGGGAAGGAGGAAGAGTTTGTTGCCAGGAGGAGCTCAGCAGGAGTGGGGCTGGGCTGGGAGCAGGGCCTGGGACTGGGGTAGAAACAGAGCCGGGTACTGAGGTGGGATGGGCAGAGGTGGGGCAGAACTGTGGGTCAGGGGTCAGGGTGACACAAAAGATGGGGCTGTGACTACAGCCAGGCCAATTCTTCTCCCAAGCCTGCCCTCTCACCACCCCAGCCTGTACTCTCTCCCCCACACCCTATCCTGAGCAGCCTGATGTCTGCAAAGTCTAGGCAAGGCGGACAGGCTCCAAGCTGTCTATGGGAGACACTCCCAGGAACCGGGCCTCCTGCCACCTGGCTTCTAACACCACATTTCCCAAAACACCCCAAGGCCCTGAGAAGTCCTTCCTGAGTGAGGGACAGCTGCTGTGGAGCCAGGCCCGGTTTAAATCTTGCTTCTGGCAAGACACCTATCAGAGCCTTGGTTTCCCAATCTGTAAAATGGGGTTAACTGTAGGCAGCTTCTCCCTCTTTTGGTTGCCCGGACTTCAAACCTTAATTCCATGCCCACTGAATTATTATTGCTACTCCCTCTGAGTTCTCACCTAGTCCCCTCTATCTACACTTTTTGGCTCCTTGTCTCTCAGCATTCAGGGCCAGCCTTTCTGCCCTGTGGCAAGCTGTATACCCTGGGTGGGGGGTGGAGTAGGGGGGGATTGGGAACCAGCAGCCCTGGTGGCATCCCTGCTAAAGCTGGGCCTTCCCCTACCTCCCTCCAGGCCAGCACTCCATCATGCAGCACGTGGCCCTGAGCCTGCTCATCTTCCTGGCAGGTGAGTGCTGTCCCCTGAAATGCCTTTCCCCCGAAGCCTTCAGCTGAGTGGCAGGCAAGCCTGTGTCTCTCTTGTGTTTTCTGCCTCCCCTGTGACTTGGGGACTGTCAGGATAGCACCTCCTTGTGGGAAGAAGTGTCACACTGATGATTTCAAAAAAACACAAAGGGAGAACCTCTCAAAGCAGCAGCTAAACTGGTTAGAAAAGTCCAGTCTTGATGTCTCATTGACGACGTCAGGGAAAAGGTTCAGCCTTGTACTGTGTCTTTCACTCCTCCCTAGCACTTTATTACAAGAGGTAACCGGGAGCTTAGAGGTTATGTAACAAGTTACCAATCGTGCCTCCCTTTCCTTATCTGTAAAAATTAGGATAATAATAGCACTTACGTATAGGCTCACTGTGATGATTAAATGAGTTGGTATTTGGAAAGCACTTAGAACAGTACCGGTACTGAGTAAGCACTATGCGTTTGTCCTTTAAAAATGATTTAAAATTAATGATCTCCCTTTAACCAAGAAAGAGCAGAGCTCAGGCCCAGAGGGTCAGGCAGCCCACTGTTTCTAGACAGAATCCCAGTTCTTTTCTTTCATTGTATTTGTTTTTATCTGTTACATCAGGCAAGACTTGTATTCGATTTAGCATAGTAATAGAACAATGCATTTTCAAATAAAGCATATTAAGTTTATAATTAGTAAATTGCTTTAAAGGGCAGTGGTGAGCAAACATCAGAACAGGCAGAAGAGGGAGATGAGCTCTGAGAATGATGGGGCACTGACACCATCTGTCATGTGGACAGGAACATTGCCTTATTTCTGGAGGAGGCGTGGATTAGCCAGGTGTCTGGAACATTCAGCCAAAGGGTGGCCAAAAGCCATCCAGATTAAAACCTATTTCAGGTGTGAAAATGCTGGTGTGGCTCTCAGGAGTGGGGCTGAGGATCCACACTCCGAGATGGGACATGCTGAGGCAGCTAGTTTGGGGCTGGACCCCTGCACCCTCAGGAGGCAGGGAACTGTCCATGAGGGGACCTTATCCCTGAGGCTCCGTGGCCCAACCTGCCAGTTTCACTGAGGCCAGGACCATCATCTCTCCTTCCCCGGTTCTCCCACCAGGCCTGCCTGCCCTGGAGGCCAACGACCCAGAAGGTAAGTCAGACTGTACTCTTCTACCAGTCCCACCTCAACATTCTCCCCCTCGAACCCCTCCATCCCTGGACCCCTGGAACAGCTATTGTTCTGGATTCATGTTCTTTTTTTCTTTCCTTTCAGACAAAGACAGTCCTTTTTACTATGGTAAGAGCGGGTGCCCCTCCCTTTGCTCCTCATACCATTTTGCACCAAGGGTCCCACAGAGAGTTGGATGAGGGTCTGATGTGGGTGAAAAAGGGGCAAGGATAGGATTGGACTGGGATATTGACCAGTAAATACAGTGAACTAAGGGAACAAGATGTGCCAGCCCAGCCCTCGGGAAGATTCATGACTATCTGGCAAGGGCAGTTTACAAGAAGCAAGGAGAGTTCATAAGAAGCCATTGCTATGGTTCAAATCAAGTCTTCTGGGAGAGACACTGACTTGAGGAAACTTCCTGGAATGGCTGAGCTATTTGATCCAAATCTTTCTGTGGGCTCCAGTTTCCACATGATCTGCTCTATGTCACCCCTCTGCCCTCACTCCCCTTTCTCCGCCCCACTGCTTCTGCTTAGGCCACAATGGTCTCTCAGCTATTGTTCATACTCAGCAGACACATTCCCAGCCTCTGGACTTTCATATCTTCTGATCCCTCTGCCTGGAACACTTTCTTCCACAAGCTGTCGGGCTCCCTCCTTCACCTTCTCCTTATGTCTCTGCTCAAGTGGGGCCCCTCAGAAAGGCCTTTCCTGACCACTCTCCCTAAAAGAGTTGCCATCTGACTTTCTCTTCCTTGGCTCTGCTTGTTTGTCTTCAGACCACTTCTCTGCACCTGATCCTACATTAAATCTGTTACTTGCTTGTGTGTTAACTAAATGTGAGCAAAGGAGGGCTAAGATTTGTTACCCGAACTGCTCTGTCCCCAGCACATCATAGGTACACAATGTATCTTTGGATGAGGGCTTGAATAGGGAGGACACGGGCTGGCATTGAGGGCCCCCTCTGGGTTTCTCCTAGACTGGCACAGCCTCCGGGTCGGCGGGCTCATCTGTGCGGGGGTTCTATGCGCCATCGGCATCATCGTCCTCATGAGTGAGTGGAAGAACAGGCAGGGGAGTGGGGCAGGGCACTGCTGTGGGACCCCTCTCTTGACTGTTCCCCTTTCCTCAACAGGTGGGAAATGCAAATGCAAGTTCAACCAGAAGCCCAGGTGAGATGGGTTCCCTGTGTGTGTGTGTGCCTCATGCTGGACAGACAGCTTTCAAGGGTGAAAGAAATCTCACAGAAAGAGGCCAGGCCTCCAGGCTCTGCCCTGGAGGATTCCTGACACTAAGACTTCCTAGGTTTATTCTTTAGAGCTGAAAATCCTCACAGGGCCCCACATCTTGAAATGCTTTGGACCCCAGGGTGGTACAACCCTACAATGGAAAAATAGCCAGGAAGCTAGGCTGGGGAAAGCAGAGAATCTTCTAGTCTTGAGGGAGAGGACAAGCGGTGGATACAGATCTCACCACTTTTCTTTTCTCAGCCACCGACCAGGGGACACCTCTCTTGTCACTCCAGGTAAGATATGGACAGATGGGGCTGAGGGGAACATAGGATGTGAGGTGTATGTGTACGTATGCACATGCCCTGGGGAGAAAGAACTCCATCCATTCTCACAAGCTGACCCCATCACCTCTCCCAGGCTCTGCCCACAGCTGTTGAGGACGGCTCCGCAAAAGAGCGCAGAGGGCCTCTCTCTCCCTACATCCTGATTCTGCACAGGAACCCCACTCCAGGATGGAATTCTCCCTCCTCTCCTCAGAATGCCTTGCCGGGCCTCATTTCATTTCTCACTGGAGGGGTCTCTTTGTTCAATTTTTTAATCTAAAATGATCTTCCTCCTGCTCAAGCAGTCTTGAAACTCCTTATGCGTGCTTTGGAGTAGGATTTGGGGTGTGGGGCCGAAGATAGGCATGCACTGGAGCCTGCTACAGAAGCTGGCAGCTGAGTTTCTTTGTTAGGAAGAGCCCAACGGCCTATTCCCTCATGACCTGCTGAATGGCATGGGGTCTGTTCTCTACCTCCATGGTCATGGGAGCCACATGTTTAATTGAGAATTTCTAGTGTTCAGATAGGGGACATTCTGAGAGTGAAAGGGAGCTGTAGCCAGAAGAAATGCTAGGACATTCAGGTGGACATTGGGATCATACTACCGTGACATGAGTTACCAGGTAGCCTATGATTACAGTAGTGAGACTGCTGTAATCCTTCCACTCACTGCTGAGACCCCACTTTATTGCAGAAGGCTCTTCCTAACACCCAAATGTCCCTGTGAGACATTTAAATAATTGTCCATAATAACCCTTGTAATATATGATGACAGCCATATGATATGAGACCCTCCAATGAGCCTCAGACTCCCTTGAGACTCCCCAAAACCCAGTAAGACCTCCAAATGTCCCCAAGAGCCACTCTTTAAAATGTCTAAAACCCTTCAAAACACTCAAAAAGAGACCCCAAGAAGGGACCCACAATAAACTTGTGGCCTATCCCCTGATACTGCCCTTATATCCCTCGAACATTCCATGAGCCCCCCATAATCATGACCCACGCTCCTTAGACAACTCCGAAGGCTCACTCTTGGGACCTCGCATTCCATAACACTGCTCCTGGGACACTGCCCCCCACCCATATCATTCAGGAGACACTCTCCCAATGATCCCACAACAACCGGTGGGGTGGGTGCACAGCGCATTTATTGAGTTTAGACACTTTCTGCCTTCACCCCTGTCACCCACTGGAAAAGGGCACCCGAGGTTCCCCACAACAACTCTCGCTTTTCCTCCCATTCTCCTCTGCGAGCATGAGGACGCCAGGCTGTTTCCGCCTTAGCAGCAGGCATGCGCACAAGCAGCAGAGGAAGTTAGCAAGCCCAGCAGGAAAACCTGCCCAGCAACTGATGACGTCATGGAGGGATGCACTAAAAGCGATTGGCCAGATTGAGAAGAAAGCTATCTCCTCCTGAGTACTTGCACAGGGAGCAGGGAGGGTGTTTTGAGGGGAGGGAGCTCTGTACGTTACCCCTACCATGACTCTGGATTCTGCTTCCATGCCCCAGCCTGAGCTCCCATATCACCCTTGGTGGGGGGCATTTGCCCCCAGAAAAGATGTTGCTTTAGACTAGGAGGACAGCTCTTGCCTTGAACTTGGGCTGTGGCCAGTATTTCACAGGACCAACCATAATCCCAAGTGGGGCCAGGAGGTCAATCAAGAGCCTGTCCAGAGGCCTAAGATTTCCCATGCCAGCCCCCTCACTAACCATGTCCAGGGTCCCATCCACAGTCAGGCACTGAGGTCTAATTCGTGAAGCTGGTAGATCTGTGTGGGGCCCTTAAAGCAAGCAGCAAAGAGGAAGTGTCTGCCAGCCATGGTGATGTGGGCAAAGGCCCGGGGGGCCACCAAAGCTGGGGGCCCCAGCTCCTGCAAAGGTTCCAGGAGTCCCTTGTCAGGATCAAGGCGGAAGACCTGGCTGAAGGCAAAGTCACTGCCCAGGATAGCCAGCTGATCCCTGGCGATGAGCAGTGGCTGGAAGACATGGGCACCACGTGATGGAAGTTGCTGCAGCAGGCGAAACATGGAGCCATCCCAGCGCATGACCTGTGAAGTGTGGTGGCAAGTTAGGGCCTGGAGTCCAGGAGGTCCAGGCCTGCCAGTAGTCTTCTAGGTTTTAGGAGACTTGGAAATGCTTATAAACAGAGGCCTGTCGGTTCCCCAAACTCCTGCAGCTTTCTTATCTTAATCATTGTCTCCACCCAGCTGCTGAGACCACATTCTTGGCGCTTCTCTCTCCCACACACCCCACATAGAATCCATCAGTAATGGAAATCTGTCAGTTTTGGCTACTATGGTATATATTGTTGCCATCTCCTCTGGCTGCTCTCTGACCCAGCTACAGTCACCTCTTCCCTGGTTACCCTATTCCTGTCCTTGTGCCCAGTCTGCTTCCTACCCAGACACTCTATGGACATCTGAGTCAGATCAGTGCCTTCTAGGCTCAGACTCTCCCCTTGGCAATTCCTTACTGTGAAAAGATAGTGCTGGAGGGTGTGGGCATCAGCCCTGGGGGTTCAGAGTGCGGTGATGTGGTCAAATGGAGTGAACCAGAGTTACAGAGCCAGAGTTTAGGGGTAGAATCAGAATCTCCCGGGCCAGTGTCTATGTTGGGGGATAGGGAGTAGTTTAGGGTTAACAGTCCATGAGGGGTCACAGCCTTGAAGTCAGTGTTGGGGTGGGGTCAGATTCAAGGATCTGGTGGGGTTAGAGTTTGAAGATCAGACTGTGAGCCTGGGTCAGAGTTTAGAGGCCAGTGTGGAAGGTGGGGGTCAATGCTGAAAGACCAGCCCATATTGAATGGTCAGTGCTAAAAAGGCACCCCTTGAGTAGGAGTCAGGTGCAGGTCAGGAGTAGCTTGTGACCTCTGCTGCCCTTCCTACCTGGCTGGGTCCAGGCTTACCATGGAGTCCCCGATATAGCGTGTCAGGCACAGGAACACGTCCCCATTGGCCTGGAAGTGGCGTGTGGCATAGACGTCCTCAGCCTCAGGGATGTCTGTGCGCCTTTCAAAGCGGCCCCCAAACCAGTGGAAGAGCACCGGCCGCTGGGAGGCCGAGGCCAAGAGCAGATGAGGCCGGCCGTCCAGCTCAAGGGCCTCAGCATCTGTGTCCCGGTGCCAAGCATGGAGGCTCTGACGTGGGTAAAAGCCAAGCCCATCGCGGCACAGCAGTGTGGTGCTGCCTGCCTTGGAGGCATCGACCACCACGAAACAGGGCTGCCCATCTAGCCACAGGAGCTCGGCATCATTGGGGCGCAGCAGCCTCTTTGGGGCAAGGGCCTGAGTGGGGGCCAGGCGCAGGCCAGGGCTGGGCCGGGACCACAGCTGTGAGCCTCCCCACAGGCGAGCAGCCAGGATGAAGAGGCGCAGGCCCAACACCAGCGGCTTGCAGGATACCACTGAGGGTGCTGTCGGGGAGTCAGAGAGCAAGAAGCAGGTCAGGCCAGCTGGGCAGGGCAGGCCTGGGGGCAGGCTGCTGAGCAGGCAGGAGACAGGAATAGGGCTCACCAGACAGCTCTTCCTCTGGCCGGAAGCGCTGCAGGCCGTAGTCCCAGGTGAGGATCAAGCAGCGGCCGGCAAAGGGCTGTGCCAGGATGACGTGGGGTTCCCCCTGGTATGAGAAAGGCTCCACACCCAGCGCCGACTCTCCAACCGTCTGGAACCAGGACAGCTCTGGGGGTGGCAGGAGAGAGTCAGGCAGACCCAGGGGACCCCAAGGTCCTCATCGCTGAGCCTTGGTTTGCTCATCTCTGAAATGAGGGCCATTATGGTATTCATCTTGTAAGGACATAGAGTGGAATATTTTTAATCTATAGCTGTATTAACTCAAAACAACATGGTAACACTTTATTTTTTAAGCTTCATGGCATTATTAAATACTTGCTTAGAAACAACTTGTTCGTCAATTCATTTAACTTCACAAAATCCCTATGAGGTACATTCCGTTATTATATCCACTTTACAGCTGTGGAAACTAAAGCTAAGAGACACAGGCAGCCAGTTGTCCAGCAAAATCCATCCTTCCCATCTTCCTGAAATAGGATTGGAGCTGGGCACGAATCTGTGCAGCTAGAGGCCACATTATCCCAGCATTCCCCAGCCCCCTCCCAAAGTTAGGTGTGGCCACGTCCAGACCAAGCTCCTAATGAAACAAAAGTAGAGTGGTGGTTGTAATGCCTGCCTCAAGTGTATGAAGGTGGCTCATCCTGGACTTGGTCTCCCTCCCCTTCTCCCCAAGAACAGGCAGATGGACCTGCCACAAGTTGGTGTCAACCATGAAAACCAGGACAACACCCAGAGGCTGCTCCACCTGCCTGGAGCGCACACCTCAGACCCTCTGTCTTCTTTAACTCATGGTATTTTGAACCTCTTTGTTACAACAGCTTAACCTTTATAATAACAAGTACCCAGGACACCCAGCATAGTGGTGGTAGAGCTGAGCAGTTGGCACTAGGTCACACTCTATGTGCTGGGCCCTGTTTCTAGATGCCAGGGTTGAAGTAATGACCTAGACCACCAAGGCTGCCCACCCAAAGGGGATCTTTTAAAATGTCCTTCAAATTATCACTCCCTGCTCAGAACCCACCATGGCTTCCCACAGCCCTCAGGTAGAAATCCACTCTCCTCTCTGTTGCTCTCAATGTCCTGTACTGTGAGGCTCCTGCACCTTTGACCTCATCCATATTCTTGCCTTCGCTAAGCCCCACCCCCAAAACCAGACCTGCCTTCCTCTGATCCTCAAGCATGACAACTCTCTGCTGCCTCAGGGCCATTGCACATCAGTCCCCTTGCTCTACAACTCTCTTCCCCTATACTTCCTTTAGGTACATCCAGATCTAATGCCATCTCTTCAGAGAAGCCTTCTCAGACTCCCCATGTATGGTAGGAACCCCTTTAGTTTCCTTATCACCCCCTGTGTTTACCATGACAGGTAGCATACATTTATTTGTGCAATGTTTTATTTAATGTCTTTCTCCCCACCCCATGCCCAGGACTGTGAGGCCAAGGCCAAGAGCTATCCTGGTCACCCTTGTGTGCCCACTGCCTCTCACTGGGCTGGGCACAGAGTGGACCTTGGTGAACATCTGCTGAATATATTAATAAAGAATGATGCTTAAGTTAAATACTTTTGTTCTATGAGTCCCGTGAACCTAAAATATGTCACACTTATATGATGATGATGATAATAGTTATTATATTAATAGCCTTCAAATTTGAGCTCAAATGTCCACTCCTTCAGGAGTGTGTGGCCCTCGCTCTGGCTTTGGACTCCCACAGCCCTGCAGACTGCCCACCTCCCAGCCCTGACCACTCTGTGCCACCCCCACCCCGGCCCTGATCATTCTGAGCCATCAATCTCTGGTTTCCTCTGGACTGTGGACTCTGTGGGGGCTAGACCTAGGACTGTCTTCCTCACTGCTGTGCTCTCCACATTGTCGAGTACACATAACAGCACCAAAATACATTTATGAAAAAGTGAAATCATCATAGGACGCATTTTAGAAGTGGCTATTTTTATATTAATAACAGCAATAACAAGAGTGAGCATTTATAAAGGTCTCCCACCCCAGGCCCTGTGCCAAATGCTGTGCAGTTGTGGACAATCACTGAATTCTCACAGCAATCCTATGTCACTTTTTATTACATCCATTTTACAGATGAGGAAACTGAGGTTCAGGGACATGATGCTGTATGCTCAGACTCACAGCCAGGAAATGACAGGAAGCAAGAAGTGAGGTGAACACCTCAGCCCTTGCTGCTGTGCCCCTGATCTCCCACCTTCTTCTGGGAACCCCTGCTGTCCCCCTGACCCCACAGGGAAAGCCCCCCACCTATGGCTCTGCACTTGAACGTCTTGGGGTCGAGGTGACGGAGCTGCATGTGGGCCAGGGCGGCAGGGCTGGCACAGGCCCCAGTACCCACGCTGGCGTTCACGCTGGGCATCCACTGCAGCAGCCAGAGGACACGGCAGTCACACTGGAACGGGTTCCCTCGGAGGTCCCTGGAGCAAGAGACCGGGGAGGGGCTGCGACCTGGCTTCCACCCTTTGGAAGCCACGCTCTCCACCTGCTCCCCAGGCAAGCGTTCAGGATGGAGCCCCACAGGTGGTGTGAAAAACATGAACCAAATCAGCTGTACTCATTGTGCCCCCCAAAAGTGGTCACAGATATCCCCTCCCTTCTCAAATATTCACACCACAGCCACCCAGCCTCCTTGAGTCTCACACATGAGTCAGGGTCTCCAAGCCTCGGAACAGGAATCTGGGGAGGGTCTCAAGATGGTTATTGGCCAGGCTCCTGGTGGAAGGAGAGAAAGAGGAGGGACTGTCAGCAGCTACCAGGACATCGTGTGCCTGGGTGGTGGGGTGTGGGGTGCCTATCAGGGTGAGCTGGGGCAGGAGGAGTGAGGGTTTGGAGGCACGTACAGGTGTGTGAGTGAGCGAAGTCCTCTGAGAGCATTCTTAGAGATGGAACCAATCTCATTATCCTCGATGAAGCTGCAAATGGAAGGTGGGGGGAGGAGGAGACCCTCAGTTTCTTGCTGTGGTTCCACAGTCTTTAGGGGAACTCACTCCCTGGAAACCATATGCCACTGGAATGTGCTGAATTCTTCCCCTACACTTGGCATAATCCCAAGGGAAACCTCCCCAAAACCTTCTCACTGAGGTCTCAGCCTACAGTCCTGGGAGCCAAGAGCCCGACCCTGTGGCCATTGCCAGCCTCACACTGAGCACTGCCACCACCATAGCCACCAATGCCACTGTGCTCACCAATACCAGCACTAGCACTGGCTTCACCACCAATACCTTCACTGTTATCCACTCTGACCAATACCCATGCCTCTACCTTTGCCATCAACCCCAGTACTAATAAGCGCCATTATCACCAACACCATACTGTGCCACCACTGTCACCAACATGGCCATACTCCTCATCAACACCAACACCACCGCCTGCTCCCATCGTCAACACCAGCACCGACTCTATCGTTATCAACCCTGACATCAGCAACACTAACAGCCTCACCAACAACACAGCCCTCATGGTCATTACCAAATGACTGCCAGCATCATCATCAGCACTGCCACCATTATCACAAGCACCAGCACTAGCACCGGCATTGCCAACACCAACATCAATGTTATCCCCAATACGCTCCTCCTCGCCCACCCCTAGCACCACTACTGCCACAAGTTTTACACATACCAACACCTCCACCATCACCACCAAGCCCAGTGCCAACCACATTTTCATTACACCAACACTAATATCTTACTCACAGCCATCATCCATACCAACGCCAATACTAATACTGGAATTACCAATGTCTACAACCCTGATAATTATCCCTACCACCAACCCCTCAAACTTTATCATCAGTATCGCCAACAACACCGTCACCATTGGGTCTGCCATTTTTATCAACATCATCTCCGCTCCACTATTTTCAATAATGTCACCACTTCCTTGTGAGCAGCTGTAGCAGCAGCAGCAAGATCGTCATCATTACCATCCTCATCAGCACTAACATCAACACCATCACCAACATGGTCATACTATTGTCACCACCACCACCATCACCACCATCATTACCATCACTAACTCAGAGTTGTTTCCTGTTAATTTGAAACATTTCCCATCTCTGGCCTCTTTGCACCCTCCCTGGGCTTCCATAAGTCAGGTAGGGCCAGAAACAGTCTCGGGTTATCCAGGCTCTTTGTGGGTCTTCACGCATAGAGCGGTGAGGTGAGCAGGCTGAGATTACACAGCTGAGCGCGGGCCCTGACCCCACCCAAGAGGCTAGGCCCCTTGCCCCTCAAGGAGGGACTGACCCTGATCCAGACACTTCCTCCCCAGGACAACAAGCCCCTGCCTCCCCCTACTCTGGGAGCCACAGAGGGGCCCCTCCTTCCTCTCTCAGGTCCCCATTCTGGCCCCACCCCCTGTCCTCACTCACAGATACTGCAGGTGGGATAGGCCCGCAAATGCATCGTCCTCAATCACGGAGAAGATGTTGAATGTGAGGAGGCTGGCAAGGGAGCAAGAAAGAAAATTGTCCAGAGTTGCTGCCCTCTACCTGACATTTTAATCTGGCCCCCACCCTCAGCCCACCTGGGCATGGTCTCACACACGCACACACACATGCATGCATGCGATGTGAGTATATGTGTGTATACAAATGCTTTCACAGACATACATATATGTGTGCACAGAGCCCTACATGTATGTGCATGAACACCCGCTCCCTTGAGCTAGTTGTTAGCTCTGCTGGGCCCCACTCACAGCAGGTGCAGCGATGGCACCCTCAGGAAGCTGCCGGTCTTCAGCTGGGTGGCTCCAGTCCTAACAAGTGAGCTGGGGACATGGGCAATGGTGGGTGAGGAGGAAAACACTCCAACATTTCAGTGTCATCCCAGAGCTGCCTCCTGTCTGGGGGACCCTGGCATGCTACCCTGGCCCTGAGTGTATTTTCCCTACATCCCAGGGAGACAGACATTTGCCCTCCTCGCTTGGCAAGGATCCTGGCAGCACTCAGCCACCCCTCTGAACCCCAGCTATCCCTTCTCCTGGGCCCCTAATGCTGCTGCTGCCCTTTGGAATTTCCCTTCTGCTCTCTTTCAAATGCCAGCAGTCCCCTTTTGGAGCAACATCCTTTGCTGCCCACCTCCCAAGATCCTGACAGACCCCTTCGTGGCCTCTCTCCTTAAACCCTGGGGTCCCGGAACTCCCATCCCCACCCTCAGGCCCCCAAAGGCCCTGACACTCACAGTGACAGCAGGGTCGGGGAGAAGCTCTCAGGCAGGTCCGGGGAACCTTCACACAGGGCACTGTCTTTGGAGCAGGAGCAGCTCAGAGGACACTTTCCCTTTGGGGGTCTCCAGGCCACCCCAGCCCCTGCCTCAGTCAGCAGTAGCAGCAGCAGCAACAAAATGCCTGCCCCTCCCATGCCCCCCTCACCCCTGCTGAGACACCAGCTTCTTTCTGCCCACCCAGTTCTGCCACTACATCTCACATGCCAGGCACCCCTCCATTCTGCCAGCTGGCACACTCTGCCCTGGCTCCTGTCTTCTCTTTCTGTTCCTTCTTTCAGCCTGTCTTTCTCCCTGTATCTCTTTGGAGTCTAATTTTCTGTTTAGTTCTCTTTCCTTCTCTCTCTCTCTCTCTCCCCCCCCCCACCCCCCTCTGACTCAGTGAGTTCGTCTATTTCCCACTCTATCTCTGTTTCTATTTCTGCCTTTGTCCCTTTTTCTGTCTCTATTTCTCTGTCTGTCTCTCAGTCTGTCAGCCTCTCTGTAGTGTGTGTGTCTCCCTCTGTCTTTATTTCTCGTCTCCCAACCCCCCTTTCCAGCTCTCTGTATGTTTCTTCCCCTCCTCCCACACCCCTTCTCCCTGGAGGTTTGGGAAAGGGACTCAATGGGCACCGAGTGCGCCCAAAACGCCGGGTAAGAATGAGGAGGGGGGTCAGAGGCCATAGGAAGAGCAGCGCTGTGGAAGGGACTGGATGGCCCCATGGGAGGGGAGGAGCCACCAAGGGCTGAAGCTGCCCTGGCCACTCCCAGCTAACCCCCTACCCAGATCCCCCACTCAGGGAGTGAGGAGGATGTCACCAGGGTGGGGAACAGATGGCTCTGCAGGCAGGAAGGGGCTGGAAGGAGAGACCACTTGTGGGCTGGAGTCATCCTAGTCACTCCCAAACAGCCCCTACCCGGGCACCGGACCCTGCTTGTAGTGCTGTCAACAGGCTTGGAGGGGCCAGCTCAGGTCCAGCTGCTCCCTCTGGTGGCCACACTAGGCAGGCGCTAACCTGCTCCAAACCCACCTCTCTTGCCAGTTCAAAATTAACCCCTTGAGTGTCCACCACCCACTGGGAGTAGGGAGTCAACCCAAGAAAAAAAGTGATAACACCACCGCCTTCTACAGCACTGACTCTGGGCCATGTCCTGTCCTGAAGGGTAATCTATTAGCTCCTCTGACCCCTCCACAGCCTTCCAGGGTTGATACTATTTTATGGTTATTTTACAGAGGGACATACTGAGGACAAAAGTCAGGTAATTTGAGGTCTAGATTACCTAGAAAGGGCAGAGCTAAGACTGGAGCCCAAGCACCAGCTTCCCATTCACGCCTGCTGACAGCACCACAAGCAGGATCCTGTGCCCGGGGTAGGGGCTGTCTGGGAGCGATTAGAGTGACTCCACATGGTTTTGCATTTTTTCTTTAGAAATAAGAACACATAAATAATGGTTGTTTTTATTTGGACTAAGCTTTTAGCAATTTGGATAGATTCTCTTAATTAAATAAGAACAATAAACAAATGGCACTTTTTACCAAACCCAAAATAGTAGTAATAATACTTACTGAGCACTTACTGTGTGCCTGTCTCTATATGAATTTACTCAGTCCTCACAACAACTTCATGAGATAGGTAGAATTACTAATTCCCACTTTACAGATGGGGAAACTGAGGCACAAGGAATTTAAATAATGTTTCATGGCACTGGACACATCTTAACATAACCGCTCACCCTTGTCATTGAGCAAGAGACACAGCCTCTCTCTTCCTACTGTACACATCCAAAAAACCTGGGAAACAAAGGGCTACAAGTTCAGGCTGGGTCACACAAATCGGGGTTCCAGACCCAGTTCTGTGTGGATTTAGGCAAATCCTTCAGCCTCCCTGATCTTCAGTTTTCCCATCTGTCAAACAGGGAAATCATGGCGCCTACTTCCCAGGTGTGTAGAACACTCAGTGAGATAATGCACGCCGCGCTCCCAGCTTGAGGTGCAGTTTAGGGTGGACACCACACAGTGGTCAGTGGGCTTGGGGTGGACTCTGTACCCAAGTGTATGCCTGCATCCAAACAGCTCTGTGACTTGAGCAAGGCTCTCAGGTCTTGGTTACCTCAGCTATAAATGAGGGATGATGAATTCCTTAGAGGGTCTTTGAAAAGATAAAAAACTTAGTACTGGGGCACAGAGGGAATAGATAGGCCTAAATCCACACAGTATGCCCAGCCCGGCAAGGTTCTCACCCCAGTTTACAATGAGAAGGAGGACAAGGACGATAATAATAGTCACTTCCTGTGTGCCAGGCTTTGTTCTAAATGATTTATATGGATCATTTTAGATAATTATTGCAACCTCCCTGTAAGGTGAATACTATTATTATTTCCATTTTACAGAAGAAGAACCTGAGGCACAGAGAGGTTAAGCCATTTGCCCAACATCACACAGATAGAAAATAGCTAAACCACTGTACTCTGAAGCAGTTGGCCCTATGAGGGGAGGAAGTCGAGGATTAGCTAGAGCTGGTTAGGTGCCTCCCTCCTCACTCACCACTCCTCCCCAGTGCTGCATAAACATCAGAGTTATCATTAACCAGGGATTGCTGGCGACCTTGTGGTACAGGCCTGGGGGTGGGGACAGAGGCTGAGGGCCCAGACAGACAGGGCTGAAGGAGCCTTTCAAAGCCTCCTGAGTCCTCTGAGGCCATGTGCACTCATGTATGTGTGTGCCAGGGCGATGCCTGTGCCTGAATGTGAGCATGCGCATGGTGCCCTGCAGAACCTGAGGTCTGGTCCTGTTTCTGATCACTTTGACTGAAAGGGGGGCATTTTCTGCCCTAAGCCACCAGAAGGACCCTGGGAAAATTAGCTCCACTTTGCTCAGCCTGAGCTTGCTCTTTCCTAAAATGGAATTAATAATAAGGCAATGTCCGGTCAGAGACCTCTGAGCCTGGCCTGGGGTTACTTGTATGATCTCAGTGATTTCTCCATTTTATAGGATGGGAAACTAAGGCACAGAGACATCATATGGACTGCTCAAGTTCACACAATCAGGAGTGGCAGAGTCCAGACCTGACCCCAGATTTCTCTGTCACCCTCGCCTTGTGACATGGCCTGCTTATGAGGCTACAAACTGTGTTGTCCTCCAGGGGGCCCTAGAGGTCACATGAGCTCAGGGAAGGAGAAGTTCAGGGTTAAATACATGAACTCATGTTTGATGTAGTCAATATGCAAACAAAAGCATGTAGGACTGTATGTCTGTGATTGTGTGTCCAGCTGTGTGCTTGTTTGCCTATGCATGAGGTTGTGATCACAGGTGTGTGTGTCTGTCTTTGTGGTTGTCTGCTGTGTCTTTGACAGTGTTTCTGCTTCTCTGTGTGCCATGTAAATATATGTGTGTCAATGTACATGTGTACACAGGATTGTGGGCTTTCACATCTCTGAGACTGTATAGGAGTGCTGGCTGTGTACCTGTGTGCCTATGTCTTGAGTTTATTTATGTGTTGCATGTGTGTATTGGTGTGTTTCTGTAACACCATTTGTAAGGATGTCTTCATAAGAGTGTGTATCTTTGTGACCATTTATAAGAGGGGATCGTTGTGTGGCTGTGTCTTTAATTGTGCCCCAGTACAGGTATCCATCTGAATGAATATGAGTGTATGTTGTTTAGGCACACAAATGTGTTTGTCTTGTTTTTTTGTGACTGGTGTAAGTGGTGTTGGCTGTGTGTGTATTTGAGCTTCTCTCCGTGTTATTCTGTGTGTGTCTGACTCAGTGTGTGTGTATATATACATATATATGTATGTATTTGCATGCCTTTTTTGCCTATTTATCTGGGTCTGTGGGTTTCTGTGTGTGTGTCCACACATTCCTGGGGGACTTCACAGTCAGCAGTGGACAACACATACACACACTGAAATGTCCCCCAAACTTTCCTGTGGTGCTTGCTGACCAGGGCTCTAAAGAACACAGGGGTCAGGGGTCAGTGGGCTCCTCAACACTCAGTCTAGGTGACCTTAGGCCCTGACAGAGCCCAATTCCCAGGGAGCCCCACAGAAAATCACTGACACCTCCAAGCTCAGCTTAGAAGCTCTCTGAGGTGGGCCCAAGGCATGTGCACGCATGTGTGTGTGTATGTGCGTGCGCACACGCGTGTGTCTGCAATTCAGCCCTCTCTGCCAGCACCTCTTTTTTCCAGCTTTCCCCATGTGGCTATCTACTCTTCTTCCATCTGAGCGGAGAGAGTTAACCTAGCGGGCCAGGGCGGTCTGGGCTGGGGGCCGCCCCCTGGCCCCCCTCCAGCACCAGCTCCAGTTACAGCTGCTGGTTGGGGAGGGCATGGCTGGGGTGGGGCTGGGAGGGGAGACCGCTGGGGGCGGTGCATCCAGCTCTGGGCCAGGGGGTCCAAAGTGCTCTCCCGGTCACAGCTGGACTTGGGGGCCTGCTTCCATCAGGGGACAGCCTGATTGGGGTGAGCATCTCCCACCCCTCCCCTCCCGGCCTCACCCCTCATCTGGCTAGGCAGCCTATTTTGGGAGCAGGAGAGGCCAGCCCTGGCTTCCCAGGCAGGCCTGACCCAAGAGGAAGGGAGTATGGTTGGAACATTTGGGCTCCCCCAGGGGTAGGAGTGTGGGTGTAACCTCTTCCTTCCCTGCTGCCGCCCCTTGGCTGGGTGTGGGTTGTGGACATTCACATGTTGCGTCACTGTTTGGGGCACTGGAGGCCTAAATGAGCAGTAACTTGCGCCTGTCTGTGTCTCCACCCCATGTCCTAGTCCAACCAGAAGTGTGGGGAATGGGCGCTGTCCCCGTTTCAGCCCCAGTGTGTGTATTCGTGAGCATGTGCCCATGTGTGCATGTGTGTGTCCTTGCCCCTGGCATCTGTCTTTTATCTCATGTCACTCGCCTGGTGTTGTCCGCTTATGAAAGATGTCACCCAGAGGTGGGTGGAGAAAATATTTTTCCCTTTTCTCATTGTTTCCAGAAGAGGAGAAGGGGTGGCCTTTTCCCCGGCAGGGTTGTGCGTGACCCCGAGGAGGGGAAGGAAGGCTGTTGCCATGGTGGCCTGTGCAAGGCAAATTCCTCCAGAGTGAAGTGGGAGATATTTATACCCAGGGTCAGGCAGAGTGACTGTCAGCGGCCAGAGCAGGAGAGCTGGGATATTTCGGACACAGTGAGGCCGTGGTGTGGGCAGGTGGGCCCTTGGGCGTGTCCCACCTGTCTTGTCCTTTGCAGTATATCTGTCTGTCCATTTGGGTAGGATGAGGTCTCCTGCTCTCTGCTAGAATGGGTGTGAGGAATCTGTGGCCTTCTGTGGGGAGGCCCAGGCCTGCAGGAGATCCCTGTGGGCTATGTGTGTCTAACCCTTATCCTCGTATGGCTGCCATGTGACCCCCAATGTGTGCATTGTTTGGTGACACTGTGTCCGGTATAGCTGGAGGTGTCCCTGTTACTCAGGGTGGATGACTATGCTTTTGGAATTAAGTCTCAATTGTCTCTGACTTAACCCCTTGGGTTCAGGAAACAATCGTGGATGGGTGGGTGGACAAGGATATACATTTTCTCACCCTTGGTGTCCCCCAGGACAATGGCATCTCTCGACCACATCTTGGTTCTTTGTGTGGGTCTCCTTGCAATGACTAGCGCAGGTAAGTATGGGGAGACAGCCCATTACCCACCTCAGACCCAAGGGTGGCAAGAGTCAGGGAAACCCTGCAAGAGAACCAAGTTGGAGACTCTAGCCTAAACCGAGTCCGTTGGGACACCAAGAAATTGGGGTTTTGACATGGTGTCTAGTAACAGACTAATATTGGGGGGTGGGGGGAGGATGCCCAAGTTAAGTAAAGGGTAGAATGGTAGCTGGCTTCCCCAGAATGATGGAATCACAGGCAATGTGTAATGGTATGGGGAGCTGGAACAGTTGGGTGCCCCCTACCCAACCCAGAACAGTGCAGAGTGGGTAGCTAAGACCCAACAGAGGGTGGGTAGTCTGCTCAGGGTCCAACTGTTCTTCAGTTCTCAGCCCAGGTTGGTAGAGTCCCCAAAAGGGTCTCTTTATGATCCCAGGAAGCATCCAACCCCTGATCTCTCTTTCTCTTTCCAGAAGCTCCGAAGGAACACGACCCATTCACCTACGGTGAGGGAGGGAGGAGCATCTATCTTTGGGAATTGGGGTGGGGGGCTGGGTTTGCCTGTCTTGTCCTCATTCTCTCTCTCCCTCTCTCTCTCCCCCTCCCCCTCCCTCCCTCTTTTTGTGTGTCTCTCTGTCTCTTTATATGATCCCCCTCTGTCTCTCTGATTCTTTCTTTCTCTTTTTACCTCTCAGTATCTTATGGCCCATCCTCTGCTGCTTCCTGCTCTTTCTCCTTTCTCTGTCCCCCTCATCGTCTCCATCATCCTTTCTGCTCTCTTTTTATCTCTGTCCTCTCTGCACTGCCCACCTCCTCCCCTCCCTTCACTCTCATCTCCCTGGTCCACCTCCTCCCTCTTCCCATATATGCTCCTTCCTCTGATTGATCCTTCTCCTCCCCTCCTGCCCATCCTTCCTCCTTGCTCCCCCTCCTCCCCATCCTGCCCTTTTCCTATCCTTTCTCCTCCCCTTCGTGCCCTCACCCTCCTCCCTGCTCCCATAGACTATCAATCGCTGAGGATCGGAGGTCTTATCATCGCCGGGATTCTCTTCGTTCTGGGAATTCTTATCATCCTCAGTATGTGCCCCCACTGCCTGCAGCCCCGCTTCTGCCTGTTTTCACCCCCGCCCCGCCCCGCCCCGCCCCGCCCCGCCTCCAGCCCCGCCCTCGCCCCGCCTCCAGCCCCTCCCTGTTTCCACCCTCCGCGCGCCCAGTTCCTGCCCCGCCCAGACCCGCCCCATTCTGCCCCGCCCCTATTCCCACCCTCGACCCCCGCTCCCCCTTGGCCCGGCCCCTGTCTCCGCGGCCCCGCCCCTCACAAGCACCCGCTGGAACGAGAGCGCCCCTTGGTGACGGCCTAGAACGGACTCTTAGCCCTGTTTTCCCCTCACTACCTACTCAACAGGCAGAAGGTGCCGATGCAAATTCAACCAGCAGCAGAGGTAAGAGGCCTCCCAGCACTCATTCACCTACTGCCGCTCCTGCAGGGCTCTGAGGGTGCCGCCTGCAGTCCACCCGACCCGCAGCCAGAGCACGACCCTTCTGCAAATTTGTATTAAGCACCTACTACGTGCCAAGCCCCACGCGAGGTCCTGGGACGTAGCAATGAACTAACTGCCCTCTCTGCCCGGCTGAGCTCCCAGCCCAGTGGAGGCGGTGGCCGTAGGCTCCAACTGCTCCGCAAATAGAAAGTCACAAAGCGTGATGAGTCCTGTGAAAGAGCCGCGGCTAAATGAGATCAGCACTTGGTGGCCCAGATGAGCTCAGTCTTTTTGCTAGCTCTTTGATTCATCTTTAAATAAAAATTTAAAGCCCAGGAAAGGGATAAGTACCTCTTTCATGTTAAAACAATTATAGATGTTATCGTAAATAATAGCTAATATTTATTGGGCATGTCCCAGTTGCCAGATACCCTGAGTTAGATGCTGTTATTAACCTCATTCCACATATGAGGAAACCGAGGCACGGAGACGTAAATCACGTGCCCAAGACTGCTCCTCTAGGAGGGGAGGCCATGTCGAGGCCGCCTGCCCCTCGGGTCCGATTTGGCCGGCCTCCCCCGACGGCTCCCAGTCCCTTCCCCCGCGCTCCGGGAGGCGCGCGCGGGGGCGCGGGAGGCGCTCCTGTCACACTCTCGAAGGGCCCAGGGTTCTGACGCCCTGGCCGAGCCCGAGCGGCTCCTCGCCCACCTCGGCCTCGGGGTAACCCTTCTGTGAACCGAGCTCTGCATTAGGGGGACTTCTGGGAGTGGCTATTCCTCTCCTTTCCCAGCCCCAAGCCCCTCTACTTCTCTATTCCCAGAACTGGAGAACCTGATGAAGAGGAGGGAACTTTCCGCAGCTCCATCCGCCGTGAGTCTGGGAACATCTCGGGTGTTTCGGGGTGAGGGTTGGTTCCAAGACCCTGGTTCCTGGCCCACTCTGGGCGTGTGGAGGGCTGGATCCCAAACCGGACGGTGGAGAATTTCCCCGCCGCTCCCCCCTCCACAGGAACCGGGGTACCCGTCCTGACACCCGAACTCTCTGTGTTCCCCCTCAGGTCTGTCCACCCGCAGGCGGTAGAAACACGTGGCGCGATGGAACCCCGCCGGGCCCCGCAGCCCTGAGCAGGCTGGGGAAGGGAGGGGAGAGGAGCGGGGGTCGCGGGCTGCGGGGCTCTCCTGCTTGTCAGCCGTTTCACCCTCACAGGATTCCCGGCACCTGACGCCTCCCACCCACCACCCGCGCACCCACTGCCACCTGGACTGCCCTCTTCCCCAGCTCAGACCCCACCGGCTCCTCTCTGCCGCCCAGACTTCCAATAAAACGTGCTTTTCTCTCCTGACAGCATTTTGTGGATGTCAGTCCCTTGCCCGAAAGCCTGGGCAGGCACCCCCTTGGACCCGGCAGGGGGCGCCCCGCCCGTGGGGAAGGGGCGGGGACCGCGGCAATGGGCGGGGGCGGGGGTGGCCTGGACGGGGGCGGGCTCTCTGGGCCCCCATTGGCTACGGTCCCCCCCCCCACACCAGGGCTCCCCGATCTCCGCCAGACTTCAGTCCGTCAGGCTTCCAGCTGCTGTAGCCGCGCCTTCATCGCTTCGGCATCCGGCCGCCCCCTGCTCCAGCGCGGCATGGCGACCCCAACCCAGGCCCCCACGAAGGGTGAGCGTCGCCTGGGGAGAGGGCGCAGGGGGGCTCCGGGATCTTAGAGCTTCGGAGAGAGGATCTGGGGAGCTATCAGTAGTGGAAAGGGAGGGGAGTGGGGAAGAGGACGTCTTTTCCTCCCATGGGCGGAGGCCCCTGCAGTGCACTCCTTGGCGCCCCTCTGGGCTTCTCGTACACCCTCTCCCGGTGGTGTGGTTCCTGCGCGGGACCCGCGGTCGGAGAGCGTCAGTCCCAAGAGAAAGGATGCTCGGACCGGTAGCTATGGCAACCGGGTAGCTGGTCCTGCACAGCGATAGGAGTGGACGCGAAGAGGTGGGCTTTGAGGTTGAAGGCCAGTGAGTCTACAGCCGCAGAGGTTCTCGCCCATTCATGGTCCCTGAGGTGGGCAAGGGGAGGGGGTCCATATCCCCCGTTTTTTTTCCCAGAGCTAGCTCTTAATGGGGTGTGTTTCCTGAAATTCCTGACAGAAGGTTCAGCGGGAAAAGGGAGAAAAAGGGAAAGACAGGCAGATGGAGGGAGTGAGAGAGAGACAGAAAGAGGGAGACAGAAAGGAATATAGAAGGAGGCGGACTGAGAGCCTGAAAGAGACCAAAAAAGAGAGGAGACCCAAAAAGAAAGATAGGAGACTCAGAGATTCAGAAAGATTGAAGGGGCAAGGCAGAGAGCAATAGACAGAGATGCAGAGAAAGAGAGAAAATCAGAGACAGAGACTGAGGTAACTATGGAGAGGGAGGCATAGAGAAAGACAGAGCAGGAGAGAGACAGACTGAAAGCGCCAGAGAGGAATAGAGAGAGAGGAGGAGGGGCAGCACAGGGTGGGGCCTGAACCACTGCAGTGAGCCCCCAAGGGCAGGACTGGGTGACGGACCCTCCTTTCCAGTCCCTATTCAGGGGTGTTGTCTGGCCAGGGAGGTGCATTTGGGTGCACACAGATGCTCCTCCCCACCCGCATCCAGCCACAGCGATTTGCGTTTCACACCCATTAACCCAGTTATATGCACCCACTTAAACAGGCTCTCTCCCCGAAGAGCCTCCTTTCCTGAACCAGCTTCTTCAGAGGAGCAAGGGGGAAGATTGGTTTAATTGAGGGTAGGGGGCAGGGAAAGGGTTTCCAGCACTGAAAGCAGGGCCAGGGGATAGGCTATCAGTGCTGAGGAAACTCCACTCCACCCCAACGTTTCCCTCCCTGCCCCCTTTCCCGGCAGGCAGGGGCTGCTGCACTGAGCCATATCTGCAGAATTCGAAGCAGGGCGGGGGTGGGGGGGCTGCAGAGGCTGGAAGCCACCCTGGGGAGAGGGGGCAGGGCTGAGCCAGCAGGCCTGGCGGGAGCCCAGGACTTCTTTTTGTGGAGATGGTTAGCAGGATCAACGACAGCAGGCAGGCAGAAGTGGGAGGACAGATGCCTCAGCTCCCCACTCTCCCCACCTTTTCCCCAGTTACAGCATAAGAGGGGGCCACAGGTCTTGGGAAATCCCAAAGCAAGGAAAACATGTGGTGCCTTGTAAACTGCTTAAGGAAACTAAATAATGGATTGCTGGAGGGGGAAAGAAGGAAAAGTGAAGTCTTTTGCCAACCTGTCACAGAGCAGGAGGGAGAGTTAGGAGGCAAACAGGGAACGCAGGAGCTCCACTGGGCCTGGGTCCCTATCCCTGAGAAGGACTCTCAGCTTGGCCAGAAGCCAGCCCTGCAGGGGCAACAAAGGGAGGTAAAAAGGGAACAGAGTGAGTCAAGATTGGCCCCTGAGTTAGAAACCTGACCCCTAAGCCTCCCACAGGACCCCACCTAGCCTGGGGTACCAGAACCCTTCACCTCTCTTCACCTCTCAAGATGCCCCAGTTGCCATAGCAACCACCTCCTTCCTCGCGTCTCTGGCAACTGGCCAGGAGTTGTGCACATTCCGTCTCCTGCCTCCTGGCTCCACCCTTAGCCCAGCCTCGCCCTCAGGACCCAGATTGCTGGGGCAGCAGGGACCAGAAGAACTTCCATATGGAGCACTGAAGAGCCAGGGAGGAACCAAAGAGGATTCTGGGACAAGCCCTCACCCAGGGGGCTTCTGATGCTTTGGGTTAGGGAAGGTGTATGGAAACACAGGGTACAAAAGCAGGATAATCCAACTGCTCCACCTTGGATGCAGTCTCCTGCAGCCCAGAAGGAACCCTTCCTCCCTTTCTTCCTTTCTTTTTTCTTTCTTTCTTCCTTAAAAATTTCTTCAAGAGACTTTTATAAATTCCAGGATTAACAACAGAGATGAGTCAAACGAATGTACTCCCTCTCTTGTGGAGGAACCAAGACAGAACACAGATGACTCTAAAATATTGTTTTCTCATCTTGATGCTTTTGAGTACAACCTTCATGATTTTTGCTCTATCCAAATGTTCCCCACACTGCTATTTGTTTAATATTTTTTTATCAAAGGATTAACTTTTACAAAACTTAATTAGGTTTATGTTAAGTTACCACCACAAATGGAAAATAAGGAATTTTTTTTTTTGCCTTAAATTGAAGGCAAGTATAAAAATGTTCATAAATGGATGACTTCACTTTTCTGGGCCTTAGTGTTCCTCTTCTCTGGAACGAGGATGAAGACGGCACCTACATCAGAGAGCTACTGTGAAAGTTAAATGTGTAAATACCTGTAAAGTGCTTAGAAGAGAGCCTGGCATGGAGTCAGTGCTATCAAGTGCTGGTTAGATAATAAATAAAGGAGAAAACCAAATAATGTCAAGAAATTTTACTTAGATATTGTTGCCTACTGAAGTCTCTGAGCCTAAGGCCTGTGTTCTCTTGGGGAAAGTGGGAGATTAACAGGGTTGGAAGGTGTTAAAGACACACCAGCACCTACCTAACACTTGCTTTTTGAAGACTGGACAGAACAGAGAAGGGTGAACATACACGTTGTGTGAATCAGTGTTATTCACTGTCTTGTCTAGGTGCCACCTGTATCAGTCAGTTTAGGATGGAGCATGCTGGGGTAACATATAGTACTAAAAACCTCAGAGGCTTCTGATAACCAAGGTTTATTTCTCACTTATACTATACTCACTTATACTGTCACAGGTCAGCTGGGGGTCTCTATTTACCAAAGAAAACTGGAGCAGTTGCTATCTTGAACATTTATGTCACCATGCCAAAGTCAAAAAGGACCTCTTATACGGGCTCTTAAATGCTCCAGACTGGAAGGGATGATAACATTTCTACTTAGAATTCATTGGCCAGAATTAGTCACATGCCCCCCCCACCCCACCTCAAGGCAGCCATCTCTCCCTGAGCCTGGAGGGGGAAGAACACTAGTGACAACACCTGGCATCGCTGGTACCTCTCCCCTAGTGGTGCCTTAGAATTCTGCTCTAGACAAGGCAGACTGTACTAAGAGTTGTCGGAGGAATTCGGGAGCCATCAGGATGGGTTCTTGAATGGGAAGGATGTTCTGAGCTCTCCTGAAGGGGAATATGGTTTGTGACATGGAGATGGGAGATGGAAAAAAGTAAATCCGAATATACACATATTTAACCCATACATTAGCATTTATGAAGTGAGGGTGAGTCTTCTAATAGATGGGTGTGTTTCATGTGGTACAGTTACATATGTATTCATGCATAACACACACACTGGGGAAGCTATTACAAAATCAATTATAAATCTTAAAATTGGGAATGTCTTAGAAATAAGTAACATAAAATACATTATATATAACACAATACAGAGTATATTATAGGACAGCTCCTTGGTGCTGGACTTGGTTGCAGAAGTGGGTGGATGAGAGCAGTAGCTGCAGTGCCTGCCTTTGAGAGCTCTCAGATGACTGAGAGATTTTAGGGAGCATTCAGGGGAAGCTGATATACTCAGCAGCACCCCGGTGGTAGTGGAGTCTCTTTACCCCAGCATCATAAGCAAATTGGATTATGCCGTTTTCAGGAAATAAGTACATAACTTGCAAAAGACCTCCACAGAGGACTAGCACCGGGACTGCCATGTGTGGTTGGGTAGGTTGTGCATCGTACAAGGGAAGGTACAAACTAATGTCTTAAGTGGGGACTGGAATCCATCCTATGCTTCAAGCCTTGTGTCCTGCCATTAAGTTATAGCAGCCAGAGCAAGGGGTCTCTTTATCTTATTTCTGCACAGGAACAATTGGACCAGTGGCCACATCTGGATCCTAAAAATGTTAAGAAACGCAGTGTTGAAATATTTTTTCCCTCTCTCTCTTTCTCTGCCTTCCTTCCCAGTTCCTCAGGAACCTGACCCATTTTACTATGGTGAGTGGCAGACTCTGTGATGAGGGTACCCTGGGGCTGGATGGAGGGGTGGCTGCAGATCCCCACGGGTCACTGCTGAAGTGGCTTCAGTGGTGGCTGATATGGGCTGGGCCACTCACCATGTGACCATGTGGATACAGTTCACATCAGCTGGGCTCATGGAGGGCAGAATCACGTTGTAGGTACCTTCTCTGGGTCTGCTTCATGCTTCACAAGGACTCTGGGCTGGTGCATTGGGGTCATCAGAGTAGCAAACAGCTCTGAGACCAGGTTAATCTGAATCCTGGCTTATCCACTCACTTGCTGTGTGGCCTTGAGCAAGCTACTTTGCCTTTCTGAGCTCTTCTTTAAATAAGGGAAAGTAGTTGTTCCCACCTACGAGGATTGTGGGAAAGACTTACTTGGATGATGCCATTAAATCATTCCTACAACATAGAAGCTCAAAGAAAATACCTCCAGGTCTAGCAGACCTGGACCCAGTTTTCTCCCTAAACACCTTCCTGCCCTCTGCCTTTGCTCACTCATACTGTTCCTCTAATATGTCAAGTGCTTTCCCACCTCAGGGCCTTTGCACTTGCTCTTTCTGTGATGGAAATACTCATCCTCCAGCTCTTCACACAGCTGGCTAAGGCTACTTTTCCTTCTTCAGGTCTCAGATCAAATATTGAGTGTTCAACTAAGAGGCCCTCCCTGAATCCCAGGCAAGAGGAGCCATGCCATATCTACACATGGTCACATGACTCAATTTTTTGTTTAGTGCTTGATCACAATAACAAAGTCAACTCCCTGAGGGCAGAGGCCTGGACCATTGCTGGTACAGACAGGGTGCTCCATAAATTAATTTTTCAAAAAAATTTTACTGTGGTATAATTAGACACAAATAATTCTTATAAAGAAAGAATGAGATTAGAAAGTGTTGAGAAGAGAATGGGAAATTCTAAACAGGACAGCCAGAGGTTTCACTGACATTTGAATGAAGCCCAGAAGTTGGCAAGGAAGGGATATTTGGGGGAAGAACTTCCAGGTAGAGGGAACAACAAGTGCAAAGGCCTTCAGGTAAGACCATGCCCGATATGCTCCAGGAATAGCAGGGAGGCCAGTGTGTCTGGAATTAGGGGGTTGAAGGGAAGTATAATGGGGCAAGACCTGAGAATGCTAAATCTTACGGGGCCTTGTGGGCTGTGATGAGGACTTTGGCTTTTACCTGCAGTGCAGTAAATATGGGGAGGGGAGAGGGGCAGCTCTGAGCTGAGGAGGACCATGATCTGACTCAGGTGTTAACAAGATCTCTGTGGCTAAGGGGTGGGATGGGGGGAGATCACAGAGAAGGTTGCTCACTGCAGTAGTCCAGACATGCGATAATGGTGGACAGGACCGGGGAGGAGGCAGTAGAAGGAGGAGGTATATATATGTGTATATATATAGCCACGACACCAGAGGAGGGGGGTAAGTGAGAGAGAGGACAAAAGAGCTAGATCCATCCTCACACTAACCCACTGGAGGAGCCTCCAGCACAGCCTGCAGCATCCCTGAATTTTGGACCTCTGTCTGGCGTATTTGAAGCCAGGCTGGGGGAGGGGGACTGAGGTGCCACCCACACTTTGATGTCCCCCCTTATCTTCCCCAGACTATGACACTGTGCAGACTGTGGGCATGACTCTGGCTACCATAATGTTTTTGCTGGGCATCCTCATCATCATCAGTAAGTGTGACCCTTTCCTGGGCTCTAAAACCCCTCACGGACGACAACTTCGGGGTCAGGCACCTACAGTTCCCCTGCTGGCTTTTGACCAGACCCTTACATCCTGTCTTCTTGTTCTATTTATCTCTCTCTTAACAGGCAAGAAAGTGAAGTGCAGGAAGGCGGACTCCAGGTCTGAGAGGTCTGGCAGCAGTGGGGAGAGGAGGAGGAGGGGCGGGAGCAGTAACAGAGGGGCCTAGGGCCTGCCTTTTGTTTTCAGTAAAGCCTGCAGCTATTGAGGCTCTTTGTGCTTTTCTCTCCATCTTTGCTTCCATAGCCCAACGTGCAAGTCCTGTAAGTCAGAGCTTCCCTCCTCAGGTAAGGGTGAGAAAGTGCGTGGTTCTGGGAGGAGGACAGGTGGGAGCAGAAAGGGGAGTCGTGAGAAGGAGAATTTCATTGGATGTCCCTAAGAATGGGGCCATTAACCCAATGGATGGACAGGGGAAGTTTAGTAGAGGCCAAAACCCCGCAGATCAAAAATGTTAAACCAGGAAGAGTCAGTGGAATATGAAATGTCCTAAAGAGTCCACTAAGCATCCCAGAAACAAGTACATAAGCCTATAAAGCAAGGATGAACTAATTCCTCAGAGCAGAAAGCCATAAGTCTGGAGAGAGAGGGGCCCCACATGGGAAAAGGACTTCTGCCGTCAGAACGAAGACAGAGTTGAGCACCAGAGAAGCAGAAAGACAGAATGTTCTCTAGACTTAATTGTTCAATTTGGAAGATCCAGGATGAAATGACAGAGAAAAAGGAAGAAGGGAAAGAGGGAGGAGGGAGGAAGGGGTGAAGGAAGGAAGGGTTTCTGAATAACAAAAGGAGAGATGTATAGAATACATATTTTTAGAAATCGATGTGAGGAGTATGAGGATGAAAAGATAGAAAGTATAAGAAGGGGATAAAGAGAAAAAGAGATGGAAGGTGAGGATCAGGGGGATGGAGGTGGGAGGAGGATGGAATGTAGGAGGGGTGGGTCCCGAGGGGAAGTGGGGGTATAGAAGGGGTGGAGGTGTTGGAGGGGGAGAGTGGGTGCAGGTGGATGAAAGGTGTAAAGGAAGATGGAGAGAGGTGCAGGCTGTGGGGGAGAGACAAGCATGTAGATGAAAGGTTGTGACTCCTTGGGGGTGTTAATTTTAATTATGTAAAAATATCTCGACCTGTTTTAAGTGGAACTGCGTTCTCTCATGGGACTTAAAAAAGTCAGGTGGGAATATCTCTGCCTCTTAGAAAGTTCGTGTAACTAAAAAAATGGGCTTTGGGGTATCAATATTTGGGGGGATTTGGTGAGGGGAATTTCATGTGTTTTGTTTCATGTTCTTTCAATGAGACTTAAAAACATTAAGGGGGCACTTTGTGGATGATCGGAGGAGGTGGCCCCGACGCCTGGGTCTAAGATTATGTACAGGATTCTGACCCACTCCAGCTGGGTGATGGTCTTGCATGGGCTGGAAACAGGGGAGTTCCTGTTGTGTCCCAATCACCAGGAGGCTGGGTGTGCGTAAGGGAGGTGTAGGAGGAGTTTTGGGGGCGCCGGAAGGAGATAGAGACTCCCTCTCTGGCAGGTGGAAGCCCCATAAAAGCCCATCTCCTCACAGGTGTGTTCCCCTCTATGACAGTGTCCTATGGGGCAGGACAAAGACACACAGGTGTCCCTATATGGACCACACATTAGAGAGTAGAGATGCAACACAGCTCAAGGGTGTCAGTCCTTGGGGACTTGGATTCATTCCATGGTGGGGATGGAGGGCTCACTGGCTCTGTGGAGAGGGCTGCTTCCACCCCTCTAGTCGCTGACCCAGGCTAGTGCGCGCTCTCTCTCTCTCTCTCTCTCTCTCTCTCTGTCTCTCTCTCTGTCTCTCTCTGTCTCTCTCTCTCTCTCTCTGTCTCTCTCTCTGTCTCTCTCTCTCTCTCTCTCTCCAGCCCCTGGAGGTGGTGGCGTGTAAATCCAGCCTCCGGCACCTCCACTGCTGTCCCTGCCTGAGTGTGGGAGCCTGAGGACCGGGTGGAGGCGGTGGGGATCCCAGCCTTGCGACGCTGGGAGCGATCTCCGGAATGAACCGCCCCACCCACCCCGAGGCTGGAGCCGCTGCATCCTGCTGCCCCTCCCCAGGCCTTGGCAATGACGATCCCCCAAAGACCCCCAACTGCATCCCAGACCCAGGGACTCAGGTCTCCAGTCCCTGGAGTCCAAGAGTCCAACCCCCAACCCGCCCCCAGGGTCCCCGTGTGCTTCCCCTCTGCACCTCCTTGTCTCCTCTCCGAAGAGCCGTTCCCCTGCAACCTCGGTGTCTACGTCTTGAGCTAAATAAATGTGCATTCGGTTTTCCCCCTTGTTCTGTCTGTGTGTTCTCATCTGTGGGGACGAAATGGGGGAAGGACAAAACTGAACCTGGGGGTCTCTCGCCCAAGCCCCCGGAATTATTCCTCCTTCTTCAGTGGTTTCCTCCTCTTTCTTGAGCCCCTTGAGTTTCTCTTTCTCTCCTTCAACGACCTCTTCCCAGTTGACCCTTTCTTCTCTTCACCCGAGGCCCTACTAGACCCCTTCCTCTTCTCCCCGCCCCCCTCCCCAAAGACGCCCCACCCAACCAAGACCTGTCAGCCCCGGGCAGGGTGGGTGGAGGTCACTGCCCTGATTCTCGCCCTTGCCCCCCTCCCCATCACCCTTGGCGTCTCCCCGCCTCCTGCTCCTACCCCGGGCTCTTGAAGCCAGGAAACCCAAGAGGAAATGACTGAGCCCGTCTGGGTCCCCCGCCCACCCGCCCGCCTGCCCGCGCTCTCCTGGCCACACCCTCCGCTTGGGCGCAGCTGCGGCAGCTGCCCACTGTCCACGAGGCTGTCGGCTCAGACCCCCAGCTCGGATGAAAGTGTAAGTCTCTCCTCTGACCCTTCTCCACTCTTTCCC
Source organism: Pteronotus mesoamericanus (assembly GCF_021234165.1). Lineage (NCBI taxonomy): Eukaryota > Metazoa > Chordata > Mammalia > Chiroptera > Mormoopidae > Pteronotus > Pteronotus mesoamericanus. The sequence goes on from NW_026555307.1 coordinate 6,449,686, forward strand.
CTCTGCCCAGGGCCCGGGCCCAGGTGGGTAAAGACTGGTCTTAGAGGATCCTCTCTGCCCCCATTCATGCTCACTTCCCCGGCCTGCTCTGCCTTACAGCCACCGAGCGATGCCCTGCTTCTCTCCCTCCTGCCTCTCCCTCCCCAGCTCTCCTCTGTCCCTCTGCGACCATTCCTTCCCACATCTGCCCAGCATCCAGTTTTATTGTCCCTGCTCTGAGGTCCTGATACCAGTCACTTTTTCCTCTGAGATCAGGAGCACATTACTCACTCTTCCTTTTTCCGTTCCTTGCTGACTCCTCCTCTTGGGGACAGCCCCAGAGGGAGGGAGGAGGCCCCAGGATCTATTCCTGTGCCCCAGACCCCTCTTGGTGGCCATCAGTATCAATCTGGGTGGGGTGAGTGCTTCTCTGCCTCAGGGGTGTCTGTGTACAGTGCCTGCTACTGGAAGCCCAGTTTGGTCTGACGTGTCTTGTTTTCTTTGGGGACCTGAAGAGGGAAGAGGGGAATGGCGGCTGGGAACCCTCACTTCTGAGACTCTCTTGTCAGCCCTGGTAGGGGGTCCTTGAAGCCAGAGATACCTGCTCAGGTGGGGGAAGCGGCCCCACAGGATTGATGGGGGCTGCCCTGGGCCTGCCTCCCTAACATCATGGCTGACCCCAACTCCTGCTCTCCCCATAGATGTCGCCCTCTGGTTGCCTGTATCTCCTCACCATTGTTGGTCTGATTCTCCCTACCAGAGGTAAGTCCTGGCCCTTGTCTCCACCCTGCTTCAGAGCTCCCAGCTCTACCTGAGTGCACTCTCCTGTGTCCTCACCCCCGAACTGAGCTGGCACCAGGAAGTAGGGGTTCTGATGAAGGGGCCAACACTACACCCTTTTTGGATATCTCAGACCTGGGTGGCTGCTTCCAACAAGTCTGGCCAGAGCTTGTCCTGCTGAGCAGCCTCCATTTTACCTCCAAGAAGAACTGAGTTTGATTTGGCAGGAAGATTGGTGTCAGTTTTCTACTCAGCAGCCAGGAACCCTGGGCTCTTAGCAGAACAGCTCTCTGGATCCCTGGGTGATATGCAGTTAGGCAAAAGGGGTGAGCCAGGGTCAGCCCAAGAGCTGGAGATGTCTCCCCTTTGCCTGGGAAGTCCTTCCTGAAGAAAATAGCTATGGTGGCATCGGCAGGTGCTTTCTACATGGCAGTGTGAGGAAACTGGCCTAGGCTTCAACGTCACTGTATTATACATATTGTCCTGCCTCCTTTACAATGAAGAAATGGGCTCAGCTAAGGGAAGTGCCTTTGCCAGAGGTGAGTGAAGGGACTGGAATCCAATCATCCTGCTTGTCCCTGGAACCCAGAGCCTGCTCTCCCCTGACTGCCCCAGTTCTCTTAGATAAAATGATTTTCATGTATTCCTTCAGTCATTCAAAAGTATTCGTTGATCAGCTACTATGTGCCACATCTTATTTCATGCACTGTGGAAACAGCAATGTATAAAACAAGAGTTCACATTCTATTTCAGAAAGATAGAAAGTAAATAACCCATCATTAAATTATGTAGACTGCTAGAAGGTGATATGTGGTATGGAGAAAAATAGAGGAGAGGAATGAGGATTGTTTAAATAGGGCGGTCAGAGAAGACCTCACTAGGAGTTGATATGTGGGCAGGCACTTGAAGGAGATGAGGGAATGAACCTGGTGAGTGTGAGGAACAGCAGGCAGGCCAGGTGGTTTGGTTGGGGTGAACAAGGGGCAGGGTGGGCAAAGGAGAGATCAGAGAAATGACAGGAGACCAGATGGAGGGGGTACTTATAAGCAGGGTAAAGATTTTGGCTCTTACCAAGTGAAAGGTGCAGCCAGGGGCAGGCTCTCGGAGCCAGCAGAGCCGCAATCTGCCTCAGGCATTCTCAGGCTTTCTCATCTGCCATGTCTGGGGAGCAGACTGTGGGGGAAAGAATGAGAGCAGGAGACCAGGGAGGAGATGGCTGTGATCTCCAGGAGGGAGAGGACGGAGGCTGGGACAGGGCGAGGCAGTGGCTGTATCCAGCACTGACTGCATATTAAGCAGTAGAGGAGACTCTTCCCCGCTCCATCTCACTTCAGCCTCTCTACGGCCCTGAGTAGATTCAATTATCCTCACTTTGCAGTTGAGGTGACTGAGGCTCAGAGTGGGGTCTTTATTTGCTCTAGGTCACACAGCAAGGAGGGTGTTGGGAACAGAATTTGAGATCAGAATTCTGGCGACTCTAGCACCTGGGCTAAACCATCTCCCATCCCACAAGGATGGCAGGGAAAGGGGGCTGGAGGAAGGGTGCTGGGACATTAGCATTTCTTAGAACAATTCCAGGATCATGGATTGAAACCAACAGATCTGATCAATCAAAGAGCTGTCTGCTGTTCCACCAGCAGAAAGACCTCCTGAATTACCCGCCAAGGTTTCAGAAGGGAGGGCAGGGTGGGGGTTGATGAGAGGGGGACCAGAGGCTCCTCCCTGGCTTCTCATTCTTGGTTTCTTAGGACAGACATTGGAGGAGGCCACATCCAATCCTCTAGCAGACTCAACCACTGTGAACGTCCATGCCCTGATTCAAACCCCAGGTGAGGAAAGAGGGACAGGTCTGGCAAGATCCTGTCATTGCAAATAACAGTGGCAACAAAAATCTCAAGCTGGACCAAAAAGGACTTTTTGAATTTGTGTAACTGAAAGTTCAGGGATATACCTTCAGGCATGACTTGATCTAGCTTCTCAAATGATGCTATCAGGAACCTGTCCTCATCTCTCGGTTCTGTTTTCTCTGTGCTGGCTTCATTCTCAGGCAGATTCTCCTCTTATAGTGCCAAGATGGCACCTAGATACCTGGGGCTTTCATTCTACCTGCCAAAGATCCAAAGGAAGAGAATTTCCCCTTCCTCAATCCAGTAAATGTCCTAGGACTGAGTGTCATTGACCAGGCCCAGGCCATGGCCCACCAGTGAGCTTATCACTGTGGCCACAGGTACAGCTTATTAGCCACACCTGGGTCTCACGTTCAACCTCCAGCTGGGCTGGTGCCAGCCCCAATGAACTAAATAGACCAAGAGTCAGGGAAGGAAGGATGGGAACTTCCCAAAGGAAGTTTTGGGGCTCTTACCAGGGGCAGGTGGATACTGAGAAGAGGAATGGACATCTGTGGGAGGACAGGGCCTAGGGCAGGGGAGATGCTGCATTGCATTTAGGCAATGAAGAAATGGCTGAGTTAATTAAGTCATTCCCATTACATCAAAATTGAGTTGCTAGGTAAAATTCCCTTGTACTGCCCACCATTCATGGACTTTCTTCGTATCTTTTCTCTTTTCTCTCCCTGTTTCTGGACTTCAGATGCAGTTCGCCCAGAACTCCAGACTTCAACCCTGCAGGCTAGTGGTGAGTGGGACAGTGGTACAGGGGTAGGGGGGTTTGGGACAGACATTGTTTCCCCTTTTCCTCTGCCACCCTGGGTCTTTGGTTGCCCATTTCAGCCCCCCAGCTCTGAATGCCCTGGTTTAATTTGTGGTGGAACAGCCAACTCCATTCACTTAAAAAAAACCTTTTGGAGTTGTGAAAAACACCATGCATATAGAAAAGTACAAAAACCATAAATGTACAACTTAGCAAATTATTCTGAATTGAACCCCGTATAACCACCACCAGGTCAAGAAATGCAACTTTGCAAATACTCCACAAATTTCTCATGGGCCAACTCCATGTACTTCTTACTTTAATCTCTTTATTTTTCCTTTTTTAAAATTTTCAAATCATTTTTTAACTTTTTCTTGCAGTCTAACATAATTCAAAAAGTGCTTTTCAATTTTTTTCCATTAATGTTTAATGATACAGTAGTGCATAAACACATTCTCCTCATAAATAATAAATTGCGGTAGGCAAGACAAAATCTCTTTGTTCATTCCTCATCTTGTTCTCTCCCCCATCTCTGGGAGGCCCCCACTATTAGCAAGGAGTTGGGGGTTGTTCCCCAATGAGACTGTATCATGTGTGTCTGGAGAAACTATGCTGACCAGGAGGTATATTTGTATGAGCTTAAAGATATTAAATGACTGTTATTCTGCTCCCCCCACCCCGAAATAACATATGGAAGCTCTCCCCACATTCCCATACAGACAGTGATCTTTGTTTTTTTCGCTGCTGTGTTCTCCGCAGGGTGCGGTGCACAGTTAATGAAGCTATGCATGTCTTGATGAGCACCTTGGTCGCTTACACCACTTTGGTTCCAAGTATTTTACCCTTGATCATTCATGCAGTCCTCCCACAAACCCTCTGAGGCCCATTATCCTCACCTTACAGACAGAGACATGGAAGCTCAGAGTAACTCATCTAAGATGTCACAGCATGTCAGTGACATGGCTGGGATCAGGGTGCAGGAGCCTGACCCTGCTTTTGCCTACAACACTATGGGGTCAAGGACATGAATACTAAAATTTGTTTTCAAAGCCACTTGGAATTGGCTGCACCAACTTGCCCTGCCACCAGCAGTATGCAAGTCCCACGTTCTCACTCCCACAGCGCTGCTTGGCTACTGAACGTGTTTGATTTGCGCCAGTGGGATCCGGGGAGAGGGCCCCTTGCTGTTCTGTGGATGCATGTATTGTTGATTCACTTCGTTTTTATCCCCCCCCCCTTGCTCTTCTGACCTCAGTGGAAGTAACAGCAGCTCAGACGGAGACCCAGACACAGCACCTGACGGGAGTGAATATGTTTCTAACCCCAGCTCCGGGGATGGAAGGTAGAGCCTCGCAGTAGAACAGCAACATACAAGTTTTGTTTAATTCTCTATCTAGGTCAGCATTCCCCTAAGGACATTTCTCAGAGCACCCGTTTGGGGAATTGTTAATATATCTTCCAAAAAAATTTTTTTTAGTTTCCAGCCAAAGGTGCTTGGGAAACTCTGAGATAAAGTTAAACACGTTTCTTTCTGGCAGGATTTATCAGAGTCTTAATAAAGTTTATTTGCAGCAAGTGTCCCCAAGAGGGGCATCTAGTTTGCAGCATTTTCCACACCTGATAGACTCAGTACCCTCTCTTGTTCAGATCCCTTCACAGGGCTGGTGCTTAGAAAAGTGGCTTGTGGATGTTTCCGTTGTGTATGTCTTCATGTGAGAGCAGGCGCTTTTCAATCGCAAAATACAGAAAATCCAACTTAAAAAGAAAGGCTTATTGGCTGTATATGTTCTGTAAAGTCCAGAAGGACCAATTTCAGGTATGGCTAGATCAAGAAGCTCAAGTCAACATGACAGACTTGCTCCTTCTCTCTGTGGTCTTCATTCTCAAGTGACTTTTTCCCTCTTGGTGGCAAAGATGGTCCTGTAGTTCTGTTTAGCCTACAAACTCAGCAGCTAGAGCACATCTCTTTCTCATCATCTGCAGCCCAAGGTCTAGCATTGACTTTCATTGACCCAGCTGGGTTCACATACCCATGTCTGACCAATGGCAACCTGGGAAATTGACTGCTCTGATTGGTCAGACCTCAGTCTTGTTCCCCTACCCTGGGGATGGAAAACCTCTCAGCCCTGTCTGAACTTCACACACTAAGAATCAGGGAAGAGGTGGCTCTCCTTAAGAACAACGAGTAGCTAATGTTATCAGAGGTGTGGGAAAGGGGGCTGAGCCTAGATGAAGGTGGCTTCTGATGGCTGTGTGATGCTCCATATCTGAGGAGCAGCCCCTACTGGGAAATACTGTGGCTTGAGCCTCGGCTGAGATACATCCATGGTGTGCAGACTGGGCCCTGTATAGGAGCACCACCTCCGAGGTCATGCCATTCCCCTATGGCAATTTTTATAGTTGTTACAATTTTCCAGTGATTGCCGTAAAATACCTCATTCTGACAGAATCTGTCTATTAAAACAATTTTATGAGAGATGGAAACAAAGGGTCTTGGGGAGCAAGTGGGGATGGGGGTGTGACAATTCTGCCCACACTTTCCAATTGAGAAAACATCTTCACATCTCTGATTCACTTGCTCCAAGTCCTTGCTGGTCTGAGTTACTATGTGTTGTTCCATATTCCTGGTTATGTGTGACAGAAATTCAGTTCAGCTGACAGGTCATGGAGCCAAGTTGTAAAAGGCATTGCTGAGCCTCAGGGTGGCCCAGAGACTGAGTGCGAAAACCCCCAGCACCTCTCTCCCTCCATCTTTTTTTCTCTTTTGCTGGAGACTGTCTTCCACCTTGTAAGGAAATGGCTCCTGTGATCTGCTGGCTCAGAGCTTCCCATGCTTCTAACTTCCACTCAATCCCTGCTTGGAATTTGCAAGGTCCCAGGGAAAGGTTGACACTGGGTCACATGCTCCCTCTTGTGGCCTGGGTTATAGCAGCAGAAAAAGATAGACTAGGGAAGCTGGAGCAGCACCCCCCTCTCCCTGCTCCACACCAACCCAAGAAAGGGGAAGCTGTTCCCAAAAGAATCGAGGGGTGAGTGCCAAGTAGATAATAACAGCCAACATAGGCTGAGAGTTTGCTCAGTGCTGGACATTGTGCTAAGCTTTCATGTACTCACAACCACCCCATGTGGTGGGAACTGTTGTTACCTCATTTTACAGGGAAGACGCTGAGACCTGAGAGGTTCCTCTGCGGGCCCTTGGCCATAGCCCTAAAGGGCAGAACTAGAATTTCAGCCTGGGCTCTTCAGTGCCGGGGTGCCTGAGCACCACACACTGCCCAGGCTATCCTTTACATTTTCTGTAATTTCTGCCTCTGTTTCTGCTATGGATCTTGCCTACTTCTGAGCAAAGCTTTCCTGAACATGTCAGAATCCTTGGCCAAAGGTTCATGTTTTGGAGGTAAGGCACTGAGATTGGCTATCAGACAACAATAGCCACTTCACTGAGGACACTTCTCAGTGCCAGGGGGGCAGGTCTTGGGGGGAAATTTTTTTTTTAAAGAAAGGAATCATCTGGAATTTTGGCCTTGGAGTAGAGGTGATATTCAAAATGTTTTATAACAAGTGCCTCCAGCCTCTGTAACTGGGCCAGGGTCCTGGAGGCACCCAGCCTGGCTATGACAGATGTTTTCCTTTACTTCCTGGACTATGGGTCAGTCCACAGGGTCCTAGGAGAGGGGTCAGGACATTGAGTCAACTGGTTTTAACCAGGGAATGTGGGTTTATTTCAATATGTCCATTCCTTACTGATTTCAGTGGCTACAGTAGAGGACACCTGTTCCTGCTCATTGAAGGTGTAGGTGTGGGAGAGGGGTTTCTCACAAATGCAGGTGTTAACTGATGCCCCTTGTTTCCCTCTATGGCTCACTCCTGCCCTCTACCACCTCTAGCCACTCACCCTGCTGACCCCACTAAAGGCACCACACTCTCCAAGCAGCTTCCAGACCAGGACTTCACGACAGCCCCTGCCCTCAGAACAACTGGTCAGTAACTCTCCAGGTTGGAAACAAACTATTTCCTGTTCACTGTGTATTTCTAGCACCTGGAATACTGCCCAGTACGGAATAGTCCTCAGTAAACATATGTTGGGTGAATACATTAACTTCAAGGCTGGCAGAGGATGGGCACAGGGTAAGACATGCAATAAATATCTGAATAGATGAATGAGTACATAAATGAATGAATGCTACATGCAAACCACTCCAAAACTCAATAACTCAAATTGACAACCATTTGTTTAATTCTTGAGAGCTAAACTTGAGTCTATAATCTGGAAGTCTGGGCTCAGCTGGGTGGCTGTTCTCTCTTCTGGACTTAGGCATCTGAGATCATCTTGGGGGTCAGCAAGGAGCTGTTTCTAGAGACATGATTCTTCCCCTTGTGGTTCTATCTTCCACTTCCTGACCAGCCAACCCCAATGAACAGATGGAAATGATATGTCCATGTGTCACATTCATTCATTTACTTATTCATTAAATAGCTATTTATTGAGCACTTACCTATGTGCCAGGCACTGTATTAGGTACCAGGGAGGCAGCAGTGAAGGAGACAGCAAAAATCTCTGTCCTCATGGAGCAGACATTCTGGTACAGGGAGTGAAACAATAAATAATAAACATATTGATTATATGCCATGTGGTTTTGAAGTTGCTATCAAGAAAAATATAACAGTTGAGCTGAGAAAGTGACTGTTAATGTTTTTGTAAAGGGCCAGGAAGGCCTCTCTGAGAAAGAGTCGAAGGGAAAGCCATTAGGATATCTGGAGGAGGGCTCTGGGCAGAGGGGGCAGTCAGTGCCGAGGCCCTGGGGTAGAAGTGGTCTGGCAGTTCACAGGGAGGGTTGGAGCAACTGATGAGGGGAGAGTGAAGAGGTGAAGTTAGAGAGGCGATCAAACCAGATTGTGTCCCACGTGAGGACTTTGGGTTTTCTTCTAAGGGCACCAACACTGAGACACAGGTGACCCCTCTCCTTGACCCTGTCATTCACTGATTCACTCCACAGACCTTTCCTGAATTTTGACTTGCTCCCTGTCTGTCCCCTGTAGGTTCAAGTGAGGATGACCCCTTCTCCTATGGTAAGTTGCCCATGGAGGATGCAGGGGGAGGAAGGGTGAAGGTCTTCTCACCATACTCCTCCACTTTCCTCTCTGCAGATGAGGCCACTCTCCGGAAACGGGGGCTGTTGGTTGCAGCTGTGCTGTTCATCACAGGCATTGTCATCCTCACCAGTGAGAACGGGCGCTGGGTGGGAAGGGTACCAAGATTAGGAGGGAGGAGGCCTTGGTGTACACTCTGACCTGGGGTGGGGGGGTAGCTTCATGAAGGCCACCGGGCAAGATGATTTTTAAATGAGGCATATCCCTTAGTGCCATAGCATACAAACTACCACAGAATTCAGTGACTTAAAATGGCAACCATTTACCTAGCTCTCAATTCTGCAGTTCAGAAATATAGGTTGGGTTGAGCTGGGTGGTTCTTCTGGCCCCAGCTGGATTTATTCATGCATAAAGCTGAGGTCAGCTGCCAGTCAGCAGGGAGCTCTGTTTCTGTGGGCACCTTGGTCCTTTGCCTCATTGGCCTTGGGCCTGTTCACATGGTGGTGGCAAGTTAGGGGGATGGTGCAGCCCCCAGCACCAGTGGCAGTGGAGCTCTGTGATAACACCTGCCTGGAGAGGTGAGGAGAAGTAATGGCTGCGCTGGTACCTGGTAAAAGATGGAAGCGTTTGCAGCCACTGTGTCATTGTAACCCAGCCAGGAGGACGCAAAGGAGAGGGGACTGGGTAGGTAAACCTCTTTCCTCTCCTGCCCTTCCCTCTGCTGCTGGTGCCTCCTGGCCAACGCTCAGGTAGAGGGCAAGGGGCTGGCACTGTGGCCTCTCAGGTCAGCCTCCCAAGGCCCAGCAGCACATCAGGAAGGGAGAAGAGGGAGGCTAACAAGCAGAGAAACTAATTTTTGAAAAAGTGTTTAAAATGCTTCGCACTAAATAAAACACCAAGGCCATCAGTTTGCAAGCTCTCAGTTAAGCTGTATAACCTACACCAAGTTTCATTTCCTCTCTTGTCCAACTTCCCCATCAGGAAAATGGTCACAGCCACATCTTTTCAGTCTTAAGGTGGGAGGCAGAACATTGACAGTAATAAAAAGGGATTGTTAACATGTGCTTGAACCTCATTGAATAAGGGGTCAAGCAACATGTGTTTACTGATCCTGGCTTTGTCTGGCCCCATTCTCTCTCTTGTAAGAAGAGTGAGGCTCAGAGAGCTGAGGGGTTTGCCCAAGGTCACATAGCACATTAAGAATCAGGAAAGGACTGGACTCAGGTCTGCGTGAGGACAGAGCCTGAATGCTAGTTCGGGGGCCATAAATTGTTCCAAAGACAAATATTTGTGGGCACCTACTCTGTGCCCAACCTGTGCCGTGATGCTGTACAGACCCCACCCTCAGGGAGCTCACATCTCGAAGGGGCTTGGCAATAAACAGGTAAATGCACTAATGAGCAGAGTGGATACAGAGAAGGATAATAACCATGAGGAAAATAAAGCCACATGACATTTACCTCTTTGCTTCCTCCAAAGAGGTAAAATCTGAACTGATTCCTGAGGATGAGAAAGATGATTTTAAAAAAACAAACAGGAAGAGGGAGGAGCCCTAGATACAGTAATGAGCTGAGCCTGTGGCAATAACCATGGAAAGGGCCAGGAGGGACCAGGGATCTGGGAAACAAGGATGGTTTCTAGGAGACCCTTTGTCTTCTGAAATCCCCTCTCATTCACTGTGGTCCAGTCTCCTGGCCTCCCTGCCCACCTGTACCTTCCTACCCCAGGGCTTTTGCACTGCTTGTTTACTCTGTTTGGAATACCCTTCCTCCAGACATCCAGGTGACTCTGCCCTCAGCTCTTTTAGGTCTTCTGACTCCTTTCTGGCTTTTTCTTCATAGTACTCACCACCATCTGACTTATGAGTGTCTGTACACTTGACTTAGTTGTTTATCTCACTTGCTGGTCTCCCCCGCTAGAAAGTCAGCTCTATTACAGCAAGGCTTTTAGTAATTGTTGTTCTTGACTGTGTCTGCAGTACCTGGACCAGTGTCTGGCACATAGTAGGTGCACAATAAACATTTGTGGAACAAATAACACACAAGCTAGGAAGGTTTCCAAAGTGCCCCTCCGTGTGCAGGAAGATCCTCCCATGGCCTCCTCACTGGCTGTCCTCCTAGCTGCTTCTCGTCCTTTGCTCAGAGTTGCCTTGGTGCTCCCAGAGGGGTGAGGTTGATAGACCTTGTCCTCCAGCATCCAGAGCACACATACACAGAAACCAATATTGTTCCAACTCATGATGGGATCATTTCCTTCATCTACAGGTGGCAAGTGTAGGCAGTTGCCCCGATTATGCAGGAATCATAACAGGTGAGCCCATCAGAAGTGGAGGCAGATGACCTGATGGGCACTAGAGACCGAGCCGCCGCCACCTCACCAAGCCCACCTCCTCCCTTCCCTCTCAGAGCCTACAGAATACTCACTAAAGCCCGGCCTGAGAGGGAAGACACAGGTGGAGCCAAAGCCGGGACTGATGGCCTGAGCCCCCCACCTTCCCAAGCCTGCCCACCTTGAAGACTGCATAGCTCCCCAGGCACTGCCCCACCACATTGACCATTCTGCTCAGAAAATTAGTAAAGCACTGTAATCTTTGGCTCATGATCTCTGATCATTCATGGTTGAGGGTGGAAGAAAGTGGCTGGGGCTGGGGACAGGCTCCTGGAGAACTAATGTAAGAGGGTCTCACACACTCAAAAACCAAGGCAAGGGATATAGTGACTGCAGCCAGCCTGGGGTGAAGCGGGAGGGATTGGGGGAAGGGCTGCAGGGACTCTGGTCAGGGCTGGATTCTGCCCATGGCAACTTGAGGCTCCTGGCCTGGTCCATGCACAAAGCCTGGTATCCAGTGTCAGCTCACCCCTAACATGGGCAGCAAGCACAATGGAGGTCCCGGGCCTGTGGTGGACCCCTATTCTTGACACCCCGAATCCCTCCAACATGCACACGCATGAGTTTATCCACACTCACCACACCACTAACCCACTGATTAAGCTACCTCTTGATTTAAGGGAATGCTTGCTCTCCAAGAAGACCACATGGCCCTGGAGTGGGCTCAGAGCAGTTTGGGTGGGGAATCCTGGGTCCCAGGTTCCCAGAGCACAGACAAGAAGAGCACAGGCTTCAGTGGGCACTTCCTGAAGGCTCTGGGGTTTTGCAGCCTGTGAGGAGGGGCTCAACCAGAAGAGGCCAGAGCCGGCCCTCTGGGCTTAGGGCAGAGGCCTTTACCCAGGCTAAAGTGTTCATCGTGCCAAAGTAAAGAGACAAGGTCCTGTTCACAGGTGCTTGTGTAACGATATTTCACAAACTTCAGGTCACAGCCTATTCATAGATTACAAAATCAGTTTAGTGGGCTATGAGTAGCATAAAAAAACAAAGCAATAAAATACAAAAGAACATATCAGTGTTTCAAACTGTGTGTGGGTGTGTATGTGTGTGTATCACCTCTTCTCAATTTTTGCCACAATTTCATTCTACCTGTATTATTATTTACTTTCATTTTAAGAAATTCCCTATTAAATAAATTTATTTTAAAAGACACTATTGTGTATGTAAAAACAAGTACTACCTCATATAAATAAAACATACCCAGGAAGATAAATCCATTGAAAACAAACACATTTATTGTATGTGATATGTACTGTAATATGTGGAATATATTCTGTATTATGTATGTATGTGAATTATTAATAATATATGTATATTATATATATACATGATATACATTGTATGTGATATATATATATTATATACATGTAGGGGGAATACTAAAAATATTTTTGATTGGCACCCACCACCTACTAATCAGAACAGATGCCTAAACAGTCAGGAGAGAATTTCATTCATAGTATATGATAATGTATGTTACATATACACACACATATATAAGGTCAACTCCCTTTTGAACTTAAATACATTTATTTTAAAAGTTACAATCATATATGGAAAACAAGTACTGCTTGATATAAATAGAAGAGAGCACTTAAGATAAAACCAATAAAAGCAAACAAGAAAAAGGATTAACTGCATTCTAGCTGGAAACTGAGGTGTTGGCTGAGGGCTCTGAATGGGAGAACGGAGTCTGCTCTGTTGGAGGAGACCAGCAATTGTCTGCCCAAAGACAATGAAGAGTTTGGAAGGCCCAAGACCACTCTCACTTGTGACACCAACTGTGAGTTTGTCCCCAAGACCACCCACGCTTAGGTTCAATAATTCACTCAAAGGACACAGAACTCATGGAAAACCATTATACTCAGGTTACAGTTTATTACAGTGAAAGAAACCAGATTAGAATTAGCCAAGAAAAAAGACACATGGGCACAGTCCAGAGAAATTCCAAACACAAAGCTTCCAATTGTCTTTTCCCAGTGGAGCCATGAACAGTGCTATCTTCTGGCAACAATGTGTGATAACATGCACAAAGTACAGCCAACCAGGAAAGCTCCTGCGAACTTGGTGTCCAGAGCTTTTATAGAAGCTCAGTCACAAAGACACCACTGACCATCCACATGGTCACCTTAGTTTTCAGCCCCTTTGAAGGATGAGCTAGTACCTGTGGCCCAAAGACCTCACTATCAATCCCATGGTTAGAAACTATTTGCGGTGGCCCAAGTCCCCCAGGTGTACAAAGACACTGTTTAGAGACAGGACATTCCAGGGGCTTACCTTGAGGAGCTAAGGGCAAAAACTAGACCTCTTTCAGGTAAGGTTAATTTTTACTACACAGAGCCCCCCTCATATCACTTGATGGATTAAAAGATATGCAAAAGTTATATACTCTCTTATAAAGGGATTCAGTGTGAGTTAGTATCATGTGCTGCCACTGGAGCACAGCCTGGACTCGAGGAGGCACCAGCCCAGGAGAACACCTGACCACCTCCAGAGCGGAGGGAGGGCAATGCTGGCCCACTGCATGGGTCGCTGGCGGATCGGCACTCTGCGCTCGCTCAGCCCTCATTCCATCTCCCATGTGGTAGAGGTGAAAAAGCTATTCTTATATTTCCCAGATGCCCCTAAGGTGGGGTTCTGGATCTAGAATCAGCTCTGCTAGTTAGAGATCCCTCTATGAGATTTAGAAGGCCAAAAGAGAACATCGTTCTGCCTAATTGGCTATTTTCTGCTGGACAGAATGTTTATGAAGATGATGAGCTTTTTGTCCACACCATTCCAGTGTCCAGTCACTAGCTTGTGAGCATTAAGATGCAGTTATGCACATACACACTCACAAAGAATATTTAAATGGCCAGTAAACACATGAAAAGATGTTCAATATCATTAGTCATCAATGAAAAGTAAATGCAAACCAGAATGAGACTACCACACACAGAATGGCTAAAATTAAAAAGGCTAACAATACCAAGTGTGGAAGAGGATATGGAGTAAGTGGAATTTTCATTGCCATAAATTGGTACAATCACTTTAGAAAACTATCAATTTTTTTAAAAGGTAAATGTACACTTAACATATGACCCAGCAATTTAACACATAGATATCCATCCAAGAAAAAGGAAAGCAGATGTCCACACAAATCCTTGTACATGTTTGTAGCAACAATATTTATAAAAGCAAAAAAGTTGAGCTCAACCCTAAAAGTCCATCAGCATATGTGAGTGGATACCAGCTGTGGTCTATGTGTGCAGAAGACTGCTCAGCAATAACAAGGAGGAACTAGTGGTGCACACAAATACAAATGAATCTCAGAAGCTTTATCTTGAATAAAAGAGGCCAGATTTAAAAAAAGAGCTCAGACTATATAATTTCACTTGTATGAAGCTCTGAAATAAGCAAAACTAATTGCCAGTGATAGAAGGAAAAATAACAGTTGCCTCTACTATTATATTGCCTCTACTGCGGGGGTGGCGGTTGACTGAGCAGGTACATGAGGGAACATTCTTGAAAGACTGAAATGTTCTGTGTCCTGACGGTACAGATTGCAAGAATGTATATGTTGCTCAGAACTGACTGAAGTATACACTTAAGAGCTGTATACTTTGTAAATAGGCTGCAGTGAACATAGGGATGCATATATTCTTTTGAATTAACACTTTGGGTTTCTTTGGATATATTCCCAGAAGTGTCAATCCCTGGGTCATAAGGTAGTTCCCTTTTTAATTTTTTGAGGTATTATAGGACTGTATACCTGAAACCTACATAATTTTATTAACCAATTCACCCCAATAAATTTAATAAAAAGGAAAAAAAGTAACGTGTACTTTACTACATTAGGTATACCTCAATACAAAACACAACAAAACTGAAAACAAAAAGGCAGCTATATCCTGGTTGGCAAAGACTTTCTGGTCCTGGATCAGAGGCACAGCAGCAGGGATCTGAAGGCCCCATGCACGTCGGCCCCCCAGTGTGCGGTGGAGGGAGCAGCTCCCTAGATGGATCAGTATGGTCATTGTGCAATAGTAGAAAACATGTATGTTGGTTTTTGTTCCCAGTTTCTAGCATACAGCTCCTAAAGCCATCATAATTTCATGAGTGGTAAGAGCACCAGGAGCATTTTCTGTTCTAATATTTGGTCTTTGACCACAGTTCCTGATGTGGAGTTCTTAAATCCTTGAGAATTTCCTGGGTGATAGCAGGGTCTCCTGTCCTAATGAGGCAATGCTTAATGGACTCCCAGATGGGGGCCGTCACCAGAAAGTCCAGGTCACAGTTAGAAGCTTAAAACTTTCAGCCCCATTCTCTACCATCCAGTAAGGAGAAAGAGGCTGGAAACTGAGTCAATGATCAATCATGTCTACATGAGGAAGTCTCCCCCCCCATAACCCTCAATAGTATGGGGTCCAGAGAGCTTCCAGGTTGGGGAACACATCCATGTATTGGGAGGGTGGCACACCAAAACTCCAAGGGACAGGTGCTCCTCAGGAGACTGGCTGCATTACAGGAGACACTCCATTAGCTCTTGGCAAGAAATCCCTTCCCTGATGTAAGAGTAAAGAAGGAGGCCTCAGGCTGGTCACTACACAACAGAAAAAAGTGTCTTATGCCAGAAGGGGATTGGGCAGCAGATGGCAGCCTTTGGGGAGCACTGGGGGTACTACTGGAGAGTTTCTAGATGTCTTTTCCATGTCTGAGATTCAGTGTTGGTTGCTTCTGACTGTGGTGAAAAACTTGGGGAAGGGTCCTGTGCTTAGGACCCTTCCAGACCTCTTGCTGCTCATCTGTATCTTTTATCATATTTGTTATTAAATAATAAACTGGTAAATGTGTTGCCCTGATTCTGTGAGTTGTTCCAGCAAATTGTCAAATCCAAGGTCAGGTACGTCATGGGAATCCCTAATTTGTAGCCAAGTTGGACAGAAGTTGTGGGTAATCTGGGTACCTAGTAGCAATTGGCATCTGAAGTGGTGGGGTAGTCTTGTAGGACTGACTCTTTAACCCATGGGGTCTGTACTAACTCTGTGAGTGTCAGACTGAATTGTAACACACCCAGCTGGTGTCACAGAGAATATGTGGGGAAAACACCTCACACATGCACCATCAGAAATGTTGTGAGTGTGGTAGTTGTGTGTGAGAGTAAAGGAGGGATGCAGGAGGAGTGAGGTTTTACTTGCAGTCATATTCTGGAAATCATTTGCAAAGTCGTTGCCTAGAGCCCACTCAACTAAGCTTTCCAAAGAGCTTGTCAGCCCCTAAGTCCCCATATCAAGACAATCCATTTCTGCTTAAAATTGACAGTAATAAATAATCTCAAACTGTCAGTGGTTTACAACAACAAAGGTTTGTTTTCCACTCTCACTGCATATTCATCATGGGTCAGGTGGGAGCAATGTTGCAACCTAAGTTGATGGAGAAGCTGCTATCAGAAACATTTCTGCTTATCACTGAAAAAAAAAAGAAAAGAGAATGAGGTGAGACACACATTGGTGCTTGTAGCCTCTGCCAGGAAGGGACACACGACATTTCTGCTGAGATCTCATTGGCCAAAGCAAATCACGAGGCCATATTTGAGTTCAAGAGGGCAGGAAACTACAGTCTTCTGGACATTGGTGAACGGTATTGCGGCTCACCACAAAGGGAATCCGTTATCTCACATAGCAAGAACTCTAAAAGCAGAAACTACTAAACTGGAAGAGGCTCAAACCAGAAACAACAGTGGCTTAAAGAAGGTGATTTATTTTTCTCTCACGTAACAGAACCCAGGCTGGGGAAGGGGTTCCTTGATGTCATAAGGGATCAGGCTCCTTATGACTTGCTGCTCTGCCATCCTTAGCAAGTGGTTCTCATTCTCAAGACCATGAAGTGGCTGCAGGTGCCTCGGCCTTCATGTCACACTCCAGGAAAAAAAGAAAGAAGAAAATAAAAAGTGGGAGAAAGGCACCACTAGGTGACTCAGCACCTTTTAAGAGCATTTCCAGGAACCCCTCTCAAACTCTTATACTTGGTTTTGATTGGCCACCTCTGTCTGCAAAAAGAAACTGGGAAATGTAGTCTTTTATCCAAGTCCGGGGCATCCTAAATACCATCAGGGAAAACAATAGTGGAGTTTGTTGATACCTCCAGGAGACAGAACACTGAATCTCAGACATGGAAAAGACATCTAGAAACTCTCCAGTAGTACCCCCAGTGCTCCCCAAAGGCTGTCATCTGCTGCCCAATCCCCTTCTGGCATAAGACACTTTTTTCTGTTGTGTAGTGACCAGCCTGAGGCCTCCTTCTTTACTCTTACATCAGGGAAGGGATTTCTTGCCAAGAGCTAATGGAGTGTCTCCTGTAATGCAGCCAGTCTCCTGAGTACAACACTGACAAGGTTCTTATTTTGGAAGAATTAAGGCCAAATTACATTAACTGAAAGGAATCCATTTACTCATGTGAAGTTAGATTGTGCTTTTCTTTGGCTGTTGGGAGAGACAGTGCTTGCCTCAGTGAAGTGTGTTTGCTTCTAAGGTGGTTGGTGAGTTAATGTGCTTCAGCTCCTGCTGGTGGGGATTAAACAGGATTTGGAACATCCCCCAAGTTGCCTTTGTAATGTGTCCACTTGTCTAGATTAAACTACATTTTCCAGAATGCCCCTTCCTATATGTCTGTATGCTTATGGTTAGGGAGGGCCACAGAGATGTTCTCATGGGGGATTGCTGGGTAGAAGTGGGAGCAGCAGCCTCTTGTGACTTACATGCAAGGCAGCAACTAGGCCTGCAGCTGCTCCACCTCCCCCTGGATCCTCCTTCAGTTTCTCCAACGCTGGGGCCAGGTGTGCACAAAGCCCCATCATGAGGGGCCCTGGCCGCAGCAGGACACCTGTATCACCAAGGTCAAAGCCAAAAAGAATAACATGGGCTTTAATCCAGACTTGTGCTTGTGAGTTTCAGATTGTTCTCGATCTCCCCAGCCTTACACCATCTTCCCTTCCTGACTGTCTGCCCTGTGGATTTCAAGTTCCAGCATAAGCAGAATTAACAGCCTTACAGAGACAGCTTAACTAGATCCCACAATTGTGAAAGGTCAAATTCCTGTAACAAATTGAGAGAGAGTGTGTGTGTGTGTGTGTGTGTGTGTGTGTGTGTGTGTGTGTGTGTATTAGTGGTCCTGCTTTGCTGACACAGAATTTGGTCTCAGGGTGGTTCCAGGAGAATAGAACAGGATGAATTATGGGTTTTTCTGGAATTGGTTCCCTGATATAGTTGGACTTAAAGGCATTAATAACCCTGTTTCCAGTGGTAAGGGGACACTGATAGGTCACAGCCTGAAGTGGGAAAACAGTTATTCAGACCATGGCTCCCTGTATCAGGTTCCTATAGAAGGCAAGGCTCTGGATGATCAAGTATTTGCTTCCACAGAACAATTTAATGAAAATAAAGAGTGTAATGGGATTGATTGGTTGCTTCTGACTGTGGTGAAAAACTTGGGGAAAGAAAATGGTGAGCTCAGGGCTTTGAATTTCCAGCTTACGATCTGGCTAAGGGACTCAACAGCTTCTGGCACAGAGCTGAAAGAAACCCTGATTCCCTAGGGCTGCGAGGCTGAGAGTTCTGCAAACCAAACTCAAAGCCAAACCCTGGGGTTTGCATATATCAATGTATGCATATATCAAAACATTATATTGTACACCTTAATTATATATTATTTTTATTTGTCAATTATACCTCAGTAAACCTGAGGAAAAAACACACAGTCTTAGGAATATTGGAATGCTGAGTAGCTTTGTCTTTTAAGACTTACTTATTCACATATACTGGGAGGATCAAGGAGATATCAATGATATCACTATCATTAAGTATCGTATAGCTATCAGAAAGAAATTTGTGAGGGGAAGTCCTGGCATCCTTGAAGAGCTCTGTGGCGGCTCTTTTCTATAGGTCAGAAATTCTAGTGGAATTGTCTACCAAGGAACAGGGATCTCTAAGTGCAATAGGTATGACGACACCAAGGAGTGGTAGGGACGTGTGACACTTACATGCCAAAGATAAGGTAGGCATGGTTACTACAATGGCTAGTGAAGCCAAAACAGTAATAGGAATAGAGATATCACAAAGACCTTTGGCATTCACTCATTTATGGCATCCCTTAGAACTGAAATAGGTGGGGAACCTACGAAAGTACTCTGGGGTCTGCTGAGGACTGACAACTTCCAGGACAAGGACTGGATGATAAATTTTGGTTAATTTCAGTCCGCTTTGGCTCTTAGCACAGTGGTAGCTGCTCATCCTCCCAACCCAGCCCTGTGGCAGGTAGTTGTAAATGTGTTCCTAGAGCAGCTTTCATACATCCTGTTGTATCAGGTCAGGCAAAAATCATGTTGTCCTCCAAATATTAAGAACCTATGTTCTCATCACTGATTGCTTCTTCTGATCACAGGGTTGCAGGTAAAAAGGCAGGCAGTCAATGTTTTCGCACCTTCCCCCATGTTGTAAGCCGCTCTCCCTCCAGCTGAAGTGACTTATAGGAGATTTAAAGGGCTGGTGCCCTTTTTTCCCACCTTTATTTTTTCTCCCCCTGTCTCTTTTTGGGATCCAGATTGTACAGACTAGGCCATTCAAAAACAACTGTATATACAGAGGAAATTAGAGAGTGACTATGAATACCTAGGCTAAGGTGCAGGCTCAGAAAAGACCTCAGAAGGCCTTAAATTTACTCTGTGCTCCTTGGCACAGAGACAGCCTACAATTAAAAAAAAAAACAATAAACAAGAACAATAACAAAAGTAACAAAGAAACCTTAAGGATGGGGGAAATCTGATTTCCAGAGTTACCACATTTTATATTCAAATATCCAGTTTTCAACAACAACCAAAAATATCACAAGGCATAGAAATAAATAGGAAAACATGACCTATGTGTAGGAAAAAGTAAAGCAACAGAAACTGTCCCTGAACATTACCTGGTAGCATATCTAATAGACAGATGTTAAAACAGCTGTCTGAAAAATGCTCAAACAACTGTAAGTTTATGTGAAGAAAGTGAACAAAATTATGTATGAACAAAATGTAAGTGTCAATAAAGACATGAAACCCAAAAGAAGTTCTGGAACTAAAATGTATTAGCGCTGACATGAAAAATTTACTAGAGAGATTCAATGGCATTTGAGCAGATAGAAGGGAAAAAAAAATACAGGACAATGGAAATTCTTGAGTCTGAGGAACAGAAAGAAAAAAGGTTAAAAAGTGAACAGAGCCTAGGGGACCTATGGAACACCATCAAGCAGACTAACATACACATTGTAGGAGTGGCAGAAGGAGAAAAGAGAAGGTATAGAGAGAATATTTGAAGAAACAATGGCTGAAATTTTTAAAAAAGGTTTTATTAATTTATATTTAGAGAGAGGGAAAGTGAGGGAGGAAAAAGAGGGAGAGAAACATTGATGTGCAAGAGATACATGGTCACTTGCCTTGCACACACTCCCAACTGGAGACCTGGCCTGCAACCCAGGCATGTGCCCTGACTGGGAATCGAACTGGCAATCTTTTGGTTTGCAGGCCAGCACTCAATCCACTGAGCCACACCAGCCAGGGCATATTTTCCAAATTTAATGAAAGATATAAATAAAAACATCTAAAAATCTCAACAAACTCCAAGTAAGGTGAACTCCTTGGAGTCTTTCAAAAGTGAGAGAGAAATTAAGATATCCTTAGATTAAAAAAGCAAGCAAATGACCGAGGGAGTTCATGACCACCAGCTATACCCTGCAAGATGAAATGAAGACACTAGACAAGAACCGGAAACCACATGAAGAAGTGAAGATCTCAATAAAGGTAAAATACCTGCTGAAATTCTGCACCCAATTTTGACATGTGGGTATTTTCCCCCACACGAAGCAATTCTTCAACACCAGCTGGGTATCCTCCAATATAACAGTTCTGACAATTATCTACTCTGAGGTCCACAGGTTTAGGGCTCATTCCTACAAGACCTCCCCCTTCAGATGCCAATTGCAAGTCCAGGATGTGCTTCTGATCTTCTGGCTATAAATTGAAGGTTTCAGCAGTCCCATTTTTTGGTTCAACTACTTTGCTAGTGTGGTTCACAGAACTTAAAGAAACATTTTATTTACTAGGCTATTGATTTATTATAAAGTATGTAACTCAGGAACAGCAAGATGGAAGAGGTGCATAGGGCAAGGCATACGGAAAGAGTGCGGAGCTTTAATACCCTCTCCAAATGTGCCACTTTCCCCAAATCTCTGTGTGTTCACCAACTCAGGTGCTCTATGAACCCTGCTCTTTGGGATTTTTATGGAGTCTTCATTATATAGGCATGATTGATTAAATCACTGGCCTCTCTTGCATCCCAGGAAGTGGGGTATGAGACCAAAAATTACTACTCTCTAACCATATGGTTGCCTCTGCTGAAATCAGGCCCCATACTTAGGTACTTCCCAAAATTTACCTCACTAACATAACAAAAGACATTTTATTTACTGTCATCACAGAAAATTCCAAGGGTGTTAGGAGTTCAGTGCCATGATTGGGGACAGAGACCATACATATATTTCTTATTATAAATCTCAATATCACATATGGGTGATTAAAAAGCTTATACCATTTAATAATGATTTGTAACTGCACTTTCTGTATTCTATATGATCTAAGAGACTAATACATTTAAAAATTATTAGTCTAAAAGTTAGTATTACTGTAACTTTTGTTTGTAACTTTACACTTTGTTTTCTACATAATTTAAGAGACTAATGTATTTAAAATAATTACTAGTTCATGTTTTGGGGCACACAATGTATATAGTTTTCTACACAGTAATCACAAGGGTGGGAACTGAGCTGTAAAGAAACAGAGTTTTTGTATGCTACTGAAATTAAGTTGGTGTAAATTCAAATTAGAGTGTTATAATTTTAGGATATTAAATGTAATTCCCATTGTAAATGCAAAGTAAATCGCTATAGCATATACACAAAAGGAAATGAGATTTAAACATTTCCTTATTTAAAAAAATCAACTGAACACAAAATAAGACAGTAATGCAGAATATGAAAGACTAAAAAGCTATAAGACATTTGGAAATTAAAAATGAAAATTACAAAGGTTACCAGTAATTACTTTAAATGTAAATGAATTGAGTGTTCCAATCAGAAGACAGAGATTGACAGATTGGATAAAAATATATACAGCCTATAACAGATTCATTTTAGATCCAAAGACGCAAATAGATTGAAATTGAAATGATGGGAAAATATATTCCATTCATGTAGTAACCAAAAGAGAGTGGGTGGCTATACTAATATCAGACCAAATAGAATTTAAGTAAAACATGCTACAAGAGACAAAGAAATACATTATATAGTAATAAAAAATGTTCAGTAGAAGAAGATACAATAATTATAAACCTTTATAAACCTAAACAGACCATGCAAATACATGAAGCAAAAACTGACAGAACTGAAGGTAGAAATAAACAGTTCTATAACAGTGGGAGACTTCAATATCCCTCTCTCAATAATGAATAGAACAACCAGACAAAAGAGGGCTTGGATCCCTTTTCATTTTGCTGATGTTTCTTTCCATATGGGAAAATATATTCACTCATGATACATCAGATAGAGGTTTGATCTCCGAGATATATAAAGAACTCACTCGACTCCACTCCAAGAAGACAAACGATCCAATCAAAAAATGGGCAAAGGACCTGGGCAGACACTTTTCCAAGGAGGAGATATAGAGAGCCCAGAGACATTTGAAAGGATGCTCAGCATCACTAGCCATCAGAGAAATGCAGATCAAAACCACCATGAGGTACCACCTCACACCGGTCAGAATGGCCATCATAAACAGATCCACAAACAGCAGGTGCTGGCGAGGCTGTGGAGAAAAGGAAACCCTAGTACACTGCTGGTGGGAATGCACACTGGTGCAGCCACTGTGGAAAGCAGTGTGGAATTTCCTCAAAAAGCTGAAAATGGAACTGCCTTTTGATCCAGTGATTCCCCTGCTGGGACTATACCCTAAGAATACCAAAACGCCAATACAAAAGAACCTATGCACCCCAATGTTCATAGCAGCACAATTTACAATAGCCAAGTGTTGGAAGCAACCTAAATGCCCATCAGTACATGATTGGATCAAAAAAGATGGTACGTATACACAATGGAATACTACGCAGCAGAAAGAAAAAAGAACTACTACACTTCGCAACAGCATGGATGGAACTCGAGAGCATTATGCTAAGTGAAATAAGCCAGGGGGCGAAAGACAAATACTATATGATCTCACCTATAAGTGGAACATAACCAACAATACAAAGATGCAAAGAAAATAAGACCAGCAACACTGAAAGGAAAAGAAATCAACAGAGACAAGAGGGAAGGAGGGAGGGGGGGTGGGGAAAAGGAAGGGAAGGGGAAAGTCAAGGAACATATAGCAAGGACTCATGGACAAAACCAAAGGGGAAGAGCTGAGGGAGGGAAGGAGGGAGGGGGCAAGGGAAAGTGGTGGGGGGTAGGCAGAGACAAATGTATTTGAAAAAATAAATTAAAATAAAATTTTTAAAAAAAGAGGGCTTGGAATAAACTACATACAGCTAACAGACATATATAACACACTACCCTAGAATAATAGCATACACTTTCTTCTCAAGGGCACAATAGCATACACTTTCCAGGATATCATATGTAAGGTCAAAAAGTAAAACTCGATAGATGTTTTTTTTAAAAAAAAAAAAAAATCAAGTCCTGGTCATTGTAACTCAGTTGATTGAGTGTTGTCCTGCAGACTGAAAGGTCGCAGGTTCGAATTCCAGTCAGGACACATGCCTGGGTTTAAGGTTCAGTCCCAGGTCAGGGTGCATAGGAGAGGCAACCGATCGATGTTTCTCTTTTACATCAATTTTTCTCTCCTTCTCTTCCTCTCTCCCTTGCCCTCTCTCTAAAATCAGTAAAAGAAAATTTTTTTAAATAGATATTATACAAACTACCTTCTCTGACACAATGAGATGAAGTTAGAAACCAATCACAGAAGGAAAACTAAAAAATTCACAAAATTGTGAAAATAAAATAACACACACAAAAAAAACAATGATGAAAGAATGATAACAAGGAAGTTACAAAGTACTTACAGATGAATGAAAATAAAAGCACAACATACCAAAATTTATGAAATACAGTAAAAATAGTGCTAGAGGGAAAACTATAGCTGTAAATGTCTACATTAAAAGTAAGAAAGATTGCAAATCAACGACCTAACTTTATAATTTAAGGTACTATAAAGAGAAGAACAGCCCTGGCTGGTGTGGCTCGGTGGATTGAGCGCCACCCTGTGACCTGAAAGAGTGCTGGTTCAATTCCCAGTCAGGGCACATGCCTGGGTTGTAGGCCAGGTCACCAGTTGGGGACATGTAAGAGGCAACCCATTGATGTATCTCTCACACACTGATGTTTCTCTCCCCATCTTCCTCACTCCCTCCCTTCTCTCTAAAAGTAAATATTTTTTTCTTTTCTTAAAAAAAGAACAAACTAAACTCAAAGCTAGCAGAAGAAAGGAAAAATAAAGATTAAAGCAGAGATTAACAAAATAGAGAATAGAAAAACAATAGAGAAAAAGTCAGTGAAATCAAAAATTAGTTATTTGAAAAGATTAATAAAATTGCCTTTAGCTAAGAAAAAAAAGAGAAGATTCATGTTAATAATATCAAAATGAAAGCGGGGATATTATTATTACTGATTCTACAGAATTAAGAGATTATAGGGTTACTGTGAACAATTATACACAAATTGGACCACCTACATAAAATGGACAAATTCCTTGAAACACAAAATCTAACCAAACTAAATCATGAAGAAATAGAAAATCTGAATAGATCTATAATATTATGGAGATTGAATCAGTAATCAAAAATCTTCTCCCACCTCCCCAAAAGTTAGGGACCTGATGGCTTCACTGGTAAATCCTACTGTTGTCAAAGAAATTCCAAATCTAAAGAAAACGTGAAAACGTTTTTTAAGTGAAGTGTTGAGGACCAGACCCAGAAGTAAAATCTAAAAGGACTGAGAAAATGCTCTGAGAAATAGCAGTTTTGCAGTTTATTTTATACTTTGAATCAAAGAAGAAGATATAAGGAAGGTTATATGAAATCTATTGCTGATAGATTAAGAAGGCAGGAGAAAGTAAAGTGAAGAAATCTCTAGGACTGCAGAAAAAGTAAAATGGAAAAATATTTTTTTCTACATTGGTGGGAACAAGGTAGTTAACATTTAACATACATAGTTTACAGTAGGTGGTTAAAAAATAACTGAAGAGTGTGGGAGTTTTCTCATCCTGGTACCAGGGTGTTTATCCTTGGCAGTCTGGAGAAGAGACCATTCTGCCATTTTAAGATTGTTATTCTAGATGAAAAAACAAAACAAAAAGATACAGCTTGCTCAAGGTAAAGATTAATCTATCGTACAGCTTAGGATATGAGTTCCCATTATGACCTATTCAGTGAGAAATTTTTATGGTCAGAATATTGAACGGTTACTTTCAGTTATTGAACTTGTTGGGTCTGCCAGATAGTCCCCTTTTCATTCACATTACCAAATATTTTAAAAAAGATCAATCCTTCTCCATCTATACAAAAAAATTGAAGAGTAGGTAACATATCCTATCTCATTCTATGAGGTCAGCATAATCCTAATACCAAAGCCAGACAGACACTACAAGGAAAAAGAAAACCTGGAGACCAATATCCCTTATGAACATCGATGCAAAATTCTCAACAAAATACTAGCAAACCAAATTCAGTGGTATATTAAAATAATTATATATTATTACCAAGTGGAATTTATTCCTGGAATACAATGACGGCTCAACATGCAAAAACTAGTCTATGTAATGCATCACATAAACAGAATAAAGGGAAAAAAAACACCATGATTATCTCGATTGATGCAGAAAAAGCACTGACAAAATTCAACATTCTTTCATGATTTAAAAACCTACTTAATAAACTAGGGATAGTATTCCATTTTAAGTTATTTATTAAATTTGGCTATATTTTTGAATAATTTTTAGTGGTAACAGTAGGAATTTAAAATGCATACCGAACTTTTCACAGTGTATTTACAGACAAAATTTTACTACTTGAAACCTTACCACTAATATGTCCCTTTACTTCTCCCCCTTTATGTAATAGTTGCTATGTATCACATTTATATTAGTAGAAAATCCCATCGACAATGTTATTTTTTCACTTCCTAATCATTTTACTACATTTTATTATTGTAGTAAATGTACTGATACACTGATACATTGATTATGAGGTATTTATATCTATTATATCTGTGTAGTAAAAATACTGTTTTTCCTTTTTATTAATTTTTTTGTTTTTAAATCTTGTTTATTCTATTATAGTTACCTCATTTCCCCCCCTTTGCCCTCTTCCACCCGTTCCACCCCCACCCCCTTCTCCCACAGTCAGTTCCCACTCTGTTGTCCATGTCCATGAGTCATTCATACATGTTCTTTGTTTAGTCCCTTCTTCTTTCCACTATTGTCCTTCTTCCCTATCCCCTCTGGTCACACTCAGTCTGCTCCATGTTTCCTTGACTGTGGTTTATTTTGTTGAATAGATTCCACTTACAGGTGAGATCATATAGTATTTTTCTTTCACCAATTGGCTTATTTCACTTAGCATAATATTCTCAAGTTCCATCCATGTTGTTGCAAAAGGTAGGAGTTCCTTCTTTCTTTCTTTTTTTTAATGTAGATTGATTTTATTTATTTATTTTTTGTCAAAATGCATGATAAAATATTAAAAAACTTAAATCCATTATAAAGTCTCAGCAATTAAAACA
The DNA here is from genome assembly GCF_021234165.1 of Pteronotus mesoamericanus. NCBI lineage: Eukaryota > Metazoa > Chordata > Mammalia > Chiroptera > Mormoopidae > Pteronotus > Pteronotus mesoamericanus. The sequence goes on from NW_026555307.1 coordinate 6,476,407, forward strand.
ACATGAGACCAGCACAGAAATAATCAAGTAGATAAATGAAATAAAATGAGCATTCCAGTACAAATGTATATATCTGTCTAACAATGTAATATATGATTAAATTGATATTTCAAATCAATGGGGAAAATAAGGCTTATTCAAAGAATAAGGTGCAAAGACCACTGTTACTTTGAAATAAAACAAATAGAGGGCCTTATTTCACACATTAAACAAACAATATTCAGGTGAGTTAAAAAATCAATAGTAAAATCTAAGGAGTTTTAGGAGAGAATACAAAATAATATTTTTCTTATCCAGAAGTAAAATATTCAGACCCAGAAGCTATAAAGTAAAATATTGACAATATGACTATATTAAACATTTAAGACTATATAGTAATATACATATAAAAAAAGTTAAAGGACAAGTAAAATAACAGGAAAGTATTTGCAACATATCTAAAAAGGGTTAATAGGTATTTATTCTTTTAGGGAAAAAATTCTACAAACATTTAATCAAAAAATGGATAAAGAATACCAACAAGTCATTGAAAGTTATTTAAAAATAATAGAAATAAGCAAGAAATATACAAAAACAGATTTAGTTTCAACAAATAATAAAATAACACATCATTGTCACAATCAGATTATGTATTAAAAATATTGGTGATATCAAGTAGTGGTGACTGTGAAAGGAACTGGGTATTCATAGATTCTTTTTCTTCATCTTCTTAAAGCAGTCCCGTTAGCATATTTTGCAATGCTGGTTTGGTGGACGTGTATTCTTTTAGCCTTCTTTTGTCTGGAAAAGTCCTTATTTCGCCTTCCATTTTAATTGAGAGCCTTGCTGGGTAGAGTAGTCTTGGTTGCAGGCCTTTGCTTTTCATTCCTTGGGATATTTCTTGCCATTCCCTTCTGGCTTTTAGCGTTTCTGTTGAGAAGTCAGCTGCTAGCCATATCAGGGCTCCCTTATATGTTACTACCTCTTTCTCCCAAGATGCCTTTAGGAGTCTCTGTTTGTCTTTGATATTTGCCATTTCAGTGATGATGTGTCTTGGAGTGGGCCTCACTGGGTTCCTCCTGAATGGGACCCTCTGTGCTTCCTGGACTTGTGTGACTTTTTTTCCCCTCAAATTAGGGAAGTTTTCCATCATTACTTTTTCGAACAGGTTCTCTATCCTTTGCTCCTCTTCTTCTCCTTCTGGTATCCCTATTATATGGATATTATTCCATTTCAGGTTGTCCTGCATTTCCCTCAAGTACTCTTCATTCCTCTTGAGTATTTTTCATTTTCTTGCTCTTTCTGGGAGCTTTTTTCTACCTTATCCTCCAGCCCACTGATTTATTCCTCTGCTTCATTTAGCCTGCTTTTGATTCCTTCTAACGTGTTCTTCAATTTAGAAACTGTATTCTACATTTCCTCTTGTCTCTTATTGATAGTTTCTATGTCCTTTTTCATGCTGATATAGTTTGCAGTAAGTTCCTTGTAGTTTCCCTGCAGTTTTTTATAATTCTCTCTGAGCTCATTGAGCTCATTGAGCTTCCTTAGAACTGTTGTTTGGAACTTAATATCTGAGAGTTTTTTTGGCTTTATTTCATTTATTTCTCTTTCTGAGGATTCCTCCTTTCCCGTCGACTGGGGGGTGTTTCTTTGTATTCCCATTATTTGAGAGACTCTTCTTTTTTGCTGCTTCTTCTTCTTCTTAAGTTGATCTGTATTGATTTCCTGACCTTGTGATGTGAAGTTCTGTGGTAGGAGACCGCTGTTTTTTCTTTCTGGATCTGCCTCTGATGATGTCAGATGTTGACCCTGTGTAACCTTAGGCAGTCTATTTGAGACTTCCAGGAATCTACTCTTTGTGGTTGTCTCCTTCAGCTGTTAATCTAGTCACTCTGCACTCAGCAGGCTGGCTTAGACACCACAGAGCAGGGTAGAGTCCCTCCTGGGGCCAGGGCTATTGTGTCCCCTCACGCTGCTGCTGCTCAGTGAAGTGGTCTGCCTGAGCAAGATGGCTGCTGCCGTATGGGAGGTGAGTCAGCACTGGGATCCCGCTGGCCAGTCTCTCAGTTCTCCCCACAAAGCTTCCTTCCCCAGTCTCTTTCCAAGCATCTCCAGCCCACTCTGCTCCACCTTTGCTGGAGACCAGGGTAAGTGACTGCAAATAAAAATGTATTTGGCCCTTTAAACAGCTCTTTGCATATGCAGCCACCTATCTCTGGCAGAGAGCAACCCTGCCATTTTTTTTGCAGCTGGCTGTTATCTGTGTACTTTTTAGGCTCTGGTGTTATAGGCTGGAGATCCCTGCTTATGGTTTAGACCCTGCTCATCTCGGGGGGATCCAGCTGGCCATTTCAATATCCTTCTGTGCTTCCACCTGTGGACACCCCACCCGCCTTCTTGAGTCTCTACCTCACTCCTTAGCAGTTAGGTTGTGCTAAAGCTTATTCTTTTGTCTGTCCAAGGTTATAAGGCTCCTCTCTTGCTATTTTTCAGGTGTTTGTTCCAGGTGATTTGCCCACAATTTAGTTGTAATTCCAGGTTGGTCCTGGGAGGAGGTCAGTGTTACTTCCACTCTCTTCTCTGCCATCTTGATTCTAACAATGTTATTTTTTTTCTTTCAACTGTCAGTCATATTTTAGAGAACCCAACAAGAGAATAGTCTATTCTATCTACCTAGATAATTATCATTTCTGTTTCTCTTCTTTATTCCTGAGGTTCCAAGCTTCCTTCTGGTATCATTTCCCTTCTGTCTGAAACATTTCCTTTAGCAATTCTTGTAGAGCAGTTCTGCTGGCTATGAATTTTCTTAGTTTCATTTAAACTGAAATGTCTTTATTGCATCTTCATTTGTGTAAGATATTTCCATTGAATATAAAATTCTGGTTGACAGCCCTTTTCTTTCAGCACTTTAAAAATATGGAACCACTTCCTTTTGGCCTCCATGATTTCTGATGAGAAACCTGCCATCACTGGGGTGTTGTTCACATGTAGGTAAGGCCCTGCTTCTCTTTGGCTTCTTTCAAGATGTTTTCTCTGTGTTTTGATTTGAGCAGTTTGACTATGATTTGTCTGTGCATGGATTTCTTTTGGTTTTAAGCTATTCTTGGATTCACTCAACTTCTTGAATCTGTAAGTTCATTGTTTTGGTTTTTTTGGGTTTTTCCCCAAAACTTAGTAAGTCTTCAGCTATTATTTCTTCATACATTAAAAAAAATTTTTTTCAGCACTATCTTCTCTCCTATCCTTCTGGAACACAAAGTTAAAACTGTTGCTGTCATCCCACAGGTTTATAAAGCTTTATTCATTTTTAAAATCTTGTTTCCCTCTATGGTACAGATTGGGCAATTTCTGATGATGTACCTTTATGTTTACTACATTTTCCTATCATGTCCATATTGAGACCATCCTGTGATTTTATTTTATTTTGGTTATATCATGTTTTTCAGTTGCAAAATTTCTCTTTATTTTTTTCTTGATATATTCTATTTCTTTGCTGATACCTTTTACTTTCTGATTTGTTGAAAAAATGTTTATAATTGCTCATTTGAACACTTTTATAATAGCTGATTTAAAGTACTTTTTCATATAATTCCAACATTTGTGCTGTTGCAATAAAATCTATTAATTGTGCGTGAGAGTTAAGGTTTGGGTAATTCCTCATCTACCGAGAAATTTTGGATTGTTTTCTGCACAGTATGAGTATTATATTATGACAATCTGAGTCTTTTTTAAATCCTATGAAGATTGCTGCTATTTTTGTTTTAGGGGCCAATTGACTCAGGTAAATTCGTACTGCAAGTTCCTACTTGTCTTCTGTAATCTGTGGTTCCAATGTCAGTTCAGTTTTTTAGCATTTGCAATGCTATTCTAATGCCTCACTGGTGGTTGTCTTGGGGTATGGGCAGAAGTCTAAGCATTAGCTCAGTTCTCAAAATCTTTTGCTATGTTAGTTAAGGCCAGAAGAGCCCACGGTGAGTATAAACAACTGTATGGGGTAACTTTCCTAAGCCCTTTTCTCTCTGATACCTTCTTGGTACTTCCTGATCCTCTGAGCTCCCCTTTTTGATCTCCAGCCATAAACTGGCTACTTCCATGACTGTATCAGGTCTAAGACCAAGAGATAAGACAACAGAGAGGGAAAAAACAAGCCATAAGATCTGGCTGTGCCCTCCCAGAGCCAGGGCTCCAGTAAATGAATGAAAGCTCCCTGTCTCTTTCACAGTCTTGGCTTCTGCCCACTGATTGCCAGGCACTGTTGCTGTCATGACTGTCACTGCGGGCTTGCCTACAAAACAAAGGGAAGAGAAAAGAAAATTTTCCCTCTCTCTCTGAGCTTTAAGAATTTCCTTTCCTGCCTGTTGAGCCAGACTTTGCCTAGATTTCTCTGCCTGCACCACAGTGCTCCCTTCTGAGTTTTAGATTGTGTTGAGTTCAGGTCAAGGGATACATGAGAAAAATAAAATGGTAAACTCACCATTGACTCAAATTTCACCAAATATCCACGACCAAACGAGGTGGTTGCTGAGGGCAAAGTGAATATGGAGTGATGTCTTAGTCTATTCAGCTGCTCTAACAAAATATCATAGACTGGGTAAACTTATAAACAACAGAAATCTATTTCTCACAGTGGTACATCGAATTCTACCTATTGCAATTTACTTTTCAGCATGTTCAAATAGCTGGGCCACACATTCTGCCCAGATTTTATCTTTTTTCTTTCTATCCAGATTTTATAGTTGCATTCAGTGGGAAAGAAAGGGTGGCATGTGCTTACTCCTTTGGATCCAGAAGTGGCACCAGGCATGAACTGTTGATATATGGTTTCAGTGCCAGCTATGTGGCAGCACCCTGACTAATATACTCACCAAATTCTTGTCACTTAAGAGCTAGACTTTCTTCACTTCAGGTTGAAAGGTGCCCTGTTATAACTGCCACCTAATCATCCTCATTCTGCCCTCTATGATCACAGGTAAATTGGTTTTATCTCTCTCATGTCAAGACCAGCAGGTGCTGAAAGCAGCTGCCTATGGCCCATGTCTTTTCTTCCCTGTCAATCCCTGGTTTCTTCCACTGCTCCTTCTGAAGTATTCTGGCTTCCCTCATTATCAATTCCAAGTATGAGCTAATCAGATACTACACTTAATCACCTCTTGACATTGCCTCAGAGTTCACCTTAGGCTAGCTAAAAGAAAAACCATATATGCTCCTTACTTTACTGTTTTGAAGTAAAATCAGTTTAACTCACTCTCCAAGAGTTCAGCAAAATGCTTTTTGCTCATTATGGTGATGTGTGACCTACCAAAGATTGAATTTGAAAATGCAAGTTTTCATCATTAATGAAAGGCATGCCAGGAAGAGATGGAAATGTCTTCTCTCCTCTATAGCTGTATACGACAATATCATAAATCTAGTTCACAGAATTTGATGGGAGAAGCTGTGAGAGTGGGCATTTACAAAAACTTCTCCCACACAGCATGGGAGCAGCCTCATGTGACTTGCTCTGGCATGAAAACCAAATGCCAACCTGCTGGCCCCCACATCTGCAGCCACTCCTCCCATCTCTCATTCTGCTCTCACTTGCTCTACTCCAGCTGCATCACTCACACTCACCGTTCTCTTTCTTGATACAGGGCACATGCTATTCCTTCTCCCTGAAATACTCTTCCCTGCACTTTTTATCTAGTTAAATAATCTCATAATTTAAGTCTCCACTCAGATTTCTTGTCCCCAGGGAAATCTTCTTGGAGCCCCGACATCAAATGCTATCATGGATTTGAATACCTTTTCTTAGTAGCATTTATCATCTTTACATTTATGTTTGTGGTTATTTCAGTAAACTATGCCTCCTCCCACCCCCTTTAGAACATAAGTTCTGTCAGGCGGCACAGGGACCAGGTCTTGGTCACTGCTGACCAGTAGTATGCTCATGAATGTTTAACAACCAGCTGCAGGGTAAGGTGGAGGTGGGAGAATTTACTCATTTACAGCATTTGCTCATTTCCATGGTGTAAATCTCCCATCATGGCTGATTTCAAGCCACAAATGTGAATTTGACCAAAATTCCTGAAGTTTTAACAATAGGTTCTTGGCCGCTCGTGTGAACTGGCTCCTGCTCATTATTGCAGCCAATACTTCAGCATCCCACAAAAATTTGCTGAACGGGTGAATGAATGATTGAAATTAGTTCCACAGAATCTGGTTCCCCTATCTGTGCCTTCCCATGGCACACTCCTTGTCTCTGTCACAGATTTTTTTTTTTTAAAGCAAACCTATGATGCTTTCATCAAGTGAAATATATTCAGTGTAAGGGAATATTTTATGGGAACAAAGCTCCTACTTTTTTCTGATATTAAAACATCCTTTTTTGTGTGTGTGTAATTAGAGCTTTGCATACTGTGTAGTGACTGATTAGTGACTCATGAGATCAATGTAGTAGGTCATGACAAGCATTTTATTTTTAATGAAACCAAATAGAAGAGAAAAAAATTTTCAGAGTATCAGAGTTTATCTCAGGTGGCAGGAAGTGTTGTTTTGGAAAACTTTTGTGATCATGTGTTCATCCTAAATTATCATGTAAGATGTCTAGGGTGATTGGTGACATGGGATATAAAAAAATTCACAACAAGGAGAAAGTGCAGAGAGTAAAGGGTTTTTATTTTACTTCCCCAAAGGAGGGAAAGGGCTGGGTGTGGAGATCAGCAGCACCCGCACCAGCACCAGCACCGAGGGGTTGGGGCTGTGAGTTTCTATCAGGTAACTGGGCGGTTGTAGAACAGGATGTTTCAGATGGGCTGTGACTTGTTTCAATGTTATCTTTGGGTGCAGGGTCCTGTGGTTGCTGTCATCAGTCATGTGCTGTTTCATGGGTTCCCAGAGCCTCTGAGCCTTCAGGGCGCTTCCAGTAATTTTCTAGTCCTGAGGATAAAGGCTCATAAAACAGTTAGGGTCAGTCATGCTTGGAGACCTAGCCAGCTCTGGGAAAGAGGGCCTGAGAAAGTGGCTTTTGTCCTATTAATGACCTCCTTGGAGTCAAGAAATTTGAAAGCCATTGTGGTTAGTAGCAATGATTTTTGTTTTTCATTAATAAATTTTAATATTTAGAACAGTTTTGTATTCATAGGAAAATTGAGTGGAAAGCACAGAGAGTTCTCATGTATTCCCTGTCTCCACACAGGCACAAATTCCCCATTATTAACATCTCCCACCAGAATGGTTCATTTATTACAATGGATGAACCTACCTGGGCACATCATTATCCCCCAAAGTACATAATTTACATTAGGGTTCACTCCTGGTGTTGTACATTCTATGGGTTTAGGCAAGTGTATAATGACATGTATCTATCACAGTAAGATTGTACAGAGTAGCTGCACTGACCTAAAAATCCTCTGTGCTGTGTCTATTCATCCCTCTCACACCTGGAAACCGCTGATCTTTTTACTGTTTCTTCAGTTTTGCCTTTTCCAGAGTGTCATATAGCTTGAATCACACAGTATGTTGCTTTTTCAGATTGGCTTCTTTCAATTAATAATATGCATTTAAATCTTTTTATGACTTGATAGCCCTTTTTTTTTAAGCGCTGCATAATAGCATATTCCATTGTTTGCATATACCACAGTTTATCAATCCATTCACCTACCAAAGGACATCTTGGTTGCTTCCAAGTTTTGGCAATTATGAATAAAGCTACTATAAACATCAGTGTGCAGGTTTTTGTGTGGATATAAGTTTATACTTCCACTGAATAGATATTAAGGAGTACAATTGCTTGACCTTATGGTAAGAGTATATTTAGCTTTGCAAGAAACTGCCAATGTGTCTTCCAATGTAGCTGTCCCATTTTGCATTGCCACCAGCAATGAATCAGAGTTCCTGTGGCTCCACATCCATGCCAGTATTTGATAATGTAGTGTTTTGGATTTTGGCCATTCTACAGGTATGTAGTGGTATCTCATTGTTGTTTTAATTTGCATTTCCTTGATGACATATGATGCAACATCATTTCAAATGCTTATTTACCATCTAGCTATCTTCTTTAGTGGGTGTCTTTTGCCCATTTTTTATTGGATAGCAATGCTTTTTTTTTGTTTAGTGATTTTGTTTTATTTTCCATGTCTTTACTTGCAAATATTTTTCAAAAGCAGGAACACCATATCAGACTTCATATTTTTGTTGCACACTTTACCAGTTTGTGAAAAAAATAACTAAACTCTAAATGTAAAAAATCAGCTTTACCAACTCCCTGTCTTGCATACCCAAGGGATCTCTAAGGTTAAGACAACTGAACTCTAAGAGATATCAAGAGAGATTTTTAAAGAGAGATAGTTGGGGAAGGCGCGGGGTGAGAGGTGTCTGGCTTGGAAAACAGGGAAATTCCTGATCCAGTCTAACCCACCCCCACCCCCAGCTTCCCTGGCTGTAAGTGCCCATTCCAGAGTTATGGGGCAGAATGGACAAGGCAGGGAGCACCAAAGGGCAAGGGACATGCAGAGGATAGCCTCTTGCTGATCCTAGATATTTCAGATTAAGGTCCGGGGAAGGTTGGAGTTAAAGCCCAACCCAAGCCATTGGTGAAGACACATATCCTGCCAAGAAATCTGTCATCGTAGGAAACACCCAAACTGACACAGAGGTCCGATTAGATCGCTGGGGAGGAGTCAGAAAGGGCCATAGGAGAAGGTTGCCTGAGGCAACAGTAAACAGTCTAGGATGGGATTGACTGAGAAGTTGAAGGCCTCTAGAGCACTTGGAATTATGGGCCAGAAAATTTAAAATAAAAAGAGGGCAGATGCTGGCTCTCCTTCCTTGAGGATGTCTGGATGATTGTACTGCAGCTGCCTGAATTTCCCAATGAATGGTATTTGGGATGGGAAGGAGCTCTGAGGGCAGCCTAGGATCAGGCTGGCCTGGCAGGGGGTGTCAGGGTTATTCTTTAGGTGTTCTAGAGGGGACAGGCTCTGAGGGGGAAGCCTGCCATTCTTCCAAAATTGTGTAGCTTTTGTATCTTATGTTGTTTTAATTTGTAAACTAGTCCTATAGAAATAAGAGAATTAAAAACTAACAGGGGGAAATGATAGAACTCAGGTGCTAAAGATTTTAGCCTTAGTTTAGAGGCTTAAGTGATTAAAGCTGTAACTAAAGAGTTACGAGTATGGCCTTCATTGATAGGCTTAAGTGATTAAAGCTGTAAGTGACCAATGTATGTGGAAAGCTGTTATTCCAAAACTGTATAATTTTTAATAAAAAAAAGAGTCTTTACTCCTTTCCTTTATGACCAAACCTTGTCTCTGGAATTTTGCTTAGAGGGTGGCGGTGGGCAGCAGGACCTCACTTGCTGTTCAGTAACAAAACCTGTAAGAATTTTTATGGCTTTATTTGTGCCAAACTGATGACAATTGCCAGGAAACAAGACCTCAATGGATTGAGAAAATTCTCTGGGAAATGGCAGTGTTGCATCTTATTTTATACATTACAATCAAAAGAGGAGGCATAGGCAGTGGGAGAAAGCAAAGCAGGGAAACATTTAGGATTGAATAAAAAGGTCAAATGATAGACGCTTCTTTTACATAGGTGAGTATTAGCGTAGTTAACAGTCAACAGTTAACATGTGAACAATAATAATAGGGGATTTGTGGTTTCTGCTCTGGTGTCATGGTTATGTCTCAGGTGTTTGGAAAAAATGGAAGTTACTGAACATTCCAAAGGTATATTATCATAGATGCAAAAAGACAATAGACAGGCTCAATTAAGGCAAAGATTGACTTTTTGTCATGTAAGATTCTAGTCTAGGACAATGACTGCCCACCATAACCTGCTTTTAGTTAGTAAGTTTTAATTTCCGACCCTACTTTGTGGTTATTCTTGGTTTCTGAGTTTGTAAGGCTATCACTTAGGCCTCCCCTGAACTTGTGAGACTTTCTATGTGGCCCCTTTTCATCCACAAACCCCTTTCTAGCTTGAAGTTAGATAAACAAATTACACCATAAATCAATTTCCATTTGTGTCCTGGAGCCCTGCACTAGGCACTTTTATCTGCATGAGCTTATTTAACCTGTACCACAGCCGTGTGTGTGCGTGTGCATATGCGTGTGTGTTTGTGTGTGTGTGTGAGAGAGAGAGAGAGAGTGTGTGTGATGGAGAGTGCGGGAGGTTGGTGGTGTTCCGGTGAGACCCATTTTACAGAGAGGGAGAGCCAAAAAACAGGGAGGTGACTTGAACAGGATCATACAGCCAGGAAGAGTCATGGATGGACTCTTGACACTGAAGATGTTACTACCAGAACCAATAAATAGAGAAAAGAAAAGAATCTTTTTGGGCACTTTATTCAGATGGCCGGTAATCTGAGAAGATGGCAGGTTATGTACCCTCAAAAACCATCTTAACATCTCCTTCCAAGCCAACCCATTTATAAGAAGAAGAAAGGGGGGGAAGGGGTTTGGGAAAAGGTTAATTGGATAGGAGTTGCAGTCCCACCGATATTCCTAGTACAGTCATACCTTAGTACTTGTTGGCTTCAGAACTTGTCAAACCCTGTAATCATTAGATTTTGATGAGAAAAAAATCTTTCAGCACTTAGCACACGCTCAGGACTTATCGTACTTGCTAGAACTTGTATGTGCTATGATGCCACCCTGCAAGAGAAAATGCTTCATCATTTGGTACTCGTTGGTTTTGGCACTTGTCACGAGTTCCAGATCAAATTAACGAAGGTACCACTTTACTTCTTTATCTGTTGATCAATAATACTTGTATCACCATGGTTCACTCCCTAGAACACATGGCTCAGATACCATCTCCATGGCTTTCAGAACCTATGGGGTACAAAGGTTGAATAGCTTGTCAGCTTCCTGGAGTCCTGTGGTCATGCATTGCAGTTCCTGGGATAACAGCTTTCCATACACATTAGTCACTTAAGCCTATAAACTAAGGCTAAAATCTCTAGCTCTTGAGTTCCCCTATCAGAGAGTCATATGCAGGTAATCACTGTGCCTGAACTTCTTCCCAAAGACTTCATAATAATCCTGAGTGGTGATAATAATTTAGTGCTGACTCTTACAGGACACTTACTGTAATCTAAGCTCCATGTGCTTCGTGTGCTTTAAAGAGGTTGTTTTTAGAAGCTGTATCTGTGGATATGCCCATTTAACAGATGAGGGAATTGAGGCACAGAGAGGTCACTATCACAATGGGACGTACAGCATAGCCAGAATTAGGTCCCTGGCACTGCAGGGCTCTGAGTTGCTGGATCTTGAACTCTCTGAGCACTTACTCCATGCCAGGGTTTGTGCTGTGCACTGAGGTGACAGCTGTGACCACAACAGGCTCACAAACATGAGAGTTTCAGAGAAAGGAAGTGAAGCAGGATGGTATGATTGGGAAGGGACTGCAGGAGCAGGGGTGCTGGGGAATTCAGTTGGGGTGGTCAGGGAGGGCTGCATTGAGGGTGAGATTCTTGGCTGAGATCTGAGAGCTAAGAAGGAGCCAGCTCTTGGGGAAGGATGTTCCAGGCAGAGGGAACAGCAAGCACAAAGGCCTTGAAGTGCAGACAAGCTTGGTATGTTTCAAGAACAGAAAAGAGGAAGTGAAAATGAGATGGGAGGGTGAGAAAGGGAAGAGAGAGGAAGCTTTGGACTGGGGCAGGGTTTCCAGGCAGCCCAGAGAGCCCAGGAAGGGAGGGATGTGAGCTAAGGTCTCCCAGGCAGGGTCTACTGTCAGCCCCTTCTCCTGGCTCTAGAGGATTCCAAACCTGCCTTCCCCTTCTCGTCTCAGGCCATGTCTGCATTCTCCACTTCTACTGCAAGGTCTGAAGTCCAACCTCAGCTCCCCAATTTCTACCGGGGCTTGTGGATTCCTTGAAGGCAGTAACATGGGACTTTCTTTACAAACTCCACTTGTAGGCATTCATTCATTCATTCATTCATTCATTCATTCATTCATTCATTCATTCCTGTAGTTATCCACTCATCTATCAAATACTGATTAACCTCAGATATTTTGCCCTTGCAGTTCCCTCTGCTTGGAACACTGTCTCTTATCCCTCAGGGTTCTGCTCCCAATGTCGACCTTTCCGAGATGCCTTTCCTGACCACCCCCAGCTAATTTAGCACCTGAGCTGCTCTTCATGATAAAACAGGATAAATTAGTGCCCCCAAGGGTCTCTTCCTCTTTATACATCTGGATTATATTAAGCTGGTGGGCATTCATTTCCCCTTCTCATTTTTCTTTGGGAACCATCCTTTTCTCTTAGTTATGAATTAAGTGGGGCTAACTCCATTTTCCAGCTCCAGAAATCAGCAGGTCATTCAAGTAAGAGACAGCCACAGGGCTTTTGCTCGAACTACTGGGAAACTGAAATTTTGTTCCGCCATGGTTACTTATCTTACAGACTATGAAGTTGTAACTGTGGGGGGAGGACAGAACCTGCCTGAAAATGAACTCTATACTGAGGAAAGCAGATATGAGAGAGGGAAAGAGACACAGTCCACAGTGTGTTTGGACACATGGCTTCAGCCATACCAGAACTCCAAACTCCACCTGGAGTTTTCCATTATAAGAACCAATAAATCCCTTTGTGCTTAAGTTAGCTTGGTTTTCAGTCACTTGCAACAGGAGGCCTGACTGATAATAAAACCTCAAAGTTATGCAGGCAGTCAAGCTTAGGTACTTTCCCCTTGAGGGATGTGGGCAGTTGCTTCCTTCCCTTCCCCCCTACCCCCAGAGACTCGGGTTCTAAGAGGCCTAAGTGGGTTTCCTTCAACCTGAGGCAGAAAAGCAGAATCCTAGTCCAGGCTGGAGCAGGATGACTACAGAAGCAGCTTTGCAACCAGCAGCAGGACTGGCAATTTGCATTATTAATAAGCAAACCCATTTCCCTTCTCTCTACTTCTTTGTGGGCAGAACCCTGATTTTATTAGCTTGTTTATTAGCTCTGTCCATATGTTCAAGAAAAGTGGTCTAAGCCAGTCATAGTGTCACCAAACAAAAGTAGTGTTCAGCTGCCCACTGCCACCCATATAGGCAAATTCCAGAGACAGGTGTGGTGAGAAAAGAAAACCTGCATAATCTGGGAGGATGGCAGGCTCCTGACTCAAAGCCCATCCTCTCTGACCCAGAGAAAAACCCCACCACCATTTGTGTGACCAGTCCCAAGCTGCACCCAGAGTTCCTTCTCCCATTCAAAATACCATCCTTTGGGAATCACAGGCAGTCACTGATTGCCCTCCAAGCAGCTCAGCTTCTCTCTCTGCCAGGCTCCCTCCTTCTCAGAGCCATGCAATTTCCAGGGCCATCCAGTTCTGCAAGCCCCTGCCTGCATGGCTGTGTGGTGGATCCAAGAGTGTGTCTCTCCCTTCCCTTGGTTTATATAAGTTAACTATGTGTGCTTGGCCAGGTGCTTAAACTCCTGTGTGCTGGCTCCCCCGCTCCACAACCAATCCTGTCTTTTCTCAAATTAGATATGCGCAAATTCAGTGCAATGACTTCCTCCTGTCACATCTTTTCAGGGGGTGAGGGGGATCTGTCCTCACATGCCATGTTAGCCTGGTTACCCAGACAACAATGTGCTTTCCCAGTAGCCCCTCCCCTCTGCTCCTACTTGCACTCCAGGCACTGGCCAGTTTACTGGTATCAATTCACCGCTTCAATGCTTTGGACACTTGTAATCTTACAAGGGCAAGTGGACAAAGGTCTCATTCTTCTGTAACTACTTCCTGAGTCCAGAGATTCTTAACAAAAAGTGGAAGGGGTGGTCTGGAATGGAGGGAAGCCTTTACATGAGGGAGAAGGATTTTGCAAAGTCCAGGTCAGTTGGCTGTCCCTGGGAAGTGGCATATTCAAAGAATGGCATTGCTCGATAAGTTGCCATCCTTGTTTTATTTTAGATTTGGCAAGAAGTTTAAAAGGCATGCACTCTATGAAAATAGAAGGAAGAACACAAAGGTTAATTCACACAACAAATCATAAACCAGTCTCTGAGTCCACAAGGTTGTCTTTTGAGAAGATGTCCAATTGCAAGGCCTTTGCTGGAATAATATTAAACAGTAATAATTTGACAAGTTCTTCTTGCTTGTAAGTTGAACATATCTGGTGATGTCATCAGGTACTGAGGTAAGACCTGTATGGCATATATAGAAACCAGCTCAGCTTCCAAGTGAAAATAAGCATTTAAAGACAGTTAGCTGCAGTAGAGTCCAATATCCACAATTGGGCATTGTGATTTTCCTTGAAACATGATCCCTCTACCTAAGATTGCCCTCATTGTCATCAAAGAGACTGCATTAAGTCCAGTTTTAATTTTGCCCGATTATTTGCATAAACACAACCCGAACAGAAATTAATCACCTAGGATCTTTAAATCTGCTTTGCTGGAACTTATACAAAGAATGTTTAATTGAGATTTAATCATCCCTCAGGGCACAGGAGCCAAGCCAAATAACCGTCATGGGGCTTTGCCTACAGTACCTATACTCCTCAAATTCTTGAGATTCCCAAAGTGTCTTAAGGTTCTTCCTTGCCACCTTTCAGTAAAGCACCTTCATTCCTCTCCTGGAAAGACTTTTGTGAGCAATGCAACCAAACAAGTTACAAGGCAATTTCTCTAGTGGGTTTTAATTAGGTTCAAAAATCAATCTTAGTTCCTCAAGGGTTTCTGGTCACGTCCAGAGTCCAGGCATGCCTCCTTCAGACGTGTCATTCCAGTCAAAGTTTTGGTTAATAAAACCACAACTGGAAACAGCTCTTACTGGGTCCATGCAAAGAAACTTTACGGCATCATTTATTCATTAAGAATGTCAAATTCTGGAATGATCAGGTAAAGAGAAAAACACAAAGCAAAATGAAAAATTCTTGTCCTTCCAATATCCTCTAGAATTGCATCGTCGTGCCTTATGACTTCTATTACTAAAACCATACTATTTCTTTCCAACTTAATTTGAACTTCTAACTTTTAGAAACCTCAATTTCCCTTCAAAACACAAACAAAAACCAAAATCTAAAGCAAAGACAAAGTTTCAAAGAAGTACTATCAAACCAATCCTCTAAAAGGAGGGACTGGGACTAGCCTTAGAATCTAATCTCCTATCAACCAGTACCACAAACAACCCTGACGAGGTCCAAATGGCACTAAGCCCAAATGGCAGAGAGAGAATATTCCTGGTGTATACAAAACAGCAAAGATCAAACCATGTCTACAAAAGATAAGAAAACAAGCAAAGAATAACTGTAACCAAGAACTCAGGTTTCTTTCTTTGTGAGTTTAAAAGTTTCAGAAAACATCACAACATTCTATAGACTTTTCTACAACTTTCACAAACATTCTATACACTGTCAGTAGCCTAACTCATTTTCAATCCTTGTCCTTTTGACAATGGAAAGGACTATACTATAACTCTGTATCAGACAGCTACAAGTCCTTAAATTTGCAAACACATTCCCTAACTTCATGAAATACAGGTTCTTTGTTCCTATTCCTTGCTAAATCCTTATTGTAGAATAAGGCTTTGGGTGGCACCTCCACTTCACCTCAGAAGAATAAGTTTGCTGAGGAAGGTACCATATGGGAAATGAAAAAAAGAAAGAAAAGACTTAGCTTTGGGAGCTGCTGTCTCTTCCCAAAAGGGGAATTTTAAATCTCCTTCAGGAGTGCATGTCCAGCTTTCCCTTTCAGCATCAACCACAGCATCAATGTCTGAATCCTCCTCAGGTGGCACCTGTTTTATCCATGTGTGGTGAGCTTCAGGGAAGAGTGTGTTGTGAACAGGACACCATAGAGACTGGTCCATTGCTCGACTAATTGCTGAGTCCTCCAGGTCTTTAGTAAGACTCAGTCTCCCAGCTGGAACAGGTGTAAGGAGCTCATCTGATGGATAGATGGCCTGCAATGAGCAAACTTGTGCAAAATTGTTAGTGTTTGTCCTAAATGTTGTACATATTGTTTGATTTTTGTTTCACACTCCAAATCTAAAGGAGCTGTTCCTAAAACAGAGATTTGGAAGGATCTCCCATACACTCTTTCAAAAAAGCTCAATATAAGCCCACTTCTGGATGATACCCTCATTCAGAGAAAGTCAATACAGAGTGCTTGGTCCCATTCCAAATGGATTTCCTGGCATATTTTTACCAGAGTATTTTTTATTGTATGGTTCATTTTCTTGATCTTCCCCATAGAATGGGGTTTCTAAGATGTCTGTAGTTTCCAATGAATCTGTAGTGTCCACTCTTCTGGGTGATCTGTGAAGTGAATGATGGTCCATTGTCACCTTGAATGCTGTGAGGAAATCCAGATCCAACTTGTCATTGTCCATTTTCCATGAAGTTGTTCCTATCTGTATATAACTCCCAGTCCGGTGCTGTCAGTGGCTGGGTCTAAGCAATCATGCTGGAGGACTGAGTCTCCCTCTGAGTCCAGGAGCAAGGTGGTCAGTTTCAAGGTAGTGGTAGTCTTTAAGGTAACATTTGGGTTGTCTAACAAAGTGGAAGGGTTGAGCACCATAGGATGAATGTCCTGGACACTGTCATTTATGGCTACTGGTTAAATGTCTTCTAAAGCTTTCCTTTTAAGGCAGTATTGTTTCTTTCATGGGATCCACACTCTTCTTTAGGTTGGATGTTAACTGCTATACCTGGGGTTTCATTGGATCAAACAGGTTGATTGACCTGCTCATAGATCTCAGGTGAGAAGAATTTACCTCCGGATCCTTCTGGGCAAGTCAGAAGTGCCTGGAGCTGGATAGCGTGTTCCAGTGGGACTTCTACACATAATTGCTGCTTTCTTTTCAGGAGAAAAAGTTACTTGTGTATGCAGTTTACAAAGGAAAACTCAACCCAGCAATGGAATGGGGCAGTCTGACCTGTAGAGAAAACTATATATAAGCTTTTGATCCCAAGCTGGCATTCTTGGGGTTGAAGGAACACCTGTTTTTGTAATTGTCCAGCTACTCCAGTAACCATTACTGCAGTTGAACTTTTCTTGATTAATTTTGTATTTAGCCCTGAGTATGTAGCTCCCATATCTGTAAGGAAATTAATTAGCTTGTTTCCTACCATCAATTGTACCTGGGGCTCCTCTGGGGAAATATAATATTTTGGGAAATGTCTAGGGGAGTCCTTGGGCCTCCACGTTCATCATCAAATTCCCCTTTCCTTTCTAGCATTTCTCTGTGAAGGTTTTTGTCGTCTTTATTTCTCCTTTCAAATTTCAGGCATTCCCTTCTCTAATGATCCTCCTCCTTGCAATGGGTACGTTTACTGGCACCTAACAGGTCTTTCCCTTTTCCTTTCAGGTTCCATTTCTTCTTCTGGTTTCCCAACACTGTTTCTAAGGAAATGGTGGCCGGCCTTAATTTTCTTGTTTCCTGGGTATTATAAACTTTAAAGACTATGTCCACCAACTGGGAAGGATTCATTCTTAATGTCCCATCTAAACATTGGAGTTTCCTTCTGATATCTGGGACACTTTGACCAATAAAAGTCACGTTTACCATCAGATGTTTTCTGGTGCCTGTGGGTCAGCATCAACATGCTTTCAATAGGCCTGATAGATCCTTTTAAAAATTCAGAAGGACCCATTTTTAGTTTTTTGAGGAAATTCCAAACTGTTTTCCACAGTGGCTGCACCAGACTGCATTCCCACCAGCAATCTACTAGAGTTCCCTTTTCTCCACAACCTTGCCAGCATGTGTTGTTGGTTGCTTTGCTTATGATAGCCATTCTGACTGGTGTGAAGTGATACCTCATTGTGGTTTTAATTTGCATCTCTCCAAAAAAAATTCAGAAGGACCTTCATTTGGTTTTTGTTGAATGGCCTGTATCATATTTGGGCTCTTTTGTTTAGGTACTCCTTTCTTAAGCCCTTCCAATATGCACATTTTGTAATGTTCTAGGAAGGCTAGGTCCCCACTATGGTTCCAGTTGGGCTCTGTCAAGGGAATTTGCCCAGCTGGGTTGGTAATCCCATTGGAATTCTCTTGGTGGAGGTGTTGAGCCTCTTCATCAGCCTTATTTATAACTAGCTGCTTTTCACCCACCATTAATTAGCAGGATGTTAAGTAGAGTCTGTACATCGGCCCAGCTTTGATGAGTGGCAAAAATGGACATGATAAGACCTGTCATTTTCTGAGGATATTCTCTGGAAACCCCTGAGGAAAACTCACCACCCTCTGCAGGACCAGTCCAAAGGTGCACCCAGAGTTCCTTCTCCATTCAAAATACTGTTCTTTGGGAATTACAGGTAGCTGCTGAGTCATCCTCCAAGTAGCTCAGCTTCTCTGCCCACCTCTGTCAGGCCTCAGGCTCCCACCTTTTCAGAGCCACCATTGGCCATGTGGTTTCCATGGCCAGTCAGTCCCACAAGCCCTGGCCCTCATGTCCATGCAGTGGGTCCAGGAGAGAGCATCTTCCCCTGCCATTGGTTTATATAAGCTATCACTGTGGGCTGGGTCAGGTGCTCAAACTTCTCTTCTACACACTTCAGGAGCATCTGCCTCCCTTAACCATTCTGTCTTTTCCCAGGCTAGTCTGACAGGTCTTCACTAGACCAGAAGGGAGTAGGAGGGCTTTTCCCTTGGCCAATTACCCTTGCTAGTCTTGTGCATGCTTAGTGTAGTGACTTCCCCCATCATGTCTTGCCTGGGGGTGGGGGGATTTTTTTCTCACATACAATGCTAGCTGGTTACCCAGGCAACAAGGGACTTCCCCTGTGGCCCCTCCCCTCTGCTTCCCGCTGGCCATCTGGGCACTGTCCAGGCTGCCAGCACTGGCCAGGCTATCAGTATCAATAGTTCTCTAGTCTCTTTGTAATGATTGCTTCTAGAAAGGGCTGTAACATGCTCTTGGCCAAGAAGGTATGAGGGGAAGTTTTTGGGGAATGTTTAATGGGAGGCTTCTGAAGTAAAATGTTTTTTCCTTTAAAAAGCACAGTAGTCCCCCTTTATCTGCAAGTTTGGTTACCATGGTTTCAGTTACCGACCTCCCAAAAATATTAAATGGAAAATTCCAGAAAAAAACAATTTTTAAGGTTTCAATTGCTCACCATTCTGAGTAACATGATGAAATCTCATGCTGTCCCACCCTATCCTGCCTGAGACATAATTCATCCCTTTGTCTAGAGTGTCCAGGCTGTATATGCTCCCCATCCATTATCACTTAGTAGCCATCTTGGTTATCAGATAGACTGTGTAGTCTCACAGTGCTTGTGTTCAAGTCACCCTTATATTACTTAACAGTGGTCCCAAAGCATAAGATGGGTGATATTGGCACTTCAGGCATGCCAGAGAGAAGCTACCAAGTGCTTGTTATGTATAGTCAGAATGTCAGTTGTAGCTAAGTTACAATACCTGTCATTCACCTCACTTCATCTTATCATGTAGAAATTTTATCATCTCACATCACAAGAAGAAAGGTGAGTACATTACAGTAAGATACTGTTAGAGAGACTGCATTCACCTTTCCTCACAGTACATTGTTAAAATTGTTCTATTTTATTATTAGTTATTGTTAATCTCTTACTCTGCTATGATATAAATTTTATCATAGGTGTATATGTATAGGAAAAAAACATAGTATATATAGGGTTTGGTACTATCTGTGGCTTCAGGCATCCACTGGGGGTTTTAGAATGTATCCCCATAGATAAGGGGAGGCTAGTATAATGCAGAGAAATGAATCTTCCTTTTTCTGCCTCCCACAGAAAGTGTAGCAGTGTGTAGAGGCATTCATTGACATGGAGTTTGACTCTCAAACTCTTTGTCTAAAGCAGAATCTCAACACTGATTGTATTTTATTTTCCCCTCCATCCATGTGGGAGAAGAGAGAGTGGTGACAATATTCTTCTGATTTAACAAAGAAAAATCTCACAAGTATTTATCCTTTTCAGAATCTACATGCCAAATTAGGTATTAGTCTCAGAGTAATAAATTATTAAGTAAGACAACAAATCAGAATTACAGATTTGAAAGGTTCAAGTTTTCTTTCACAAAAGTACCAATCATCTCTGAAGTCCCTGTGGCCTATGAAGAATATTTGTGCTATGCAACTCAAGGGGTTTGCCACTTGGGGTGCTCTGTTCAAAAACAATGTGTGGTTGTTGCAAGGTGGTTTTATTTACTTGCAGCAAGAAAAGGAGAGGAGATTCACATCCAAAGCTCTGTCTCCCAAAAGAGAGGGTTAGCCATCACTTGTATACACTTTGGTCAATTAGATGTTTGATTTCTTCTTTGCAGTTGGCTACTTTTATTCCTTTGAGTTTGGATTTTGTTCTTCTCTTACTTACAGCCAACAACATTCTATGTGATACACCCAGGGTGAGTAATGCACAAAAGATGGCACAGAAACTCAAGCAGTAGGGCCCATTAAGTGCTCAGACCACTTCCCTCACCAGTCATGGTCCTGGCTGTCAGCAGACCCTTATCTTCTCCAGGCCCGGCCAATGTTGGCATCATAGTGTTGATTATGGTCCCCATATTATGTAGAGGGGAACAATGAATATTTTTTCAATTCCAGCCACCAACCCACAAAATTTAATTAAGGTCACTCCAAGAACATATATGTCAACAATCCTGATAATTTAGCAGTAAATGTATAAAAATATCAGAACAATTACTGCTTTTGGGGGTGGAGATAACACAGGAAGGGATAAAAGAGAATTTATAGAATGATGGCAAAGTTCTTCATCTTAATAAGGGTTTGTACTGCATAGCATATGCACTAGTCAAAACTCAGCAAACACATCAAGATGTGTGCATTACATTTTATGCAAATTTTATTCAATAAAGAACTATAAACACTGAACTTAATAAGTTCATAAATGCTGAAATGTTTAGGGGTTAAAAACACTGATGTTCACTTTAAAATACTTCATTTCAGCTTATTTAAAAATCCATCAAATAAATCATATGGATTGATGAATAACTAGAAGATAGACTGAAAGGTACATGATAAAGCAAATACAGAAAATCATTAACAATTTTAGAATCTAGATGATAGGCATGTGGATATTATGGTAATATTCACTCAACTTTTCAGTAGGTGTGAAATTTTTCATAATTAAATATTGGAAAAGAAATAAAGTCTATGTATTGTTAGGAAATTGGGTTCACTGCTTTGAAAGATATACAAAATAATGGTGGCTCCAACCAGGCAGAAACCTGGATCTTTCTCTGTGAGAGTGAGCCCAGCTGTCCTTCCTCTCCTGCTCCCATCCTGTTGAAGGAGTTGTCCTCAGTAGCTCACAGACACCATGCTCACATTTCAGGCCAAGGGAGGGAAGGCAAGAACAAGAAATGAAGATCTGCCTGTGGTTGAAAGGTACAAAGATAACTAATACAAAAACCAAAAATGATGATGATAATTACAACAATAATAGCCAACATATCACCCTTACTTATGGACAAGGCCCCATTCTAAGGGCTTCACAGGAATGAATTTATTTAGTTCTTACAACAACTTTATGAGGTGGGTACTGTTATGATTCTCATTTACAGATGTGGAAAACTGAGACCCAGTTAGGCTGGATGGTCTCATTACCTCAGAAGGGGCATGGTATAAATTGTATCCTCACCTTCCGTGGCAGGAAGTCAACAGTGAGTGGCTTTGTGGGTAACAGTGGTGAATCAAAAACCAGAGGCATAAAGATCTTGTGAAGAGATGTGGAAATTGTGCCAGAAGAGTAACAGCAGAAGCCCTGACTACTACTTCTGTCTGTTGGGAGGAAGCGGTAGAGGAGGGTGAGGAGGGGTACCAAGACACGTTGCAACATCAGTATGTTGGCCATCAGGAAATGAGGTCTGAAGTCATGAATTTAAGAAGCTGGCAGCCTCCCCCCGCTAAAATCCCAAGTATCTGCACATCTCATTCATGTGAATGTCCATACCCTACTGATGATATCTTGGAAGAGTGGGTTACAAAATCACAGCTGGTGATTGAGGTTTAGAGGCTGCAATTGGAGCCTGGGCAACCGGCCTGCAGGCAAAGTCCAGCATGAAAGCAAGAGGAAAGGAGTGGTCCATGTGGGCACACCCACAAGGGCTTTGCCCAGTGTCCTACCTAGCTCTCCAAAGTAACAGTTGATTAGCAACAGCACGAGCTACCACAGCAAGCATGTTCTCTGGTCCAGGCAGTGTTCTAAGCACTACACATGTATCAACTCATTTGATCCTCCCCAACAATAAGAATGAGGGGGGATATTAAGGCACAGGGCTGTGACTCTGTGAAAGGCCATAAAATTGGGGACTCTTCTGTGAACCTCCTGCCATAAATGATCACCACAGGGTAAGAATAAATCAAACATCAGATTCCCTTAAAGGTGGGCACTTTCTTGAATCATCTCTGTTTTCCACTTGAATTTCAGCCACAGCGACCACATCAGTCAGGAGAGTGCTGAGAGAACACCAGTGGTTAGAGCAATGCAAATTCCGAAAGCACTAGGGAGTCACCTTGGCATTCTAACTGAAGTGGATGTGTTACTCGCCTAGGTCTGTAAGTTGGGATAATAATGGCATGTACTAGAGAATCAGCTGAGGCTGGGTAAGTTACGTAGACCCTCTCTAATACTAGCATTGTTAGTGTTATGATTATGGCCTCAATTAAAAAGAACACATGAAAAAAGGAGAAAAAGAAGAAAGGAAGGGGGTAGAACTGAAGAAAAGAAACAGGAAAACATTTTTTTTATCAATAAGGAAGGGAGTGAGGAGGAAAGGCAGAGTGGGGGATGAAAGTTTTCCAAAGATCCCTACAAACAACTGAAAATAAAATTTTGTCTTAAAGTTTCTGGCCATGCAGCCGAGGCAGTTTGCTGGGTGGGTTGAGTCCATCTGCATTGCAGCTCCAGCCCTGCTACACCTGGCTGTCTGAGCCATTTCCCCGATACTTACAGGTTGCCATGAGAACTTGAGGAGCCATGTGGCTGGTGGCACTTGCTGTCTGTGTTAGGGGGCAGGTGGCATTGCCTGGATTCTGCGTTTGCGATGCCATTACATTTACCCAGTTCTCGCTTAGCTGACAAATCCAAAAGCTATAAATAGCTATGACTTGGTTTCTCATTGATAAATGAAGTATGACTTGGCATGTTGCCCAGGCTTCCTATTGGGGTGGAGGGACTGTTTTGCAGAGGTCTAGCAAGTGTCACAGTTGTTGGCTCAAAATGAACCCCAGCTATCTGTGGCACCAGGTGTCATCCCTACCCCATTCCCTCCTTGACACAGGCTCACACATACCACACTGGGTCCGGGCAAGCCCCGCCTTGTGTCATAGGCCCGGCCTCTGCCTGTTTTCCTCAACTTGGCTGCAGGGCCCAGACAGTGTTAGGTAAGTTCAGCCACAAGTGGGCCCTGGAAGGCCGTGTCAGGCAGCACGGTGGGGAGAGGAGGGAGCGTGGACACACGGCCTATGAGAGTGCTGGTTGTGCTGGGCCTTCATCCTTCTCACTTCATGAAGTTCTCAGAAGCTGACCTCACCCCTGCCTCAGGACTGGGACCCTGGGTGCAATAGATGCAGATTCTAGAGGCCCTACTGTTTGGATTAAAGTCCCAGCTGCCCTACACATAAATTTAGACTTATCTACTCTCTCAGTGCCTCAGTTTTCTCATCTGTAAAATGGAGATAATAAAAATGCCTACCCTATAGGGTTGCTGGAAGGATTAAATGGATATGATTTTATTATTGTTGTTATTACACTCTAATGCTGTGAACAGTACCAGGCACAGAGTATCTTCTCTGAATATAATTTTGCTATTATTACTACTTTTCTGTTCAAACTAGTTAAATAGTTAAGAGCAAGGACTCTGGAGCTAGCCTGGTTGTGTTCAACTCCCAGCCACACCACTTCTTACCTATGTAACCTTAGACATAGATCTTAAACTTTGTGGGCCTCAGCTCCCTCATCTGCAAAATGGGGATGGTCATTACTTATAGAGTATTGCGAGAACTAAACAAGTTAACACCTGCTAAATGCTTAGAACAGTGCCTGGAACACAGCGAGCTCTCTTGTTGCTGTTATTGTTATCATAGGGGTGCTCCCTTTCCACCAAGGTTGCTAAACTGCTGTGATATAATCCTTGGACAGCTCTCATCTCCTGCTTGTGGATTAAGACAATGCACACACACATACATACACACAAAAGTGAAGTAGAAAAATGAAGAAAGACAACTCAGAGGATATTCTATGAGCACCTGGATTTAACTGTGCCTGAAGCAGAACTTACTCTAAGATTTCTCAATTCCAGGAGCTAATAAATTCCTTCTTAGGTTAAACCACTCTGCCTGGATTTCTGCTACTTGCAGCCAAATGTATTCTGACTAATACAGAAGACTAGTGGGAGGTCCAAATAGTAGGGAAGACATGTAAGGAGGTGTGAAATCCAAGGAAAGGAACAGAAGTGATAAAACTTGGTAAGAGTTGGCTATGTGGGGGCAGTGTGCCTCCTGGGCTAGAATCCCAGCTCTGTTACTTATTTCATTCGGTAAAGTGATTACAGAATGGATGGAATCCTTTACTTCCCCCTGTATAAATTCTTACAATGTGATTTTGCCACTATCTCCATCGAGAGATGGAGTCTGTTTCCCCACCCCTTGAATCTGGGCTAAACTTATAACTTGTTTTGGCCAATAGAATATTGTGAAAGTGATGCTATGCTAGGTTCAAGCTTAAGCTTCAAGAAGCCTTGCAGCTTCTGCTTGCTCTCTTGGACCTTTGCCTTGACCCTGTGGACATGTCTGAGTTAACTTGGAGGATAAAATACTGGAGGCTTCCCAGCCAACGGCCCAGCCTCCTGAAGCAGAGCCATCTAGCCAACAGAGCTGACTATAGAGTCATGAGTTAGGCCAGTCAAAATCTGAAGAACTACTCGCCTGAGCCCAGACTATATTCCCAACCTACAGGATTGAGAGAAATATAAATAATTGTTGCATTAAGTCCCTGAGTTTGTGGCTGTTTCTTATGAAGCATTAGATAACTGATACATCTTGATTTAATCCAACTTAACCATAGGCTTTCCCAAACATGACCTTCAGGTCACACACAAGACAAGCCCTCCCTGTCCTTGTCTCCGGCCATGTGCTAGTTCTGAGCCTGGGCCACAAGAGGCCTTACAGCTTCCATTCATTTTCTTGGACCCCTACTACCACCTTTTAGGTAAGCCTGGCTTGACCATGTAGAGGAGAGCCCAATTGTCCCAGCTGATGACACCTGGTCCAGCCTACAGAGAGACAACTCCTAAACATGTGAGAGAGCTCAACCAAGACCAGCAGAGCCAACTCCAGGCCACTGTTGATCAGAGAAACATGAATGATTTCAGAGGAGACCAGAACTACCCAACTTATAAGTCTACAAACTTATAAGCAATAAATTCTTACTATTTTATTTATTTATTTTAAAAGATTTTGTTTATTTTTAGAGAGAGGGAAGGGAGGG
Organism: Pteronotus mesoamericanus; assembly: GCF_021234165.1. NCBI lineage: Eukaryota > Metazoa > Chordata > Mammalia > Chiroptera > Mormoopidae > Pteronotus > Pteronotus mesoamericanus. The sequence continues at coordinate 6,501,788 of NW_026555307.1, forward strand.
AGAAAGAGGGAGAAAGAGAGGGAGAAAAACATGAATGTGTGAGAGAAACATCGGTTGCTTCTTGCACATGCCCAGCCAGGGACCAGGCCCACAAACCAGGCATGTGCCCTGACTGGGAATCAAACCAGCAACCTTTTGGTTTGCAGGATGACAACGCACTAAGCCACATCAATCAAGGCAATGCTTACTATTTTAAATCTCTGATTTGTGGTGTGTTTTGTTTTATATCTATAATTGATACACTAATTTTGTATCCATGGGCCAGTGAACTCTCCTCTCTGGTCCTCAGGAATCATTTGAGATGGTAATAAAGATGCTGTGGGTTCATGATCCTAAAGTTTTTGTCATAGTGTCTGGCAGAGAATGAGCACTCAATTAATGGAAGTTGTTTAAAAAGAGGTAAAATGAAGGACAAAGATATCTGACTAACACCCCTTCGACTCTGAATCTCCTTGCTTTGTCTAGCCAGCTGTGGATCATTCATTCCTGAGTTGATGTCCAATGGATTCCCAAGCCCTTTAGCCTTTAGTGTCACCAACACAGAGATAGTCTCCGATGGAAGAGCTGAAGGCCCTTTGGAAAAGGTGCACCCAGTGTCCCAAGGCCTTCCTGTTTAGGAAAGGTAGCTGCAAACTAGTTACTACAAGTTCTGGACTCAGTTAGATCTAGGTTCTGATCTAGTCTCCGTCATTTACTTGCCATGCAACACTGAGCAACCAATGAAATAATTCTGAGCTTCCTTTTCATTCCTTTAAAATAGGGAAAATTGTACCTACCACCAAGGATTATTGCTCATTCATTTCTTCCTTCAATCAGTTGATACATTTATCAAGCTCTTATTATGTTCCAGCTCTTTCAGAAGCTGGGGATACAGTGGGAAAAGCAACAAAAACATCCCTGACGTCATGGAGCTCTCAGCTCAGTAGGTTAAAAAAAATTAATCCAATAGTGACAGAATACATCAAAATATGCAAAAGTCAGCCCTGGCTGGTGTGGCTCAGTGGATTGAGTGCCAGTCTGCGAACCAAACGGTCGCTGGTTCAATTCCTGGTCTAGGGCACATGCCTGGGTTGCTGGCCAGATCCCCGGCAGGGGGTACACAAGAGACAACCATACATTGATGTTTCTCTCCCTTACCCTCTAAAAATAAATAAATACAATATTTTTAAAAAATACAAAAGTCACAAGTGTTTTGGAAGGAGTGTGTCAGTATGAACTGGGTAATGCTGGAGTTATAAACATCCCACACACCTATGGTTTATAAAAACTAAGCTTATTTCTTACTTATCTGCCATGTCTATTGTAGGTCAGCTGGAGCTCTGCTCACTCCTTGACCCAGGCTGGCAGAGCAGCCTCCCTCTCAAGTAATGTGAGTTCTGCACAGAAGAAAGAGGACTCTAGAGTATCTTGCTCTGGCCATTAGCTGCTCTCACCTGGAAGTGACTCAGAATACGACTGTTCTCACCTCATTGGCCAACATTACTTTCATGGGCCCACCCAACTATAAGGAGTCCCAGAAGCATCATATTACCCTGTTCCTGTAAGATGGAGACCCAGGGAGATTTGGTGAGCAGCACGAATGGTCATTCTGAAAATTTATATGTGGTAAGAAGACTTCCATGAAGCAGTGATGCTTCAGCTGAGGCCTGAATGATATGAGAAATCAGCTAAGAGGAGGGGACCCGAAAAAACATTGCTGGGGTTTTAGGCAGATATAGAATTCTCTTGGATTTGCTTGAGAATTCAGGGAGAGCGTGGGCTGGAACCCACATGAAAACGACCAGGGTATGTGCCAAGCTGTTGCTGAGGGATGTGGACCCTCTGAAACTTTTTTGTCTAATAAGATTGGCCAATTCAAAGCTATTTTTATCTGTGTGGGAAAAGTGATAGGTGCCAAAGATGGAGGTGCAGGCAGACATGGCTTGCATCTTTGCACAACCCCATCAAAATTGCAACTAAAATATAGAACAACCATCACTCCGAACTGTCAGAAATCAAGTTGAATGGAAGTCTGACAACTACAGAATTGAAGAAATCGCATCCATCCAGACCAGTAAGAGGGGCACAGATGTGAAATGGGCTGGTCCCTCACCCATGTGTGGTGGATAAAAATTCAGAATGCTATCTTGGGAGCAAGGAGTCCTAGCCACACACCAGGCCCCCAGCCCAGGGTTCCAGTGCCATGAAGATAAGTCCCTAAACCTTCTGGATGCAAAAATCAGCAGCAGGGATTGAGCTGGTGGAAGAAATGTCTGAAGCCCCAAGCAATTCCTCTTAAAGAACCCATACAAAGACTCACCTACTCAGACTCACTCCCTCTGAGCTCCAGGATCAAGGTAGCAGCTTGAAAGGCACTAACCAGAAAAGCCAGTGTTCATGCTGTCTGTCACCTACCAAACCCAATAAACAAAGACATGGACTGAATCTTTATGGGCACTTTATTCAGATGGTTGTTGATCTGAGAAGATGGTGAGTTTCTACCCTAACAGACTGTCTTAAATTTCATTGTAAACTGACCCTTTTTATAAGGAGAAGAAAAATGTAGATAAGGGGATTGGAATTCATGGAAAAAGTTAATCACATAAAAAAGCTGTAGCATTTTTTCATCTGTGTCCTGGGGGGTGGTCTTTATCCTGGGTGGTGGGCATCTCACCCTGGGGTACAATGTCTCAGATACAATCTTGATTGTTCGCAGTCCTCCTGAGGCACGAAGGTGGAACTGCTTATGGTCTCCTGGAGTCAAGGTGGGTCATACCTACAGTTCCTGAAACAACAGCTTTTTACATACATTGATTACTAAGTTTATTAGCTATTAACTGAAACTAAAAATTTTCAAACATTTGAGTCCCCCCGTCAGAACGAGTGGTATACAGAAAAAAAATGAAGAGTCTGGCATCAAGTTAAGCAGAGGCCATTGTCCCTTTTCTAAACCCTCCTCCACAGAGCCAGCAAGCTGGTGCCATAGCTGAGGTTCCATCAACATGACTAACACTGATCCACCTTGGAGACCCCAAGAGACTCTGTTCCATCCAACTTATGCCCCCCGAAGCTGCTTTTCAGTATGAATGGCTGGTCTTGGCTCATGCGTCACAGCTTTCTAAATCCTATCAAACAAGCAACAGCTGGACTCAGTGAGCTCCATGCCCCATACTAGCAGCAGCCAGCTTAAATTCTCAGTTTGGGTTTGCCTGGGCATCTTCAAGCCAAGCACAGGTAGCAGCCATCTCAGATTGTTTTATAGCTCATACAGGGTGGTTCCAGGCAAAACACAGGTGGGGGCTGACCTTGGCCTGCACCACCAGGAAAACCTCAGGACCAGCACAACCAATGGACAACTACAGACCATGTCAGAACACCACCATCCTAGCCCTGCACAGCTGATCCTCCCTGGAGGGCAGAGGTTGTTGGTAAGTGGTTACAGCCAATCCATGAAGCTGACTGGCCAGGGTAAATTCCTCCCATTGATCTACCAACAGCAACCAAGGCTCAACGACAAGAGGAGGGTGTACTCAGCCCATACAAAGAGCGCACCTCAAGTACCCAGCTTGAGTGATAGGGGAGGCAGTGCCACTGGACCCTACAGGATACCTGCTACATTAGGCTGCACTACCAAGGCACAGAGTCAAAGTAGCTTTACCTAATACATAGAAACAAATACAGGGAGGCTGCCAAAATGAGGAGACAAAAAAACATGGCCCAAATGAAAGAACAGATCAAAGCTCCACAAAAAAAAAAAAAAAAAGAAAGAAAAAGAGTTAAACAAAATGGAGATAAGCACTCTATCAGATGTAGATCCCAAAACCCTGGTTATAAGGATGCTCAAGGAACTTAGTACAGACCTCAACAGAATAAAAAAGATCAGTCAGAAACAAAGAATGTACTAATTGAAAAAAAGAACAGTTTATATGGAAACAATAGTAGAGTGGATGAAGCTGAGAATCAAATCAATGATTTGGAACATAAGGAAACAAAAAATAACCAATCAGAAAAACAAGAAAAAAGAATCCAAACAAATGAGGGTAGTATAAGCAGCCTTTGGGACAACTTCAAGAGGTCCAACATTTGCCTCATAGTCATGCCAGAAGGAGAACAGAAAGAGCAAGAAATTGGAAATCTATTTGAAAAAAACAGTGAAAGAAAATTTCCCTAATTTGCTAAAGAAAATAGACATGCAAGTCCAGGAAGCACAGAGTCCCAAACAAGATGGATGCAAAGAGGTCCATTCCAAGACACATCATAATTAAAATGCTAAAGGTTAAAGATAAAGAGAGAATCTAAAAAACAGCAAGAGAACAGACATTAGTTACTTATGGGGGAGTTCCCATAAGACTGTCAGCTGATTTCTCAAAAGAAACTTTGCAGGCCAGAAGGGATTGGCAAGAAATATTCAAAGTCATGAAAAGCAGGGACTTACAGCCAAGACTGATCTACCCAGCAAAGCTATCATTTAGAATCGAAGGGCAGATAAAGAGTTTCCCAGACAAGAAAAAAACTAAAAAAGTTCGTCATCACCAAACCATTATTATATGAAATGTTAAAGGGAATTATTTAAGAAAAAGGAGATCTAAACTGTGAAAAATAAAATGGCAAAAATTACAAATCTATCAACAATTGAATCTGAAAAACAAACTTAGCAAGCAAGAAGAACAGAGACAGAATCATGGATACAGAGAGCATTTTGATGGTTGCCAGATGGGAGAGGGGTGTAAGGGAATGGGTGACGAGGTGAAGGAATTAAGAAGTACAAGTATGTAGTTACAGAATAGCCATGGTGATGTAAAGTACAGTATAGAAAGTGGAGTAGATGAAGAATTTATACACATGACCCATGGACATGAACAATGGTGTGGGGATTGCCTGAGGGAGTGGGGGGTGCTGGATGGAGGGGGTTGAAGTGGGAAAAATTAGCACAACTGTAATAGTATAGTAAATAAAACATAATTTAAAAAAGAGATAGGTGTCAATGATCCTCTTATGTCTGAACAAAAAAATTATGTATTTATTTATTTTTAGACAGGGGAAGAGGAGGAGAAAGAGGCAGAGAAACATCAATGTGTGGTTGCCTCTCACACGTCCCCTACCTGGGGCCTGGCCCACAACCCAGGCATGTGCCCTGACTGGGAATCAAACCAGCAACCCTTTGGTTCTCAGGACAGTACTCAATCCACTGAGCCACACCATCCAGGGCTGAACAGAGAACTGATGGCTATATGTAAGTTTTAGGGATTCAGAGGTATCAATTTAAATGTTACTCTGCGACTGACAAACTAGTACAAGGAATAAGAATTACAGATTTTTTTAAGGGTTAAAATTACATCAGAGGACATGGCCACAATCTCTGGAGCCTGGACTATGGCAGTAATTCACCAGGTTTCCAATAATTTATCTTCTCTTTCTGGGCACATTTCCAAACTTCCTTTGCAGTTATGTGACTGTGTTCTGGCCAATGGGATGTGGACAAAACCAATGACATTTCTAAGCCAAGCCCTAACCGCCATACCTGGTTCTATGTTCTCTCTCTGTTTTGTGATGACCTTGGAAACATACTTCAGATGACAGCCTATACCTCTGAGTCACTGCTTGGAAGAAAGCCCTGAGCTGCATCTGATTATGATGTGAGAAGGAAATAAATCTTTATGTTTGTTTTGTGCTTTATTTGTTACAGTAGCAGAGTTTATCTTATCCTGACCAATATAGAATGACTTATAAGACTCCTCCAATATGCAAGGACAATTGCAAGAATGTTTGCAAGATAATTTCATGATGCAGAAAGTGTCTATATTCAGGATTAGCATGTAGAGTTGTGCAGGTTGAGCACTATGCAAATTGGCCAGCCAAGGGACAAGAGGAGATCTACTCCATGCCCTATTCACAAAATTGTACCCTGGTATTTGGCTATGGAAGCCTTTTAAAAATTGGCACTAAAACATATAGGCTAGTGGTAGCCTTGTCCGCATTTCTACAACATCAGAAAAAAAAAAAGGAAATATTCCCTCTTTATTCTCATTTCTTTCTCTAACAGATAGAAGAGCCTATAGCAGGCCAAGTGCTAAAATTGGATTTCTTAGCAGTTATAGCTTTAAAAAGTCGGCCTAAAAAGTTAAAAAATTACAATATGAGACATCTCACCAAAGAATGCATACAGATGGCAAATATGCACATGAAAAGATGCTCTGCATCATATGTCATCAGGGAAATGCAAATTAAAACAACAATGACATAACATTACACTCCTACCAGAATGGCCAAAATCAGGAACACTAACAAAACCAAATGCTGACAATGATGTGAAGCCACAGGAACTCCCATTTATTGTCGATAGGAATGCAAAATGGCATGGCTGTTTAGGAAGACAGTTTACCAGTTCCTTTCAAAGCTGCCAAAATGAAGAGACAAAAAAACATGACCCAAATGAAAGAACAGATCAAAGCTCCACAAAAAGATAAAGCTCTCTTATCATACAATCCAACAATCACACTCCTTGGTATTTATGCAAAGGAGATGAAAATGTGTATTTGTACAAAAACCTGCACAAAGATGTTCATAGCAGATTTGTTCATAATTGCCAAAAGTTGGAAGTAACCAAAATGTTCTTCAGTGGTGAATGGATAAACTGTGATACATCAAGACATAGAATATTAAGACATCAAGACATCAATACTAGAATATTAATCAGTGCTACAAAGAAATGAGCTAGCAAGACATGAAAAGACATGAGGGAAACTTAAATGCATATTGCTAAGTGAAAGCAAAGTCTGAAAAGGTGACATACTGTGTATGATTCCAATTAGTCATGCACTGCATAATGATGTTTCAGTGAACAACAGACCGCATATACAATGGTGGTTCCATAAGATTATAATGAAGCTGAAAAATTCCTGTCAGTTAGTGAGACTGTAGCTGCCTTAAGGTGGTAATGCAATGCATTGCTGATGTGTTGTGATGTTAGTGTAAATAAACCTACTGCACTGCCAGTTGTATAAAAATACAGCAATACAGTATACACAGTACATAATACTTAATAATGATAATAAACAACTATACTACTGGTTTATGTATTTATGTACTATACTTCTAATTATTATTTTAGGGTGTACTCATTATACTTATAAAATTGCTGTGAAATAGTTGTCAGCAGCAGCCTCATACATCTCATGTTTATAGTCTCTCAGTTGCATCATTTTCTCTAGTGCTTGATTTAATCTCTTGTTTTATACAGTGACATATACAAGCCTTATACAGGCTTGTAGCTTAGGAGTAAAAGGCAAAACCATATAGCCTAGGTGTGTATTTAGTAAGCTATACCATCTAGGGTTTGTGTAAGTGCACTCCATGATATTCATGCAATGACAAAATCACCTAACGTCATATATCTCATAAAGTATTCCTGTTAATTGCACATGACTGAATATGACATTCTGAAAAAAGGCAAACTATGGAGGCAATAAAACAATTGGTGGCGGCTAAGGGTTAGTTGGAGAGAGAAAAATGGCAAATCACAGAGGATTTCTAGGACATTACAGGTACACAACCAAGAGTGAACCCTAATGTAAACCACAGATAATAATGATGTGTCAGTGTAGCTTTGTCAATTATAACAAAAGTACCTGGTGGGGATGTTGATATAGGAGAAAGCTGTGCACGTATAGGCACAGAGGGTATATGAGAAATCTCAATACCTTCTCTCAGTTTGCTGTGAACATAAAATTGCCCTAAAAAAGTCTTCAAAAAATACAATATGGAAAGGAAAAGAGCAGAACAGGATGGTTCAAAATGAAATATGGGGCATTCTGTGTTACACTGCATTCTGATAACACTTCAGCTAGATGATGAAAGCTTCTCATTGTCCAGCTGACCACATGTCAAGTGGCTGCTACTCCCTGCTCCAGCCTGAGGGCTTCCCCATGCCTACCTGTAAGGAACTCTTCCTTGTCAGAATTACCTGTTTAAATGGACATCAGCTCACATCCATCCATTGCTCAAAAGCTTCTCATGGCTCCCAACTCACTACAAATAAAGTCCAAAGCCCTTATCTAGAATCTTACATGACCTGGCCCCTGGCTACCTCCTTGATGTCCTCCCTGCTCCAGTCAGTTCCATCCAACAAACACTCATCTAGCTGACACCGATTTCCAGAGCCTTTACAAACACTGCCTCTTCCTTGACCACTTGTGGTAGGCTGAATTATGGTCCCCCAAAGAGCTCTGTTCCTAATCCCCAGCTGAAAGAGGCTTTGCAGTGTGATTAAGATGAGGATCTTGAGATGGGGAAATTATTTTGGATTATTGGGTGGGCCCAATGTAATCACAGGGGTTTTTATGAGAGGGAAGCAGGCAAACCAGAGTCAGAGAAGGAGCTGTGATCCTGGCAGCATAGGTTGGAGAGTCAGAGAGACAGATCTCAAAATGTTCTGCCACTCACTTTGAAGAGAAGGAAGAGTTGGAGAAGGCAAGGAAATGGATTGTTTGCCTCGAGCCTCCAGAGGATCCAATCCTGCCAATGCCTTGATTTTAAACCCATTTTTTCCCAAGTCTCTGGTTCATGGAAATAAAGAACAAACTGACAGTAACCAGAGTAGGGGGAGGGGATTAAGGAGGGAAGAAGGGAAAGGGTCATCAAGGAACATGTATAAAAGACCCATGGACAAGGACAACGGGGGAGGGGAGAATTGAATGTGGGAGGTGAGGGTGGGTAGGGAGGGGGAGTGTGATGGAGGGGAAATGGGGAAAACTGTACTTGAACACCAATAAAAAACCAAAAACAAACAAAAAATAAATAAACCCATTTTAAATTGCTTATGCTATTATAGTTGTCCCAAAGTTTTTCCCTTTACCCCCTCCTCCCAGGCAGCACTCCATTCCCACAGTCAGTCCCCATACCATTGTTCATGTCCAGGGGTCATGCAAATATGAGGTCTGTCCAGAAAATATCCATCCATGCACTAAGAAAAATGGAGACAAATATTGAAGAAGATACAAGAAACATTGTACACAGGACAATGATGCCTCAGTCCCCTTCAAAGTAGGCATCTTGGGACCTCATTCACTTCTCCCAATCATCATCAGCTGTTCTGTTGTATTTTCCTGAATCTCATCGGTGCTCTGAAATCTTTTCCCTTTCAAAGGTGATTTTAGTTTTGGGAAAAGCCAGAAGTCACAGGGCACCAAATCTGGGCTCTAGGGGGCTGAGTCACCTGGGTTATTTAATATTTCACAGAAAAACTCTGCACGAGACATGATGCTTGAGAGAGTGTGCTGTTATATGAAGCTACCAATCACCAATTGCCCATAGCTGTGGCCTTCTGAATAATCTGAATAGTTTCTACAGAGGAATGTTTACGCTTAATGCAAAATTGGAGGCAGACTGATTGCTCTGCTTGCTCAGTCATTTTGAATGTGACAGCCGCACAGCACACGTGCTCACTCAACGCGTCTACCACTCCCACTGACTAGTACAATGAAGTTGTCATTGTTCAAGCATATACATTCCAGTCCACTCTCCTTCGCTGCCAGGTTACATTGATGTCGCAAATCATTCTCATTATATTAACAGTGGCTGGGTCTTTTCCTCACAAGCTTCATATGTTTTTTCTCAAAACCCTTCACCTTCTTTCAGCCAGTCGCCACCCCCCGCCCCCCTCTTACACCTGTCAGCCTGTTCCATGTTTCTGTGCCTCTGATTCTATTTTGCTCATTTATTTTATTAGATTCCAGTTATAAGTGAGATCATATGGTATTTGCCTTTCATTAATTGGCTTATTTCACTTAGCACAATAATCTCCAGTTATATACATGCTGTTGCTAAAGATAAGAATTTCTTTTTTTTACTGCTGTGTAATATTCCAACATCCCACAGCTTTTTTATCCACTCGTCCACTCTTGGCCACTTAGGCTGTTTCCAAGTCTTGGTTATTGTAAATAATGCTGGCTATGAACATAGGGGTCCATATATTCTTTTGAACTGGTGTTTCAGGATTCTTTGGATATATTCCCAGAAGTGGAATTGCTGGATCAAAAGGCAGTTTCATTTTTAATTATGTGAGAAAACTCCCTACTGTTTTCCAGAGTGGTTGTACCAGTCTGCATCCCCATCAACAGTGCATTAAGGTTCTGTTTTCTTCATATTCTTAAAAGTTCTTCTTGTTGATTTATTGATAGCCGTTTTGGCAGTTGTGAGGTGATAGCTCATTGTGCTTTTAATTTGCATCTTTCTGATGACTAGTGATGTTGAGCATTTTTCATATGTCTGTGGGCCATCTGTATGTCCTTCTTGGAGAAATGTCTATTCATGCCCTTTACCCATTTTTTAAATTGGATTGTTTGTCTTCCTGGTGTTGAATCACAGGTGTTCTCTACATATTTTGGAGAGTAAATCCTTGTCATATATATCATTGGCAAATACGTTCTTCCATACAGTGGGTCCCCTTTCTATTTTGTGATGGTTTCTTGAGCTGTGCAGAAACTTTCTAATTTGAAGCCCTATTTGTTAATTTTCTCCTTTGTTTCCAGTGTGTAAGAGATATATTGGCAAAAAAATTGCTACAGGAGATATCTGAAAACTTTCTGCCTATGTTTTCCTCAGGATTCTCATGGCATTGTTACTTATATTTAACTATTTTATCCATTTTTGCATTTATTCTAGCATATGGTGTAAGTTGGTCAATTTTTTGCAAGTACTATTCCAATTCTCCAAACACCATTTATTGAAGATACTGTCTTTACTCCATTTTATTCTCTAGCTTCCTTTGTCAAATATTAATTGACATAAAGGCATTGGTTTATTTCTGGGCTCTCTATTCTGTTCCATTGACCTATGTGTCTATTCTTTTTTACTTTATTTATATTTTTATTTTTTAATTTATAAATCATGCTTATTCTATTACAGTTGTCTCAAATTTTCCCCCTTTACCCCCGTCCACCCATCCCACCCCACCCCCCACTCCCACAGTCAATTCCCACTCTGTTGTCCATGTCCATGGGTCATTCATACATGTTCCTTGTCTAGTCCCTTCCCCTTCTTTCCACCATTGCCCTCTTTCCCCCTCCCCTCTGGTCACTTTCAGTCTGCTCCATGTTTCCATGCCTGTGGTTTATTTTGTTCGTTAGTTTATTTTGTTGAATAGAGTCCACTTATAGGTGAGATCATATGGTATTTGTCTTTCATCAACTGGCTTATTTCACTTAACTTAATATTCTCCAGTTTCATCCATGTTGTCACAAAAGGTAGGAGTTCCATCTCTCAATGTGTCTATTCTTATTCCAGTACCAGACTGTTTTTATTACAGTGACCTTATAGTTTTACATCAGGTATTGTGATTCCTCCAACTTTGTTTTTCTTTCTTAGGATTGCTGAGGGTATTTGGGGATTTTTTTCATCCATAAAACTCTTTGGAATATTTGTTTTAGATATATTGATTATGCTATTACAGTTGTTTCATTTTTTTCTCCCCTTTATTCCCCTCTGTCCTGCAACCCTCCTGCCACCAGCATCGACCCCTTGGTTCATGTCCTTGGGTCGTACCTGTAAGTTCTTTGGCTTCTCCATCTCCTATACTATTCTTAAACTCCTCCTATTTATTTTGTACCTACCATTTATGCTTCTTATTCCCTGTATCTTTTCCCCCACTCTCTCCCCCCTCTTCCCCACTGATCTTTTCTGTGATTCTGTTCCTCTTCCAGTTGTTTGCTTAGTATGTTTTTGTTTGTTTTAGGTTCAGCTATTGATAGTTGTGAGTTTGTTGTCATTTTATTGTTCATAGTTTTTTTATCTTCTTTTTCTTAGGTAAGTCCCTTTAAGATTTCATATAATAAGGGTTTGGTGATGATGAACTCCCTCAACTTGACCTTAGCTGGGAAGCAGTTTATCTGCCCTTCCATTCTAAATGATAGCTTTGTTGGATAGAGTAATCTTGGATGTAGGTCCTTGCTTTTCATGACTTTGAATACTTCTTGCCAGCCCCTTCTTGCCTGTAAGGTTTCTTTTGAGAAATTAGCTGAAAGTCTTATGGAAACTCCGTTGTAAGTAACTTTCTCCTTTTCTCTCCCTACTTTTATGATTCTCTCCTTATCTTTAATCTTGAGTCATGTAATTATGATGTGCCTTGGTGTGTGCTTCCTTGAGTCCAACTTCTTTGGGGCTCTCTGAGCTTCCTGGACTTCCTAGAGTCTATTTCCTTTGCCAGATTGGGGAAGTTCTCCTTCATTATTTTTCCAAATAAGTTTTCAATTTCTTGCTTTTCATCTCCTCCTTCTGGCACTCTAATGATTCAGAAATTGGAACATTTAAAGTTGTCCCAGAGGTTCCTAGGCCTTTCCTCATTTTTTTTTTTTTTTGAATTCTTGTTTCTTCATTCTGTTCTGGCTGATTGTTTCTCTCTCTCTTCCTTCTACCCCAAATTGTTGATTTGAGTCCTGGTTTCCTTCCCTTCACTGTTGGTTCCCTGTGTATTTTTCTTTATTTCACTTTGCATAGTCTTCACTTTTCCCTCCATTTTGCAACCACATTCAGCCATTTCTGTGAGCATCCTGATTGCCAGTGTTTTGAACTGCGCATCTGATAGGCTCACTGTCTCTTCATCACTTAGTTCTATTTTTGGAGCTTTGATCTGTTCTTTCATTTGGGCCATATTTCTTTGTCTCAACATGCCTTTACATTGGAAGGGGCAGAGCCTTAGGTATTTGCCAGGGTGGGGCAACCCAGGTCGCTGTGTTGTGATACTGTATGTTGGGGAGAGGTCCAAGAGGGAACAATGCTGTTTGCTTGGCTCTCAGCAGGCTTTCAGTTCCTTCTCCCACCTGCAAGTCAATTGGGCTCTTCTAGTGCTGATTCCTGGGTAGGTGGGTTTGTGTACATTCTAGGACCCTGTGGGTCTCTCCAACAAACTGTCCTGTGAGGCTGGGAGTTTCTCCCACTGCCACACCCCCAACAGGTTTTTACAGCCAGAAGTTTTGAGGCTTTCTTTTCCTGCACTGGAACCCTGGATTGCGTGGTCTGTCTCACTCCCCAGCTGTTCCTCCTGGTTTATCCACATACAAATGTGGGAGCACCCTGTCCACCAGCCACTGCCTCACCCGCCTGCTCCTCTAATCACAACCTTGCCATGTATCCTCTCCACCCCGGCTGCCCGTATCTGCCCCTACTATCAGTCTGGATGAATGTTTCTTCTTTAACTCCTTGGTTGTCAGACTTCCATGCAGTTCAATTTTCTGGCAGTTCTGGTTATTTTTTATTTTTAAATTTGTTGTTGTCCTCCTTTTGGTTGTGCGAGGAGGCAAGGTGTATCTACCTATGCCTCCATCTTCTAAAATACTTATTCCTCCTTTTCAATTTGGTTGCCTTTTATTTCTTCTTCTTGTCTGATGGCTGTGGCTAGGACTTCCAGCATTATGTTGAATAAGAGTAGTGAAAGCGGACACCCCTGTTTTGTATCTGATCTTAGAGGAAATGCTCTTAGTTTTTACCAACTGAGTATGATATTGGCCTGTAGGTTTGTCATACATGGTCTTTATTATGTGTGGTGTCTTCCCTCTATTCCCACTTTGCTTAGAGTTTTTTAAATCAAGAATGGGTACTGGATTTTATCAAGTGCTTTTTCTGCATCTACTTATATAATCATGTGATGTTTATCTTTCATTTTGTTTCTGTGATGTATCACATTTATTGATTTGTGAATATTGTACCAACCTTGCATCCCCAGGATGAATCCCATTTGATCATGGTGTATGATCTTTTTCAATGTATTGCTGGATATGGTTTTCTAGTATTTTGTTGAGGATTTTAGTATCAATGTTCAGCAGGGATATTGACCTATAGTTTTCTTTCCTTTTTGTTTCTTTACCTGGTTTGGGAATTAGGATAATAGTGGCCTCACACAAAGAGCTTTCACCTGTGAAACCATCTGATCCAGGGATTTTGCTTGCTGGAAGTTTTTTGATTACTGCTTTAATTTCACTAGTTATGAGCATATTCAGGTGTTCTGCTTCTTCATGACTCAGTTTTGAGAGACTGTATGATTCTAGAAATTTATCCATTTCACCCAGGTTTTCCAGCTTCTTGGCATATAGTTGTCCATAGTATATTCTTACAACCCTCTGTATTTCCCTGGTATCTATTGGCATTTCCCCTTTCATTTATGATTTTTTTCATTTGGATCCTCTCACTTTTTTTCTCAATGAATCTGTTAAATGTTATCAATTTTATTTATCTTTTCAAAGAACCAGCCACTGGATTCATTGATCTTTTTATTATTTTTATTATTTTTATTTTTATTTTTATATTTTTGGTCTCTGTGTGATTCAGTTCTGCTCTGATCTTGATTATTTCCTTTTACTCCTTTTGGGCTTTGCTTGTTGTTGTCTTACTAGTTCTTTGAGGTGTAGGGTTAGATTGTTTATTTGAGATTTTCTATCTTCTTTAGATAGGCCTGTAATGCTAAGAACTGCCCTCTCAGGACTGCTTTCACTGTGCCCCATAGGTTTTGGATTGTGTGTACATTTTTATTTGTTTCCAGGTGCTTTTTGATTTCTTTAACTCATTGATGACCTATTCATTATTTAATAACATATTATTTAACCTCCATGTATTTGAATGATTTTGACTTTTTTTAAGTGAGGTTGATTTCTAGTTTCATTCTGTTGTGACCCAAAAAAATGCTTGATATGATTTCAATTTTCTTAATGTGTTAAGACTTATTTTGTGTCCTAGCATGCAGTCTATCTTTGAGAATTATTCATGTGCACTTGAGAAGAATGTATATTCTTCTTCTTTGAGTTGACATGTTCTATAATTATCAATTAAATCCATTCGGTCTAGTGAGTCATTTAAGGTAGCTCTTTCCTTGTTGATTTTTGTCTGGAAGATCCATCCAATGGTGACAGTGGGGTGTTAAAATCCCCTACATTGACTGTATTGCTGTTGACCTCTTCCTTAAAGTCCATCAATATTTTCTTTATATATTTAGGTGCTCCTATATTGGGTGCATATATGTTTAAAAAATTATATCCTCTTGTTGGATCAATCCCTTTAGTATTATGTAGTGACCTTTGTCTCTTTTTATGGCCTGTGTTTTGAAGTCTATTTTGTCAGATATAAGTATTACTACCCCAGCTTTTTTGTCTCCATTTGCATGGAATATTTTTTCTATCCTTTCACTTTCATCCTGTCTGAAACTTTTGTTCTGACCTAGGCTCTTGTAGGCAGCATTTACGGGTTACATTTTCTTACTCATTCAGCTACCTTATGTCTTTTGATTGCGGCATTTAATCCATTTACATTTAAGATTATTATTGATACGCACTTGTTCATTGCCATTTTGTTCCTTTATACCTATGTTCCTCTGTCTCTGTCTTGCTCTTCCTTCTTCTTAAAGCAGCTCCTTTAACATCTCTTGCAATGCTGGTTTAGTGTTAATGAACTCTTTTAGCCTTTTTTTTTTTTTTTTTTGCCTGGGAAACTATTTTGCCTTCAATTCTAAATAATAGGGTTGCTGAATAGAGTAGTCTTGGTTGCAGGTCCTTGTTTTTCATTATTTTGAATACTTCATGCCAATCCTTTCTGGCCTGAAGTGATTCTGTTGAGAAATCAGCTGACAGTTTTATTGGAACTCTCTTGTAGGTAACTGACTGTTTCTCTCTTGTTTCCTTTAAGATTCCCTCTTTGTCTTTAAACTTTGCCATTTTAATTATGATGTGTCTTGGTGCGGGTCTCTTTGGGCTCATCTTGATTGGGATTCTCCATGCTTCCTGAACTTTCGTGACTTTTTTCTTCACCAGGTTAGAGAGGTTTTCTGTCATTATTTCTTCAAACAGGTTTTCTATTTTGTCCTCTCTTCTTCTTCTGGTATCCCTATGACGTGGATTTGTTACATTTCATGTTGTCCTAAAGTTTTCTTAAACCACCCTCACTCTTTTTATATCTCCTTTTTTGTTCTTCTGATTGGGTGTTTTTTTCCTATCTTGTCTTCCAAATTGCTGATTCGGTCCTCTGCTTCATCTAACCTGCTTTTAATTCCTTCTAGTGTATTCTTCATTTTAGTTATTGCATTCTTCATTTCCAATTGGTTCTTATTCAGGGTTTCTATGTCCTTTTTCATGATGATGAAGTTCCCACTAAGTTCCTTGTAGTTCTTACTAAGTTTCTCAAGCATCCTTATAACCGTTACTTTGAATTCTATATCTGACAAATTGTTTGCTTAGATTTCATTTAGCTCTTTTTCTGGGGATTCCTTTTTTCTTTCATTTGGGAGCTGTTTCTTTGTATCCCCATTTTGGCTGGCTCTTTTTGTTTGTTTCTACATATTACATAGATTTTCTTTGACTTTCTCTCTTTGTAGGGTGGCCCTATGTGGTAGGAGTCCTGTAAGTCTCAGTCCTGCCATCCCCTTGATCTTCCAAGCTGAATGCTCTAGGACTGCCCCTTGTGCAGTCTATGTGGGCTCTCCTGTTGTATTTGGGTCTTGATTGTTGTTGGCCCATTCATCAGTGTATTCTCGCCTCCAGCTGGCTGACTAAGAGGCTCAAAATCCATCATGTCTTGTAAGCTGTTGTACGGGTGCTGACAGAACAAAACAAGACAACACAGAAAACAAAACACACACAAGTACAACAGAATAACAACAGAAAAAGAATCAATGAAAGAGCAAAGAATAATAAAAGTGGAAAGGGAGTATTAGAAGAGAAAAAGGAATATGAAAAGATCAAAGGAAAGAGAAATAATTATGGGAGGGTAGAGGGAGGAGAAACCATAAGAATAAGGAACAGAAACAGGGAATTGCCACAGAAGAACAAAGAAAGGAAAAAATAAAATTTCAAATAATAAGAAAAGGAAGAAATAAGGCAAAATAGAGTAAAAATGGGAAGGGTAAAATATGAGATTTGAAAGAAAAATAGAGAAAAAACTGAAGATAAAGGAAATATGATAAAAACTATGTGTAAGAAAAATAACAAAAATAATGAAAGAGAACAAAGTGGAATTTGCTTCATCAGAGTTTAGTGCTTTCCAGCTGGGTTCTCCCTCTAGCTGCAACTCTGATGTTGTCTGAAGCTGGTGTAAGCCAATACTAGATGCTGTCCACGTCTAGCTCTAGGCAGCCTGTTTGAAGCTAGAAGCAATCCACAGTTTGTGGTTGTTTCCTTCAGGCTTGGCTGCATTCAGGCCTGCTCTGCAAGACTGGCTTTTTATCAGCACAGGACCCAGGTATAGAACAACTAACAACCAAAGACACTGCAGGATCCACCTCCACCTGCCTCTGCCTGTGGTCCTGCCATTAGTCTTAGTTTAACCACTGACCTGTTTGTTTCTGAGAAAACTCCTGATAGAATCTGGAGGATGGGACCCCTGGATCTCCTGTGGGTGGTGCTGTTCAGACTTCCTGGAAGATGGTGGGTGTGTTCCCCATCCCCGCACCACATGTCTGAGTCTATACCAAATTATTTCCCTGAAGTTTGCAGGGCAAAGCCCATAGTATGAAAGTGAGTGGGGCCTCCAGCACCCAGAGTTTGGATCTCCTGGAAACTGGGAGGACATTTCAAATCTCTCCCATGAGGGAGGAGTGCCAGTCTGGTTCCCAGGGAAGTGTGTGGAATGACCATGTCCTAAAGCCAGTCTCTAACACCCCTGAGTCTGCCTATGTTGCTGTCTCCTTGGCAGGGGATAAGATGCAGATTGGGGGAAAGTTAGAAAGAAAAATAAAGGATGCAGCATAGGGTGATCAGGATACAGAGGGTGGGGTGGGCAGGGCAGTATTCCAGAGGATGAGGCTAGGAGGATACGAGAGGGTAGAGCAAGCGGCTTCCTACAGCATAGGGTAATTGTTTTTCACCTGGGTGGGGCTTGCTCTTCTCAAGAAAAAGTGGCTGCTGTGGTATGGAGGTATGTCCTAGCACTGGGAACCCAGCAGCCATTCTCCCTTGCTTTTCCTCCAAGCCCCAGACTCCAGACTCCAGACTCTCACTTGACTCTAGACTGTACTGCCCACCCTTCACCCAAGCCTGAGGTAAGTGGCTGTGCACACAAATCCTGTGCATTGGCTCCTGAAGAAAAAAAAATGGCTTTGTCTCTCTCTGGTAGGCGAAAACCCTGTGGCCTTTCACTGCTGGATGCTGCATGGGCAGGTGATCCCAGCACTGATGCTCTGTGATTGGGAGCCCGGTCTCCTCTCAGGGTGAAATTCCCACAGCTCTGCTACAAACTCAACCTGCTGCCCATAAAATTGGTGCCAGTCCCTTTTGCATCCCTGCCCTTCTACCAGTCTCGCGGTACTTACTCCCTATCCTTGGTTAAGTGTCACCTCTTCAGATAATCTTCAGTTGTTTATTTTGGGTGTACGTCTCCCTCTTTATTTTTGTTTTCAGTTTAGTTGTGGGAGGCAGTGAAAGACAAATCCTCCTACTTTGCTGTCCTCTTGCCCCCACCCCTTAAACCCATTTATGACTCAAGTAAGACTCATTTTGGACTTCTTATCTCCAGAACAGTAAGATTATAAATTTGTTTTGTTTTAAGACATTAAGTTTGCCTTAAAAATTACAATAGCCACAGCAAACTAATACACTCTTCCTCCATATTTTAACTTGTCTACATCTTTCAGCCTCCTCTGAAATGTCATTTCTCCAAAGAAGTTGTCTGTTCCTGGCTATTCCAGCTCAATATATATTTATTGACTGAATAATTGAAATGTAAATGTGCACTTGATCCCCATAAAAGTTGAAGCAAGAGCTCACAAATACCCATGGGCTAAATTCATCTTACAAGTATGTTTTATTTGGTTGGCATTGTGTTTGAAAACTCTTTTAAGCCAATATTCATAAATTGGAGCATTCTACTCAAACATCTCAATTTCCAGAATCGTGTGAGATTTTCCGAGGAATCAGATCTGCATTCACGCATGGTGCTAATCAGCAAGAACCATGGCTTAGATCCACAGTCCCTCCCCATCACCCCCATGTAAGAATGCCTACATTGCAGCAGCTCTCCAAGGCCTTTCCCCTTATTTTTGTTTTCTACTTGGCTCATGGAGTCCATTGAGTTAGCAACCCTGGTGTCTCCATTAGGTTCTCCTAAAAACAAATACTAAAATAGAAAGTGTCAACAACAAGATAGAAGGTATAAGAAAAACCAGTTGGAAATTTTAGAACTAAACCCTACACTAACCAAAGTAAAAGGCTCAGTGGATGGACTAAATAGCAGGATGGAAATGACAGAGGGAATCAGTGAACTTGAAGATAGATTGATAGACATTCTCTAACCTGAACAACAGAGAAAACTGGAGGAAAATGATCAAAATCTCAGGGACCCATGCAACAACAACATGTCTAACGTGTATGCCTTCTGAGTCCCAGGAGACAGAGAGGGTATGTGGGGCTAAAAAATATTTGAAGAATATAATTTCAGGAATCCAAAGTGAGGGAGAACAAGGCAGGGAGGTGGGGTAAGCGGACAACGGTGCTTTAGTGAGCTGGTTGCCGCCTTACCCACCTGGAGCTCAGTGTTGCTGGGATCCTCTGAGATCATGTGCAGAATAAGCCAGAGTTGCACCATCCAGGGCTGGGGAAGCTGGATATCTATACCTGCACTCCCATCCCTTGTGGGTAAGAATTGCTCCTCATGGCATAAACTGCCCAGCTGCCAGACAACACACCCCTCCCCCCTGCAATACTTGGCCCAGCAGGCTCCTGAGGGGAATTTGGAAGCCATTGGTACTCAAAGGAACCACCCATGTAACTGCTGAAGCCACAGGGGCTTCAGGGTGGGCTGAAGGATATGGGTAGGTGTATGAGTTGCCTATCACTGCATAACAAATTGCCACACATTTAAAAGCTTAAAACAACTCACATTCATAACTCCCAAGTTTCCATGTGTTAGGAGTCCAGACATGGCTTGACCGGGTCCTCTGTTCAGGGTCTCCTGAGGCGGTGGCCAAGGTGTGGTCAGAGGTCAGACTGTATTCTCCTCTGGGGACCACCTGGGGACCATCTGCTTCTGATCTCATTCAGGTTGTCTGCAGAGTTCATTTTCTTGTCGCTGTGTGACTGAGGTTCTGGATTTTTGCTGTCACCCTCAGGTTCTAGAGGCCATGTGCAGCTCCTAGTCTCCCTGCCAAGTGGGCTTCCTCAACATGTTGCTTACTCATCAAGCCAGCCAGAGACTTATATAGTGTAATCCAATCAATGGACTGACATCTCAATACCTTCACCATATTCTATTGGTTAGAAATGAGTCACAGATGTCATCCACACTGAAGGGAAGGGAATCACAAAAAGGCAGGGACTCTAGGCTGGAAGTCACTAGGGCCACCTTAGGATTTGTGTCCCACAGTGGGGCATCCACAGCTTTGGGTGTGGATTATGTGATTTTCAGTCATAGACCTGGGTATCAGGCCCAGGCTTGCCTCTGGCTGTTCTACCTCCAGCCACTATGTGCTAGGGGCTGCTGTGGGTACAGGGCCCCAGGGGTTTCCTGGCAGCAGGTGCAGTGAGGGCTCAGATGTTCTTTCACTCTCCCATTGCTGGCCCCTTCCCAAATTCACTGTGTAATCTCAGGCAGCTTGCCTGCGCCCTCTGGGCCTAAATGTTCTCAGCCTCATGGGTGGCTGGGGGGACATAATGTTTGTGAAGGGTGTGAGTTCTGACCATGCTAGGAGGTCCACAAATATTGCAATTATTATCATTGTTATCCTCTGCTTCTACTTCCCAACAAACCCCCTTTAGGTCTCCATGAACACTCCCTGATTTGTTTATTTAAAAAACCTTGATCTGTTTTATTTATTCTATGATCTAGCAAGTGGCTTCATCATAACCTAAACCAAAATTTAGGTAAATATTAATATTGTTTTATACTTTGTTTTTTTCTTTTTATAAAGTATATTTTGTTATTACAGTTGCCCCAATTTTTCTCTGTTTGCCCCCCTCTGCCTGGAACTCCCCTTCCCTCCAGCAATTCCCCACCTTTAGTTCAGGTCCATAGGTCATGTATATAAATTCTTTGGCTTCTCCATTTCCTTTACTATTCTTAACATCCCCATCTATTTTGTACCTACTGATTATGCTTCTTAATCCCTGCATCTTTTCCTCCACTCTTCCTCTTACCCCTCCCAGCTGATAACCCTCCAAATGATCTCCATACCTATGATTCTGTTCCTGTTCTGATTGTTTACTTGTTTTTTTAAATTCATTTGTTGATAGTTGTGAATTTGTTGCCTTTTTAATGTTCATAGTTTCTATCTTCTTTTTCTTAAGTCCCTTTAATATTTCATATAATAATGGCTTGGTGATGATGAACTCCTTTAGCTTTACCTTGCCTGGGAAGCGCTTTATCTGCCTTTCCATTCTAAATGATAGCTTTGCTGGAGAGAGTAATCTTGAATGTAGGCCCTTGTTTTTCATCACTTTGAATACTTCTTGCCAGTCCTTTCTTGCCTGCAAAAGTTTCTTTTGAGAACTCAGCTGATAGTCTTATGGCTTATGGGAACTCCTTTGTAGATAACTATCTGCTGTTCTCTTACTGCTGTTAGGATTCTCTATCTTTAATCTTTGGCATTCTAATTACGAGGTGTCTTGGTGAGGTCTTTTCTGGATCCAATTTATTTGGGACTCTGTACTTCCTAGACTTGTATGTCTAATTCTTTAGCCAAATGAGGAAAGTTTTCTTTATTTTTCCAAATAAGTTTTCAATTTCTTGCTCTTCCTCTTCTCTTTCTGGCAGCCCTATGATTTGGATATTGGCACATTTGGAGATGTCTGAGTCTTCTTATACGGTCCTTTTTTTTTTTTTTTTAATTCATTTCGTCTTTCTGTTCTGGTTGAATGTTTATTTCTTATGTTCCAAATCATTGATTTGAATCTCTGCTTCCTTCTCTTCGCTGTCTGTTCCCTGTGGATTTTTCTTTATTTCACTTAGTGTCACCTTCATTTCTTCCTTCATGTTTTTGCCTTACTCAGAGTTCTTTGAATATCATGGTCAGCAGTGTTTTTGAACTCTGCATCTGATAGGTTGGCTATCTCCATTTTGTTTAGTTCTTTTCCTGGGGTTTTGTTCTGTCCTTTCATTTGGGCCATGTTTCTTTGTCTCCTCAATTAGGCAGCCTCCTTTTGTTTGTTTCTGTGAATTGGGTAGAGCTGCTTTGACTCCCTGTAAAAGGCACACGTAGAGTGTGGAGCGGAGCCTTAGGTAATCACCAGGGCAATCTGCTTCACCTCTGATTCTTCTTGGAGGGAGGGCTTGGAGAGGGGACTGTGTCGCTGCCGGGCTTCTGAGGGCTTGCCCGCCACTCACCCCATATGCAGTCACTTCACCCACTTCCTGTATGTGAATGGCACACTTTCAGTTGCTGCCCTGGTGTTGCATCCCAGAGTGGGTGTGTCTGCATACTTCTTCACTGTGTGGGCCCTTTAGGCAGTTTCTTGAAAACCCAGAAGTTTCTCCTGCCACTCCAACCCCCACTGGTGTTTAGATCCAGAAGTTATGGGGATTTATCTTCCCATCACTGGAACCCCAGGCTGTGTGGTATGGCCTGGGGCTGGGATTGTGTGCTCCCAAGGTATCCCTCTCAATTTTTATCCACTACACATGGATGTGGGACCGTCCATGCCCGTTCTGCCATTGCCACTGACTCTGTGCCCTACCATCTCCGCCCCTCCTACCCATCTGGATGATTGTGGCTTCTTCAAATTCTTGGTGGTTGGACTTCCATACAGTTCAATTTTCTGACAGTTCTGGGTGTTACTTATTTTGAGATTTAGTTTTAATTCTTTTATTCTTTTTGTTGTTGCACGAGTAGGTGAAGTGTATCTACCTACGCTTCCATCTTGACCAGAGGTCTCCCACATTCTACAAGATTCTTTGGGTGAAAATGAACTATATGGCAATGAATTCGACAAGGCATTAATATTTAATTTCTCACTCTTGCACTCTGCTAAACAGTGAATAGAATTTCTGGGACAGTCAGTCCTGGTGATTTCTGTGGGTTGCGTGTACCAGGCCTGGTCCCTTGTCCTGGTACAGGGACCTGTTTCCCATTCTCAGGTTCTAAGGGGGCTCTTTCCACTGCAAGAGCCAGAAGGGATAGCGTGTGTCCCACTGTCCTGGGCCTCCAATCTGGCAGCACCTTGTGACTTGGGGAGATATATTGATAGCTAAGCCTAAAGGCCATAGGCACAACTGGGGCAAGGTGGGGCAAGGGACAGGCAAGGAAAGGCAGCAGACCAGTGCAGATCTGCGGGACCTAGGGGTTACCCACACCCACCCACCTCAGTCCTTCTCGTTAGGGAAGTGCAGTGAGTGGGGTGGCTGTTTACCAACCACAGACATTCACGCCCAAAATGGCCTCATTCCACCTCTCCTTTTTTCTTTTGTGATGAACACAGGGCTTGAGCCAGGAAACCTGGGTTTGAACTGAAGCCCCCCTCCAATTACTAGGCAGGTAGGCTTTCCTCAATTTTCTCATCTGTGGACTGGGGGATGCTAATGACTTAACAGGGAAGGACCTAGAAGAGGGACAAGCTCAGTCACTCTTAGTTGTGGCCATGGGTGTGCGGCCCACATGCATTCAGAGTGTGGTGTGGGGCAGGCACAGGGCATAGGCTATGGAAAAGACAGTTGAGGCAATGAAGACATAGGAGGCCAGTTCTCCTGAGCACTGTGGGCTCACTTTATTTCACCAGTAGCACCTGATTGCTTCTTCTACTCCGTGAAGGGCAGAAGAGCTTCTGCAGCACCCCAAACAGGCCAAGGACAGTGCCCACCAGCAACATCAGTTTTAGCCCCTGGAGGACAGAGTCCTCCTTCCCCTTCCAAGCCTCCTCTGCTTCCTGCTGTTGTCTAGCTTCCTCTCTCCGCAGAACCTCCAGAGTATCCAAATTGGGCCTGGGGTTGAATCGAGCCATGAACTCCTGCTGCACGAAGCACCTGTAAATGGCTGGCTGGAAGACCTGCAGTCGCCTGCCGCCACTGGAGGGGTCCAGGACAGTGCTCACGTCCTGGCCAGAGAGCTGGCCCTGCCAGGTCAGGGGTGTGCTGTCGGATTCCCAGATGATGGGCCTGCAAAGGAGGGCAAGGTCAGCTGTAACACCCTGGGAGAAAAGGGACAAATATCTGAAGGAGGTGGAGGCAGCAGCACCCTCCTCCCTAGGAAAGAGCAAACAGCACCCACTCTGAGGAGCACTATGCAGCAGTGAGCAATGGGAGAGTGGGGCACAACAGCTGGGAGTTTTTGGATCCATACCGCATACTGAGCTGGCTACGTGGCCAAAGGCCTCCAGCTCTGTGAGCTTCCATTTTTCCATCTGAACACTGGGAGTATAGTAATTGTATCTACCTCAGAGAATTATTTGGAGGAATTAGCAAGAATGCTCTGTAAATGTTTTGTTCCCCCGTTACCTGCCTGGCCTCACTTCCTCCTCTTCCCCAGTCACACTGGCCGCCCTGATGTTCCTCTGACAAGCTGGGCATAGTCCTGCCTCAGCGCCTTCGCCCTGGGTGCTCCCTTTGCCCGGAATGCACTTGGCTCCCTCACCTTCTTTCAGTCTTGGCTGAAATGGCATCTTCTCAGAGATGCCTTCCCTGACCTCCTTATTTAAAACTTCTACTTCACCCACTCCCATCTTCCCTTCACTGCCTTTATCACCATCTAAAATATTGAATATTTTGTTCATGTGATTGATTATTGCTCTTTCAAGGCAGGAATCTTTTTCAGTTTTGTTTTGCACTGCATTCCAGATACTAGAACAGTGTTTGGTTTATAAATACCCAATGGTAACTGAATAACACTGTAAGTGAATAATGTGGAAAGTGAATAACTGAACCAGGCATTTAACACTCCCACTGTGGTGAGAAACAAAGACGACACTCAGACACACTTAGGGCAAGGCCAATAATCATACAAGGAATAACTAACATCTATCAGTGTGGAACAGTTTGTCAGATGTTGTTGCCTCGCCAGGCATTTGCCCCCTTGGGCATCACAATTACCCTGTCAGGCCAGGGCTAGCAAGACCTCTGTACTGAGATGGATAGTGTCCTCCCCAAATTCATGTTCTAACTGAACCTCAGAATGTGACCTTCTTTGGAAATAGGGTCATTGCAGTAGTGTTGGCCCTAAGTCCAACATGACCTGCGTCCTTATAAGGAGGAGAGACAGAGAGACACAAACACGCGGGGCGAACACCAAGTGATGATGGAGGCGGAGATTAGAATGATGCAGCTATAAGCCAAGGAAGCCCTAGGATTGCTGGCCACCACTAGATGCCAGGAAGAAGCAAGAATCCTACCCATCACGAGACAGCTCATGGCCCTGCTAACACCTTGATTTTGGATTTCCGGCCTCTAGGACTGTAAGAGAATAAATTCCTGTTGTTTTCAGCCACCCAGTTTGTGATACTTTGTAATGGCAGACCTAGCAAATTAATACAACCCCTATTCTACAGATGGGGAAACTGAGGCCTAGAGAAACACCACAGGACAAAGTCACACAGCTGGAAAATAGCAGAGCTGGGGTTGGAACCCAGGCCTGGGTGAACCCAGGGCTTGAGCCAAAAACCTCACACAAAGTGCCATTCCACTCAGCTCTCTAGACACATGGGCTATTCTGGAAGTTTCAGCAACCTCTCTTCACTCTTCCTTTGAACTCCCAGTGACTGGCACCTGGGAACTCCTTGTCTGGCAAATGACATGAAATATATGCCCCCGTCTAGTTGGGAGGACGAACTCATAGTACTTTCCTGTGGTATTTTTTAGGGAGTGGGTGTTATTTTTATACTTAAAAAGGGAGGAAGAAAGGAGGAAAAGAGACAAAACAATATGAGAATAAGAGAGGAATAGGAGCCACAGCCGGGATAAACAAGGAAAAGAAAACCTGAAAGGGGTGGTGAGGCCAGATCCTACAGAGCCCATAGCTGCAGAGGGTCCAGAGGTTGCGAGGGCTCTCCCCTTGCAAGGGAGGGGCTGCTGATGGGGTGCATGGGAAAAAGGGCAAGGGGACTCTATGACATATGTGAGATTAAGGGTCTGCCATCTCCCACCACAAGTCTCCTTGGTCAAGGACTGCATCCCTCCCAGCTGCAGTTTCCCCATCTATAGATGGCCTTCCTTGGAGCCCACAGCTCCTGGGGCCAGGACGAAGGGATGGAAGAGGATGTGGTTTGCAGAGTTTGCTCAGGGCTGGCCCCCATTGAAACAATGAGTGGTTCTAGTTCTTATTACTGGGGTTGCAGCAACTGGAATGGGGTAGAAGAGGCCAATGGCAAGACTCCCCAGGGACTTCAGGCAGGAAGACAAGAATATGCGTGCGGGCTGCAGAAGGCAGGCTCTGGAGGCCAGTGGAGAGAGACTGTGGGGCTGACCCATGCAGAACCCCCCCTTCTCTGCACAGATTAACCATGAAGGCTTTCAGACTGAGGGAGCCTGGGTAGGGACAAGGGGAGAGCCCGTGCACACTTCCATCACCTGTAGATCGATCCTAAGGGGCAAGTGAGCCACGCAGATCCTGACTCCTCACTGAGCTCAAAGCTGTCAAAAATAACGTTCTCCACATCTGATGTTTTACATTGGATATAGCAGGCTTCTATCTGCATCTCAGGCCGCATGCGCCTGGTCTGAAGACGAGCACTACCCAGGTAGATTGAGCAGGGTATGGGCTTCTCCAGGGGTTCCTGGATGTAGCAGTACCCTAGGCGTTTCCGTTCACCTGGCTCCCCACAGCGGTTACAGTCCTGCCAGGGGTCCCAGTGGGTGAAGATGAGCTCCTTGTGGCCAAGTCTCAGGGTCTCATTCTGCAAGGGCTTTTGGCCCAGATCTCTGTGCGTAATGTGCAGGGTGCTCACATCCTGGAAGTCAATCTCATACTGTACCACTTGGATGCCTTCCTTGTCAATACAGTTGTAGAAGCCTGTCTGGGATGGCAATGGATTTCTAATGAGAATGCCGCCTTCAGGCATTGTTTCTATGTTCGAAACACTGAAGGCAGGGCTGGACCAGTTGGTCCCATCTTGCAGGAAGTAGTACCACTGTGCCCCAGAGGAGTTGCAGTACAGAAGGACATCATTGTTGGAAAGAAGGGCCCGCTGGCACTGCTTGCCATGGGGACAGCTGATGGAAACATAGAACCCTGGCAGTGGGACCACAAAGCTGAGCAGCAGCCACAGGGTGGTCAGCATGGTGGACTGGGACTGTGGCAGTGGGCTGGGCACCACAATGGACATTGTGAGGTCACCCAAGACACTCAGGCCTCAGCCCTGGGCAGCAGAATGAACTGCAGTACACCCTATGGGTGTGTAATGTCATGTGTAATGTCATTTGTTTTGTGAGAAGTTAACAACCCTATTTAATTTCTCTTGTAAGCCCTCCACTTTGCTGGGGTAGGAGAAAACTTAATTTGTCTATTTAGGATTTCCCTGCAACCCCCATGCTTTGGCATTAAAATGTAACATGTAAACATTCAACACACTCTTCCTGAACACCTACTATGTTCTGGGCACACTTTTTAGTACTGGGGATGGAGAGGTGAATAAATCCTCTGGTTACCATTCTGAACTCCTACCCCTTCCCTCTAACCCCTCCAGCCATGCTGGCTTCCCTGCTGTCTGTCCCCTGAATACAAAGCGAAGGGCTCCTGTCTCAGGACCTTTGCACATGCTGGTCTTTCCACAGACTCTGCATGACTCAATTCATTTAAAAAAATAAAAATAAAAAATAATAATAAAAATAAATATTTTTCTCATTTTCCCCCTCCCCAAATCCTTTCCTTACTCCTTCTTAGTCCTGAAATTAAAAGTAGTTGCTGTGCAGGCTTGATCTGCCTTCATCACTCATTCCACAACTGTTTACTGATTGCCTCCCCTGTGCTGGCTGTTCTAGTGACAGCCGTGAACAGGCTGCACAAGGCCTCTGCTCTCCAGGAGCTCACCTTCTAGTGGAAGAGACAGATAAAAATTAAATATATAACACATATCACCAGATGCAGTAGATTCTCATTATTTATAGTAGTTTTTTTTTTAGAAAATGAAAACTTTATTTTTTTTTTTTAAGTCACTGAACTAGCAAATACTGAAACACTGCTTCTAGGAGAAATACAGGGTTAGTGTCTTATAAGCCTTTGGTCATAAGTTTTTTGTCAACTGACCAACATATAACCTTGGCTTAGGTGTGTTTCTGTTTAAAGACACTTTATTTAATATATACTGTTGATTAGTTAATATTGAACTTGTAGCCAACAGTTATAACTCATGCCTGAATAAAACTTATCTAACACATGTATTTTCTCCATCTGACACATTACAGACTTCTTGCACTTAGGAGCATTAGGCAGCACTTCAGGCCTTTGTTTGTGAGCCATTTTTATACAGCAAAATCACACACACACCCCTCAAAGAAAAGGAAGAAATGCAAAATATAGTGACACCAAAAATACTGTAAAAAGGATACTTAATAGTATGAGAGCTAAAACAAAAAGATAGAATGTCACCTCATTCAACCTTAGTTGGGATGGTGCATTGTTAGCTGACTCAATTTTTTCATCACTCTGTGCTTGTCTGTAAATGACTATAAAAGCACTGCGGGTATTGATTTTGGGGGTTACAAATACATTTAGTGAGTAGGTGAATTCACAAGTATGAAATCATGGAATAAAGAGAACCAACCATAATAACTGCTAAAGAGAGAGGTAGAGCCAGGAAATGGGGATAGAAAGGGAAAAGTTGTGTGTGGGTGTGAGCTATCTTAGGGGGGGATGTGATCATCCTGATGGCCTGTCTGAGCTGCTCTGAGAAGATGAAGCTTCATAAACACCTGAATAAACTGAGATAAAGAGCCACGTGGATATTTGAAAGAATATTCCTAGGAGAGGGCTGACCCCTGACATGGCTGTCTGTTTAAAGGCTGCGAAGGCGGAGTGACTGTGGAGTGGACAAAGGAAGAGTGATGGTAGGTGAGGTCAGAGTTCATCGAGTCTTTGCTAAGATACCCTCCTTCCTCTTTCCCTGGCTCCTCAGAGCTGAGGGCTCTCTTAGCTATGCCCTTGCCCCATGTGGGGGCCTCTACAGGCTGTATGTGGCTTAAGCTGTGTGCTGAGACTCTGAAACTGCTGTTTTTATGGTCACCTTGCTACCAACACCACCACAGGAGTGGCACATGCCCTCTGCTCTCACATCCTCTCTCCTCTCAGAGCTATAAAACCATCTAGATTTTTTGTCTGCCTCCCAGGACCTTCTAAAGCCCCTCTATCTAAGCCACATTAACATCTATAGCCCTATTGCTTCCTTTTCATCTCCCTACCTCTCTGCCTTTCTCCTCAGCCCAGGTAATCTTTTCTAAACAGGCAAGCAGGGCTATGAGGGGACTATGAGAAAGCTCACTTCCAACTTTCATTTTATCTAGGTGAGAAGTCACAAACTGGATGAAAAAAAGTCTTAATGGGTCTTGTAGAGTGTTTTTAGAATATTTAAATTAGTGACCAACATGTAAAATCCAAGAGAGTTCATACAAGAATCCAGATTCCTTGCTATTCTGTAAGTAATGTAGGTGATATTTCTGCTTACTGCTATAGTTGAGTAGCTTTTATCAGATTAACCCTCTTGATAATAACAACTGCAGAATTTAAGATAACATTATTCATATGTCTAAGAGGTGACAAGTTGAGGATTTTGAATCTATATAAAAGAATCAAATGAAAATACTATAATTAAAAAATAAAATTTGTGAAATAAAAAATTCACTAGAAAGGGTAATAATCTATTAGACACAACAGAAGAGAGAATAAAGAAAATGAAAGATAGGTCCATAGAAAAATAGCTATACTGAAATATGCAAAGGAAAAAGACAGGAAAAATACAGAAAAGAGTGTGAGAGGTTTATAAGACATGGTGAAAAATTCTAACTTTTATGTAAATAGAGACTCAGAATAAAAAAAGAGACAGAGACATAAGCAATATATGAAGAAATACTGAATGAAAACTTTCTAAGACTGATGAAAGATATCAAGCCACAAATTCAAGGTCTTTAGTCATCTGTGGTGGAATGGCCACCAACCTACAGATTTTTGTGGGAACCCTTAAGATTCCTACAAAAGGGGAGGACAATCACTCTGGAGGTTGAACCTTCAGATGAAGAGAAAATATAAAGGCCAAGATCCAGGATAAGGAAGGCATTCCTCCTGATCAACAAAGACTGATCTTTGCTGGCAAGCACCTGCAGTATGGACATATTGGGTTGGCCAAAAAATCCATATGGATTTTTTCCATAAAATAAATGATATATTTTTTCATTTTTACCAATAACTTTATTGATTTGGATATTTCGAGTACGTAGCTATCTCCTGGGTGGTATAAAATTGACTGTTCTCAATTAATGTCTTGATTTGATTGCTATCAATTTCAACTCTTCTACCCAACCATGGAGCATCATCCAGCAAGAAATCTCCAGCATGAAATATTGCACTTTTGACACATTTGATCAGTCACAGCACTTTCTACACACACTGCATAAATCTTCTTTTGCGTTTCAGTTGTGGTTTTACATTTCTTGAAATAGTAAGGCATAATATGCCAAAGATAGTGTATTTTCTTCTATCTTCAATATTAAAATGGCTACATGAAATTCATCAATTTTGATACGTTTTTAAAAAATGCATGTTGATATGCAACTGTTACAATACAGTCTAAAAATTGTTTAAAGTGAAGTTAAAGACAACTAAGTGCTACTACAGCCATCTTACAGAAGAAAACTGGTGTAGTAGCTATATTAAAAACAGAAAGTAGACATACAGTCAAAAGTATTAATAGAGACTAAAAGAGACATTTTATTAAATGGTCAATCCAACAGAAAAAACCAAATGAGCTTTTTGGCCAACCCAATACTTTACTTGACTACAACACTCAAAAGAAGACTACTTTTCATCTTGTTTTGAGACTTAGTGGTGGTGCTAAGGAAAGGAAGAAGTCTTACACTACTCCCAAGAAGAATAAGCATAAGAGAAAAGAGGCTGAGCTGGCTGTCCTGAAATACTACAAAGTGGATAAGAATAGCAAACTCAGTCATCTTTGCCAGGAGTGCCCTTCAGAAAAACGTGGTGCTGGAGTTTTTATGGCCAGCCACTTTAACAGACATTATTGTGGCAAATGTTGTCTAACCTGTTGCTTCAATAAAGTGAAAGACAAGTAATTGTATATGGGTTAATAAAAGACAAGAACTAAAAAAAAAAAAAAGTCTTCAAATCCCACACAGGATAAATATAAAGAAAACCACACCTAAGCACTTCACAAGAAAACATTAATAAAGACCAAAGAGGAAATTTTAAAAATGGTCAAGGAAGGAAAGATACATTACTTTCAAAGCAACAGTCAAAAGACCCCACATTAACTTAATAAAAAATAATGGAAGCTGGAAGACAATGGAAGGACATCTTTAAAGCACTAATGGAAAATGATTGCCAGTCTAGAACTCTATATATAGAATTCTATATACTACAATGAAAACATCCTTCAAAGACGGAGGCAAAAATAAAGATATTTTCAGATGAAAACAGAGAATTCACCACAGCAGAGCACACTAAAAGTAATATTGAAGAGAATTCTCCAGGCAGCAGGAAAATGATCCCAAATAGAAGCAATGTAGTTCAGGTTAAAAAAAAAAAAAAAAAAAAAAAAAGCACTGGAGGAGTAAAATGTAGGTAAAACTAAATTAATATTGAGAGTGTTTTAAAATAATGTGTCATGGGGCTTAAAATATACATGAAATATAAATACCTGATAACCATAGCACAACAGATGGAAGGGGAATACAAAGAGCTACAAGTTTGCAAGTTCTCTGCATACCTAGGAAATGATACAAGTACAAATTTATCTTGTACCCTAATGAGTGAGAATTAATGTTGTAATCTCTAGAGCAAATAATAAAAGAATAACAGAATCTATACCTAATAAGTTACTAGAGAGGGAAATGGAAAAATAATTTTAAAAATATTTGGTGAATCCAAAGCAAGAAAAAAAAAAGAATCAAAGAAGAGAAGGAACAAGTAGGAAAATAGGAACATTTTAGACCCAACTATATTAGTAATTACCTGAAATGCAAATGAATTAAATATTCCAAGTAAAAGACAAAGGTTTTTAAGCTTAATACAAAAAGAAATATCTAAATATATACTGCTTAAAAGAGGCTCACCTTAAATAAAAGAGTATAGAAAAGTTGAAAGTAAAAACAAGAAAGAATATCATGCAAATGAT
The DNA here is from genome assembly GCF_021234165.1 of Pteronotus mesoamericanus. Taxonomy (NCBI): domain Eukaryota; kingdom Metazoa; phylum Chordata; class Mammalia; order Chiroptera; family Mormoopidae; genus Pteronotus; species Pteronotus mesoamericanus. The sequence goes on from NW_026555307.1 coordinate 6,533,992, forward strand.
AACCAAAAGAAAACTGGTGTAGTAGCTATAATAATAACAGAAAGTAGACATACAGTCAAAAGTATTAATAGAGACTAAAAGAGACATTTTATTAAATGGTCAATCCAATAGGAAGATATGGTGATCCTAAGCTTACACGAACCCAAAAATATATAAATCAACACCTGAGAGTACTAAATGTTAAAAGAGACAAATCAACAATGGAACATGCAGACAAAAGCTTAGTAGAAATAGAGAAGATTTGAACCATGTAATATAAACTTGACCTAACTCATACACCGGGTTGGGCAAAAATAGGTTTACAGTTGTGAGTACACAAAACACAGAGTTTATTTTTGTATTATTATTTATTAATCATTGTATTATTTTCCACATGAACAACTATAAACCTACTTTCGCCCCACACCGTGTATTTGCAATACTGCACTCAACTTTATAACATATATTCTTTTCACATTCACATGTCAATATTCTAGGCTATAAATGTTAAAAGAATTGAATTACATTTTTCACATTTAGAATTAAGCTGGATTCATAGGACAAAAAATAAGAACATCCCATATATTTGAAAATTGTACAACGAAATGTCTAAATAACCAATGGGTGAAAAAAGAAATCATAATTGAAAATATAAAGTATTTTTAACTGACTAAAGATGAAAATATAACCTATCAAAACGTGTGAGATCCAGGTATGATAAATTTAGTGGGAAATTTATAGTCTGATTACATATTTTGGGGAAAAAGGATAAAAACTAGAGATCTAACCAGGCATCTCAATTACCAGAAATCAATTGGATAAAAAACAAAAGGACAATAAAAAAAAATAAAAAAACCCAAAAATTGGTTCTTCTAACACATGAATGAGTTTGATAAAGCCCTAACATGACTGATCAAGAAGAGAAAGCTAATACCAACCCACATAGCTAATACCAATAATGAAAAATGAGATACTACTCTAGATCTTAGAAGCATAAACTGATAGAGAATATTATAAATTTTGGCCAAAATATATGAAAATTAAGATGAAATAGATAAATTCATTAAAAAACTCAACATTGGCACAAAAAATAATCTGAACAGTTCTACATTTACTATTGAAGAAATTAAATCTGTAGTTAAAAATCTGCACACACAGAGATCCAGGATGGTGGCAGAGTAGGTGAAAGCTACACTCACCTCCTCCCAGGATGAAACTGGAACTACATCTAAATTATAAAATAATTATCCTGAATAAACAGCTGAAGACTTGCTGAAGAGAAGTCTTATAGTCAAGAATATATAGAAGAAGCTGCATGGAGACTAGTAGGAAGGGCAGAGACACAAAAAGGACTGCCCCCTCCCCCGCCACTGGCAATAGCTGAGGTTCCAGGGGACCTCAGCTGCAGGGGTTCTCCCCTGAGAAGTGTGGGGTCTACACCCCAAGCCGGGTTCCCCAGCCTAGAGCACCAGAGCCAGAAAGAGGTTCCCACATAACATCTGTCTGTGCAAAGCAGCAAGGTTTCGGTACACCTCGGAGAGGTGAGAGTCCATTAGAAACACAGACACCTTCTCAAAAGGCCAATGCAAAAGTTTTGTTCACAGCCACTCACTCTGGACTCTGGAGGACGGAGTGCAGGGCAGACTAGAGTCCCCTGAGGAGAGTCTGTGGATTTGGGGATAGAGCTAATGGGACAGCTGTCAAAATCCCTCTGCTGAGGCATTTTTCCATACCCCAGAAACCATCCACTTTTCCTGGGTGGAGTATTCCCTTAGTGCACCATAGCCCACCCCCTGGACTCTCCCTCACCCCACCCAGTGGAGCTTATGTCCTACTGAGGAGTACAGCCAGAATCTTTTTTAAATGACTGGGCCTAATAGGCAGCTGGAAGGTGGAGGCAAGTAAAGGTGGATTTTGTGGGGGTGCCTTGAGACTTTTGCTTCTGGGTCTCATGCTGGTAAAAGCCAGCCTTGTTGCGCAGCTTGATCCTTCTTCACACCCCAGGCCCAGCAGAAGCAGCCACAAACAGTAAATCACTTGTAGCTCCAAACAAGCTGCCAAGGGCCAATCACAATCAGCATCTTACACCGGCCTGCACCAGAGTCTCCCGTAAGAGGCCCAGAACCAGAGTACCAGAGATCCAGAGGCCAGCTTCAGACAACATTAGAGCGGGATCCAATAGGCTTCACAAGCAGCATATCCAAAAGGAGACTTCAGCAGGCACCAAACCCTGCTGAGGCAAGTTCTTTTTCATGTGGTCAGTACCTGTACAGCAGGTCACACACTGTGGTCAGCACTGAGCCTCACAGTCAGCAAACCTGAGGGTCAATCCCATGCACAAATGGACCAATAGCAATCAAGACTCAACTACAACAGGAGGGCCCACATAACTCACCCAAGGGACACTCCTGGAATATCTATCTCAGATGATCAAGAAGACTACACCATTGGACCCCACTGGATACCTATTACATAAGGCAAACCCACAGAGACTGGGAGACATAGCATATCTATCTAATACATAGAAACAAACACAAAGAGGCAGACAAAATAATAGGCCCCAAATAAAAGGAGAAATTTCCAGAAAAAAGAGCTAAATGAAATGGAGCAAGCAATTTATCAGATATAGAGTTCAAAGTAATGGTTATAAGGACGCTCAACAGCATGTAAAAAGGTATAGAAGCCATTAAAAAGGACAAATCATAAATGAAGAATACAGTATCTAAAATGAAGAATACACTGGAAAGAATAAACAGAAGGTTGGGTGAAGTAGAGGATCAAATCAGATTTCAAAGACAAGAGAGGTAAAAAAGATCCAATCAGAGCAGCAAGAAAAAAAATTTAAAAAATGAGAATAGTTTAAGGGACTTTAGGGATAATGTGAAGTGTAACAATATCTACATCATAGGAGTACCAGAACGGAAAGAGAGAGAGCAAGGGATCAAGAACCTATTTGAAGAAACAATGAACAAAAAACTTCTCTAACCTGGTGGGAGAAAAGAAGACACACAAATCCAGCAAGCACACAGAGTCCCAGACAAGATAGACCCCAAAAGGCCCACACTAAGACATATCATAATTAAAATGGCAAAGGTTGAAGACAAAGAGAGAATGTTAAAAACTACAAGAGAAAAACAGTTACCTACAAGGGAGCTCCAATAAGACTACTAGCTGATTTCTCAACAGAAACATTTCAGGCCAGAAGGGATTGGCATGAAATATTAAAAGCGATGAAGAGTAATGACCAACAACCAAGACTACTTTACCCAGCAAGGCTATCATTTAAAATTGAAGGACAGCCCCGCCTGGTGTGGCTCAGTAGATTAAGCACCGTTGTGGGAACCAAAGGGACTCCAGATTCATTCTCAGTCTAGGGCACATGCCTGGGTTGCAGGCCAGGTCCCCAGTACAGGGTGCATGAAAGGCAACCACACATTGGTGTTTCTTTCTCTTTCTCCCTCCCTTCCCCTCTCTAAAAATAAATAAATAAAAATTTTTAAAAAATAAAATAAAATTGAAGGAGAAATAAAGAGCTTCACAGACAAGAAAATGCTAAAGGAGTTTGTTACCACCAAACCAGTATTAAAAGAAATGCTAAAGGGTCTTTTAGAAGAGGAAGAGGAAGAAAAAGAAAAAGAAGAAGCATAAAAGAGGAACAAGAAAAAGGAGAAGAAACAACAGAGGAACATCATTAAAAGAATAAAATGGCATACCTATCAATAATCACTTTAAATGTAAATCATGTGAAACTCCAATCAAAAGACAGAGAGTAGCTAAATGGATATGATAAAAAGACCCATGTATATGCTGTCTACAGGAGACCTACCTCAGAAGGAAAGATACATGCAGACTAAAAGTAAATGGGTGGACAAAATATTTCATGCAAATGGAAATTTTTAAAAAGCTGGGGTAGCAATAGTTGTATCTGACAAAGTAGACTTTAAAACAAAGGTTATAGTCAGAGACAAAGAAATATAATACATAATGATAAAGGAAATAATCCAACAAAAGGATATAACCCTTATAAACACTTACTGTATTTTGCTGTGTATAATGCACATCTACATTTTTGGCCCAAGCTTTCAGGGAATACTTTGTTTTAATTTTTTAATTCAATTATTTATTTATTTATATTCAGATACTTGTTTTTTGTATTATAAAGGAATTTTAAGCTTTATTTTTGAACATATTATAGTACAAGACATTTTAGGTAACAAATAATTACAAAACATAAGAACAGATACAAGGTACAAGAAATTTTATGTACTGGTAACAAATTTATGATATTTGTACATCATAGAAGGCCAAGAACTCTTCATCACTGTCAACATCAGAGGTATCATCTTCTGCAACTTCTACATTACTGGTGTCTTCTGTAGAGCCCCCTTCCCCATCTTGGTAAATTTCATCATCCTCAGTTCCATCCATAGTATTGCTGATGCCACAATTTTTAAATGATTTCACAATCACTTCCTTCTTGACACTGTTCCATGATCTTAGGATCCAATCACAAACCAGGGTGATAAATGCTTTCTTCATCCTGCCTGTGTTAAGTCACTACCAGCTGACTGCATCCATGTCATCCACTCTTTCTTCTTTAGGGCCTTAAAGGGCTTGTTTACTGACATGTCAAGAGGTTGCAATTGGCTGGTTAGCCTCACAAGTGTCACAGCAAGTTGGGTTTCCACTGTGATTGCTTTTGACTTTGTGTAACATGGGCTTTGAAGTGATCAAGAACAAGCAAAGCTGGTTTTTTAAGTAATCCTCTACACCTTTGTGACAATTTTGTTAAACCAGATTTTCATGCCTTCTTCATTCATCCATCCTTTTTCATGCACATGGACAGTAACTCCACTTGGAATGTTTTCTTTCAGGAATGTTTTTTGTTTAAAGATGATCATAGGTGGGAGCTTTGTCCCATCTGCACAACAGCCTGGAACAACAGTAAAATGTGTTTTCTCACAACCACTAGTTTTAACAGCCACAGTCTTTCCTCTTTTGACGTCCACAGTTCTGTTGGATGGCACATCAATTATGAGTGGGCCTCATCCATATTGGCTATTTGGAACAGCTCAAAGTTTTAAGTTTTTCGAAGACTGATAGCATAAGAATGAAATTCCAAAACTTGATTCTCATAGGCTGCTGGAAGTTTGGGGGAAAGTTTCCTTCAGGTCCTCGTGCTCAAACCTACTTTCTTCATAAAGTTAAAGCCCCATTTAGGTGTGCCTGAGAAATCATCAATGCTTTTTTCTCATGCAATGCTTTTACCTTCTGATATCATTTTGGTTGAAGCAGAGGTCCCAGTTTGATGCTGCTCCAGAATCCAGGTCTTCACCTCCTGTTCCCTCGCATTGCCTTCTTCTGTCTTGGCCTCTGAAGAAGCTTTTCTTTCTGTTGCCTCCACAAGCTGATGACACTCTCTGTGGGTGAAGGTCCACAGTATCTCTCAGTAGTTCTGTTGCCATGCTTTTTAGGATACTTAATAACTTTTAGCTTAAAGCTTGCAGTGTATGAAAACCATTTCAACATTTTCCAAGGGATTTTCCAATAATTTCTCCCACCTTAAATGTGCAAAGAGAAATGTTGCGTTGTTCACACTATGGTAATAAAGTCAGCAGCACCTACCTTATCAAGTGGATGAAAATTGGTATCATCTATCTTATTGAATGGATAACAATTGTCATCATCTATCTTACTCTGTGGATAATATGTTGCTCTTTTTTTCATTTGGTTGAATCCTCGGCCAAAACTGCTTTCTTTGCAAGTTCACTGTAAGTTCAACAAAACTGATTATTGTATTCCAGGGTATATTTTGCATACAGATATTGTTATTACTTTCTAGAATTACACTTTTAATGCATAATCATAAATAAAAGAATTAAAAATATTTATACAGATATGGAATTAATACTACCTGTGTATAATATATATCCTTATTTTTCCCTAAAAAATTTGGGCAAAACCCACGCATTATACACAGCAAAATACTGTATGCACACAACATAGGAGCACCTAAATATGTAACACAAATCTTCATGGACATAAAGGGAGAGGAGGACAGTATTATACTCATAGTTGGGGGTTTAAACACCATACTGACATCAATGGATAGATCTTCCAGACAGAAAATTAACAAGGAAACAGTGGGCTAAAATGACACGCTAGGTCAGATGGATTTAGTTGGTATCTTTGGAGCACTTCAAAGCAGCAGAATATACATTCTTTTCAAGTACACATGGAATATTTTTTAGGATAGACCATATGTTAGGACACAAAACAAGTCTCAATAAATTCAACATGATTGAAATCATATCAAGCATCTTCCCTGACCATAATCCTATGAAACTAGAAGTCAAGCACAATAAGAAAAGTGAAAATCTCAGAAAGACATGGAGGCTAAACAACACGTTACTAAAAAAAATAAATGAATTAACAATCAGATCAAGGTAGAGATTAAAAAAAAAGAAGTACACCTTAAGACAAATGAAAATGAGAACACAGCAATCCAAAATCTGTGGGACACTGGGAAAGCAATCCTAAGAGGGAAATTCATAGCATTACAGGCCTATCTCAAGAAACAAGAAAAATTTCAAATAAACAATCCAACTTTACACTTAAAAGAACTTGAAGAAGAACAACAAACAAAGCCCAAAGTGAGTAGAAGGAAGGAAATAATAAACATCAGAGCAGAAATAAATGAAATAGTGTCTAAAAAATAACATAAAAGATCAAGGAAACCAAGAGCTGGTTCTTTGAAAACATAAACAAGATCAAGGAAATAATAAAATGGCACTACATATGTATCTATCAATAATCACCTTAAATGTAAATGGGTTAAATGCTTCAACTAAAAGACATAGGGTAGTTGAATGAATAAGAAAACAAGACCCATATATATGCTGCCTCCAAGACACCCATCTCAGATCAAAAGATACACACAGACTAAAAGTAAAGGGTTGGAAAAAGGTATTTCATGCAAATGGAAAAGAAAAAAAGCTAGGGTAGCAGTACTTATATCTAACAAAATAGACTTTAAAACCAAAACTATATTAAGAGACAAAGAAGGAAACTACATAATGATAAAGGGAATGATCTAAGAAGAGAATATAACCTTAGTAAACATTTACACATCCAACATAGGATTACCTACCTATGTAAAGCAAATCTTGATGGACATAAAGGGAGATCAACAGAAATACAGTCTTGGTCAGGGATTTTAATGCCCCATTGACCTTGAAACAAATGAAAATGAGGATAAAACAATCCAAAATCTGTGGCATACAGGGAAAAGCAATCCTAAGAGGGAAATTCATAGCATTACAGGCCTATCTCAAAAAAACAAGAAAAAGCTCAAATAAACAAGCTAACTTCACACTTAAAGGAACTTGAAAAGAACAACAAACAAAGCCCAAAGTGAGAGGAATAAAGGAAATAATAAAGATCAGAGTATAAATAAACAAAATAGAGTAAAAAAAAAAGATACAAAAGATCAATGAATCTAAGAGCTGGTTCTCTGAAAAAATAAGCAAGACTGACAAACCTTTAACCAAACTCATCAATAAAAAAAGATAAAAGACCCAAATAAATAAAGTCAGAAATGCAAGAGGAGACATAACAACTGACACCATATAAATACAAAGGATTGTAAGAAAATATTATGAACTATATGCCAACGAACTGGACAACCTGGACGAAATGGATAAATTCCTAGCAACATACAATCTTCCAAAACTAAATCAGGAAGAATCAGAGAATCTGAATAGACAGATTACAACTGGTGAAACTGAAGTAGGAATCAAAAAACTCCCAACAAACAAAAGCCCTGGACCAGATGGCTTCACAGGTGAATTTTACCAAACATTCTGAGAAGAACTAACACCAATTCTTCTCAAGCTATTTCATAAAATTCTGAGGAGGGAAGGCTCCCAAACTCATTTTAAGAGGCCAGCATTATCCTAATTCCAAAACCAGATAAAGACACTACAAATAACGAAAATTATAGGACAATTTCCCTGGAGAACTTAGTTGCTAAAATACTCAACATAATATTAGCAAACCAAATATAGCAATGCATCAAAAAGATTATACATGATGATCAAGTAGCATTTATTCTGGGAATGCAAGGTTGGTACAACATTTGCAAGTCAATAAATGTGATTGATCATATAAACAAATTGAAGGGTAAAAACCACATGATCATATCAATAGATGCAGAAAAAGCCTTTGATAAAATCCAGCACCCATTTATGATAAAACTCTCAGCAAAGTGTGAATAGAGAAACACACCTCAACAAAATAAAGGCTATATATGACAAACTCACTGCCAGCATCATACTCAATGGTCAAAAACTACAAGCATTCTCCTTAAGACTGGGAACAAAAGAGGGATGTCTGCTTTACCTCTCTTATTCAACGTAACACTGGAAGTCCTAGCCACAGCAATCAGACAAAAAGAAGTAATAAAGGCATCCAAATTGCAAAGGAAGTAGTAAAACTGTCATTATTAGCAGATGACATGATACTATTCATAGAGAACCCCAAAGATTCCACCAAGAACTGCTAGAACTGATAAATGAATTCAGCAAAGTAACAGGATACAAAATTAGTATCTGGAAATCAGCCGCATTTTTATATGCCAATAACAAACTAAAAGAAAGGGATATTAAGAAAAACAATCCCATTCACAATTGCTTCAAAAAGAATAAAATGCGTACGAATAAGCCTAACCAAGGATGTAAGAAGAAGATACAAATAAGTGGAAGCACATACCATGCTCATGAATAGGAAGAATTAACAGCATTAAAATGTCCATACTATCTGAAGCAATCCACAGATTCAATGCAATTCCTATAAAGATTCCAATGACACATTTCACAGAACTAGAACAAATATTTCAGAAGTTTATATGGAACCACAAAAGGCTCCACATAGTAACAGCAATCCTGAGAAAGAAGAATAAAGCTGGAGGAATAACAATACCTAATATGAAACTATACTATAAGGCCATAGTAATCAAAACAGCATGGTATTGGCATAAAAACAGACACACAGATCAATGGAAAAGAATAGAGAGCCCAGAAATAATAGTCACACCTTTACAGTCAATTAATACTCAACAGAGGAAACAAGCACATACAGTGGGCTAAAGATAGTTTATTCAATAAAGCAGAAAAATGAAACTAGACTACTTTCTTACACCACACACAAGAATAAATTCAAAGTGGATCAAAGACTTAACTGTTAGACATGAAACCATAAAAATAATAGAAGAAAAACATAGGCAGCAAAATCTCAGACATTTCTCATGGCAGCTTTTTATCAGACATATCTCTCCAGGCAAGGGAAACAAGAAAAAATAAACAAATGGGACTATATCAAACCAAAAGTTTTTGCACAGTAAAGGATATCATAAACAAAAAGACAACCCACAGAATGGGAGAATATATTCGCTGATACATCTGATAAGGGGTTAATATCCAAAATTTATAAAGTGCTTATAAAACTCAACACCAAAATAACAAACAATCCAATTTTAAAATGGGCAAAGGACCTGAATAGACACTCTTCAAAGAGGACATACAGATGGTCAATAGACACATGAAAAGATGTTCAATGTCACTAACCATCAGAGAAATGCAAATTAAAACCACAATAATATATCATCTCACACCTGTCAGAATGGCTGTCATTAATAAGTCAACAAACAACAAGTACTGGTAAGGATGTGGAAAAAGGGGGACCCTTTTGCACTGTGGGTGGGAATGCAGATTGCTGCAGCCACTGTGGAAAGCAGTGTGAAGACACCTCAAAAAATTAAAAATGGATCTGCCTTTTGACCTAGCAATCCTACTTCTGGGAATATATCCAAAGGAACCCAAAACACTAATTTGAGAGAACATAAGCACCCCTATGTTCACTGCAGCATTATTTACAATTGCCAATAATTAACTATCAGAAGGGAAACTAAGGAAACAATCTCATTAACAATTGCTTCAAAAAGAATATAACACCAAGGAATAAATTTACCCCAAAATGTAAAAGACCTGTATTCAGAAAATGGTAAGACACTAAAGAAAGAAGAAGATACAAATAAGTGGAAGCATATACAGTGTCCATGGATAGGAAGAACTGACATCATTAAAATTTTCATACTACCTAAAGCAATCTATAGATTCAATGCCATTCTTACCAAGATACCAATGGCTTATTTCACAGAATTAGAACAAATATTCCAAAAATTCATATAGAATCACTAAAGACCCCAAATAACTACAGTAATCTTGAGGGGAAAAAAACAAAAAAATAAAATTGGAGGAATCACGGTGCCTGATATCAAACTATACTATAAAGCCATAGCAATCAAAACAGCATGGCACTGACATAAGAACAGACACATGGATCAATGGAAGAGAAGAGAGAGCTCAGAAATAAACTCAAGCCTTTAAGGTCAATTAATATTTGGCAAAGGACACAAAAACATACAATGGGGTAAAGATAGTCTATTCAATAATGATGTTGGGAATACTGGACAGATATATGCAAAAAAAAAAATGACACTAGACCACCTTCTTATGTCACATACAAGAATAAACTCAAAATGGATTAAAGATTTAAGTGTTAGACTCAAAACCATAAAAATCCTATAAGAAAACATAGGCAGTAAAATCTCTGACATTTCTTGTAGCAATATTTTTTCTGATACATCTCCTTGGGAAAGGAAAATAAAAGAAAAAATAAACAAATGGGACTACATCAAACTCAAAAGTTTTTGCACAGCAGAGGAAACCATCAACAAAATGAAAAGAAAACCCACTGAATGAGAGAATATACTTCACTGATACATCTGATAAGGAGTTACTATTCAAACCTTATGACCCTGATTCCACTTCTGGGAATTTATCCAGAGAAACCTGAAATACTAATTCCAAAGAATATATACACCCCTATGTTCACTGCAGCAATATTTACAATAGCCAAGATTTGAAAGCAGCCCAAGTGTCCATCAGTAGATGGGTAGGTTAAAAAAAGCTGTGGTGCATTTACATAATGGAATACTATGCAAGTATAAAGAAGAAAAAAAACTTACCTTTGCAACAGCATGGATGGGCCTGGAAAGCATTATGCTAAGGAAAATAAGCTAGTCAGAGAAAGACAAATGCCATATAATTTTACTCATGTGTGGACTCTAATGAACAAAATGAACTAACAAGCAAAATAATGACAGACTCATAGATAAAGAGCAGGCTAACAGTGTCGGCAGGGGTGAGGGGCATGGGTGCTGGCGGGGGTCGGGTGGAGGGATTGAGCAAAAAAAAAGAAAAAACTCATGGACATAGACAACAGCGTGGTGACTGCTGAGGCAATGGTGTGTGGGAGGTGATGCTGGAAGATATGGGAAGGGTAAGTGGTGACGGACAGAGACTTGGCTTGCAGTGGTGACTGCACAGTGCGGTATGCAGATGTGCTGTAGAATTGTGCACCTGAAACCTGTGTAATTTTGTTAACCACTGTCACCCTAATGAATTCAATAAAAAGGGAGGAAAGCTGCACAAAACCACTCTAAGCTCGAAAAGCTTTATCTGTGAATTCGTCAAAACATTCCTTAGCTATTAAGAAATGACATCAATCTTTCAAAACCTTTCCAGAAATAGAAAAAAACAAAAGGAACACTTTCAAAGTTCTATGAGGCCTGCATCACCTTGATTCCAAAACATCACAAAAACATTAAAACAAAGACAGGCTTCAGGCTAATCTCTTTCATGAACATGGACACAATCTCCTAAAAATAATAGCAAAGTGCCTCCAACAATAAATAAAAACGATAAACATCATAACCAAACTGGGTTAATCCAGGAAGGTAAGGCTGGGTTTACATATAAACATTAATTGATGTAATTCACCACATTAACGGAATAAAGGAGAAACACCAGATTTTCTGAGTAGAGGTAGAAAAAGCATTTGATATAATACAACACTCATCATAGCTCAAAAGTTCTAGCACACTAGGAATTGTAAGAAAATTTCTCACTTATAAAGTTTTTTAATTAAAAACCTAGAGCAGAATTATAATTAATAGTGAAACATTAAGATGAGCATGTCTCCATTCAGCATTTTACTGGAGGTATGTGAATTTAGCAATATAATTAGACACAAGATTATATACAAATACCAAGTATATTTCTGTGTACCAGCAACAAACAATTACAAAATGAAATTTAAAAGACACAATTTGTGATCGCATAAAAAAATCAAATACCTAGGAATAAATATAATTAAATATAAGTAAAAATCTCTATGTTAATAACTGTACATTAGGAGAAATTAAAGAAAGCCTAAGTAATGGAAGCTGATTTCAAAATTTGTATACAAAGGGCCAAGAGTAACCAAGACAATCTTTAAGTACAGAGTTGGAAAATCTATACTACCAGATATCATGACTTATTATGAAGGTATAATAATTAAGATACTGTGGCACTGGTGCAAGGATGGGTAGACAAAAAAGTATCAGTTAGATCCCCATAAGGAGACAGAAACCACGGTAGTGTCTATTTGGCATAAACATGGGCCAGAGTGTCTTAGTCTCTAGGTTTTACATTTGGTCTCCCCTTGAATCTCAGGAGCCTATGAGGGCTTAGGGATTAGGTCTTCGTTAGTCACCACTGTGTTTACAACATGATCCACCTAACACCTAGCTCAAAAGGGTACCAGGGGTTTCTTGCTGAATGAACACCTGAACAAGCCAGTGAAGAGGCCCCTTCCTGCACCTACTGACCATGAAGGTGTATGTGCCGGGATTCGGAGCTGCTTTTCCATTGGAAGGTAAGCCCCTGTCCCACATAGGCACAGGAAACAAACCTGGGTAAGGGTCAAAGCCTGGGCAAACGTCCTCGTCCAGTCATCTATAGATACAGGCCAAGGGGTAGGTAAGCCACATGTTGTTGGTCAACTTGCCCAACTTGTAAATGTCAAAAGATGAAGTATGGCTGCTTAATTTTCTTTAAGTGGCCACAGGGTAAAAGGCAGGTTTCCACAGGATGCATGCAGCTGTATTGCTCCTTTTCTGCCCTCAGATAGAGCTAATAGGGTATGGGGTTTTCCAGGGACTCCTCGATGTAGCAGTATCCCAGGTATTTGCGCTCACCTGGCTCCCCACAGTGGTTACATGGCTCTCAGTGGGTAAAGATGAGTACACTGCCACCCAGCTTCAGGGTCTTATTCTGGGGGCTTTTGGCCCAGAGCCTTGTGCATAATATGCAAGGTGGTGACATCCTGGAAATCAAGCTCGTGGTCCACAACGAGGGCACTCTCATTGTCCTGGCAGTGATAGAGACTTGTCTGGGAGGGTTGAGGGCTGGTCAGTTGGAGGCTGGCCCCAGGCAGTTTCTTTATGTTAGGCATTGAGACCAGCAAGGAATCCTTCCCCAGAATGGAAGAAAAGTACCAGAGTGGCTTAGGATGGCCACGCTGCAGGACAAAATCACTGCCTGAGAGTAGAACCTGCTGGCATGGAACCTTGTAGGTGCAGCTGATTAATATCTGGGTCCACAAAGTCAGGAGAGAAAGGCTAAACAGCAACAAGGTAGCCAGCATGGTAGCCCAAGGCTACAGAAGGAGGCGGGAATCACCCTGGGCATTGTGAAGTCACCCACAGACCTCAGGCATCAGCCCTGGGCAGTGAAATGAATCTTGGTCCACTGCACTTCCAGTACAATTCAGTTCATGTCATCTAATAGCTTAGTGTATGTTGTAGGGGCAAAAAGTCAAAGGTCCACAAGAACTGGGCAGGAAACAAAAATGAATGAACCTAAGTCAGAACAAGTGAACTAAAAAACCAAATTACTTGTCCTCCACGTACCCAACAGACAATGGTGAAATGGAACAAAATGTCTTCATGCTCATCAGGAAGGGGAAGAAGGCAGGACACACAAAAATCACTGGTCTGTACCATTTCTAAAATCCAATGAGAAGAACCTGCAAGGGCCTCCTATCTGGTAGATGGGGAGAATTCTTTAATTAGCATCAAATTAGCTACTTGGAGGAGGGGTTCCCAAAACCTTTGTTCTCTGTGGTCATGTCTTCACTCTCCAGGGAGATATCTCCTTTTCCATTATCCTCCTTGACTACATCTAAGGTGGCATTGGAAGATGTGCCCTCCTTGGCAAACGAACATTTTTCTCAGCCTGCTTGTTTTCTCCCAAAATTTGGGACCTAAAGATTCTTAGTCAACTCCAATGTGCAAAAAACCCCACATTCACATTCTGTTCAAGATGCTCCCACCCCCTTCCTCCTCACGCCTGCTTTCTCCCTCCCTCTCCCCCTTCCTCCCTCTCTCTGTCATTGCATGTACCTTAAAGTCTATCAGGCATCCATACAGAGCCATATTCTTCATTTCTCATTCACTGAGCCATTTTGCCTACCTAGGAATATCTTAAGGATTTTCTGGGAGTATCTTAATTCATTCAGAGATTTTAACAATGGTTCTTAATGATTTGACTAGTGATATATCCTTGATTTTATCCTTGTCAAAAGCTGAGTTCTAACGGTCTTTGTTTCTCAAAGGCCTTCCTAGTTTTTAGTCAACTTTGGCCAACATCCACCCCTAATGTTCTGTATTCCAATTGCTCCCCCTAAAGTTGCAAGTTCATTAAATACATAATCTGTCTTCCAAAGTATCTCAGGCCATAATCTCCATCTTTCTGGTTTCCAATAAGGTTTCTTGTTCCCTTAGCTCTGTGTCTAAGCCTAGGTCATGTGTTTTTATTTTTTATTACAACAGCATCCTACTCATAACTAATTTCTGTTTTACTCAAGATAGGCTATTTGCTACTATACAGTAATAAACTTCCCCCAAATCTCAATGACTTACAAAAACAAAGATTATTTCTCACTCATGCTCCATTGTGGGTTAGCATTATAATCATCAAGGATTCGGGAATATGGAAAAACTGCCATCTCTAACATTTCCAATTTCATGCTAGAGGAGGAAGGAAGAGAGCACTGTAGTATTTTATGTCTGCAATTAAATGCTCTGGACTTAAATGACACATGTCACTTGCTCACAAACCACTGACCAGAAACAGTTACATTGGATCACCAATTAACCAACCCAACATAGGAAATGGAATTCTACATGTTCCTGAAACATTTGGCAAATGGCAGTCAATAATGATTACCACAATTTCTGTCTAATAAAAGGAAGATCCTTTTATATCATAAAGTTAAAACCATTTCCAAATCCTCCCATCAAATCTCTCCTCAAATTCCATTGGCCAGGACTAGGTCCCATGTGCAGATTCAAAGCAATCCCTAAAAGGAAATGATTTACATGATTGGTTTAATTCAATCAGAACTTGTTCTCTAGGACTGAGGAAGGGTAATCTTCTCTGATCACAGAAGTTATTGAACACCCAAACAAAATCAGAACTTTGTATGCATGAGAGATATAGAAGAGAATGCGTGTTTGGTGTAACCAGCCAGGTCGACCACAGCATCCACTGATGAGACTGTTGTGGGTGTTGTATGAGCTACACTGTCTTAGGCAAGTTGCTGAAACTTGCTAAGTCTCAGGTCCACCATCTGTAAAATAGGGACATTAGAACTCTCATCACAAACTATGATTGTTATAAAACTTTCAAGAAAGTATTCATGTCAAATTCTTGGCATAGTCTTGGATTTGGAACAAGACAGTGGTTGCAATAATGAGAATGTGGCCAAGGTTTCAGTCCCAGGCTATGGGATCAGTTTCATCTCTTGATCTACCTTGCAATAATTTGGGCCCAGCACCTTCACCCTCGTATGCCTGGCCCATTTATTTACTCCATAAATAATTATTGTTTACTCATTTGCATGAGGCACTAAGGATCCAGGCTAAGTGCCTGCCCTCTTGGAGTTTACATTCTAGTGGAGATGTATTAATCAGGATACATTAGGTTATACTGTGTAACGAAAGAATTCTCATAGTTCAGTGGCTTAACACAATTTCTGTGCTCATGCAAATGTCCAAAATGGGTTGGTGGAAAGCTCTATTCC
Source organism: Pteronotus mesoamericanus (assembly GCF_021234165.1). Lineage (NCBI taxonomy): Eukaryota > Metazoa > Chordata > Mammalia > Chiroptera > Mormoopidae > Pteronotus > Pteronotus mesoamericanus. The sequence goes on from NW_026555307.1 coordinate 6,550,000, forward strand.
ACACAGTCCTTTCAAATGTGATGAATTATGAAAGCTGCACCATCTTTGACATCAGTAGCTGCTATTGCAAGAGAAAGGAGGACAGTGAGTCATGCACTGGCAATTAAATGATTTGGCCTGAAAGAGATCTACATTACTTTGCGTTGCAGGACATTCACTAAAATTAATCACGTATCCCCTCCTAACTGCAGCGGTACTGGGAAATGTAGGGCAGTGCATGGAATATTTGCTGAGCAATATTGTCTTTGCCTTGAGGAAAAACAGATGGTAAACAAATAAATGACTGATAAAACATCAGGTCATAGTAAGCACTTTGAAAAGGAAAAAAGTGCTGGGTAAGATAGAGATGAGGATAAAGACTTTTATGGGCTAAATCATGTGACCCAAAATTCATATGTTGAGGCCCTAATCCCAGTACCTTAGAATGCAACTTATTTGGAGATAGAGTCTTTAAAAAGGTAAATAAGTTAAAATGAAATAGTTAGGGTGGGCCCCAATCCAATATATTTGGTATCCTTATTAAAAGAAGAGATTAGGGCACAGATAACACAGACAGGAGGACAACCATGTGAAGGCACAGAGAGAAAGTAGCCATCTGCAAGCCCAGCAGGCAGGCTTTAAAATGAAACCAATGCTGACAACGCCTTGATCTTGTACTCCTAGCCTCTAGACTGTGAAGAAATAAATTTCTATTGTTTAAGCCACCCATTCTGCAGTATTTGTTATGGCAACCCTATCAAGTTAATATAAAACCTATTTTAAAGGGAGTAAGGAGAGATCTCTCTAAAGAAATAATATTTGAGCAGGCCCACATAATATGAGCCATGCAGATTCCAGGGGAAGCAAGGTCTGGACTAAGCCGACAGCACATCAATGACCTTATGGTGGCAACATGTTTGGCATGTGTCAATGCACTTCAGCCAAAGACCACCAGGAATGTGCCTGTGGTTGAACAAAGGTGAGTTTAATGACAAAACACAGTGAGGAGAGATGCATAACATGGGGAATAGTGCAATGTTTTGGTAAAAAGGTGTTAGAAAAGATTTACAGAATAGGGACTTGTGTAATGTGATTTAGGGAAAGGTAAAAAGAAGGGAGATTTCCTTTGGATTGGGCACAGGAAATGGGAGTAATTCTATATTATCTAGAAGATGAGAAGAATGCAGTAAAGTTAAAGCAGCTGTCACTGATATTATCTGGAAGAGGAGTTTGGTATCTTGTGGCTTGGACAATGTTCCTATTTTCATCTGTGTTCAGACATGATTATAGAGTGATTTTGTTGATTTTGTTTTTGTCTTGGTTAATTACAGTCATAGAAAGGCCATATGTGATATATGGCCCATTAAAAAAAAAAACCCATCACTGAGGAAGCTCAGGTGGCAGACATAATTATCAGATAGAGACTTAAATTGTCTTAGAATGCCTAAAGAGCTAGCAAAGACAGAAAAATGATCTATGAACAAAATGAGAATATCAGTAAAGAGGCAGAAGATATTTAAAAGAATCAGAAAGAAATTCTGGAGGCGAAAAATACAAATACTGAAATAAAAAAAAATCACTAGAGAAGATCAAAAACAGAGGTGAGCAAGCAGGAGACACAATCAGTGAACATGAAGAAGATAAAACAAGTGAAATTACTGAGTCTGAGGAATAGAAGAAAAAATACTGAAGAATAGTGAACAGAGAGTCTAAGGGACCTCTGTAACATTATCAAGTGGACCAGTACACATATTGTGGGAGTCTCAGAAGGAGGAGAGAGAGAGAAATCCACAGATATAACTACATTTGAAAAAAATAAATAACACCTGTAAACCTCCCAAATTTGATTTAAAAAAAAACATTAATCTAGAAATCAAGAAGCTCACCAAACTCCTATAAGAAAAACCCCCAAAGATGCACAAAACATGTTATAACGAAACTGTTGAAAGACAAAGAGACAGTCTTGAAAACAAAAAGAGGGAAGCAACTTGTCCCATAAAGGGATCCTTAATAAGCATCCTAGCTGATTTGAGACAAGAAACCTTGGAAGACAGAAGGTAATGAGTGGACATATTCAAAGTGCTGAAAGAAAAAACATTCAACCAAGAATTCCGTAACTGGCAAAGCTGTCCTTCAACAATGAGGGAGAAATTAAAATATACCCAAATAAGCAAAAGGTGAGAGAGTTTGTTGCCACTATATCTGCCCTGCAAAAAATGCTAAATGGAGTCCTTTAAGTTGAAATGAAAGGATGCTAGACAGTAACTCAAAGCCAAATAAAGAAATAAAGATCTTTAATAAAGATAAATGCATGTGCAATTATAAAAACTAGTTTTGTTGTACTAAAATCCACTTTTAATTGCCTACATGAGTTAAAAATGCATAAAATAATTATTAATCTTTATTATTGGACAAACAATGTATAAAAATGTACTTTATGATGTCAATATTTGAAAGGAGGTGATGAAAATGTACAGGAGCAGACTTTTTACATGCTATTAAAGTTAAGCTGGTATAAATTCAAATTGAAGTGTTATAACTTCAGGGAGTTATATGTAATGTAATGCCCATGGTAATCACAAAGAAAATAGCCATAGACTATACACAATGGGAAATCAGAAGGGAATCAGAACATTTCACTACAAAAACATTAAACACAAAAGAAAGCAGTATGGAGTAAATAAGGGGCAAAAAAGCTATAAGGCATATAGAAAACAAACAACAAAATGGCATAAGTCAGTATCTCTTTCTCAGTAATTTCTTTAAATAAAGACAGAGATTGGCAGAATAGACTTTAAAAAATACACGATCCAAGTATATGCTGTCTACAAGAGATTACCTAAAATCCAAAGATACAAATAGTTTCAAAGAAAAAGGGTAAAAGAGGATATTTCATGCAAACAGTCACCAGCAGATATAAGAATGGCTATAATCATATCAGATAAAACTGACTTTATATTGAAAAAGGCTTTAAGAAACTAAAGAATATTATACGAGGTCTGCCTGGAAAATGTCCAACCATTGTTAATATAAAAAGAACGGTGTAACCTGGCAGCCAAGGAGAGTGGACTGGCATGCATGTGTGTGAACAATGATCACTTCACTGTACTAGGCAGTGGAGGCCGTAGACACCATTGAGAGCATGTGTACTGTGTGGCTATCGCATTCAAAATGACTGAGTAAACAGAGCAATGAACCTCCATTAAATTTTACATTAAACTTCAACATTCCTCCACAGAAACTATTCAGATGATTCAGAAGGCCACAGCTATGGGCAACTAGTAATGGGCAGCTTCATCACAACGTGCCTGTTCATGCATCATGTCTCATGCAGTTTTTTGATGAAAACCTCAAATCACCCTGGTGGCTCAGCCCCCCTACAGCCCAGATTTGGTGCACTGCTGCTTCTGGATTTTCCCAAAACTAAAATCACCTTTGAAAGGGAAGCAATTTCAGACCATTGAAGAGATTCAGGAAAATATGACAAGCAGCTGATGGTGATTGGGAGAAGTGTATGAGGTCCCAAGGTGCCTACTTTGAAGGGGGCTGAGGCATCATTGCCCTATGTACAGTGTTTCTTGTATCTTCTTCAATAAATGTCTCTATTTTTCATAGTACATGGCTCGATACCTTTTGGACAGACCTCATATATTAATAAAAGTTTTGACACAACAGAAAGCTATAATCAATATAAACATTTGCACACCTAATAAAATATCCTCAACATATGAAGCAAATGTACTGAATTGTAGGGAGATATAGACAGTTCCACAATAATAGAGACTCCAATATCCCACTATCAATAATGGACAGAACAAATATACAGATGATAAGTAAGGGAACAGGGGACTTGAACAACTCAATAAATCAACTAGACCTAACAGACATATACATTACACTCTACTCAACAACAGAATATAAGTGCACATTGAACATTTTCCAAAATATACAATATCTTAGGTCAACAGTAAAGTCTCAGTAGATTTTAAAAAACAGATACCATACCAAGTATCTTCTCCAACCACAATGGGGTAAAGTTAGAAAACAGTAACAGAAGAAAAACTGCAAATTTTACATCTATGTGGAAATTAAACAACACTCTCTTAAACGACCAATAGGTCAACAAAGAAATCACATGGGAAATTTAAAAATACTTAGAGACAAATGAAAATGGAAATACAGTACTTTGAAATTGTGGGATGCAGAGAGAAATGTATAGCTTTTAAGGTCTACATTAAAAAGGAAGAGATATCTCAAATTAGTAACAAATTTTACACCTTAAGAAACTAGAAAAAGAAGAGCAAATTAAACTTAAAACTAACAGAAGGGTAGAAAGTAGTGAAGAGTAGCAAAGACATAAATAGAGAACAGAAAATAATGGAGAAAATAAATGAAATCAAAAGTTGTTTTCTTGAAAATAACAACAAACTTGACAAACCTTTGGCTAGACCTGACAAAAAAACAAACAAAAAACAAACAAACAAAAACATGAGAGACAGCAGACACAAACCTCAAGCCAAAAATGAAAATAGGGGCATTACTGTTAACCTCACAGAAATATGATCATAAGAGAATACTAGGAAAAACTGCATGCCAACAATTAGATAACCTAGAAGAAATGGATATATTCCTTGAAACATACATTTACCTAAACTGACTCAAGAAGAAATAGAAACTCTCAAAATACTATAGTAAATAAAGAGACTGCATCAGTAATTTAAAACCTCCCAGCAAAAAGTCCCAGAACAGATGTTCACAGATTAGGTCAAGCAAATATTTAAAGAAGAATTAACACCAATCTTTCTCAAACTTCCAAAAAATTGAAGAGGATAAAACACTTCCTAACTCGTGCTATGCAGAAAGAATTAACCTGATATCAAAGTGCGATAAAGACATCACAAAGAAAGAAAATTACAAATCAATGTTCCTTATGAATATAGACACAAAAATCCACAACAAAATATTAGCAATGCAAATCCAATAGCATGTTAAAAGACTATTCACCATAACCAAGTGGAATTTATCCAAGAATATAAGGGTGGTTCAACAAAAAAAAATCAAAGTAATACACTACATTAATAGAATGAAAGGAATAAACATACATGATTATCTCAATTGATGACAAAGGGCTTTGACAAAATCCAATCTTTTCATGATAAGAACTCTCAGAAAACTAAGAACAGAGGGAAAATTCCTCAACCTGATAAAGGGTATTATAGAAATACATCACTCACATCATAAGGTGAAAGACTGAATGTGAATGCTTTCCCATAAGGCCAGGAACAAGACAAGGATGCCTACTTTCACTGTTGCTATTCAGTGTTGTACTGGAAGTCCTAACCCACAGCAATCAGGAAAGAAAAAAAAAAAAAGGCATCCAAATGTAAAACTATCCCTTTTTGCAGACAACAGGATCCTATATTTAAAAAAAAAAACAAAAAACCCAAAAGAATCCACAAGAAAGCCACCAAAGCTAATTAATGAATCCAGCAAATTTGTAGAGTATAAGATCAACACACAAAAATCAGTTGTTTCTATACAACAGCATTGAACAATCTAAAGAGAAAAATGTTTTAAATTCTGTTTACAATACCATCTAAAAGAATTAAATACTTAGGATATATCTAACCAAGAAGGTAAAGGACTTGTATGCTGAAACTACAAAAGACTGCTGAGAGAAATTAAAGAATATCTAAATAAATGAAAAGACATTCAATCTTCATGGATAGAAAGGCTTAATATTGTTAAGATGTCAACACCATCCAAAGTAATATACAGATTTAACACAATGCCTGTCAAAATTCCAACAGCCTTTTTCAAAGAAATGTAAACAAATCTTCCTATTCACATGAAATTGCAATGAACCCTGAATAGCCAAAACAATGTTGAAGAAAGAAGAATAAAGCTAGAGGACTTATATTTCCAAACTTCAAAACTTACTAAAAGCTTTATTAATTACAAGAATATGGTGTTGCAGATGGGTGGATATATAGACCAATGGAATAGAACAGAGAACCCAGAAATAAGGCCTTACATATATGGTCAATTGATTTTTGACAAGGATGTCAATATTATTTAATGGGTAAAAGTACAGACTTCAACAAATGATGATGGGAAAACTGGATAATCACATGCAAAAAATGAAGTTGAACCCTTACCTTATACAAAAATTAACTCAAAATTGATCAAAGACCTAACTTAAGAGTTAAAACTATAAAACTCTTAGAAGAAAATATTGGGGAAAATCTTCATAACCTCAGATTTAGCAATGATTCCAGAGATATAATGCCACAAGTACAGGCGACAAAAGGAAAAATAGATAAACTAGATAAAGGAAAAACAGAACCTTTGTACATGAAAGGATAATATCAAGAAAGTGAAACGATAACCTGTAGACTGGAAAAATATTTGCAGATTATATATCAGACAGGGGATTTATATTCAGAATATAAAAAAGAATTACAAATCAACAAAAAAAGCAAACAACCCAATTAAAAAATGGGTAATGATCTAAATAGACATTTCTCCAAAAAAGACATACAAATGACCAATAAGTACATAAAAATATGATCAACATCATTCGTTTTCAGGGAAGTGAAAATGAAACCATGATAAGATGCTACTTCACAACCACTGGGATAGTGACACTCAAGAAAACAGGAAATGACAAGTGTTGATGAGGATGTGGAGAGTTTAAAACCTTCCTGCATTGCTGTAATATAATATAAAAAATGCAGCAATGTGGAAAGCAGTTTGGCAGTTCCACAAGATTAAAAATAGAAATAGAGTATAATCTAGGAATAAAAACATATCTGTATAACATTCACAGTGGCATTATTTACAATAAATAACCAAAAGGTAGAAACAACCTAAATGGATATACCACAAAATGTGGTATAAACATTAAATGAAATACTTTTCTGCATAAAAAATGAAGTTTTGATTGTGATCTATACTATACCATGGATGGACTTGAAAACGTTATGGTTAGTCAATAAGCCAGACAAAAGACAAATGTTACATGATTTCACGTATATGCGTACCTAGAATACGCAATCTGATAAGGAAAGAAAGTAGAATAGAGGTAACCAGGGGATGGGAACAGGTAGGAATGGCGAGTTATTGTTTAATTGGTACAGAATTTATATTGGGGATGATAAAAAAGGATAGAGCGATGAATACACAACATTGTGAATGTAATTAATGCTGAATCTTACAGTTACAAATGGTTAAAATGGCCCGAACTTGTGCAGCTCAGTTGGTTGGGTGTCCTGCAAAGTGAAAGGTCACCAGTTCCATTATCAGCAAGGACACCTGCCTGGTAGCGGTTGGTCCCCGGTAGGGGTGCAGGAGAGGCAACCAATGCATGTTTCTCACGTTTCTTTCTCTCTTTCCTTCTCTCTAAAAATAAATAAATAAAATCTCAAATGGTTAAAATGATACATATTTTGCTGTGTACATTTTATCACAATACAAAATTTTTTTTAATAAAAAGAAATAGATGTGAAAGGTGGGGAAGGATGTTTAAATTTTATAGAAAGTGGCTAGGGAAAAATGTTACTGCAAAGGTGACCTTTAAGTAAAGCCGTAAAGGAGGCGGAGAGTCATGTGCCCACCTTCGGTAAGGGTGTCTCAGCAGAGGGATTATTAAGGGCAATGGGCTTGAAGTGGAAGTGTGAGAGCCATATTCCGGAATAGGGGAGGCCAGAGTGACTGAAATGGAGGGGGTGAGGTCTGAGAGGGCGCAGGCCACAGTTAAGTATTTTGGTTTCTGCTGGGAGGGAGGGTCACAGTAAGGTTCTGAACAGAGAGAGATACGTGATCCTACTTGAGTTTTAACAAGATCAAAACAAAACATCCCTGGTTATGGAACCGGCCAGCCAGAGTGGCCAGTTTGCGACCTCCAGCCTAGTTGATAGCGCGGGGTTCCCCAGGACGCAGTTCCCCTACCCGCCATTGTGGGGCAGCAGAGCCTCACCAAGCGCGGCGTCCCGACGGCCTCGCCCCGCCCCGCCCTAGCACGCAGGTGGTCCGGTCCTTGGGAATCTTAGCCGAAAATCTGAAAACCTGCCTTTAGTCCTGCGCCTCCGGTCGGCCCTTTCAGAGCCTGGGTTTCTGGAGGCCTGACCCAGGGCAAGAGTTGCCTAGGGATCAAACCACGATGGGAAGAGGGGGACGCGGAGAAAACTTCCTAAGTACAATTCCAAGTTTTCCTGGGCCCGATTCCCCTTGGACGTCCCAAAGGGATAAGTGCTTCCTTCCGAGAACTTCACTTGTTTCTTTACGTCGTCTAAGTGAAAGACCCGCCCTGGCAGGTCTCTAGTTAGAGAGTCGTTCCCGTACCCCAAAGTTGTGGGTTCGATCACCAGTCAGGTGATACCGACACTCCTCTCTCGCTGCTAGGTCCCTTTGACTCGCCCCGCCCTGCAGGGTGTATCTAGGCGGGTCCATCGCCGGCCCGGAGAGGGGCGCGAGGGAACAGGTGCGCACGAAGACCCCGCCCCCCTAAACAGGTGAATCACCCCAGTTGAGTCGCCGTTCTCCTGAGTCACACTCGGCTCGTCTTGGCACAAACAGGACGGAGCCGGACGGAACCCCAGGTCTATCGGTGTCCTCCCGGCAGACTTGTTACTTGGTTCCAACCCTAGGGGCCGGAGCGCACCTGGGTCAGCCCACTTCCGGGCAGGGAAGTGGAGGAGCCCCTTCCGCCGCAAGCCGCCCACCCCCTAGCCCAGCCCTTGTTCTCGCCCTCTGTACCTGGGCTGTTCCATTCTTCATAGTGTGCGGGGGGGTGAACGAGTGGGAGAACCAGTGAGTCAAGCCATTTTCTCCCCGAAACCTGGAAGAGTCCTTCATCCACGTTGTTTCCGTTTACTAAAATCCTAGAACCGGGAAGGGTGGGCTTGGAACAGGGACAAAGAACGGAACTGGGAGGGGGAGGAGCCTGCACCCCTCCCAGGCTTAGTGCGCGCCGCGCCCCCTACCCTCGGTACCCAGCAGGGGACGCGCGGACTGGACTATCCCAGACGGCCGCGATGGCGCCAGTGGCCCGCAGGCTGACTGGGGTGCTGGGCTCCTACCCGGGCAACCCAGATTGGGGCGCGGTCTTCTTTTTGTGGCTCTTTCTTGGCACTCTGTGCACAGGTACGGAGAGCGGGGCCCCTGGTGCCACGGAAGGGCGGGAGGGCATTAAAGAAGGAGGATGGATAAAGTTCTACACTGCCGAGGAGGCAGGAGAGCTGGGGGAGGGGGATCGGAAAGACCAAACCTTCTGATCCCCAGTGTCTGGGGAGATCCCATGTGTGCCAGTATGAGGGGAATTCTCCCATTCGCGTTGGAAGCGCTCCCCCGGCCTTGTTCAGAGGTAGCAGGAAGTGAAACTCCGGGACCGCCAACCGTGGAGCAGCAAGGAGAATGGAACTCTTTGTAGGGAAGGGGTGATGGGACCTCTGGGTAAGGCCGGGATGGAGACGAGCGCACGTGGAGATTTCTAAGTGTTGGGGTAGCGGGGAGCGGGCACTCGATCAGATTTGTAGTGGAGGGGGAGATCAAGAAACAGTGCCCAGGCCTCGGGTGGGTGCGGGATTAGAAACTCCTCACCCATGTCCCTCGGGCTCAGAAGTATCTGTGCAGAAGAGTCTGGCGAAGCCGACTTCTGGGCTTGGTTTGAAAGTCTTCTGCTGGCAAGTTTTCAACGGATCGGATGTTTGGGTGGAGGCGTGGGGGGAATTTTATCTTTTCCAAGCACTTTTGGCATGTTTATTTGAGATGGCTTTGGGTAGGGTGAGGTGGGAGGCTGATGGGGACATTGTGGGGCTTAGCTATTACATAGCAAAGTAGTCAAACAACTCCAAAATTTAACCCCCAACCCACAAAAGTGGGGGTAACTGGGAACGTTGGTTGTGCTTCTTGAAGTGAGGCCTCCAGCACTTTGCGGTGGCCATTTGGGCTTGCCTGTATGGACCACAGAGAGGAGCCCTTTCCATGAGAGAATGGTTGGGGGACGAGGGGGCTGAGGTGGTTCAGAGGACACACTCTGGGAAGAGAGATGGACAGGATGTTCCTGGAAACCTAGCTTTCTGGTCTTCCACCTGCTATGGGTCTATCGAATGGTCATGATTATCAGTGAGGACACTGGTCGTGGGGATTAAGGAACAATGTGTGCCAGTCTCTCTATAAAACCATACACTTGTAAGTGTCAAGTTGATGACAAGTGATGCTGCTTATTTCTGCTGAAGCACTTTCAGAGCTCATAGTGGTCCCTTCTGACTCTCCTCTTGCCCTCAGCCCCTGCCACTGCCATCCAGGTGACTGTGTCAGACCCCTACCACGTGGTGATCCTCTTCCAGCCTGTGACCCTGCCTTGCACCTACCAGTTGACCACAACCCCCACAGCACCCATCGTGATCTGGAAGTACAAGTCTTTTTGCCGGGATCGCATTGCTGACGCCTTTTCCCCAGCCAGTGTTGACAACCAGCTCAATGCCCAGCTGGCGGCTGGTAACCCGGGCTACAACCCCTATGTGGAGTGCCAGGACAGTGTGCGCACCGTCAGGGTTGTGGCCACCAAGCAGGGCAATGCCGTGACCCTGGGAGACTACTACCAGGGCCGGAGGATCACCATAACAGGAAGTATGTTGGGTAGGGCAAGGGAGAAGGCGGGATGGGGTCGGGAACAGGCTTGTGCAGGCTCCTTGGTGTGCAGCCCGGAGTCCCTACCTGGAGGATCATTACCGCCAGTGTGTGAAATGACTGATAAAGGGAGGATCCTTCCTTCTAGCCATCTTCTATTCCTTTACTTAACAGCAAAGATGTATTGAGCACCTAACATACCAGGTGTTGTTCAAGGCCCTGGAAATACAGCAGTAAAGAAAATTATCAAATCATTTCCCTCATGGAACTCGCAGTCCAGTAACGGAGATAAGATAAACACAACACATACTGTCAAATGCTTGGAAATTAAGAGCAGTGGGTAATGGAGAGAGAGGCAGGGGTTCTATAATACCAGTACTACCAGTAATAGTAAGTAAAATTTACATAAATAACAACTTGTAAAATACCCCCTATGTGCCAGGCTTTAATACAGGTTTATGTAGATTAACCCATTTAGACCACATCATAATTGTTTGAGTAGATTCTGTGAGTGTCATTTTACAGAGGCCCAGAGAGGCAAAGTGATTTGTGCAGGGTCACAGAGCTGGTACTGGCGGGGATTCTAAGTCAGCCACTTTGGGTCTAGTGTCTAAGCTGGTAACCCCTTTGCACAGGGCTCACAGAGGAGGTAACAGTGAACTGAAAGGGTGAGCAATTTTAATGGAGAAAGTCTATGACTTGCTTTACACATCACTGAGTCCTTACGGCCACATTTTACACTTGAGAACTGAGGTACCAAGAGGTTAAGAAGCTTGTCTAGGTGTATAGCTAGCAAAGAGCTGGAGCTGGGATTGAACCCAGGCAGCCTGGAGAGCCCTTGTCTATAACCTTAATGCTGTCTAATGCTAGGAAGTGCTTGTTGCTACTAAGTAAGGGGCAGTGGGGAAGTTCTTTCATTTATCCGTTCAGTTGGTATTTATTGAGCATTTACTAAATGCCAGGTGTTAAGTGTAGGTGCTGGGGATGGAGTGGTGATCAGGACATCTGATATCCCTGCCCTCAAGGAGGTGATGTGCGAGTGGGGTGAGGCAGGCAGTAAACAGCAGATAAAAAAAGTAAGAATATCAGAGAGCACTAAGTGTACAATAAAACAGACTTGTATGGAGTGACTCAGGTATACACCTTAAGACCTCTGTGAATGTGATTTGAAGAGGGCCTGGGACTGGGTCCTAAAGAATCTAGAAGGCAGGGAGGAAGGTGATGAGCAGCAGTGGACGAGGAGTGAAAGCTCACCCACTTAATGGAGTTATCCTTTTACTGTCTTAAACTAGATTAGATTTTAATCTTGGGCATGGGAGCCGAGGGATGAAGGGAGCATCCCTTTGTAGACCTCAAGAGACTGGGGCATGGGCACACTGCTCTCACTCTGTCTAGATCATGGACAAAAGGCAAGGTTCCAGGGACTGCACCTGTCAGTCCTATTTCTAGGAACCTACTTGAACTGAATTTCCATGGGCAGCTCAGCCCAAAGCATCCTGCTGTTTTGGAGAACAGAGTGCTTCTTGGGTGTTCAACCTGTCCTGCCCCCTCTCCCCCATATCCCAGTGACCTCTCCCACTGGCCAGGACCAGGTATGGCTGGCTGACTGGCAGCCCTGTCAGGACAGCCAAAGTACTGGGAGTGCCCTGGGAGGCTGGCTGGAATTGCACCTCTGCTGAGTCCGAAACTCCAGAGTAACCCTCAGGCTGTAGCCGGGGCAGATTTTTCATGCTCCAGAGGCCTCACAGACTCAGGTCTTTCAAGCTGCTTTGATCTGGGCCCATGTTTGATACAGGCTGTGAGCGTCCATTGTATGTACATCCTCTCAGGAAACCCAGTAGCCATGGGAGCTTCCTCCATTTCAGCTTTGAGAATGGAGAAAAGTGAACTCCTTGTGGTGTTCCGAGGGTCACCAGCCATCTGGTGTTTAGTGAAAGTAGTTCTGAGCAAACCATAATGGTGGTTCACCCTCAGAGTCCCTCAGGTCTTGGAGGGACACTTCCCCTTCCATTATTCCCTGCTCTGGGTGACGTGTGGAGTACCCGCATAGATTCCTATGTCTAGCTCTTCAGGCTGCTTGGGGACCTTGTCTGCCCCTCCGCCCCCCACAATCAGTTACACTGATCCAGATTGCCCACAGACACCCAAGATCGTGAGGGCTGCCTCTGCTGTGTGTATAAGGAACCAGAGGTCCAGCTTCTGTTCCCGACTGGAGTCCCAGTAACTTCTCCCTGTGTCTGAAATAGCAATGCCCAGCCCCAGGTGTCAGGACCAGACATAGTACATACCGGGAACAGGGTGCGCCATGCAGGAAAGAGGTGGGCCAAGGCCTTAGAGTTCATCAAACGAGTTGGAATTCTGTATTTTTCCTGGGTTTCGGAAATACCACGTAGGCCAAACAAAACATTGAGGCCTGGTTCCAGGCTACAGGAGCCCATAAACTTTCACTGTGGCATGGGGTTCCTGTCCACCTCTTCAGTGCTGGGTGGGACCTGCCCTAGAGCTCTGGTTTTGGAGAGTTGTGGTCAGAGTCTGGTTTAAAGATAGGGTAGGGAAATGATGGTGTTCTGGAGAGTAAAGAGTTTGGGAGAATGTACAATAATTAAGAGTTTTATAAGGATTCAGTGAACGAATATGTGCAAAGGGACCCAACACAAAGTAAGAACTCAGTAACCGGTGCTAGATACATGGCCTTGGAGGGGGGTCCTGTCCACCACTCCTACACATCTGCTCCAGAGGTCACCCTGCGTAAACCTGCACAGCCCCCGCCTTCACACGGGCACTTTCTGTCTGCCTCCCCCAATTAATTTTCTCTATGTTGCCTATCACCGTCTGATATGCCATATATTTAAATTTTTCATAAATATTTAAATATCTCTCCCAATTAAGGTCTGAGCTCTATATCTCCTGTCCATAGCAGGGGTTCTCAAACTCGGTTTAGGGCCTCTACACTCATTTCTTTTTTTTTAATCCTCACCTGAGGGTATGTTTATTGATTTTAGAGAGAGAGAGAGAGAGAGAGAGATTATCAGTGTGAGAAAAACATTGATTGGTTGCCCTCCTGTATGTGCCCCAACCGGGGATCAAACCGACAACCTAGGTATGTGCCCTGACCAGGAATCGAACCTGCAACCTTTGTGGTGTATGGGGCAGTGCTCCAACCGAACCACCCAGCCAGGGCAGGCCTCTACATTCTTAATCATGGAGGTCCTCAAAGAAATTCATTTTTGTAGCTAGCAAACTAAGAGAAGTTTAAAAAATATTTTAAATGGTGATAAGTTCCTTATAGGTTAATATGGATAACATACTTTTAATGGAAATACTACTGTATTTTCCAAAACAAAACAAAAAACTTTAATGAAAACTGTATCATTGCTGTTTGTTTTTGCACATCTCCTTGAAGTCTGGCTGAGTAGAAACTGGATTCTCAAAGCTGCTTCTGCATTCAATATATTGTGTGATAGCACATGTCATGTAGCCTCTGGAAAACTCTACAGTACATTCAGAGATCAAGTGAAAAAGGTATTATGCAAGTTACTTTGACCTCTGGGATCCTCTGAAAAGGTCTTAGGGAACATTAGGATCCCCAGATCATACTTTGAGAACTGTTTTTCTGAGGTATACCACATGCTTCAGATACTCCCCAGAACATAGGATGCTTTCGATAATTATGTGTTGAATATTGAATATGTCAAAGGCTTATTTGAATATCACCATGTGCCTAGAATGCTGGGATATCAAAAGCTAAGGAAGGTCAACTTGAGGGGGGAAGCGGTTTGTTTCTAGGTCCTGGGCAGGCCCTGTGTTGGGCACTAGGGGACTCAGCAGTGACTGACACAGACCAGGTTCTGCTTGCATGGAACCCACATTCTCCTGGGTAGGATCAGGGGTGCTCAGCCCCTAACTTGGCTGATAGAATTCAGCAGTGGGAGGGGGCTCTCTGTGAGCAGGATGGAAGCAGCCCTGTGTGAGGATCTGGGAACACAGTGCCAGGCAGAAGCACTAGCACAAGCGCAAGCCGAGGCAGGTGTGGGCCCAGCATGTCGGGGGCACAGTGGGGGGGCTAAGGTGTCCAGAGTCTAGTGAGCGGAGGAGAATGGTGGGATGAGGCTGGTGTTACCAGTAGCCAGATCATGCCAAGGGCCCTGTGAGTGGTGGAGGTAGATATTGTTGAAAGGAAGGATTTTCTATGGACATAAGGTTTTCCAAAGGAGGAAGGCTCTAGTCCTTTGATTCCCTTAGCAGTTGGATGATAACCTGGTGGGTGCCAGGTGCTGCCAACTGGGGCATACACAGTTACTGCCCTCAGCTGTCATGGAGAAGGGCAGTGGGTATGTGGGGCAAGGTGGTAGACAGATCAGCAGGGGGCCAGAGGACCAGAGCATCTGGAAAGAAACTGGCCTGATGGCTGTGGGGGTATTCCTGTCTGCTGTGCTCCATGGGCCTCAGGAGGCTTTGTCCCCTGCCTGTCACACTGGTAGATGGCTAAAGAGATTTAATAATTAGAGCCTGAGGAATAGGCAGGAAACGGGAAATGCTCAAAGACTTTTATTACTGGGATAATTAACAGGCTCCCTGTCCAGGGCTGCTTCAGACCTGAGCGTCCCCAAGCCCTGGGCCTGACCCTAGACTGGGGGCTGCTGGTGGGTGGATGGAATAGGGAACTGAGAAAGTGCAAGTCTTACACACACACTCATACACTCTTTCTCTCTCTCTCTCATGCCTGTATGTATCCTGATGCTTAGAATCTAAGCCCCTTATTTCCGCCTCTTTACCCTGTATTCACACCCCCAGCCTACACCAGGCTCCCTGGTAGTTCATGTTGGGGAAGGTAACTTTTGCTTTGAGAGGGTACAGAAGAGGATAGTTATGTCTGAAGCACTGGCTTTGGAGTCAAAGACTGATGAACTGGACAACTTTGGGCTGGTCAGATCAACTCAGCTGTAAAGCAGGAGAGGTTACGCTGTCTACCTCAAAGATTTCTTGAAATACCCCATGTTTAATACAGAGCGTGAGAGGAAGCACTGCCTGGTATGAATTACTTCTTTGTCACTTGGTGCTTCTGCAGTCCCACTCCCTTGCCCTCTTCCTTGATGGTCCCATGGGGGGAGGGTCCGGCCTCCCCCACAGTGGCCTCACACTCTCCTCCTGATGCAGATGCTGACCTAACCTTTGACCAGACGGCTTGGGGGGACAGTGGTGTGTATTACTGCTCTGTGGTCTCAGCCCAGGACCTCCAGGGAAACAACGAGGCCTACGCAGAGCTCATCGTCCTGGGTGAGTGGACTGGGCCCTGAGGGCCTGGGAAGGGAAGGGGAAAGGGGGCCTCTTCCATTTCTGTATGTCTCCCTTTGCCCTCCAGCTCACTCTTTGGCGCTGTTGCCTGCTTTGCTCTCCACTCACAGTACCACCAGTCACTTGGGCTTATCTGCACCCTAGGCAGAGACGCCTCCCCACACGACATTTCAAGTAAGCCAGAGCCAAACTAAGATTTGGGGACTCGACCTCTTCTCGGTCTTTTTTAAAAAATACAGAAATGGTCAGAGTTGATTGGCAGTTAATGAGGAGGGCTGATGGTGTGCATACCTGAAAGGAAGCTGGACCTGTCACATCTCCAGGGCCACATCTGATCCCAGAGGCCTTTGCCAAAGCACAGGAACCTTGCCCTCAGCCCTGCTGGGATGGCGTGTGTGGCTTATACAGTGAGGGCTTCCCTCAGGCCTGGCCCCTCCAGATGCCCAGGGGCAGGGTGGGGTAGCCACCAGCAGCCCCTGTTCAGCCATGAGGGCCCCCTGTCATGTGTGGAAAGGATTTGCCATTAGCCAGATGCTCTGTTCTCAGCCAACACATATGACCTCGTGTGACATGCTCTATGTGAGATGCTGCTGCGCCATACACTGCCATCATCATCACACATGCTGCAAGGAAACACGTGTAAATGAACACACATGATGGGGGAGCATGTTCCAGGACACTCAGACCATGCGTCAGTTCACGTGTGGGCTACAGAACGTGTGCACCAGTGACCCAGAGAGCTTCTGTGCGTCCTTTGGTAAAATGCACAATCTGCATTAGCAGTTCTCAAAATGCAGTCTCAGGGCCCACTTATGCTCTGAAAAATTATTGAGGATCTCAGTGAGTTTTTGTGTGTTATATCTTTAGTTGCTTAACAGCTTAGACATTGAAACCGGGAAATTTTTTAAGCAAGATACACAAGGACACAGTCCATTACCATCAAAGTAATAATGCATGTCATCACATGGCACAGAGCCATGGAACACTCCACTGTGCACCCTGACGGGATGAGAATGAAAAAGGCAAATAGCAGCACAGTGTTTTTATGAAAATTATTTTGGCCTTAGGAACAGGACCACACTTTGAGAATCACTGGTTTGGATGGAGGAAACCCCCTCCATGGGGCATCTGGCACAGTGTGTGTGAGCTCTGGGTAGAAGTCTGCTGGCAGAGAGCTGGGTGTGTAGATGTCCCAGTGATAACGCTTGTGGGCGCAGAGCAACATGGCACCTGAGGGAAGGCACTGGCTGGACCATGAAATGCAGATGGGACAGAATGCGTGGACCGAGAGGGGACCCTTGTTTTCCAAAGAACCAGGGCCAAACTATGACTTTTAGAGGCTATAGGTGCTTTTGACTTCATGGGCTTCTTCCTCTGCATTAAAATATATATATATTTTATGATTACCTTGCTATTTAGAATTCATTATTATGTATTTGGTGTTATTATATTTTTTCTTCAGATTTTAAAATAAAATTAAAACATTTTCAAGGGCCCTAGGATACTGTGCCTACTATGTCTGATGGAACAGAACTGTCCTTACCACATGAAGTTCAACCCTATGGGGCAGTAAGACCCGTGTATGTGGAAAAGATGGAATGCCCAAATTGAGGTTGCACCTTCAGAACCGACGGGAAAATTTATTGGGACCCACTTGGGCAACAGAATTCCCTGTAGCATGAGAGAGAGGGTAAATTATCTGATGGAAGTCTTCTGAAAAACAACACCCACAGGGGTGGGGGTGGAGGTGGAGGGCAGAAACCATGTGCTATGACCCTGTTAGGCCACCAACCTGTCCTCTGTTTCAGGGCACACCTTCACCCTGATAAGCCTGGAACTGGGCTTCTGGGGAGGGACGGCCTGGGCTGGCCCTTGCCAGCATAATCTGTCTCTCTTTTGTCCCTCCAGGCAGGACTTCGGGGGTGGCTGAGCTCTTACCTGGTTTTCAGGCGGGGCCCATGGAAGGTACGGGGGTGGAGTTCCCCTACACACCTCTCATTGCTTCTAAGTATTCTTCCCCACCCGAAACACTGCTCACTGTGTGGGACCCCAACTAACTTTGCCTGACTTCAACTCTGGCATCTAGTGACGTGGCTCTGGCTCTGGGCTTTTAGGTGGGCAGGGATGGCTGAGGATGGGCCTGGGGTGTAGGCAGCTCCTGTGACTGGTGTCTGTAGTGCTTTTCCGGGGTTTGGGATCTGGGCAGCTGGCTCTCTATCCCTTTCCTTAGGCTACAGCTTGTCTTGGTCTTAATCAGATCACCTCTCCTTTTCTGCCCTGCCCCGATGAGCCCAGAGCGAGTTCCCTAACTTTGTGACTGCCCTTGGTTGTAGAGGAGTGGGCATCCCTCAGCTGTGCCTCAGCATCTGGCAGTGGAGACTCCAGCAGGGCGCAGCTTCCCTGGCAAGCTTGTGCAGATCGCTTTGCCCCACCCCTGTGTCTGCACTGCCCTGCTGTGCCTGTGTCCCTGTTCCTGCCCAGGCACCGTGGCTCAGGGCTTGTTCCCGTCTCTCTGCAGACTGGCTGTTCGTGGTTGTTGTCTGCCTGGCTGTCTTCCTTGTCTTCCTCCTCCTGGGCATCTGCTGGTGTCAATGCTGCCCACACACCTGCTGCTGTTACGTCAGGTGCCCCTGCTGCCCGGAGAGGTGCTGCTGCCCAGAGGCTTGTAAGTGCCCCTTGAGTGACCACCCCCGCCTGACAGCAAGGGGAGGAGTTACCACTGGTCTGGAGGTTATGAGGTGGGCGATTTTGGAGAAAGTGGGCCAAGGAGGACCAGCTGATTTAGATTTTTATTCACAGACTTCAACTTTTCATTTATTTTAAATCTTTGAGTTTTTCTTTTTGAAAGTATACTCTACACAAGGTAAAAAGAAAAGTTTCAGATAGTACAAAGTAGACACTAGAAAGTAAATCTCCTTTTAAAAAATAAAATCTTAAGAGAAAAAGGTAAGAAACCAAACAAGGATTATAGCACCACATAATTTAAACAAATTTTAAAAACCCATCCGCATAAGCACTTGAATTTTGTACAGATACCGTGTTTAAAGACATATCTAGCACATCAGAGTGGCCCCTGGGGGGTTGGGAATGGAAGTGGGACCAGAGATGAAAGAGGCAAGAAGCAGGCAAAGCAGCAGAGGGGAGAGAAGGCAGAAAGTGAGTTTCCCCCCTCC
The DNA here is from genome assembly GCF_021234165.1 of Pteronotus mesoamericanus. NCBI lineage: Eukaryota > Metazoa > Chordata > Mammalia > Chiroptera > Mormoopidae > Pteronotus > Pteronotus mesoamericanus. The sequence goes on from NW_026555307.1 coordinate 6,569,079, forward strand.
CGCTGCCCCAGTGCCCCTCTGCAGGCTCTGTCGGGGTAAACCGGCACCTCTGCGCTCGGTTGTTGTGAAGTTTTCTTGACTGTTTTCATCGACTTTGACATGGATATTTAGGTTGGCTACTTTCTTGTATATATATATATATATCTAGTTTCTTGCAGTTAAAAAGGGCCATGAAAGCATACTTCTCTCCTAGTCCTTAGTTCAACATTTCCACCTTTTCTCTATCATGGTCAGGTCCACCGTATCTTTGGTTGACCTTGACAGCTAGAAACAAATAACTTTACACTTCAGGAGCACCTAGAACATGAGGCCAAAGAGGGATAGACCTGCTCCTCTCATGGCATCTGCCCATTTCTAGGCCAGTAGTGAACAGGTGATGGAAAGAATGACCCATGTACTCCAGATACATGGATGTTTGTGTACTAACATTTAAAGCTTACATGCCATAATTCCAGTGTAACGTCCAAGCTGCATGAACGGTTGAGTCACAAGCAATTGTCTGCACTCTTGGGCAGGTGGAGGTTTGAGGCCTGACTTGCCTCCTGATTATCTGCTTCGAAGCCCAGTGAATTCCCTTTTCAGTCTCAGTCTCTTTTTCTGTAAAATAGGGCTATGGCAGAGCCCTCTGTACAGGGTGGATGTGGGCAACTGGTGTGTCCAACATTTAGTGCAGGGCTCAGACTACATAAAGGGTTCCACACCCACCAGCCATTGGACATTGCTGCTGTCAGCATCAGTAATGACCGAGGGCCAGAGAGCAAACCAGAGCCCTGCCACTCGCACCCCAGACAAGCAGTGTTCCCTCTCCAAGCCTGTTTCTTTCTCTCCAAGTTTCCCTTCTCATGCGGTGTCGTGAGCATTAAGGAAAAACCGAGTACTGAGCAGATCTTTGGTTCAATCCATGATGTCTAATTTTATGGTCACTGGTAGGCAAACTGTTTTCTCAAAATAGCACTCCCCTAAAAAAAAAAAGTCCACTGCTCTCTGGGGCCTTATGCTAGCAATCACCTTTCTTGTCATTTTTAGTTGAGAGCTTTTGGTTCAGGTGTTGGATGTTCAGGTTCAGGTGTTAGTCCATTCCTTGGGAAGGGACCCCCAGGGGCTATAAATTTGCAATTACTCCACAAATTAGATTAGGGCTGGGGCCAGGACTGTAAATTCCCTCCATCCTGAGTCCCTGTTATCCTAAACCGAGGCCCCATTAACTCCCTACCAGAGGCTGTATTACTCCACAGCCATAGCCACAGTCCTCCAGGACCATTTGAGAGCAGCAGCTCCCACAGAAAATTATAAAACAGCCAATCACCTGAGGTACTGAGGGACTTCTCCTGGGAAGACCACTGATGCTTCTGCTTCCCCACTGAATCAGGAGTGGAGACTTTGCTGAGCTTATTGCCTCCCACCCCACCTCACATTTTCCTGTTGGAGGCCGGGGAAGAAGCAATTTGTCTAGGCATGGTGACTTTGCCCCAAGAGCAGCCAATAGAACCCAGCTTCTTGTCTGGGGAGGAAGGCAGCAAGGATTTTGCCTTGAGCTGTTGAGCCTAGAACCAGGAGAGGACAAAGAGTGAGAAGTGGGCGCAGCCCAGGACCTGGAAACACTAGAGATATTCCCTATGGCATCTAGGTCTGCAGACCCCATGGGGATGACCCAGCAGGCCTGAGAGGGGAGCAGGTATGGGACCTTCCCTAAGATGATTCCTTTTCTAAAGCTGGGGTTCAGATGCCAACAGGAATATGCTGGCCTGTGGGTCTAGTACATGGGCTTTATCTAAAGAGGCATCTTTGCCCTATGTTGCTATATAAAAATGTGGGCCCCAGGAAGCCACATCTTCTGATAAGGTGGCTATAGAGTTGGTTATGTAAAACCTTGACAAATGTTGGCAAACCATCACACAATCAAACAAAACTGCCAGATTGGGGCCATGGGCTGCCAGTATACACCCCTGTCCTCAAAGCTCTGTGAGTAATCACACAAGAGGTGTGGCCTCATGGAAGATAATGGACCTGCAGAAACAAAGTCTCCACGGTAGCTCCACAACTGGGGGTTGGGGGAAGGTCCAGGCACATGTCTGTCCAGACCTATCATCACAGGGAAGGGCTCTATGGCTCCTGGCCTCCGTCTCATGCTCTGTGTGTCCTACCAGTGTATGCAGCTGGCAAAGCAGCCACCTCAGGCGTCCCGAGTATCTACGCCCCCAGCACCTATGCTTACCTTTCCCCTGCCAAGACCCCACCCCCAGCAACCATGATTCCCATGGGCCCTGTCTACAATGGATACTCTGGAGACTTTGACAAGAATAGCTCAGGTAAGGTCTGCTGGGGCAGGGGTGGGCTAGGTATTTGGGCAGTAAGGGGTGTGGGGCTGAAGAAAGAGGGAACTGGGGGCAGGGGAGGGGGTTGGGAATGCAGGGCTTTGCTCCAGAGGGGGCAGCTACTGACAGCTAGTCTACCCCAGTAGGTGGCTGTAGCTCCCAAGTCCCCCTCCTTCGTGATACAGATAGCAGTGTGACCTCTGGTAAGACCTAAGCATTATAAATTGGACATGCCCTGGGGTAGGGGTGGGGGGGGCTGGGTCAATACCCAAACTGATTACCTCTTATTTCCTGTCTCTAGAAGTCCGTAGTGGCTACAGGATTCAGGCCAGCCAGCAGGATGATTCCATGCGGGTCCTGTACTACATGGAGAAAGAACTGGCCAATTTTGACCCTTCTCGACCGGGCCCCCTCAACGGCCGTGTAGAGAGGGGTGAGAAACCTTAGGGTTTGAGGGGTTCCAGAAGGAGGGGGTGAGCATGTCTCCCTTATTACCTGTCCCAGGGATGCTTGCTGCAAACTCTGGACATAGTACCTCCATCCCTACCATGGCCACAGTGAGAAATATATGGGACGCTGTATATCACCCCTAAGCAGGGTAGAAGCCTAGAGCCCAGTAGAGTATATTAGCTAAGCAATGACACTCCTGCACTCAGAGTGCCTGGCATTAAGTCTTGACCTAGCAGTCAGTGACATTTCCCTTCCCTACAGCCATGAGTGAAGTCACTTCCCTCCATGAAGATGACTGGAGATCAAGGCCTTCCCGGGGCCCTGCCTTCACCCCAGTTCGGGATGAGGAATGGGGTCGCCACTCCCCTCGGAGTCCCAGGAGGTGGGAGCAAGAGCCCCTCACAGAGCGGCCCAAGAATGGCTGGGGGACTGGTAGGCCCCGGGCCCGCTCTGTGGATGCTCTGGATGACCTCAACCGGCCAGGCTCTGCAGAATCAGGGAGGAGGTCTCCCCCAAGTAGTGGGAGGAGAGGCCGAGCTTATGCACCGCCCCGAAGCCGCAGCCGTGATGACCTGTACGACCAGGAAGGCCCAAGGGGCTTTCCACACGCCCAGGAACCCCACTTTGATGATCTCAGGTCTAGAGACCACCCTTACGCTGACCCTAAGTCCCGCTACCACCGCTCCCGGGACCCTCGGAACAATGGCTCTAGGTCCGGGGACCCACAATATGATGGGCGGATTTTGGAAGAGGCCTTGAGGAAAAAGGGGCCAGGAGAAAGGAGACCTTATAGGGAGGAAGAGGAAGAGGAGGCCTACTACCCACCAGCCCCTCCCCCTTACTCTGAGACCGACTCCCAGGCCTCAAGGGAGCGGAGGCTTAGGAAGGTGAGTGGACACCCTTCCCTGGCTTTAAGACCCTTTCTCGCCCCTCTCATCCAGTATTCCTGAGCTCACACCCTTTTCTTTCTCTTTTGCAGAACTTGGCCCCGAGTCGGGAAAGTTTAGTCGTCTGATGTCGTTTTGTATGTAGTTTTTGTACTTTTATTTTTTTTTTCAATTTGAGGCACTGTTGATGATACTCCTAAGTCTAATAAAATATGTGATCACAAGGCCTAAACCCAGAGGGAAGCATTTATTTTGCTGCGTAAGGTGGGGGGCCCCGAGAGCTACCGTTTGGGTTTCCACAAGGACGCGTGTGCCCTCCTCTCCCGGGACTTGTGCCCTGGGCCAGGAGGAAAGGACCCACTCAGCCTCCTAGCTTTCCCCTAGGCAGAGTACGTGCCCCACACTCGCTCCGCCCGGCCCTGCGTGCGCGCCCCAGCCCCGCCCGGACGTGCGCATGCGCTCCCGGGCCTCCGCCCCCACGCAATTTAGCCTGAATACCGGGAACGCGCATGCGCGTTCCACTCCATTCACCTTTACCCTGCTCCTGGCTACAGTCTCCAAACCCCACAGTCAGCCTTGGCCCCCGGCGTTCCATCCGGGGCCGCATTCCACCCGGACGGCCCACTGGCGAGTGCCAGGCGGCCCCGGGGGGTGGCAGGGATCTCGCGCCCCGCTGAGACCCAGGCCGGCGCGCGCCCGCGCGCCTTCAGAGACAAGCAGCGTGCGCGTTCCCCGGGGGTTACCCTCCCCCCGCGCGCGTCGGCCCGGGGCTCGCGCTGCCGCCGCCGCCGCCGCCGCGCGCGCGCGCGCAGCACAAGTAAAGGAAGAAAAAAAAGGAGGAAAAAATAGAAAGCGGCAGCCGCTGCAGCAGCGATCCGCCGCCGAACTGGGCCAGGCCCGGCGGCTGACGCTCGGGCCAGAGATCTAGGAGAGAGGCAGCGGCCGTCCAGGGCGGGCCGGGTTAAAAAAAAAAAAGTCGCGGCGGCGGCGGGTCGGGGAAGAAGGCCCGAGGGCCGCGTGCAGCGGGCGGGGGGCGACCGCGCTGCGTCCCGGAGCCTAGAGCCGCCGCGAGCCGGCAGGAGGGCGGGCGGAGGCGGCGGCAGCGGCGGCTGCAGGAAAAGCGGCGGCGGCGGCGGCGGCATCTCCTCCTCACATGACCCCACTGTTTGTCCCCGTGATCAGCGCGAGCGGCTCCCGTGTCTCCTCCGTCCCCTCCTGCCGCGCGGCGTGAGCGCCGGGCTCGGGGCCCCCCCGGCCGCCTGCCCGCCCCCTCCCCTCCCTCCCCTCCCCACCCCACCCCTCCCCTCCCCCTGGGCCCCGCGCCCCCCCCCGCCCCCACCCCCCCCATGGACATGCTGGACCCGGGTCTGGATCCCGCTGCCTCGGCCACCGCTGCTGCCGCCGCCAGGTAAGGGCGCCTGGTCGGTCCGTGCCCCCGCGCGCCCTGGCTCCGGCCCTTCGGCCTGGCGGCTGGGCCGCCATGATCCCGAGCGACCGCCGGGCCCAGCTCAAAATGGAGGCCGCGAGGGAGGGGGGAACGTGCTAATGACCCCGGCCCCAGGTCTTAGCGATACCCCAGCCCTAGTAAGGGCCGGGCAGGGTGGGGTACCTGCACCTGAGCAAAGGGGCGGGGGTGCGGACGGCCCTGACCTCCTCTTCCCGCCCTCCCCGCAGTCACGACAAGGGACCCGAGGCAGAGGAGGGCGTCGAGCTGCAGGAGGGTGAGTGCTCGCGGGGTCCACTGGGCTGCGGCCTGCGCCCGGGGAGGGCACTCGGGGTGCCCGGGCCAACGCGACCGCTGACCATCCCCCTACCCTCCTTCGACCGTAGGCGGGGACGGCCCTGGGGCGGAGGAGCAGACGGCGGTGACCATCGCCAGCGTCCAGCAGGCGGCGTTCGGCGACCACAACATCCAGTACCAATTCCGCACAGAAAATAATGGAGGACAGGTGAGACTGAGGGCCGTGAGCCCGGGGCGCTAGTGGAGGGTGAGCGGAGGGTCGACCTGGAGGGTTGGGAGGGGTTCTGACCTGGGCCCAGCCTGGGTTCTAGCGCTGGTCTCGCTGCTCTGCCGCCCCCTGCAGGTGACATACCGCGTAGTCCAGGTGACTGATGGTCAGCTGGATGGCCAGGGCGACACAGCAGGTGCCGTCAGCGTCGTGTCTACGGCTGCCTTTGCGGGGGGGCAGCAGGCTGTGACCCAGGTGGGTGTGGATGGGGCAGCCCAACGCCCCGGTCCCGCTGCTGCCTCTGTGCCCCCAGGTCCCGCAGCACCCTTCCCACTGGTAGGTGGTCAGCAACACTATGTTCTTGGGGAGCCCCAGTGGGTGGGGCATGTCCGGCGCAGATGCTGCCTTCAGGCTGTGAGGGTTAAATTCCTGTTCTGCGTTGTGAAACCTTGGGCAATATTTTTGGAACATCATTTTTTTCCTCTCTGTAAAATAGAAGTGATGGTAGTAGGAAAAGTCTCTTAAAGGTAAAAATCAATTGTATTTGCTAAGTGATTGCTGAGTGTTTGCAAGGTCTAGTGTTATCTGAGATATAGACAGAATGGCACATACAGAGGGGTTCATCATCCTCCATAATGGATCCAGTGTCCATCAAACAGAACAAGAGGATGAGTTGGGGAACAAGATGACTAAGGGTGGCCTCTGTGTCCTCCTACTCCCCAGGCTGTAATCCAAAATCCCTTCAGCAATGGCGGCAGCCCAGCAGCTGAGGCTGTCAGTGGGGAGGCACGATTTGCCTATTTCCCAGCGTCCAGTGTGGGAGATACCACGGCTGTGTCAGTACAGACCACAGACCAGAGCTTGCAGGCTGGAGGTAAAAGGAGGAAGGGGGCCGAGGTGGAAGGCAGGGGAGGCAACAGGCCGAGCAGGGAGGGAGTCCCCAGCCATTTTCTGACTCTGCCCCTGATTCTAGCACTAACCCCCACTTTTCCTGCAGGCCAGTTCTATGTCATGATGACGCCCCAGGACGTGCTTCAGACAGGAACACAAAGGACAATTGCACCCCGGACACACCCCTACTCCCCGTATGTGCAGGAGACCTGGGCCTAGAAGCAGGGGACACTGGGAGGGCCTGGTGTGGGGCTGAAGGCAGGGAAGGTTTTATGGAATATAAGCCAGGAAGTTGAGCACACAGCAGGCACTTGATTTATTTTTCAGTCTGCTCCTGTTTCTTTAGTATAAAGAAAGTATCATTTCCTCTTTCTGCATGTAGTCATGCCTTGTAAACGTCATTTTGAAGTCTGATACCCTAATAAATGCTTGGACAAATGGGGCCTGAGATAACATGTGCCCATTTTTTCCTTCTTCTAGAAAAATTGATGGAACTAGAACACCACGGGATGAGAGAAGGAGAGCTCAGCACAATGAAGGTAAGGTCAAGTTGAAGCCCCTGGGCCAGCCCAGGCCTCAGTTTCACAGACACAGCCAAGCCTGGTGTTTGAAGTCACAGATCACCGGGCACACTATAAGTGCTTCGTGTTTGCTGAATGCTGGGAAAGTAGATACAGGTGGGGCAAGTTCATTGTCTGGAACATACAGGCAGGAGTCATGGGCTGGAATGTGTTTTGTCATCCTGGCTGCTGGTTTTGAATTAATGACCAACATCTAAAATGGAAATTGTCACATTCACATAAGGATTTCCTGCTCCTCTTGAAAAATTGGATTGATCTGGCTCTCCTGGACCTACCTTTCCATTGGCAGCTGTTGTGTGCCAGTCCGTCATTTCCCTGCCCACTTTGCTCCCAGAAGTAACTCTGGTTTGATAGAGAGCACACCTGAAGCTGAAACTGCAGGAAGCTGTTTCTGGCTGGCCAACCCTGGAGCATCCTGCCTTTCCCATAAACACCAAATCCACCCTAAGGTTATTTTGGCCCTCATTGCTGTCCCCTAGTTTCCCACCCCCACCCCGCCCCTAATCAGTAGCCACTATGGTGGACATAGCAGCATTCAAGTCAAGGGGAATACTTACACCTAAATAGCCATCCTTCGCACATGTTTCCTGAAGGTGGATTCCAAGCTGAGCAACATGTGTCCTGGGCCAAGCATGGGGCGTGGTGTGGAGTTTCAGGGAAGCTTAGGAATTCAGTCTAGTGTCTGACTGAACACTGGGGTATCAGGTGAACCTTCCCCAGGGAGGTGGTCTTTGGGAGGGCCTATCAGTCAGAGGGGAGCACAGGCTAGAAGGGGGAAGGCAGAGAGGAGTCAAGTTTCTTTGTAGAGTGCAGGTTTGGTTGTTACGGAGGTTCTATGTGGAGTGCTTGGGAGGGAAGCCAGGAGAGTCAAGGAAGGCCCTGAATGCCAGGGTGAGGCCCCAGAATCCTAAAGGTACTTTATTATTGGGCACCTATAAGCTAATCAGGTCACTAAATTGAGGTATTCATTCAGCACATACATGCTATGTGCCCACTCCTGTTTTAGGTTCTCAGATACAGTGGATAATCAGAGAGAGGTCTTGGCTCTTGTAGTGTTTGTTCGGGTGGGAAAAACAAATTCCACAAAGCTATAATATGAGGTCAGATAGCATGAAGGAAGATAAAGCTGGCAAGAAGATGAAGGGTAATGGTGGCAGTGTAGGCCTCTGAGAGGTGACATTTGAGCAAAGGCCCAAATGGATCTTAAGGAATGGGCCAGCCAGGTACTGGGGGAAGAGTCCCAGGCAGAGGGATGAGCAAGTGCAAACAGCCAGGCCTGAGGCAGAACAGACTCGGCATGTTTAAAGAAGAGCAGGGTTCAGGAAAAGAAAAAGGAAGTTGGCAGGGTTGCAGGAGGATTGGTCAAGGCTGGGTCACGTGGGGCCTTGTGTGAGGCCCTCCAGTGTTCCTGCACTTGGATTTTTATTGTAGTTGGAGAGGAAACTAACAGGTTTGTGTATGGACCTAGGTAGTAAGGGATACCAGAGGCTAGGAAAATAGGAGGTGACTGAAGACATCGGTCAGAGACGGGGCAGGGCTTGGAGGGTGGGAGGGCATGGGGAAGACTCCAAGGCTGAAAAATCAGGGTTTCGTGAGTCACGATAGGGTCAGGTTGGCTTGAAAAGGGAAGGGGTGAATCTGAGCTGGGCTTTTCGGTGTGGCAAGTTTGAGGGGTTCTCCTGTAGGCTACCCGGTAGTTCTGTGGCTGCTGTTTATATCATGTGGCCTCAGACTGGTTCTTAATCTCTGCGCCTATTTAGTCCTCTGTAAGACAGTGTTAACACGACTCCTGCAGAGGTTCATAGTGAGGATGCAGCGAGCTGAGGCACGTTGGTTCCCCCAGCAGTGTGGTGTGCCCCCCAGTGAGACTGCAGCAAACTGCTCTTGGTATACCGTCCAGTCACCCTCTACCTCTTTCCCTCACTCTGCCTCTCCCTGGGTTAGTCCACCTGCAAACAGTCTGGACTCTTTCTCCTACCAAAAGCAGTCTTTTTCATAATCTTGCTCTTCTCCTCCAACTTTATTCTGCCTCTCCTAACTGAAGAGTATCTGGGCCACCTTCTACCCATCCTGTACCCTTGGCAGACCGGGTCTTTTCTCTACTGAAATGGCTCCATTTAAGGTCATTCATAACGACCTTGTTGTCAAATCCCCTGGCTTCCTTTGCTATCTGCACTCCAAGCATCTGACCCTGCCTGTTCCCCTCCTTTTGGTAATGACCTTTTCTGCTCTACCTGCTCTGAGTCTCCTACACTCATTGCCCTTCTTTCCCAGCGCACTCCTTAGAGCAGGGCTTCCCAAATGCTCCAGGAAGCTCATTAACAATCAAGGTCTCCAGGGTTGTCCTCACAGGTTCTGAATGAGTAGATTAGAGGGAGGCCCAGGAGTCCCTATTTTGACAAGTTCCGCAAGTGATTTCTTCCATTTGGCAAGGCTGAGAAACTTGCTTTCGCTCTTGGTGTTTCTTAAGGTCTTGTCCCTTCCCAGGTTAGGCTCAGGAGAGTGAAACGTTAGGCTCAGGGTTTGTCATTATCCCCAGAGCCCCATCCCCAGTAGGAGGAGGTCCTGCTGGCTTTCTCCTATGTGACTTTAAAAAGGTGAGACCTGCTCCTCAATGTCCCTCTGGAGCTTTCTTGAACTCCAGAGTCATTTTGAGCTGCTCATTCAAAACTTCCATTTCTGGATGTCCTTGAGACACCTCAAACTGAATGTGACCAAAACAGAACCTGCTGTCTTCCCTCCCCAAAGGCTCCCATTCAACATTTCTTTTTCCGGTGCAGCAATAGGCACCCCTGGCGTAACTATCTGAGCCAGAATTTAAATTCCAGTCCACCTTCAGCTCTGCCCTCTTCCCTCACATTCCCAAAACCAGAGGGTCTGTGGTTAAGTGGACTTTAAGTCAGCTTCTCTTTCTCCTTCTTACATCTTTTCCACCATTTCTTGGTACTGTGGGAGGTACTACGGAGGCGGGAACCCACCTCTGGCCCCACAGTGAGCTGGCGCATGTGCGTCCTTCCTGCCTGCAGGGTGACCCTTGCAGCCCCAGCCCACTGCTGCTGTCTCAGCGTCTCGGTCTCCTGTTGTGAGAACCTCTTGAGTAGCCCAAAATCCAGATGTGTATGTAAAATCTGATTTTTAAATGATGGATGGGATTGCTTTTCTTTTTCATTAGTTTCCACTCTTAATGTTACTAATTCATTCCTCTGCTTACTTTGGGTTTATTTTGCTGGGGTTGGGGGAGTTGGTTTTTCCTACTATTTAAAGATTATTTTAAACTTTTCTTTTTTCCTAATACCCTTTAGTTACAAATTTCACTCTAATGCTTGCTTTAGGTACCCCCCATTTGGATATGTTGTGTCTTCATTATTACTCAATTCAAAATACTTTCCAGTTTTCCTTGTGATTTCTTCTTTGACTCATGGGTTACTTGAAAGTGTGTTGCTTAATGTCCAAATATTTTTGGGTTTTTTAGATATCTTTTTGTTACTGATTTTTAATTTAGTTTTATTATATTCTGTATAATTTCAGTTCTCTGAAATTTATTAAGACTTATTATATGGCCCTGAATATGGTTTATCTTAGTGAAAGTTTCCATGTGCACTTGAAAGAACATGTATGTGCTGCTGTTTCAGTGGTCCCTCAGGGTCAGCTAGATCAAGTTGATTGACAGTGTTCCGCCTTCCTATTCTAGTGTTTTTGGTCTACTTGTTCTATCACTTACTGAGAGGAGTGTTGATGCCTCCAAGTATATTTGTGAATTTGTTCATTTTTCCCTTCAGTCCTGGCAGATTTTACTTGTAAACTGGGTTTTAAATGTTGTGTGGGTGTAACTTCGGTAGAATGCACATGGTGTTGGTCTTAATGGTTTTCCTCTATTTCAAATGTGCCAGAATGGTCTTTCCAAGTCACAGGTCTGACCATATCACCACCTGCTTAATGTAAGGTCCCAGACTCAAGGGCCTGGACTTTTAGAGTAAGAGATGACATCCAGGCCAATTAGCAGGGCATTTAAGGCCTTCGCAACCTGTTTACAACGTTTTCCTACCACCCTATGCCATGCCCTGCTCTCCAGTATTTCCATTTCACAGATCTTGACATCTGTCTGCCTGATGCTTCTTCCCTCAGAAACTAGCCCAAATGTTTCCTCTTTAAATCTTTGAAGCTACACCCCACCCCAGTCCCATGCAGAAATCGTTTCTCTATCCTGGAGTTTCCCAGGTACTTGGCACAGCCTTCAGTTGCACATACCCTTTAGTGTTGGTATCACTGTCACCTGTTCACCTGCACTTCACAGTGAGGGCCAGCAGGACAGAGACTGAGCTTACCATAGGCTCCAACCTCTCAGAGTGCGGTGCTCGCAGGAGGGCAGGCAATACGTTTTTAGGAAGTAAGTGCCAGCTGGAGATGTGCCATACGCCCTGTGCCTGCCCCCTGGTGGCTTGAAATGAGGAGTACCTGGGAGATGCAGCTGCAGCCTGGGTGCCCAGGCTCATGAAGGCGAGACTGCATGAGGGTGGGGAAAGAAACCAAGAAGCCATCTGCTGCTGAGTTCCACAGCTGAAACCTTAGGAAGGGAGCGTGCATGCTGCTTGAGGAAGTGGTGGGCCGAGCCACCAGGCCTGGCCTGCCCTCTTGGCTGTGCTGCAGCTTTTGGCCACAGAGTTGCCCGAGACTAAGACAGATATGGCTGTACTCGAAGGGGAGGTTCTCCTCACCCCGATGGCAATGGGGCCCAGGGCTGGGGTCAGATGAAGCTCTCTACTGGGCACCGTTCTTGTCGTGGTACTGGGGAGGTTTCTGAGGAAAGAGGAGAGTGAGGGAGGAACAGGGTCAGGGAGAAGGAGAGTCCTCCACAAAGGAGGGTGTTGTCACCCAGGCCAGAGTCAGGGAGCACTTGGAGGTGGGAAGGACTGGTCAGCGATGAGTGGACAAAACCAAGTGCCAAGAGAAGATTGGGATTTGTCCACTAGTGGCCAGGTGTGTTCTTTGAGGGAACACCAGGGTTGGGGTGGCACTGGCCTCAGGAGGTGAGGATTGGGGGGCATTATCCTTGTCCACTCCTCCTTTCTCACTCTCACTTGGCCCCTTCCCCAGCCTTTTTATCAGCAGTGCCCAGCCCTGAGAAGTTATCTTCTCGCCCTTCTAAATCCTACCTAGAGGCCCAGTCTCCTCTTACGAACACGCCTGCATTTGTCCATGGACCATCCTGGTAGGGGGTTGATATGAATGAGAGTTGGGGGATAACTAGGCTTTCCCGTGTGTCCCCACCAGTGCCTAGTACTGGGGTTGAAAGGTAAGGAAGGGCCGGGACAGGTTTGCTTCAATAGGCCCCAAACCAGCGGTCTCAGGCTTCCATGCAGGCAGACCCCAGGCAGCTGTCATGAGGGCGGGATGTGTAGGCCAGGTGAAAAGCCAGAGGAGAGACACGCCCTGCCTGAGCGTGGCAGCTGCTGCTCAACCATCTGGCAAAGTGAGATTGTGGTGGTTTATGAAAATCACAAATCTGGATTTTTTTTCAAGTGGATTTTTTTTTTGGCTTGCTGTCCCTGGCCTTCAAGGTAGTGTTCATGTAGTTCCTGGGTGACCCAGTGCCCTGATGGGCCAGGCCCCTGTGAACCATAAGTGACATTCTGGGTATCTGGGACTTGCTGCCAGTCCTCTGGAGGAGGGTTTTACACATGGATGAGACATGGTCAGACTGTGATTTTAAAGATGAAGAAAAATAATCATGGGAGCCAGTGCTCTGGAGAGACCTGGAGAACCAGACGCAGGGGCTGGGACCAGAGAGGGGCACTTGGTTTCCATGTAAACATACTCTGGCCTATTCTTGCCTCTCAAGAATACATGCCCATTGTAGCCACCACTTCTGTTCCCAAAAGATGTGTTCATTATTACGTTAAACTCTCCAAATTTTTAAATGTTGGCTCAAATTTTTAAAAATAGGCAAACAAAATGAACCCACAGCCCCCCATTGTTGATCCTGCTTTAAGGGTATGGTATTTGCCATGTATAATGCGCACTTTTTTGCCCAAATTTTTGAGGGAGAAATAAGGATGCACATTACCCAAGGGTAGAACTAACTCCACATCTATATAAATGTTTTTAATTTCTATTTATGCTTATGTGTTAAAAATGTAACTCTAGAAAGCAATAATGATATCTGTATCTAAAATAATAACCTAGAATATGACAGTTGGTTTTGTTTATAAATATAAATAAATAAATGATTGAATTTAAAATTTAAAAGATTTTTTTTTTTTGAAAGTTTGGGCCAAAAATGTGGGTGCGCATTCTACACAGGAGCTTATTACATACAGCAAAATATGTTACTTGAGAACGAGACTTCCCTTGTTCCTCTTGAGAAGCAGTGTCAAGCAGACGTGGAAGCCCGCCACCTGTGTTCAGATCTTGAACCTATGTTTGCTAGCAGTTTGACCTTGCCCAGGGTCCACCCTCTCCCTCAAGCAACCTGCGTTCTGCCAGCAACTGCCTCAGGAGGCAAATCACCTAGGTACACAGGAAGTGCTATAAACCTCGCTGTCATACTGCTGTTATTCTGCAGTGGAGCGGAGGCGGAGGGACAAAATCAACAACTGGATCGTCCAACTTTCAAAAATCATTCCAGATTGTAATGCAGACAATAGCAAGACGGGAGCGGTGAGTGTCCCTGGCCCCTCCTCGAAAGTCTGCCTGACCACTGAACATGGCAGTTGTCCTGGGGTGAGCCAGTGGGCAGAGGCCAGCGGGCAGTGTTTGCTCTAATGTTCTTGCTCACCTCACACTACCCGCAGAGTAAAGGAGGGATCCTGTCGAAGGCCTGCGACTACATCCGGGAGCTGCGTCAGACCAACCAGCGCATGCAGGAGACCTTCAAGGAGGCCGAGCGGCTGCAGATGGACAATGAGCTCTTGAGGCAACAGGTGAGTGCCAAGGCTGGAAGCTGGGTGGAGAACCCGGGACCCCAGAGTGCAGGGAGCTATCCCTGGCTCCTTGTCCCCTGTTGTGTCTGCCAGATTGAGGAGCTGAAGAACGAGAACGCCGTGCTTCGTGCCCAGCTGCAGCAGCACAATTTGGAGATGGTGGGCGAGAGCAACCGGCAGTGATGCCCACCCTGTCATGCAGCAAGGCCCTCCTCTGGGCCTCTGCTGCCCCCTTCCCCAGCCCTTAGCACAGAGAGGGACAGATGCCCCTCCCCCAGCTGCGTTTTTTTATAGTAGATTTTTAACAAAAAAAAAAACGGGGAGAAGTAATGCATTTCTGTGGATAAGCACCCACCACTCTCCTCAACGTGGAAGTGATATCCTCCCTCCCCCATCTGTCTGTGCCCCTTCTGGCCCCCACTAAGCCCCAGCACTTCTAGTGGTCTCTCCTGGAGGCAAAAGGGAGGAGGACAGAGGCCCTGCCATACCCCGCTGCCTCCTTGGTCTCTAGAGGTACTGATACGGTGCTTACGGGAAGAAGGGGAGCCCTTGGGGGGCCATCCCTGGGACCTGGACCTAAGCAGGGAGGCCATGTCCCACCCCACCTCTTGTTTCTGGATTCCTGCTTCCCTTTGGGCGTGTGTGTGTGTGTTTTAATTTTCTTTATGGAAAAATGGACAAAAAATAGAGAGAGAGGTATTTAACTGCAATAAACTGGCCCCATGTGGCCCCGCCTTGTCTGTCTGTGTATCTGTTCATCTCAGGTGTGGGCAGGGGGCATGGGGTCTGTGTAGGGCTCTGTGAGGGCAGGGCTTCAGCAGTTGTGTTGGTGGCTTTGTGTCAGTCCCTGCCATCCTGTACTGCATGGTACCCAGTCTGTTGCATGGATGGATGGAGGAATTGAGGAAAGAATATTCCTTTTGAGGTCCCAAGTGTGTATATGTGGTGTGGGCATGAGGGGAAAGATTGGGTCAAGAACCCATGTTCTGGAAGAGAGGCTGGGGTCTCCTGTGTCACCAGTTTCTAAAAACAAGACTGGCTCCTGGCCCTGCCCTTCTGGGCTGAAGCCCTTCCCTCTGCACCAGCCAATGGTGGGGCCTGGCCTTGAGCCCCCCACCCCCAAGGAAGGCAGATGGCCAAGAAGCCAGGCTTGGCCCGTCAGCCTGTCGCCTTGCACTGTGGCTCTGGCGCCTGTGCTATGACCCCTGCCCCTGGCTGATGATGAAACCTGGCCTGAATGGAGATGCAGTGACACCAGGAGGTGCCGGGGGATGCTTCTGTGTCTCCCTGCAGTTGAGCATGCAGCCCCCAAGCAACTGCATCCACTCCCAGGCCCTAGGCCTGCCAGTCATGACCTTGCTGAGTTCTCCAACCTGTGTACCCCAAATGCCCCCAACTAGTTTTTTTGCCTCTGAGAGCTCTGTCTCCTGTCCTGGCCGTTCCTCCCATCTTTGGGAGCGAGGGTGTGTGCAGCAGGAAGGGCCTAACATGGAGTGAATGAAGAGGCAGATGGCAGGGAGCAGCCTTTACTTCCCGGGGATCTCCCATTCTTGTGTTCTTGGCTTGTGTTCCTGTGAGGCTGGCTACCATTCATGGCAGGGGAGAGGTTTCCGTTCCTTGGCAACACCACCTCCAGGCTCCAATGGTAGGGTTGACACTGGATGATCCTAGAATGAGTCAGGCAAAATGGCCAAAGCCCAATCTCTGGAATCAAGTTTGTGGGTCCTTGGGCCTATGTGTACCTACTACCCATGGATCAGGTAATGGCTAGGACAGACAGCCTTGGTTCATGTCCCCATCCAGGGTGTTTTAGGGGACCAGCTCTCCAAAATAAGCCCTAGTTTGTAGTGCTGGCTGACGTTTGTGGTGTACACACCCTACTCCTGGTATCAGTGTATTAATACAATGTGGAGGTGGGATGAGATGTGCACAGTAGCTCCAATGAGCCAGTATGAGCCAGGTCTAGTACACCCCAATGTGCCCAGCTGTGTTCAAGGGGAGGCAGGCAAGCTTGGTGATCAGTGCACAGGCCTCAGAGTCAGGCTGTGTAGTCTGGAATGCCAGCTCTGCCTCTGGCCTCAGGCAGTGCCCCAATCTTTTCTTTCGGCTCCTGCCGTCAAGTGAGGACAAACAGATGGGTATGGTGGGTTCCTAAGAGGCAGCAGTGTCTGGGAAGCCGGGTCCTTGGGGATGGGCCGAGTAGGCAGCTAGGGACTCTGAATATAGTGCAAAGCCCAGAATGGGTAGGCAGGTGCTGCCTCGAGGACTGGTATTACTGGCTGCATTAACACAAATGTGAGTCAGTATACCTACTGTGGCGTAAGGTGCAGCCACTACTGCTACTGCTATCTGTCATGGTCAGTTCACAGGAACATCCCCCAGACACCAGGGCCACATCTTAAGATTCTGACACTTCTAAAAGATCACATGCATGCTGTGCCAACTCCAACTCATGCATCTGACTGTTGCAGTGTTCCCTATAGAACAGAACCGAAGCGGTGGCAGTTGTGCCAGGCACCCCTGAGGAGCCTGGTAAGAGCCAGCTGTTCCCCATGTGAATGACGGGACGGGTGGGGAGCAAGGACACCTTGCTCCTGCTCATCGACCTGTTCAACCTCTGGGGCAAAAGGGGGAATTTTTTCTGAGGTCAACAAGGTGATGTCATGTTAGGGAAAACGTTTCCCAGGTGGCTGGCTGGAGGTGTTGTCTGTGGCCCCATCTGCCCCACCCCCTGGACACTCCTCTGCTGGCTGAGGGTGACACAACCCTGTTCCCTGTCACTCTGTTCCCGCTTATCTCCCGCCTTTTCGGCGCCACTACCTTCTTGGAAATGAGTTAGAACAAAGGGGAGGGGGCTTAGCACCCCCGCCTCCCGCCGCAGGCCCCATAAAAGCAACTGTAAGAGCCCAGACACCAGAGCGGTCCTAGACCTAAGAGCAGGACAGCTAGGCAGACGGCACAATGGCACTGAACACGCGGATCCAGGCAGCCTGTCTCCTGCTCCTCCTCCTGGCCAGCCTTGCCAGCTCCTCACTTCTCCTGCACCAGGTGAGGAGAACCCGCAGGGCTTGAGCCCAGCAGGCAGCTAGGACTGGAGGGTCAGGCCCTGGGAGGGGACTGCTGAGGGCAGCTGGAGACCCCCAGGACTGGGCAGAGGGCAAGGCAGGCAGAGGGGGATGGGGAGCTGCTAAAAGTACAGAAATAGGGTCCAATGGCAGGGACTGGGGGCCCTGAACTAATTCCACATTTATTTATTGAGTACCTACTCTGTGTAAAGTCCTATTCTAGACAGTGAGGATCAAGCAGTGAACAAGGTAGATGAGAGATTTTTGTTCTCATGGTGCTTGCAATCTGGTCAGGAATTAGTTAAAAAAACAAAACAAGATCACGGTGTTCAGTAAATGCTATTCACAAATAACATGAGATTGTAATAGCGTGACCATGGTGGGGGGTGGGGACTTCAGGTGGAATCAAGAGTTGACAGTCAAATAGGAGTGTTCCATGAGAAAATGTTTTTTGACCTATAACTTGCAGGTTAAAAGAAAGGGACAGCAAGCAAAGACCCAAGATGGGGGCAAGCACCGTGTACTTGATGATCAGAGGCTTTAGGAAGTGGAGGTGATGGTGCTTGGAGATGGGATCAAGGGACAGATATGACAAGTCTTATGGGCAGTCATGCCAACTGATTTTCCTCCAAGTGCAGGATCTTAGAGACTTGCAGGCTTTCCTAATGGGAAAAGCCGCAATCTGATATTGCAAGGGGACTGGATTGTAGGTGCAAGATGCAGGGAGACTTGTTGCCGGCGAGGGCTGGCATCCAGGCCAGGGAGGGCAATGTCCCGAAGAAGAGCAGTGGCTGTGGAGAGAGCAGGAGATCTGGGTTGTTTGCGGGAAGGAGAGAAAAGGCCAGAAAGCAAGGATTCTATCTGAGCACCAGACACAACCTCTTGAGAAGGAATGAGTTGGCGGGGCCAAATCTGAGAGCTCTGCTGGGCTCCCTGTCATCCTCAAAATTCCTTCTGCCTTCACAGACAAAACAGCTTGCAGACCTCCAGACTCAGGACACAGCTAGAGCCACAGCTGGCTTGACGGTGAGAACACTTGGGCCTCCCTTTGGAGCCTCCACAGCCTTCCCTGGGCCCACACCCACTCACTCTTCCTTTCCTCCCACAGCCTGGGCTCCAGAGGCTGAGGAGGCGAGACACCCACTTCCCCATCTGCATCTTCTGTTGCGGTTGCTGTCATAAATCAAAGTGTGGGATCTGCTGCAAGACGTAGAGCTTCCCGGCCCTACTCTCCCTCCCTTATTTATTCCTGTCACCCTCCAACATTTGGTGAAAGGTCTCAGAATAAAATGGCTGGTTCTAGCTTTTATTTCCAAACCAGAGTGTCTGTTGTCCTTTCTCCCTGCCAGAGGCTATGCCAGAGGCGTGTCCTGGCCACTGTCTTGTAAGGGCCAGTACTCAGTGGGATATGCGGGGTTGCCGTGTACTGGGGCTGCCAGGAAGCTTGGTGAAGGCAATTTGTTATCTGTTCCTCCCCTCCTTTAAGCCACACTTCGTAAGACCTGGAATTTTTGTTGCCATTAGCAGGGAATGAAAACTAGACAAACTTTCTTCTTAAAAGTCTTAAAACGGGTGATAAACTCAAATGCCTAGCAGGGGTTCTCAAAGTCAGGTCTGGGGCTAAATCTAGGGCCCCACAGGGAAATGCTACTAAGATGTTACTTGTCTCTTTCACTCTCATTCTCACTTGAGCATACAATGGGGTTTTCCAGAAGCTGTGATGTATGATGACATCATCACTCTGAGAGCTAATGGACTGTGGCTTGTGCTTCGAAAATTTCCCAGTTTAAATTTCTAATATGTTAAGCAGCTATATATACATAACCCACTGAAATGAAAATTTTTTTGGAGTCCTCAATAATTTTGCAGAAATGGTTCCTGAAACCAAGAAGTTGAGAACCACTGGCCTTCCAGACAGATGCATAAATGAGTGAGGTGTGGATTTGATTCACAGGAGCATCTTATGTTGTTATCTCTCAATAAGAACACACTTTGCAAATGAGGCACATAAGAGAACACTGTTCACCTCCATAAGGAATTAAGGTCCCTCCCATTCTTAAAAACTGTATTCCTCTCGATTTATCTGATTTTCCCACTTTTGATAGAAACAAAGATGCAATTCACTATCTTCTTAGCTCATAAGAAAACATCAGCAGTAGTGTGATGAGAAAGGGCCTTGGCCATTCGGCCTCACTGCTGTGTATGGATGGGCGGTGGGAACCCTGGATCCCATCTAAAGGTGATGGTTGCCATGCTCAAAGGCAGGCGGGACACGGCCACAGTTTCTTTTCAAGAGAAGGTGGCAATCCTTACTTTTATGTGAAATTGCCTGATTTTTTAAAATTTTGGCAACCGATTAAAGGAATTTGTTTTTTTTCAAATCAACACTCTGTGAGCCAAACTTAACCCAACCGGGAGCTGGATAAGTCTGGTAACCCACAAACTTCGGCCTTCTGCCTTCAAAGACATGAGAGGCTCATCCTCTGAGAGAGGATTTCCTGAACCGAGACTGAGGCCGAGGGGCAGGGAGAGGAAGGCAAGCTGGAGAACCTGGCCTTCCATTTGCTGTGGAATCTCACAGGCATCTTCTCCTGGCTCTGAAACACCATCTCCTCCCAGGACTAAGTGTCTCTATAGTTTCCAGGTGATTGGGCTGCTGAACTGCTCTGTCAGGAATGAGTGTGAAAGGGTTTTTGGGAACTGTCAAATCCTTCATCAATGTAAAGGATTAGTAGGGACAGGAAGGTAGGGGGCTCTCAGACCCCTCAATAAATACCTCGGAGGTGGGAAACCTGAAATTACTAAGTACACTTAATGACACTGAGTATTCCTGGTTCATCTTGGCAAGTTCTCCAGGTGGTCCTAGAGATGAGAGGCAGTGGTACTCAAACTTCAGTGTGCACCAGAACCTCCTGGAGGGCTTGGGGTAGTGCACATTGCCGGAGTTCCTGACTCAGCAGGTTTAGGTAAGGCCCTAGAACTTGCATTTCTAACCAGCTCCCAGGTGACACTGATGCTGCTGGCCTGGGCCCACACTTTGAGGACCCCTAGTACACAGCTGCCAACTCTGGCTGAGGGCAGCAAGTGCCTCTGGGTTGGAACCAGCACCAGCTTCCGCTGGAGAGCATTAAGCAAGTGGGCCGGAGGGCTGATTCTGCCCTGAGATGAGTTTTGCTTGGTCTGCACAACATTTTAGATAAAGTTGGGCTAATATCTAAAAAGTGAGGTATTTCACATAAAAATATGAACTTCTGATGTTATGGGTTGAACTGTGTCTCCCTCCTCCAAATTTATAAGTTGAAGTTTTAAATCCCCATACCTCAGATTGTGACCTTATTTGGAGAAAGGGTCTTTCGAGAGACAATTTAAAATGAGGTCATTAGGGTGGGTTCTAATCCAATAGGACTGGTGTCCTTTTAAAAGGGGGAAATTTGGACACAGAGATCCTCACACAGGGAAAATGCCATATGAACATGAAGATGGCCACCTAGAAGCCAAGGGGAGAGGCCTGAGGGAAAGGAACAGGCCCTTTCCTCAAAGGAACCAAATGCCCTCAGACTTGTAGGGGACCTACAAGTTGACATCAGACTTCTATTCTCCAGCACTGTGAGATAATAAACTGTTTTTTGAGCCATTCAGTTTGTGGTACCTTGTCATAGTAGCCCTGGAAAACTAACAGCCCTGTCTTGTCTGGAGGGATCGGCTGAGTTGGCAGGGCTGGGAGCTGGAGGTGAGTGGCACCTCTCGCCATAGGCAGGCACGAGCTCTCCAGGCCCCGAGGCCTCCTGTGCTCTGGACAGGAGTTTTCAGAGTTTGGGGATAGTTGCCAGTGCTGTCTGTGGGACTCACTCTCCTGTGCATGCTTCTCCCAGGGACAGCCTTCACTTCACACCCAGAAAGGAGCTGTACCCCCAAACTGCACGGACACATGAGCCCAAGGGGGACGGGGCTGACACCGAAGGCTGTCGCATATGAGCACCTCAGGATCATGGTGTCCTCCCCTACTCCCCAGGCACCAGGCCCCTCTCTTCTCCAGGACCCAGGCGTTCAAACTCCACCCCACTCTCAATGGGCCTTTGTTCCTGACTGGGAAAGGCACGGGCAGAGTCTGACATCATGAAGCCCGAGGTGGGGATGGGACTCTCCCTCCCCCCTTTACCCAGCCTTCTCTGACTCCTCAATTCCCTGTCTAGGGATTTCCCACCCCTCACCACCACCCTACCCACCCAGGTTTTTTCTTAGGGGAAAGAGCATTCCCTCTCTCCTTCCCCACTGCTCTGGTTAAAGGGGGACAGATGACACCCCAGTATGACTGAGCATCTCATGGTCAAACCACTACTACACTTGTCAAACCACTGCCAGCTCCCAGCCACCACTTTGCAAAAATAACGACCAATGGTAGGGGCTGGGGTAGCAGGAGGGTCACTATAGAATCTGCCCATGGAGGGCCCCCACCCAGCTCAGAGTCAGCGCAGCCCTCAATGAGCCCTGGACACAGGCTCTGTTGCAGGGGACAGAGTGAATATGACAGAAATGCCTCTGGGTGCTCCTGGCTAGCAGGGAAGGAGCTCACTGATAGTGCAGGTGGGCAGATGTGCTGAGGGCTGTGGAAAGACAGGGTTGTATTTAAACTGAAGGGCTTTGTCCTGGCCAGGTGACTCAGTTGGTTGACCGTCAACCCTTGCACCAAAAGGTTGAAAGTTCGATCCCCCGACAGGGCACATACCTAGGTTTCAGCTTCCATCCTTGGGCAGGATGTGTACAAGGGGGAACCAATCAATGTTTCTCCCTCGTATCACTGTTTCTCTCTCTCTCTCTTTTTCTCCCTCCTTTCCTCCCTCTCTACATATCCTCAGGTGAGGAAAAATAAAATAAAATAAAATAAAATAAAATAAAATAAAATAAAATAAAATAAAATAAAATAAAATAAAATGAGGAGCTTTGGCTTGGTGAGAAGGCAGGTAGGCTTCAGAAGGAAATGGCATCCACTCAGGGAGCTTTGGCTCCGGTGGAGTAGGGATGGGATGAGGTAGGGGAGCTTCCCAGGAGGAAGGAACAAGTGCAAAGGTCTCCTGTGAGAAGGTGCCACAGGGTATTAGATGTGCACATTCATGCATCCACTCTGCATTTATGAAGCTTAACCGTGCCAGGAGCTGTTCTACAAACAGGATAGATTGGCAATAAGCAGGCAAAGCTCTTGTCTTTCTGAAGGTCATGCTTTCATGAAAGAGGATAGTCAATACCTAAGGCCATTTCCAACAACAAGGAGCGCCTAGAAGAAAACACACCAGGCTGCAAGCACCAAATGTGACCCAAGGAAGTGACTATAAGTGAGGGTGGAGGGGACACTGAAGCCTCCTCCTCCCACCCATATCAGCCTCTGTCATCTCTTGTGGCCAGGGTTATACCTATTGTTGCCACCAAGATTCCCTGGATGCTGAGGACACCTTCTGTTTCTCAGTCTGAGATGTTCAGAGATATTAGAATGCCCTCCCAGGGGCTCAGAACCAGAATGCACAGCGTTGGAGGATGGAGGGGAACAAGTGAGGCAGCACCCCCATCCCCTCCAGGAAGGAGCTGGTAGAACCCAGGCATCAGGCTGCCTAGTTGAGCAGTGGTGACAAGGGCCCCTTTGTGCCCCCCTCCCCCCGGAGGACAGGGAGGAGCTGGGCCCTGGAGGCAGGCGGCCCCTGGCACCCAGGGCGGGGGGAGAGGAGGGGCCAGCAAGTGGGGGCCTAGACCCTGGGAGGCCAGGGGACTGTGAGCTGGGCTGAGGAGCAGAGGGCGCAGATACAAGAGCATCCTGGTGAGTACACAGTGCCAAGAGGGACTGGCAACAGGGCGGGAGCCGAGGACCAGGGCTGAGAGGGTGGAGCAGGGGCACCCGAAGCACATGGAAGGTGAGGGTGGTCGCTGTGAACTGCCGCTAATTTAAGACGTGGAAGGATGTTCCTTAGGACTTTGAAATGAGCTGGGACCATGGCAGGACAGTGACAATACTTTGGGAAGAAACTGCAGAGAGAACCAAAGGCCCTCCTCAGCACCCCTCGTGGTAGAAGTTACACAGGAACAGCTGCCCTGGGGTTTCCAAGTTTGGGGCAGATGTGGTGGAAGCAGCCTCAGTCTGGGTGAAGGTGGACTGATGCCCAGGTGATTAGACACCTGCATCCTGCCCTCTGAGAGGGGGTGGGGCAGTGGGCTATGAGTGAACAAGTTGCAGCACTTGGGAGCACAAGGTGTGTGTGCATACGTGTGTGTGTGTGTGTGTGTGTGTGTGTGCATGTGAGCACCTCTCCTCAGTGGGTCTTAATTTATATCAGTGTTTGTCAGCCTTTCTTTCATTTCACCCCACTAAGGAAAATTTTTAGACCTGTTTTTCCTAAGTCCCACTCGCCTTGTGAATTTCACTACTACAGATATGCTCTATGTATGTTTATATCGTTTAGCCCTGGGGAGAGTCACAAATCACTGTCTAAACTAAGACTTTTCTTGCCCCCACCCCAAGAACCAGTATTCACCCCCATTAAGAAGGCTTGGCCTGCACGATTGTTTCACATGTCTGCTCTGGCCCTGTGTCTGTCTCCTGCAAATTCCCATCACAGGTGCAAGGGCGGCATCTTCCCTGTGTCCATGAGCTGTGTCTGGGCAGGTCTGTCCTTAGCTGCTCCTCAGTGTGGGTATACAGGCCCGAGTGTCTTTGTGAGCATGGCACGCAGGTAGGGCCATGTGCAGGCCTGGATGCTGTGCCCACACCAGTGCGGGTGCGAGGTGGGCAGGGGGAAGGCAGTGCACGTGTGCTTCTATGACTGTATGTGCCAGCATCCTGTGGACACAGGGGTCACAGTGCCTGCTGGTGTGTGCAGGGTCCTGATCGGGTATTCGCATGAGTCTCTATTGCACAAGTCTGCTCCTCTGCCTGGGTCTAGATCGATCATATTTCATAGCAGCATTTGCATGTGTCTGACTGTGTACACGTCTATGTCCGTAGGAAGAGGGTACTGAAGGTCACTTGGAAACCCCGGCTCCATCTCTGAGGGGCCCCACAGAGTAGCTGGATGCCAGAGTCTCCTACCTCCCAACCCCTGGTCCTTCCCGGCCCCATGTAGAGCTCAGTGAGGAGTGACAACTCTCCTCTCACCCCACCTACTACCCCAGGAGTCCTCCCAGAGGCAGCACCCTCCCCCTGGGGAAACAGGGCTCTTTTGTGCCGGGCACTGGCCTCTGCCTAGGGTGGGGACAGCAGGGGCCGTCTGTGGGGTGGGAGCGGGCGGCAGGAATTCACACGGCATGTTGGGAATGCTGATGCTGTGAAACCCAGTCATTGATGGCACTGGGTCCCTGCCTGCCACCCCCAGGCCTCACCCCACTCACCACATCCCTCTCCCCTCTTAATGCTCTGTCACTCCCCTTTCCTTTCCCACAGTCTGCATGGCAGTTTTGTGGGGAGGTATGGGGGGGCGTTGATTCTTCATAGAGTAGCTCCAAAGCTGTGGGAGAGTCCTGAGCATCCATGAGCAGCCTTACAACAGGCCACAACTCATAGCAGATGCTGAAAGAGAGGACAGGGGGTGCTCGGGCCCCCGACTCCTTGTACTTGCCTGACTTTGTTCCAGGGTGGCTGGCTGACATCTTCAAGTGGGACCAGAAGACATTCCCAACTCAGGGAGACTGAGGTGAGGGGCAGTGTTCCTTCCTCCTGGCTCCCCCTTCTTCCTGCTGCTGGTACAGACTTGGCTCTGTCCTTACTTTCTGGGGACCCCCAGGGGCACAATGATGATGAAGGTCATTGTCAGCATATTACTACCACATAGAGACAGAACAGCTGGGTGGTTAAGTCTGCAAATCTGGAGCCAGGTAGAGAGGGCTTGAATCCTACTTGTCATTTACCAGCTGTGTGGCCGTGTACAACTTACCTACCCTCTCTGGGCCTCAGCTATAAATTTTGAGGATAATAATTGTACCTACTTCAAAGAAATCAAATGAATTAACACAGCAGAACAAAGCACTGAGGAATGGTACATGTTGAATGCCACATAAATATTTATAATTATTAATAGCAGTAACACCTACCATCTAAACAAGCCCCCTCCTGAAGCCTTAGTTAGAAGCCCCTCTTTTCACTTCTCAAGTCCCTTAACCCCTCCACTTCCTTCTCCAGCTGTCACTTACTTGCTGTACAAAATGATATTCCTCACAACACTGCCCCTGTTTTGGATTATGATTGCAGGTAATGGCTGGGGCCGGGGGAGCTTGTGGCTGGGGATTCTGGGACTTTGGCCCCACGCAGGCTGAGGTTGTTTCTGTGGGGCTCTGGACCCCTCAGACTGTGAGAAGGTGATGGGAGCGGGGACTGGATGATTCGGTCAGGACATGTGCCACGGCCTCAGCAGTCCTGCTCACCCACAGCCTCTCGAGGGGGTCACTGGGGCGCCTGGATGCCATCGTCCATCTCGGCCTTCGAGGGCACATGTGTCTCCATCCCCTGCCGCTTCGACTTCCCTGATGAGCTGCGGCCTGCCATCGTGCACGGTGTCTGGTACTTCAATAGCCCCTACCCGAAAAACTACCCCCCAGTGGTCTTCAAGTCACGCACCCAAGTTGTCCATGAAAGCTTCCAGGGCCGCAGCCGCCTCCTGGGGGACCTGGGCCTGCGCAACTGCACCCTCCTGCTCAGCAACCTCAGCCCTGAGCTTGGCGGCAAGTACTACTTCCGCGGGGACTTAGGGGGCTACAACCAGTACACCTTCTCCGAGCACAGCGTCCTGGACATCATCAGTGAGTCTCACGGAGGCTGCACAGGCAGTGGGGCAAGGGCATCCCTGGGGTAGGCAAGGTGCAGCAGGAAGTCCTCCCTCACACCTTTTCAGGGAGGCCTCTCCAGCGCAGATCCAGGGACTTGTTTGTTAGGCTGAGAGGTGCAAAGCCCAGTGCCCACAGGGACCACAGGGACCAGTCAAATGCAGAAATCACCGAAGTGGGGCCCCAAACTGTCTTGTTGCCCTCAGAGGGAAAGGAGTGATTTTACTTTTCTAGAAACACCTGGGGAAAAGGCAGCGGGCCTGTGGGGTTAGGGGTTCGGCCTCTTGATCCCTGTGTTTGCTGGGCAACTGTGCACAAGTTACTTAACTTCTCTGAACCTTGGTTTCCTCTTCTGTAAAATGGGGATAAGAGCAGCATTTAAAGCTCAGGGAATGAACGGTTGTCAAGTGCTCAGAGCAGAGCCCAGCACATGGCACCCAGCTCTGCTAACTGGTGCTGGGCAAGAATTGCTGTCAGGCAGACTGAATTTTCAAAAGAAACCAGAATTTTCCTGTGATCTTCTAATTCCCAAACATTAGCTGGTGATTCAGATATATACATATTTTTTTAAATTCCTAAATTTAGGCCAAATAAAATGCAGCTCTGGGCCAAATTTGACAATCAGAGTAGGGCTGACTGCTTGATTTTAGGCATTTGTACTGCCGAGTTTCTGAGAAACTTACTGTGTAGAGGTCTTATTCTCAGGCTCCCTATCAGCACGGAGTCTATGAGGAGCCAGATTACAGCCCTGATCCTGATCCAGAAAGAGACTCCCTGCCCCCCAACACAGATGGAAGTAAACCAGAACAAACATGGGGAAGGAGACAGGTTTCTTAAGGAATGTGTTGTAGTGTAAGATACAGTCGATGAAGCCAGAGTGACAGGGTTTGAAGCTCAGTTTTACCAGCTGTGGCCTCAGTTTCCTGCTAGCACGGCTGGAAGGGCTGGCAAGTTCAACACTTGTAAAGTACTCAGACCAGTATATTTTCACTACTGTTACATCTGAGGTTGGATGTGTGCGGGGCTTCTGGGTGAAGGTTTTAGGGAATTCTGTGTCCCAGGGGAGGGGACCAGATACCAGGATTGGACATGGGCAAGGTAGGGGTGTCCGCTTCCTCAATCCTCCCTCTCCCCACCTCACGTAGACACCCCCAACATCGTGGTCCCCCCAGAAGTGGTGGCAGGCACGGAAGTGGAGGTCAGCTGCATGGTGCCTGACAACTGCCCAGAGCTGCGCCCAGAGCTGAGCTGGCTGGGCCACGATGGGCTTGGGGAGCCCGCTGTGCTGGGTCGGCTGCGCGAGGACGAGGGCACCTGGGTGCAGGTGTCACTGCTACACTTCGTGCCCACTAGGGAGGCCAACGGCCACCGGCTGGGCTGCCAGGCCTCCTTCCCCAACACCACCTTGCAGTTCGAGGGCTACGCCAGTCTGGACGTCAAGTGTGAGCCTGGGTGCGGGCAGGGGGCGGGGCGGGGGGGCGGTGGTGGTGCCGTGGGCGGGGACCGCGCCGGGGCGTGCGGCACGCGCCCGCTGACCCCGCTGTGTCGCCGGCCTCAGACCCGCCTGTGATTGTGGAGATAAACTCCTCGGTGGAGGCCATCGAGGGCTCCCACGTCAGCCTGCTCTGTGGGGCTGACAGCAACCCGCCGCCGCTGCTGACCTGGATGCGGGACGGCACGGTGCTCCGGGAGGCCGTGGCTGAGAACCTGTTCCTGGAGCTGGAAGAGGTAACCCCCAGGGAGGACGGCGTCTACGCCTGCCTGGCAGAGAACGCCTATGGCCAGGACAACCGCACCGTGGGGCTCAGTGTGATGTGTGAGTGGCCGCCGGATGCGCACACGGGCCTGGCGCTGGCGCGGGTGCTGGAGGGGAGATGACGGGGAGGGGCCTCGCCCAGAGCGGGGCGGGGCTGGCCCCGGGCCAGCAGGGGCCAGGACGGCGGCGCGGTGGACGTGAAGGTGGAGCGCAGGTTGTGGGCCAAGGCATTTCCTCATTCTTCGCACAAATATCTAGTGAACACCTAGATACGGTGTTCACTCTGCACCACTCTCATCCCTAGGACAGGAGCAGAAGACAGACGAAGTCCCAGTCACCCAGGAAAAACGGTTATATTCCGTTTCCTGGGGCAGCCCTGCCTGACCTGGTAGTACATCTGGGCCTGGCCTTGGAATCTGCATTTTAAAATGAGCCTCATTGCAGTTTTAATGGGGGTGGAGAGGTTTGGGGGGGACCCTAGGCCTTTCCCAGGCCCTTGTGCACACTTGTATGTTATGGGGCCCTGGAGAAGGGGGCTAGTCAGACAGGATTCTTAGCTAGGAACCCAGGAGAGATCATTCATTCATTTATTCATTCACAAATACGTATTGGGGCAAAATGCCAGGGCTGGGGATAATAATAATGACAGCAACAGCCAACATTTGCTCAGCAGTTTCTGAGTGCTTTACACAAATGTTCTTCCCCCAGGCATCCCAGAGGCTGGCTCCTCCCACCTATTTCTCCTCTCACTGAAACCTTTCCCTACCACCCTAGTTAAAACTGTGACCACCCTGATTTCCCATCCCTCCCTTCACTTTTCTCCAAAACACTTATTCCCAATTTGCCAATGATATATTCTATTACATGGCATCTACCCACACAGGCAGGGATCTTTGTCTACCTCATTCAGGCTAGAGCTGTGCCTGTCACTTAAGTTCTCAGTGACCCCTATGAAGTTGGGACTATTATTATCATTTTTTTAATCTTCACCTGAGGAAATGTTTATTGATTTTAAAGAGAGGAAGGAGGAAGTGGGGGAGAAAGAGAGAGAGAGGGAAACTTCAATGTGAGAGAAGCATTGATTGGTTGCCTCCCATATGTGCCCCAACGAGAGATTGAATCCGCAAACTTTTGGTGTATGGGATGATGCTCCAACCAACTGAGCCACCTGGTCAGGGCAAGCTGGGACTGTTATTAAGCCCATTTCCCATATAAGAAAAAATTAAGCCCAGGGAAGTTAAGACATGAGTCCACACACAGCTGGAAGGGGCAGAGCCCAGATTCAAGCACAAGCATTCTGGCTTCAGAGTCCCTGTTCTTGTAAACAAGACAGCCAGGCCTGGAGTTACCTGAGCCATCCTGAGCTGTGTGCTTGGATTGGGGTGTCTGGGGTCACATTTGGGGTTGGGAGTTGGCTGGCAGAAGAAGCACCTGCTGGCTTCTGATCATCAGTTCCTTTTTCTGCCCCCTAGATGCACCCTGGAAACCAACAGTGAACGGGACAGTGGTGGCTGTGGAGGGGGAGACAGTCTCCATCTTGTGCTCCACACAGAGCAACCCAGATCCTATTCTCACCATCTTCAAAGAGAAGCAGATCCTGGCCACAGTCATCTATGAGAGTGAGCTGCAGTTGGAGCTGCCTGCTGTCACACCTGAGGATGATGGAGAGTACTGGTGTGTGGCTGAGAACCAGTATGGCCAGAGAGCCACTGCCTTCAACATATCTGTAGAGTGTGAGTCCTCCCCTTTCTCTCCCCTTCTCCTGCTGAGAGCTGGCTGGACTTGTGTCTCCCCTCCGTCTGAGGTAGAATGTTCAATGGGGGGACATCTGGGTAACTGGAGGTACCCACATATCCCAACCAAGGGTCAGCTTTGCACCAACAGACAAGGATGGGGAAGGCAGGGAAGCAGAATCCATAGCAAGAAAATACAAGTCCCACCTAAGAACAGCGTCTCCACATCCTGGAGTGTGTTTTTGACCAGGGAGATTCTGCATCCTTGTAAACAGGACAGCCAGGCCTGGGATTACCTGCCATCCTGAGCTGGTGTGATGTGGCCACTGTTCCTTTGTGTTAACTAAAATACTAACCATGACATCTAACCCTTGTGGAGCATTGCTCATACCAGGTACTGTTGAAAGCTCTGTATAGGGACCCACTCATTTCATCCTCATGACCATCCGTATGTGGGAGGTTCTACTGCTGTCCCTAGTTTCCAGAGAAGGAATTTGAGGCCCTAAGAGGTTATGCTACTTGACCAAGGTCACACACCTAGAAAAGGCAATAGTTAAGATTAAAATCCAGGAGATCTGGTTCCATTCTTCTGTACTGCCCCAAATTGACTTCATCCTGCATTATTACATCAAAATACAGTCAGTGGTCAAGCAGTCATGTGTGCAAAGGCTGTGTGGCTCAGTGGGAGGGGGAAGACCGGACTAAGAGGGCACCAAGCTTATTAACAGACAGAGTATAGCCAGAGAGATGAGATGATACACACGAAAAGCTAACTGCCTCAGAAATGAAGCTCACTATTCCACTGCCAGCCAGCGTCTCTCCGGACCTCCTCTCCACGGACAACGCCACCAATACCCTGCCCCTGACCCTGGCCACCATTCTGGGTTGTAGCTCCCAAGTCACAGTTTTGATTCCCCCTCCTCCAGCAACTCCCTGTGGAATGTCACCTCCATATTTCCATTTCTCCTGCTTCCTCCTTAGCTCTGACCTGACCTCTGGCACTAGTCTCCAAACTTCACTACTCCCTGACTCAATTACTCCACTTATAATGGTCCCCATCACACGGGTTTGCCAGGAGATATTGAGTAGTTCATATTTAATATTCTGTATGTATGATGATAATCAGTACAAGGTAGCTATAGATTATTCCTGAAGTGCTAACTTCCAGGGCAATGTGATGGTTGTCCACTTTCGTGAACCTTTCATCTTTGGCCACATTCCCTCTGGTCTCTGGTCACTCATAGCATCCAATGTGATCACTGCATATGAGTTGTGTGGTATTCTTTCTTTTCCATGCGCGCCTTCTGGGCCCAGCTCCCCTCTTCTGTTGTACTCTTTTCCCTGTCACACCTCAAACCAGTGATCCATAAGTTTAAGCCTCAGAACCCTCTGAGAATCTGATGGCAGCCACTGAACATACACATAACACCATCTCACATATATTGTCAATCATAGACCCATACTCCTCCTTCTGCATAATAAAAGTGGTGGCAGCAAATGGACATTGAGGGCCTCCTCTGGGTCACGATTACCTTCTCTACAGATGTTATTTTGCTAAGCCCTTCTGATGGCCCTGTGAAGCAGATGTGTATTATCATTAATCCTTAATTAAGGAGAAATGAAGGTCAGAATTCCCCTGTGGCCATGCAGCTAGGAAGTTTGGCCAGAGCCAGAATTCTTCTGGACTCTTATCTGCTACAGCTGTTAAACCTCTGGCAGCTTCATCTCTCCCACAAGTCTTAGGAGTCAGGGACTCACTTAATCTGGCTTCTTTTAAAAACATATTTGGAATATAAAGCCTTCAATCCACTGGAGTTGAGGAGCAGTTGTGACATCCCCCCACCCCCACTCCATCTGCTGAGCCCCTCATGCTTCTTCAAGGCCTGGGTCACAGGGCTTTCCCTCAGCATGCAGCCTCAGTTCCCTCTCTCTCCAAAGCCTGTATCTCCCAGCACCTGTCTTTGGTGGGTATTTCCAGCACAAGATTCCTTGTCTTAACTGCCTACCCCAGAACCCAGCATGGTGTGGGCACTGCAGGAGGCTCTCACCCTTACAGAGTGCTTGCAACATGCAAGGGAAAAGTCTGAGCTCTTTGCATGTATTGACCGACTTTGTTCTCACAATAGTGTGATTGGTGGAGGGGACTGTACTGCACCCCAAACCAGTTTAAGAGAAGGAAACTAAAGTATTACTGGTGACAAGACCCAACAGGGCTGAACCCACCTGGGTCAATATACTAGCTCTTAGACAAGTAACTTCACCTCTGCTGAACCTAAATTATTTCCTCTGAAAAATGGGTGTGATAACAGTATCTTACTCCAAAGATGGATGTGAAGACTAAGGAAATTATGGTGATATAGGAAGCACCTGATACTTCCTGTATGTTTTGTAAGTCTTAGATACCCTCATCATTTACCATTCATCCTTTCTTTGAACTCCAAGCTGGATAGCCTCCGTGCATTCTGAAGCTTTGCTTAAGTGCTCCCTCTGCTGGAATGGTTCTATTGAACTAATCACAGATCCTGGGGTGGATGTTAACTTAACCCTTTATAGCACTCATGTGCCCATCTTTGTAGTCCCCATAGACCCTTGTGAGTTAAAGACCATAACGCCGCCCCCCCACCCGCTCCCCCCACCCGCCCCGTTGCGCAGATCAGAGCGCCATCTTGGAGACCAAAAAAAGCTGAGGGCCTGATCAGGGTCACCTGACGACCACTTGAGGTTTGTCTAGCGTCAATTGGGGTTTCATAGGTCTCCCAGGCTGCCTGTGAAGCTTCAGCAAGGCTGAGTGCATGCAGGCAGAATGCCAGTGTTCCAGTAGTATCTAGGGCAGACATTGTTACAGGAACATCAGTAGTGCAGTCTTGAGTAAAAGGGTTTTTAAAAATTTTAGTTGCTGTCAGTTCAGATTTGTCGTTATTGATTTACTCTGTGGTGTGTTAGTTTGGTAACACTATGGCAAGCATGATGCATGTGTGCCTAAACAGAATTGAGGTATGTAGTTTTTAATTTACCAGACTTAGATATGTGTATGCGTTGAGGTTCCGATTAGGATCATCTTTCTTGTGAATACACCTGGTCACGTGAGTCTTTGGCCCATCACTGCCACTTGCATATTCTCTTTTGTTAGAAATTGAAAATAAGTGGGGTTGGTGAGCCAAGGGCCTTTTGTCTGCGTGTAAGTGGGTTTTGTTTAGAATTGAGAACCAGAATTCAGGCTACAGTGAGCAGAGGAGAGCACTGGCCTCTCCAGGAGAGAGAGAGAATATAGTGTTTTCGTTTTTGTTTTTTTAAAAATTTTATTGATTTATTTTTAGAAAGAGGAAAAGGGAGGGAGAAAAAGAGGGAGAGAAACATCGACTGGCTACCTCTCACACACCCCCAACTGGGGACCTGGCCCACAACCCAGGCATGTGTCCTGACATGGAATCAAACCAGCAACGTTTTATTTCACAGGCTGACTCTCAATCCACTAAGACACACTGGCCAGGACAAGAATATAATTTTAAAAAGCAACATTCGAAGTTATATTATAACTTCATATTTTGGAAAATGAAAGAAAATTATTATACCTGTACCATTTAAAAAAATACAAATAGCAGCAAAGTTCTGCTGAATGGTCTTGGGTGGAGGGTGGTGCTTGATATTAGTGACACTGGGGAATCCTGTGAGGGCGGGAGGGTCAGAATGGATGGGGGCCCTGGGGAGTCAGCACGGCCATCTGTAGGATGGCCTGAAGGGGGGCCAGCAGAATTCAATAATCCACCTCACAAGTCTTCCCAGAGCTTTGCTACATGAAAAGCATATTTTAAGTGTGGGCCACAGAGTAGAGACAGAATGAGAGCCTGTCTTCATGGGAAAGAGAGACAAGCCATGTCAATATATAACATGTGCAGGAATGAGTGGTCGGGAGACAATGTAGAGGGACAGGGAGAGAAGTTAGTGAAGCGAGATAGCAGGAGAAGGAGTGTCTGAATATCTGGGTAGAACTTTCTTGGAGTGAGGGAGTGAGTTGGGAAGGTACTTTCAGGGAGTCTTCCAGGCTGAGAGAGAAACACAAATAACTGGGTGGGGAAGAGCTCCATAAACTTGAGAAACAGCAAGGAGGCCAGTGTAACTAGAAAGGAACAAACCTTTCAGGGTAAGAAAAGGAGATCAGAGTGTGGCTATTTCCCGCAGGGCCTTGCAGATCAAGGCAAAGAAGTTGGATTTCAGTCCCAGCTGGTGGGGCTCAGTGGATCAAGTGCCTGCCTGAGAACCCAAAGGTCACTGGTTCAATTTCCAGTCAGGGCATGTGCCTGGATTGCAGGCTGGGTCCCAAGTTGGGGGGATGCGAGAGGCAACTGATCTCTCACATAATGTTTATCTTCTTCTCTTTTTCCCTCCCTTCCCCTTTTTCTAAAAATTAATAAATAAAATCTTTAAAAAAAAAAAAGAAGTTGGTTTTATTCTAAGTGACACAGAGCAATTGGAGGACAGGTTTGAGCAGGGAATGCCATGATATGGTTTATATTTTACAAGGTGAAATAGTTTAGGGTGCAAAAGAGAAAACTGGAGCTCATTTCCCTGACAGTTTACCACCCTCCTCTTGGCCCTCAGCCAAGGAGTCCTGGTTTCTAGTTGTCTAAAGCCCACTCAAGTCTTGATTTTGTCCTGCAGTTGCCCCTGTGATCCTTCTGGAGTCCCATTGTGCAGCGGCCCGAGACACAGTGCAATGCTTGTGCGTGGTGAAATCCAACCCGGAGCCATCTGTGGCCTTTGAGCTGCCCTCGCGCAACGTGACGGTGAATGAGACAGAGCGGGAGTTCGTGTACTCCGAGCGCAGTGGCCTCCTGCTCACCAGCATTCTCACGCTGCGGGGACAGGCCCAGGCCCCGCCGCGGGTCATCTGCACCTCCCGCAACCTCTATGGCACCAAGAGCCTGGAGCTGCCCTTCCAGGGAGCCCGTGAGTGGTGTGGCCTGGCACTGGGAGCCACAGGGACAGAGGGGGCTCCTCTTGGATCCAGGCTCCTCTCCCCAAAGCTGACTGACCATCAAGCCACCGAGCATGGGTCAGGCTATGCAGGTTGATCAAGTGGTAAAGAGGCCCTTCTGGTCAGTAAGGAGAGGCTGCCCCACGTTTGCCTGTACTGTACTAGACCCTCCCCAGGCCCTCCAGGATGGTCAGTCAGTGCAAGGGTGTGCCATCTGTGCAGATATTTTTCACTATCACTAATGTCCCCACCCATCTCCTAAGATCCCAGATGTCTTCACTCCCACCAGCAGCCCTGAGGGCGCCTGGGTTTTCTCTATTCTCAGACCGCCTGATGTGGGCCAAGATTGGGCCAGTGGGAGCCGTTGTTGCCTTTGCCATCCTAATTGCCATCGTCTGCTACATTACCCAGTCACGCAGAAAGTGAGTGCCCTACCAGGGCAGACCTGGGAGTGGGAAGACTCCAAGGATGGGGAAAGGAGCTAAAGGGTGGGCAAGGGAGGGCAGCCCTGTGTGAGTGGGGGAGGGTGGATTCTGCTCTGAGAATTTTTGGCTGGATGGAGGAGAAAGGGGTCCTGTGCATGGGCCAGTCTCTGAGCCAAGCACTTTCCACCAACCATTTTCCACCAACCATTTCCTGTTTCCCCACCTTCTCTGCTATGACATCCTGCCCTCGAAGAGGTATGATGGGAAAAGCCAGCTCCCCCTGGCTTGCAGCTAGAGCAAGCAACAATGACTACACACATCTGTGGCAACAAAAATCATCTAGCCCCAAATTTGCACACAACTCTGTTATTTTTCTTCCTGGGGCTCTCTGGAAAATGAATTAATCTCCCTGCTCCACACCTTGGCAGCAAGAGGGAAAGACAGACCCCAAGCATAGGAAGAGAACCCAGAGAAGCCAGGCTGGCGTCCTGAAAAGTGGCAGAGACCAGGAGCTAGGTGGCTCATCCTCAGCCACAAAGCAGGGGAGGGATGGTCAGTGGTGGACAGGAGGACACTGGTCATTTGAAGAGCCATCTGCCTCGTCCTAGAGGGATGGGTGGGAACAATTCTGGTGTCCCTTGGGAAAAACTCCCAAGGTAGATGGGGGTACAGAAAGAGGGGGTGCTGGAAGGCCTGGGAGGCCCACTGGGGCTGCCATGTCCTGCCCTGCAGAAAGAACGTGACAGAGAGCCCCAGCTTCTCGACAGGGGACAACCCCCCAGTCCTGTTCAGCAGCGACTTCCGCATCTCTGGAGCACCGGAGAAGTATGAGGTAAGGGCCAGAGCCCTGTGGCTCCGGGCTAGTTGGAGAACCTGGGTGTCAAGGACACTGGGTCCCAGGAAGGGCCTGAGAGGCCAAGCAACAGAAGGGAGGCCAGGCTACTTAGGAAACAAAAGGAGGAAGGGCAGAGGGCTGGCTTGGACATGGGCTGGGAGGAATGCTTCAGCCTAGACTGTGAAGGGGGCTCTGGGGCTCAGGCCCAAGGAAAACCCTCATCTGGGTCTATGACTGCATTTCCTTCTCCAATAGTCCAGAGAGGTCTCTACCCTGGAATGAGCAGCCCAGGAGGTAGGTTTTGGGGGGCCTCAGTGTGCCTGCCTCTGGGTCCTCAGTGGGCCTTGGGGCTGTCATCCATGTGTGTGAGTCACTGCCACGAGTCCAGGATGGTCCCCTGCTAAAGTCTGCCCTGTCCAGTACTCCTGTCCCATTGCTGTTCCCTTCTGTCTGTCTGTGGCCACTGTTCAATGTGTCTGTCCAAAGGCTCATGTGTGTATGTGTGTGTGTGTGGGGGGGGGATGGAAAACATGAGAGGGAAACCAAAGTCACACTTGCAGGATTGTTAAGATTAAAGGGGGACTACACACTAGACCCAAACATAGGGGAAGGACTTAATGGAGCCAGGCATGTACAAACATTTGGAAGGTGTTAATGGATTGAATTTTGTGCCCCCCAATTTCCCATGTTGAAGAAGGCTTCCTGAACATACTGAATTCATAGGCTATTATCAGGGTTAGTGATGAGGATCGTGTTGAGAAGGGAGATCAGTGTAGGCAAAGGCCCCAGAGTGGGACCTGGGTGGGGACTGTGGGGCTGGATAGGCTGGGGGTCCTTGAGAAAAAAGGTTCACACAGGGCTTTGAGGCGCAACTCTGGGGCTGTGAGGGTGAAAGCAACTCCAGCCTTATATCTGAAAAAGGTAGAAAAGGGCTCTTCTAATGGGTTGTTTCCCTTTATAGAGTGAGAGGCGCCTGGGATCTGGGAGGAGGCTCCTGGGCCTTCGCGGGGAGCACCCAGAGCTGGACCTGAGCTTTTCTCACTCAGACCTGGGAAAACGGCCCACCAAGGACAGCTACACCCTGACAGAGGAGCTGGCCGAGTATGCTGAAATTCGTGTCAAGTGAGGGAGCTGGGGACAGCCTGCTTGGCGAATACCCCTTCAGGACCCTTGCTAGCCCCCACTGGCTGTGGGCTCTCTTTCTCCCAAAAGTAGTGAGCACTGAGGCAGGAAAGGGATGGGGTGGGTGACAGTGAGGTCCTGGGGGTCTGGCCTCCCCCTCCTTCCTAGCTGCCCCCCCACCCTGCCAGCATTGCACCCTCACAGTGTGGCTCCCCTCTAACCTCCTTTAACCTCATCTGTCTGGAGGGGAGTTTCGTCTGTTTGTGTTATTTATTGCTATCCCCTGCCTGGTCTCCTCCCCCATACCTGTCCCCATGGTCTATACTGAAGGGACTGAAATAAATGCCCTAAAGCCAAATACCTGTCTAGATCCTGATGATTTCTGGCCTGTCCTTGGGGGAGCCTTCTACCCCACTCCTCACCTTGTGCTGGGCCCTGTGCGGGGGAAAGGCCCAGGGATTCCAGCCCTGAACCCAGGCCAGCTGCCATTAAATTGTTCCCACTCTGACCTGTGGGCAGCATCTGGCCCACAGAATGTCTTATTTGACTTCTGGTTGATTTCACATAACAACACTCATTCCTGCCTTCACCATAGTCAGAGTGACTGACAGTGCTGGGCTCGCACTTGCCCATAGCTGTGACTCACTGAAAGTGAAGGTAGCTGTCCCTTCTGGAGTGGCATGACCTCACTATTTGCCAGTCCCTACCATTCCCTGTTGTTCCACACATTACTGGCTTCACTCACTCACTGACATGCCTCCTGTGCCCTGTAGGTCAGGGGGATCCCAGGTCTCAATGTTTCATGAGCCTGTGTTGGTTTGATTACCATCTCTCATATTCACACTGTACTTTGCAACTTCAGTCTTCAGACTTTGCTCCATTTGGTTCAAGAAACACTATTTAGGCAACACCTGTGCATTTAGTCCCTTCAGAAGACTCAGGCTATCCTGGGAAGACACCCCCTAGGACAAGCCTGAGAAGATGAAAACACTGGAGCTAAGAGAAGCTAGGTGATTTTTCCAGGGTCCCAGAGTTAGGAAATGGTGTGGCCGGGCTCTGGACCCAGTTCTTCTTTTTCCACAATGCCTGTCAGGAATTGAAAGAGGGCCAGACGCTGTGCACCAGAATAGTGCCATGCCCTCACAGGAGATTTACTAGCTTCATGATTATAAGGATGCCCTCCTTCTCAACCTCCTGGCAGTGATGCCCTATCCAGTTTGCACTTTGCAAAGTTGTCAGCTGGCTCCAGCCAGCCTGGGTCCATGGTTCAGACAGTCTTAGAAAGCTCTCAAGGAGGTACAGGCAGACTCATGGAGAAGACTGAATTGTGTGGGGTCCTCTAGCATCGGGTCCATTTTCCCCTCACACGTCTAACTGGCACTGCCTCCCTGTGTAGAGCGCTCTCTTCAAAGGGCTAAATTTTGGTCTTTTGGGTCTTGATGAACTCTGCTGACTTCATTCTGATGAGACCTTGAGACCCTACCTAACCACATTCATCCACAGGCCCCTGGCAGGTGGTAGTTGGCTTTGGTGTATTCTGAGACTTTTGCAGAGTAGCCTCAGACTTAGCTTTGGTGCCGAGTTTGAATTTGTATGAACCTGGTGAACACCACTAGCCCCTACCTGGTGGCTCACTGAGAACCTGCTTCAGGCAACTCTTGTACTTCCAGAGGCTCTTTCAGTGACTGAGCTTAACAGGCAGCCAGGAGGCAGAGGCAGATCTTGGATCTCCAGTATCTTGGGTCATATGCTGACCAGCTTGATGCCAATGGGAGCTGGCCTTAGAATGCAGCTTGGCCCCTTCCATGTCTTGGCACCCAGGCCAAGCAGAGGCAGCCACCAACTGTGGATTGCTTTGTATCTCTAAATAGGTAGCCCAGGGCCAGTCACAGGAAACACCAGATATTGATCTGCACCAGAATCTCTCCCAAGAAGCCCCAGAAACAACACACCTGTTGATGGGCTTCAGACCACATCAGAGTATAACCCAATTAGCTTCACAAGCAGCACATCCAAAGGGAGATCTTGACAGGCATCAGGCCCTGCTGGGGTGAATTCCGCTCCATGGGGTCAGCCCCTCCACAGCAGCTTATACACTGTGGTTGGGGTCAATCCTCATAGCCAGGCTGAGGGTCAACTTCACCCATGATGAGCTAACAGAAATCAAGGCTCAATAGGAGGACATTCCTGGAGCACCTAGAGTAGGTGATCAGGGAGCACAGAAGACACCTACTACATAAGACCACCATGCCAAGACTGGGACACATAGCAGATCTACCTAATACACAGAAACAATTAAAGAAAGGCAGACAAAATGGGGAGACAAAGAAATATGCCACAAATGAAAGAACAGGATTCCCTAGCAAAAGAACTAAATGAAATGGAGACAAGCAATATACCAGGTACAGGTTTCAAAACAATGGTTATAAGGATGTTCAAGTAACTTAAGGGAAGAAGTGAGAACTTAAACAAAGAGATAGTAAGCATAAAAAAAGGACATAGAAACCATAAAAAAAGGGTCAGAAATGAAGAACACAATATCTGAAATGAAGAATACACTAGAAGGAATCAATGACAAGATGAAGCAGAAAATTAAATCAGTGATTTAGAAGACAAGATAGCAGAAAACACCCATTCAATGTAGAAAAAAACTTAAAGGAGGATATTTTAAGGGAACTCTGGGACAAT
Source organism: Pteronotus mesoamericanus (assembly GCF_021234165.1). Classification (NCBI taxonomy): domain Eukaryota; kingdom Metazoa; phylum Chordata; class Mammalia; order Chiroptera; family Mormoopidae; genus Pteronotus; species Pteronotus mesoamericanus. The sequence continues at coordinate 6,608,470 of NW_026555307.1, forward strand.
ATCAAGTGTAACAACATTCACATCATAAAGGTACCAGAAGGAAAAGTAGAGAGAGAACAAGGGACTGAGAACCTATTTGAAGAAATAGTGACTAAATACTTTCTTAATCTGGTAAAGGGAAGAATCACACAAGTCTAGAAAGCTCAGAGTCACAAACAAGATGAACCAAAAGAGGCCCACACTGAGACATATCATAATTAAAGTGGCAAAGGTTAAAGAGAAAGAATCTTAAAAGCAGCAAGAGAAAGACAGTTACTTACAAGGGAGCTCCCATAAGACTATCAGCTGGTTTTTTTCAATGGAAACATTTCATGCAAGAAAGGATTAGCACAAAATATTCAAAGTGATGAAAAGCAAGGAACTACAACCAAGATACCCTCTACCAAGCAAGGGTATCATTTAAAACTGCAGATGAAATAAAGGGCTTCCCAAACAAGAAGAGCCTAAAAGAGTTCATTACCACCAAACCAGTATTACAAGAAATGTTAAAGTGACTTCTTTAAGAAGAAGAAAAGAAAAAATAGGAACATAGTAATAAAGAATAAAATGACAAAAAATACATAACTATCAACTTTAAATTTAAATTACCTTAAATGGAAATGTATTAATGTTCCAACCAAAAGACATAGGATAACTAAATGGATAAGGAACTAAGTCTTACATATGCTGTCCAAAAGAAACCCACCTCAAAACAAATGATACACACAGACTGAATGTAAAGGGATGGAAAAAGATATCTCATGCAAATGAGAACAAAAAAATAAGCAGGAGTATTTGTGCTTCTATCAGACAAAACAGACTTTGAAACAAAAGCAAAAGAAGAGACAAAGAAGGATATTACATAGTGATTAATGGATTAATCCAACAAGAGGATAAAACCCTTGTAAACATTTATACATCCAACATATAAAGTAAATCTTGACAGACATAAAGGGAGATATCAACAGTGACACAATCATACTAGGGAATTTTAACACCTCATTGATACCAATGGATAAATCTTCTGGCTAGAAAGTCAACTAGGAAACAGCAGCCTTAAATGACACACCAGACTAGATAAATTTAATTGATATTTTCAGAGCATTTCTTCCTAAAGCAACAGAATGTACATTATTTTCAAGTGCACATGAAAATATTTTCTAGGGTACACCACATGTTAGGGCACAAAACAAATCTCAGTAAATTTAAGAAGTTTAAAATCATATCACACATCTTCTCCAATCACAATGGTACGAAACTAGAAATCAATTACAAGAAAAAGAAACTAAAAAGCACAAACATATGAAGGCTAAATAATATGTTACTAAACAATTAATAGACTAACAATGAGATCAAGGAATCAATCAGAAGATACCTTGAGACAAATGAAAATGAAAACACAACAAACCCAAATCTATGGGATACAGCAAAAGCAGTCCTAAGAGGGAAATTCATAACATTACAGGCCTAACTCAAGAAATAAGAAAAACTAAAAAAAAAAAAAAAAATCTAAATTTATACCTAAAGGAACTAGGAAAAGAACAATAAGCAAAGTTCTAAGTAACTAGAAGGAAGAAAATAATAAAGATGAGAGTGGAAATAAATAAAATAGAGTCTAACAAAAACAATACAAAAGAGCAATGAAACCAAGAGCTGATCCTTTGAAAAGGTAAATAAATTTGATAAAACTTTAAGCAGACTCATTAAGAAACAAAAAGAGAGGACCCAAATAAATAAAATCAGAAAAAAAGGAGAAATAACATTAATGCCACACAGTATTTTAAGAAAATATTATGAAAATTTTAGTACAAAGTAGTGTAAAAAATATTATGAACACCTATACAACAACAATTGGACAACCTAGAAGAAATGGATAGATTCATGGAAACACACAATTTTCCAAAACTGAATCAAGAAGAATCAGAAAATCTGAACAGACCAAACACAACTAATGATATCAAAGCAGTAATCAAAAAACTCCCAACAAATAAAGGTCCTGGACCAGATGGCTTCACAGGTGAATTTTACCAAACATTCAAAGAAGGATAACAATTATCCTTCTCAAACTATTCCAAAAAATCAAGACAAGGAAGGGTTTCCAAGCTCATTTTATGAGGTCAATCTTATCCTAATTCTAGAACCATATAAAGATACTACAAAGAAAATAAGTTATAGGCTAATATCCTTGGTAAACAGAGATGCAAAAGTCCTGAACAAAATATTAGCAAACTGAATTGAGCAATACATTAAAAAGATCAAAAGATCATACAGCACAATCAGGGGGAATTTATTGCTGGGATGCAAGGTTGGTAAAATATTCACAGATCAATTAATGTGACATACCACATAAATAATGAAGCATAAAAACCACATGATCATATGAATAGATGAAGAAAAAGCATTTCACAAATCCAGCACCCATTTCTGATAAAAATTCTCAGCAATAGTGGAAATAGAGGAGTAATGCATCAATATAATAAAAGCCATATATGACAAACCCACATCTAACATCCTACTCAATGGGGAAAAACTAATAGCATTTCCCTTAAGATCAGGGATGTCCACATAGTACTGTCAACATAGCACTGGAAGTCCTAGCCACAGCAATTAGACAAGAAGAAGAAAGGCCTCCAACTTGAAAAGGAGGAAGTAAAATTGTCATTATTTGCAAATGGCATGATAATGTGTATAGAGAACCCTAAAGATTCTGCCCAAAACTACTAGAACTGATAAAGGAATCCAGTAAAATAGCAGGATACAAAATTAATACCCAGAAATAAGTTGCATTTTTATACACCAATAATGAACTATCAGAAAGGAAAACTAAGAAAATAATCCTATTTACAATTGCATCAAAGAATACTTATAAATACATTTAGCCAAGAAGGTAAAACCTGTACTCAGAAAATTGTAAGACATTGAAGAAAAAATTTAATAAGATATAACTAAACGGAAGTATATACCATGTTCCTGGTTAGGAAAAAATAACATCATTAAAATGGCCATACTTCTCAAAGCAATCTATATATAGATTCAATACAATTCCATCAAAATACCAATGGCATATTTCACAGAACTGGAATAAATAATCCAAAAATTTATATGAAGCCACAAAAGACCCCAAATAGCCACAGCAATCTTGAGACAAGAACAAAGTTGGAGGTATAGTAAAAGGTTATAGTAATCAAAACAACACAGTAGTTGAATAAAAACAGACATATAGATCATTGGAACAAAATAGAGACCCCAGAAATAAACCCACACCTATATGGTCAATTAATATTTTACAAAGGAGACAAGAGCATGCATTGGGATAAAGATAGTCTATTCAATAAATGGTGTTGGGAAAATTGGACACATACATGCAAAAAAACAAACAAAACTTGGTCACCTTCTTACACCATATACCAGAGTAAACTCAAAATGGATTAAAGACCTAAACATAAGACCTGAAACCATAAAACTCTAGAACAAAACTTAGGCAGTAAAATCTCTGACATTTTTCTTAACAGTATTTATTCTGATATATCTCCTCAGGCAAGGGAAAGAAAATAGAAAAATAAACAAATGGGACTACATTAAACTAAAAAGTTTTTGCACAGCAAAGTAACCATCAGCAAAATGAAGAGATGATCTATTGAATACGAGAATATATTCACCAATGATACACTGGATAAGGGATCAATATCCAAAACTTAATCCCTTATTAAGGGTGAAAATGGTAAAGGCATTAAGAACTCATACAACTCAACAAAAGAGCAGTGGGAAGAAAGAATACAGAACTGTCATGAAGAACATAGAGGAATGCTAAGGGAAGATTCTATAATGGAATACCTGAAGATTGCACAAGATCTAGAAATGTATAGAGTCAATTATTTTGAAGTAAAAAATAAAAAAGGAACTGAATTGTGGCTAGGTGTTGACGCTTTGGGTCTGAACATTTATGAGCATGATGACAAGTTAACACCTAAAATTGGTTTTCTCTGGAGTGAAATCAGAAATATTTCATTTAATGACAAAAAAATTATTATAAAGCCAACTGACAAAAAGGCACCTGATTTTGTTTTTTATGCACCTCGTCTGAGAACCAATAAGCAGATTTTGGCTTTGTGTATGCGAAACCATGAACTGTACATGCGAAGAAGGAACCCTGATACAATTGAAGTACATCAGATGAAAGCTCAGGCTAGAGGGGAGGAACATCAGAAGCAGTTGGAAAGGGCGCAGTTAGAGAATGAAAAGAAGAAAAGAGAGATAGCAGAAAAGGAAAAGGAAAGAATAGAATGGGGAAAGGAAGAGTTAATGGAACGTCTAAGGCAAAGTGAAGAACAGGAACCGAAAGCCCAGAAAGAACTGGAAGAATAGACTCGAAAAGCTCTGGAACTGGACCAGGAATGAAAATGAGCAAAAGAAGAAGCAGAAAGGCTTGAAAAGGAGCGTCAAGCTGCTGAAGAGGCCAAGTCAGCTATTGCAAAACAAGCTGCTGACCAGATGAAGAATCAGGAACAGCTAGTAGCAGAACTTGCTGAATTCACTGCCAGGGTTACACTTCTAGAAATAGCCAAGAGGAAAAAGGAAGAGGGAGCTAATGAGTGGCAACAAAAAGCTTATGCAGCCCAAGAAGACTTGGAAAAGACCAAAGAAGAGTTAAAAAGCATAATGTCTGCCCCCTTCCACCTCCACCACCACCAGTCATTCCTCCAACCAAAAATGAACATGATGAACATGATGAAAATAAACTGAGGCTAGTGCCGAATCATCAAATGATGGGGTAATGAACAGTAGAAGTGAGGAGAAAGAGAAACACAGAAAAATGAGCATGTTAAAAAGCAACTCCAGGCATTAAGTTCAGAATTAGCCCAAGCCAGAGATGAAACCAAGAAAACAGAAAATGATGTTCTTCATGCTGGAAATGCTAAAGCAGGCCGTGATAAATACAAGACTCCGTGACAGATTCGACAAGGCAATACCAAGCAACGTACTGATGAGTTTGAAGCCATGTGGGGACCCAAACTGTATGCATTGTTCCAGATGTGTTCTTACCAAAACAACATAAAGCAAATGTAACAGTTAGGACAAAGGCTCCCTCTCTCACTAGAGCAAAGCCTTCGATTGAGTGTGACTCTGCCAGTGTTGTCAGAAGTAGGAAAATAAATTTCCTGCATGACTCACCGGAAAAGTCAAGATCAGATGACAGAGATCTTGAATTATCCAGAGATTAATTTGTTAAAGGATCAAGCAATAGGCAATCACCACGTCACTTCCTTTAGCTTGAAATGTTTCATAGTTGGCAGCCTCAAAAGAAAGGCTGGCCCCTCTATAATTGATTATAATGTTATTGACCCAAGAAAAAGGACAGGGACTTCTAAGGGGCTCTCTGGTCCTTCTCCTCCAGTCTTTAGGGTTTCTCCATCAGACTCTCCTCCTGTTTCTCTGTGGCCCGTAGGATTATGGTAGTGATGAATTAGAGGCAGCATCTATAGCCATGGCTCAGCCTTAGCCATGGTTTCTTCGGGGGTAGAATGCTCTGCAGCCTCAGGGACCAGACTGCAGCCCAATTACTAGTTGGCCCCAAAGGCCCCTGGCAGTCAGGTGCATTCAGAATCACAGGCTTCTTGCTTGCAGCCTTCAGACCTTGTCCTTTCTATGAGGCGCTAGGCTGATTGTAGCTTAGGAGACTGTGTTAGACCTGATCTGAAGACACTCTCTTCTTGACCCCTGGGGTGGGAAGTGGCCTGAGGCGGGGATGGTGGAGCTGCTGTAAATACAGTGAGCTCGTCCTTTGGGTACACATGCCCCACAGGCTGCTCAATGACTTCTGTGATGCCTGTCACAAAGGTTTATATGACTGTGACTACCCAAAAGGGAATGTGTCTACACTGTGCTCTGCTATCCTCATCCTAATTCTGGATCTGAAATTCGCACAATCTGGTCCACTATGTTAGAGTCCCTTTGAGACCAAACATAACTGTAGCCTGGCTGGGCTCAGAGGGTGAGCCTGTGGACCCACCTTTGTTCTGGAACAATATGTGTGTCGGGGCCTTGCGTTTATCCCCCTTGTAATTCAATGGAGGACTCAACCGTGGCTGATGCTACTTAGGAAATGTGGAAAGGTTTTCAGGGCCGTGCTCATTTCAACACTATTATGGTAATATTTAAGTTTCACTTTCTTCTTTCTTACTGAACTTTCCTGTTCACTATGTCTTCATGCAGGTCCCTGGCATCTGACGTACGGCAAGCTTTCAGATAAGGACCTACCAAGATAAGCCCGATGTTCTGCATGTGAATATTTATACCCCAAAGTCCAGAATCACAGCTGGAACCAGATGGACACATGTTCCTGAAACCGGGCTCTTGCTGATGGTTCTCTCCACATCTCAGTTTACTATTGGTTTTCCCTTTCTTGCTATCCCATCTCTCCAAACCCCTCTTGATTGCCTTTCCAAGGCACTGACCTTGGAAAGACAGGACAGGACTTGGGGATTCTGTAGTGCACCCTGCAGTCCCAAGCCAGTGTCTGCTGCTTACTGTCCCCAAGGCACCATCCCTCAAACATGCAGGAAGGCATTGGCTTCTCAGAGCCCACTTTTATTCTGCATGGCCAGCTTGCAAGGAGGGCTATATGGAGACAATTTCCAAGAATTTTACACTTTTTCAAGAAAAATGTATGTGACTTATTTTTGGCTTTGAACTGAGAGCTAACTCAGTGGTGTACAGCTCTGTTTACTGGCTCATATCTGTGAAATCTGTAGACATTGATGCAACACTCCTTCTCCTGTCTGGGCTGTTTGTATAACTGTATATAAATGTAGCAATGAATATATTCTAACAGCAAAAAAAAAAAAACCAAAAAAAAAAAAAAACAAACTCATACAACTCAACATACACAAAAAACAAACAAACAATCCAATTTAAAAATGGGCAGAGGACCAAAAAGACACTTCTCCAAAGAGGACATACAGGTGGCCAGCAAATATATGAAAAGATACTCAATGTCACTAATTGTCAGAGAGATGCAAATTAAAACCACAATGAGATAATCACCTTACACCTGTCAGAATGGCCATCATCAATAAACCAACAAACGACGACAAGAGCTGGTGAGGATGCAGAGAAAAGGGAACCCTGTGCGCTGTTGGTGGGAATGCAAATTGGTGCAGCCACTGTGGAAAGCTGTGTGGAGTGTCCTCAAAAAATTATAAATGGAATTACCTTGGGAAATGACCCAGCAATCTCACTTCTGGGTATATATTCAAGGAAACCCAAAACACTAATTCAAAAGAATATATGCACCCCTATGTTCATGGCAGCATATTTCACAATAACCAAGCTTTAAAAGCAACCCAAGAACCTATCAACAGAGGAGTGGATAAAAAAGTTGTGCTACATGCACACCGTGGAATATTACTTGGCCATAAAAAGGAAAAAATTCTTACCATTTACAGCAAGAGCATGGAGAGACCTAGGCGGTATTATGCTAAGTAAAATAAATCAGTCAGAGAAACACAAATACCATACGATTTCACTTATATGTGACATCTAAACAACAATATAAATGAACAAACAAAACAGAAACAGACTCATAAATACAGAAAATAGGCTGATGGTTGCCAGAGGGGAGGAGGCATCACAAACTGGGTGAAAACAGTGAAGAGATTAAGAACTATAAACTGGTAGTTATATAACAGCCATGGAATGTAAAGTACAGCATAAGGAATATAGTCAATAATATTGTAATAACTATGTGTGGTGCCAGGTGGGTACTAGAAATGTTGGGGGGGTCACTTTTTAACATATATGATTATTTAACCACGATGCTGTATACCTGAAACTAATACAAAATAATACTGAACGAAAACTGTGATTGAAAAATATAATTAAAATTCTTTTAAAAAATAAACAAAAAAAGTAAACAGGGCTAGGCCCTCTGGTATAAGTGGTATTAATAACTAAGAGTTGTTGAGCGCTTACTTCATGCTTCATGAGTCTACCTAATATACATTCATTCATCTCCTTTTACCTTTCCTAACAACTACCACAATGGATCTCAAAATGGGGTCCCTGTACCAACAGCAACAGCATCACCGGGGCATCTGCTAGAAAGGCAAATTCTGCAGGAATGCAAAACTCTGGGGTGAGGCTTAGCACTCTGTGTTTTGATGAGGCTGCCAGGTGCTTCCAAGGAGCTGTTTGAGAACCTGGAGGAGCCGAGGCACAGAAAAGTTAAATCTCTTCCTTGGGGTCCCCCAGCTGGCAACCGTGCAGCTCTGATTTGAGCCCAGAGCACTGGCTCTCCAGTCCGTGCGCTTACCACTGTGCTCCACTGCCGTTATTGTGAGAAGCCAAGGGAGCCCCACAACCCATGGTGCTAACAAAGCAGTAAAAAGAGAGCTGCAGGGCTGCGGGCAATTTGTGTGGTTCCTGAGGAAGGCAGCTCTCCCTGGTTTTCCAGGAAAGCAGAGGCCAAAGAGGCCACAACAGAGGACACAACAGAAGCCAAAGTCAAGATCTAGCAGCAAGAATAACCAAAGCAAGTTGGGAGAGAAGGTGACAGACAGAAGTTGCTTTGTCCCTATGGTAGCAGGCTGTGAGCAGAGAGGCAGGCCCCTGTCCTGAGTCCTGCCCAGGCCCTGTCCTCACAGAACTGGCAGCCTTGCTGGCAGGTGGACGTTAGACAAGTAGCCTCACCCATAGTGCCCAGCTGCCTATGGTGACACCTGCTCCTAAGGTCAGTGCAAAGCCGACTTTTAGAGCATAGAATGGAAGTATGCCTTAGGGCCTCAGGTATCAGAGGTCCCTGTGGAAGGAAAGTCACTTGGAAACTCCCTGAATGAAGGCCCCAAGTGGAAACGTGTTTGCCAAAACTCCAAGAACTGAACCAAGGCCAGGTGGTGTGAGATGAATCAGAGAACAGAAAGGGCTTCACGGTAGTGACAGTGGAAATTTCTCTTGCACAGGCAGGGGCCCCGCCCTGATACACCTGTCCCCTGACCACAGACTCTGGCTCCAGCAGGTCTGGCCTGATAGGAATGCCCCTAAGGACTTTGCCCTGAGGAGCAGAGTAGTGTCAATAATGAGGGACTCTGAGTAACCCTGGCTGCCCCAAGTCCCACCCCATCACCTTGAGCTGAGGAGGGGTTGGGAGTGATTTTTCCGTTAATATTTATGTCTTATTTAGTATGTGTCAGAACAAAAGGAAACCAGCATACCAGACTGATGATTTTCTTCTATAAAAGCTTAGGAAGAGGCTAAGTTTTAAAAAAACAAATCAATCAAATGACTTGATTTGAAGAAATATATTGAATGTGAAATAAAAATAGTTCAGGTGGTTTACAGACAGGACAAAAGTCCTGGAGGTCCTAGGAAAACCTTTAAACTTTGGGAAATAATGAAGCGCTCTGACACAAAGACTAACAGTCAGTGCTGACACACAGGTAGGGCCGGAGCTCAGGCATCGTGCAGCATGCAGCTCCAGCACCTCCCCCGCCTCCCTTCCCCAGAATTTCTCCACTCTATCAACACATTCACTGAGCACCTACTGTGTGCCAGGCCTTTGCTGGTCTCTAGAAGGTGACCAAGAAGGAACACTCTCTGACCTCAGGGAGGTGACATCCTATGGAAGGGCTAAAAAGATTAACAAGTGTTGGTCAGATAGGTCAGTGTTGTGTACAAGACTGCCATTTTAGAAAGAGGTCATTTGAGCAGAGATGGCAAAGAAGTGAGGGAGGGAGTTCTGTTCATTTATGGGGAATGTGGATCCAGGGAAAGCCAAGATCAGGTGCAAAGACTTGTGGTGGGGATGTACTTGTAATGTTCATGAATCAAGAAGAAAAGCAGCATGCCTGGAGCACAGTGATGGAGCCGGAGTGGCTACCCAAGGAAACCTGATCACAGAGGGCCTCGTAGGCCACTGTCTGGATCTGGACTTTTACTCCATGAGAACTGGGGAGGTGCCAGAGAGTTATACACAGAGGAGTGTTACGGAGAGTAGCTGTGTGGACAAGGCACAGAGAGAGGGCTTGTGTAAGAGAGAAGTAGGGACGATGAGAGGCGATGAGGTTGGGACCTATTTTTGGAAGAGGATCTGATGGGGCTTGCTCATGCTGGAGGGGAGGAAAAGAGAGAAGTCCAAGATGACCGGCCATCTCCTTGATGTCAAAGAAAGCAGAAGGAACACATTAAGTGAACACAAGTGTGCTCTACTCTGGCCATGTTCAAGGTCAGAACACGCTGATGGTACCCCTTTCTTGGGAACGTCTAAGCTGAAGAGTCAGAACCCATGAATAGTGGCTCAGAGTGATGAGGATAGATGTAGAAGATGAGGTCTAGCTGGGCTGAATAGAGGTGAGCAGGTCTCATGTCCTATCTGGTAGGGTTAAGCCACTGGGTGCAGGAGGGAGGACATTCAGGCACCAGGCCAGGGTCAGGACAACACAGACCTCTTGGTCCCTCCCCTCCCACCAACCTCCCAGGTTAAAGTTGGCTGAGATAACCCTGTCCTAAGGGTTATGTCTGAGGCAGCATCTCTGTCATTCATCCTCAGGGATGAAAAGGATCCAGGTCTGAGCCTGATGTTCCAGTCCCCTCCCCTGGGTGGGGGTTGTGTTCTCACAGCCCTGCTGTTGCAAAGCTCCAAGCCTCCTTCTTCCCCACCCACCTCACTCTCAAATCGAGCCAGCTCACAGGATGGGCGGCAGCCAAATAGAAGACCCCCTCCCACCCCCAGAGCTTGGTCTGCCTGAAATCCCAACTTCCCTGGGGAATGGGAAGGGAGCAAGTGTTTGGTCTCAAGGGACCTCTCTGTCAAGCTCAGACAGGGCTGAGTAGCCGCAGGTGTGTGACTCAAGGTCATCATGGAGTGTTGGTCAAGTAGAGTAAGGGACAATGTGCATAACTGACAGTGACAGCTCACTTTTACAGAGCGCTCATGCCGTGACAGCCACTGTGAAATCGCTGTGGGTGCTTGTGATTTCTTACAGTGCATCCAGGTTGGTACCACTAATTTCAGCATCACCCTTAGAAAGGAATCTGAAAGAGGTCACAGTCAACAAATGGCACAACTGGAATTTGAACTCAGGTCTGTTTACCACATGCTTGTCATAGGCTGTGCATGCGACTACACGCATCATGTGTGTGACCTCACTAACCCTGTGAGGAAGGCACTGCCATTAACTCCATCTTGCAGTCTTGGTCAGGGCACTCAGAGCGCCACACAGCCAGGAGAGGAATGACAGCCCAGGCCTCTCAGGGGCACTAAGTTGCCTGGCTTCATCGCTTCCCTGGTGGGGGTGGAGTGGTGACAGGTCACCCGAAATAGAGGCCACCTCCCTCTTTGAAGGAAGAGGGAAGGTGCCAAAGCTACTGTTCCCAGGGGTTCTACTCCCCGATGCTTGCCTTCTTCACACAGCCCTTGGCCTCAGGAAATTAAGGCACATCCACAAGCCTGCAGCCCAAGTTAATCCGGTTACAGGACCATGAGCAGTGCCTGGAGCTGTGCCAGCAAAGGTCCCCAGACACTCCTTCTAGGTGATGAGTAGGGGTTTAAGTCCTCAGTGGGTTCTCTGCTGAAGACCTTTGGGACCCTGTCCCCCAGCCGGAAGCCCCCATTGAGGTCACTGTCTTATTTTTTATCTTCTATTTTGAAATACTTATAGAGTCACAGGAATTTCCAAAGAAAACAGGTCTGGCATGCCCTTCACTCAGTTCCCCCCATGGTTACTTCCCACATAATTATAGTGAAAAATCAAAACCAGAAATTTGGGTTTGGTCCAAATGTGTGTGTATTGTCCCAAGTCCTTTTATCACACATCTAAATGTATGTAATCACTACCGCAATCAAGATACAGAACCATTTTGTTACTACAAAAGATCTCCCTGTAGTTGCATCCACTTCCCTTTCCTTCACCATCCCTAACCCCTGGCAACCAGTAACCTGTTCTCCATCTCCACCATCTTGTCACTTCAAGAATGTTACATAAAATGAATCATTCAGAATGCAACCCGTTGAGACTGACTTTCTTTCCCCCCCTTTTTTTTTTACTCCATATAATGCCCTTCAGAATTGTCTGTGCTTTGCATGTATCAATACTCTGTTCCTTGTTATTGCTCTGTAGCACTCCATGTATAAATCAATCACTCTTGATTTAGCCTAGTGAGAGAGATGTTGGTTTTTTCCAATTTTGGGCTATTACTCATGAAGCTGCTAAAGATAATCAGGTGCAGGCTTTTGGTTGGACATAAGTTTAATTTGGGGGATAAATACCTACGAGTGCAATTGTTGTATCATACAGTAGGAGTATTTTGTTACTTTCTCAAGAAACTCACAAGATGTTTTCCAGAGTGGCTATACTATATTTACATTTTCACCAATAACGTATAAATGATTCAGTTTTACTGCATCCTTACCAGCACTTCATATTGCCATTATTTTTAAAAATTATATATTTTTGATTATGCTATTATAGTTGTCCTGATTTTTGCCCTATTGCCCCCTCCATCAAGCAGTCCCCCCCATTCCCTCAGGCAGTCCCTATACCATTGCTCATGTCCATCGATCATGTGTATCAGTTCTGTGGCTACTCCATTTCCTATGCTATATTTTTTACATCTCATAGCTATTCTGTAAATACCTATTTGTACTTCTTAAACCCCTCACCTCTTCACCCATTCTCCCCACCCTCCTCCCATCTTGCAAGCATTAAAATGTTCTTGTATCCATAATTTTATCTCTGTTCTTCTTGTTTGCTTAGTTTGTTTTTTAGATTCAATTGTTGATACATATGAGCATTTGTGTTTGTTTTTTTTTTACCATTTTATTGTTCATAGTTTTGATCTTCTTTTTTTCTTAAATAAGTCCCTTTAATATTTTGTATAGTAATGGTTTGGTGATGACAAACTTCTTTAGTTTTTTCTTGTCTGGAAAGCTCTTTATCTGCCCTTTGATTCTAAATGGTAGCTTTGCTGGGTAGAGCAATCTTGGCTGTAGGTCCCTGCTTTTCATGACTTTGAATATTTCTTGGCAATCTTTTCTAGCCTGCAAAGTATCTTTTGAGAAATCAGCTGACAGCTTCATAGGAACTCTCCTATAGGTAACTAACTGCTTTTCTCTTGCTGCTTTTAAGATTCTCTCTTTATCTTTATCCTTTGGCATTTTAATTATGAAACTTTGCAGTGACACTGGATGTGCTGACACTGAGGTTTCCAGGATGGTGCAGGCCAGGGTCAGCCCCCACCTGTGTTTTACCCAGGGCACCCTCCATGAGCTATAAAGCATCTGAGATGGCTGCTGCTTGTGCTGGGCTTGGAGATTCCCACGAAAACCCAAGCCATGAATCTGAGTTGGATACTGCTAGTGCCAGGCCTGGGGCTCACTGAAGCCATCTGTTGCTTGTTTGATAGTATTTAGGAAGTTAAGTATGAGCCAAGACCAGCCATTCATATAGAAAATCAGCCTGGGGAGGCCCGTGAATTGGGTGGGGCGCTGTCTCTGGAGACCTCCAAAGTAGGTCAAATAGTGTTAACCAGGTTGATGGAGTCTTAGATGTGGTACCAGCTTCCTTACCCATCTGCGCCCCTCCTACCAGTCTGGATGGATGCCATTTCTTTAATTCCATAGTTGTCAGACTTCCATTCAACTTGATTTCTGGTGGTTCTGATTGATGGCTGTTCTATACGTTAGCTGTCATTTTAATGTGGTTGTATGATGAGATGAGCCAGTCTGTCTACACTGCCACCTTGATTGAATGATGTTGTCATTATTTTTTATTTCAGCTATTCTAATATGTATGTAGTGATATATTATCATGGTCTTGATTTGCATTTTACTAATAACTAGTGATGTTAAACACCTTTTCATGTACTTATTTGCCATCTATATAACCTCTTCCATGAAATGTTTCTTTATGCCTTTGCCCATCTTCTAATTGGATTGTTTTATTTATTTTTTTTAATTTGGCATTGAGAGAGTTCTTTATGTAGTCATGCTGAGGCCTTTGTCAGATACGTGGTATGCAAATTTTTCCCTCAGCCTGTAGTTTGTCTCTTCATTCTTCTGACAAAATTTTTCACAGAGAAAAAAAGGTCAATTTCGATGAAGTCTAACTTATTGATTTTTAGAGGTCATGCTTTGATCTCATATCTAAGACATCCCCCCAAATTTCTATCATGTTTTGCTCTAAATTTTATAATTTAATGTTTTACATGTAAATCTATGTTCCACTTTGTTTATAAACCTTACACCTTATAAAGTGTAAGGTTTAGGTTGAAACTCATCTTTTACCTATGGAGATCCAATTGCCCTGCCACCATTTGTTGAAAAGACTATCTTTCATCCATTGAAATGCTTTTGATCCTTTATCAAAAATCTGTTGGTCATACTTGTGTGAGGTTATTCCTGCATTCTCTAGTATATTCAATTGATATATATGTTTGTACCTTCACCAATACCACACAGTTTTGATTATTTTATATGAGTTTATAATAAGCCAAGAAACCAGAGTGATTTTCCCCCCCTTTTCTTCTTTTTCAGAAATATTTTCTATTCTAATTCTTTTGTCTTTCTGTATAACTTTAGAATAATATTGTCCACAACTACAAAAATATCTTGCTGGGATTCTGATAATAATTGGATTAAATATGTATATAAATGTGGGGGGGATATCTTTACTATGCTTACTATGTTCTTCCAATTCATTACCATGATATTTATTTAGTTCTTCTTTGATTTTTGCCACCAGCATTTTGTAGTTTTCAATATATGAATCTTATATATGTTTTGTTAGATTTATTACATCTGAGTATTTCTTTTGTTAAGTCATTAGTAATGGACTTATATTGTAAATTTCAGATTCTATGTGCTCATTGTTAGTATAATATGACTAATTTTTGTGTTTACCTTGCATTCTGCAACCTTGCGGACACACATTAGTTTGAGATTTTTCTTTTTGTAAGTTCCTTGGGATTTTCTACATAGACCATTGTGTTATCTGCAAATAAGGATGGTTTTGTTTCTTCCTTTAAGATCTATATGCTTTTCATTGCCTTCCTTTACTAATTGTGCTTTCTAGAAGTTCCAGTACTACCTTTAGTAGGAGTGGTGAGAGTGAACATCCTTGCCTTGTTCTAAATCTTAGGGGAGAAAATATTCAGTCTTTCAGTCCTGCAGTTTTTGTAGGTTAGTTATAGCTTATTAAGTTGAGGAATTTCCTTTCTATTTCTAGTTTTCAGAGAGTTTTTATAAACAATGGGTGTTGAATATTGTCAAATTAATTTTCTGCAACAATTTATGTAATCATGTGACTTTTCTTCTTTATCCTATTAATATGACATTACATTAGTTGATTTTTAAATACTGAACCAGCTGTGCATCCCTGGAATAATATACTTGGTCATAGTGTATAATATGTAATATATATCTAGATATATCTCTATCTATCTATATATCTATATCTATATCTGTATCTAAATCCTCTCCTGAGGAGGTGGTGGGGCAGGAGCAGTGGGGAGAGAGAGAGAGATACATTGATGTGAGAAAGAAACATCCATTGGTTGCTTCCTGTATGCACCTTGATTGGGAATCAAACCCACAACCTAGGTATGTGCTCTGACCAGGGATCAAACTTGCAATCTTTTTAGGGTACAGGATCATGCTCCAATCAACTGAGCCACCCAATTAGGGGTACTTGCTAATATTTTGTTAAGAATTTTTGCATCTAGTCCTGGCTGGCATAGCTCAGTTGATTGATTGTCGTCCTGCAAAGCCAAAGGCCACTGGTTCAATTCCCAGTCAGGGCACATGCCTGGGTTGCGGGCCTGGTTCCTGATTGGAGACCATGCAAGAGGAAACTAATCAATGCTTCTTTCTCTCTCTTTCTCCCCACCTTTCCTTCTCTCTAAAATAAATAAATATTTATTTATTTTATTTATTTTATATAAATAAATAATCTTAGAAAAAGATTGTTTTGAAAAAATAAATTTTCAAAAATTCAATAAAGAATTTTTTTTTCAAGATGGCAGAGGAGTGAATGGAAGTCACACTGACCTCCTCCCAGAACCAATCTGGAATTACAACTAAATTGTGGAGAAATCACCCCGAACAAAACAACTGAACAACAGCCAAAGAGAAGCCTTATAACCTCGGACAGACAAAAGAATTAGCTTTAGCACAACCTGACTGATAAGGACTGTGATGGAGACTTGAGAAGGCTACCTGAGCACCCACAGGCAGCAATGCCAGAAGGATATTTAAATGGCCAGTGGGATCCCCCTGAGAAGAGTGAGGTCTAAACCATAAGCAGGGATCCCCAGCCTATAGCACCAGAGGCCAAAAAGTACACAGATAACAACCAGTTGTGAAAAGCGGCAGGTTTCCTCTCTGCCAGAGACAGGCAGCTGGAGACGCAAAGAGCCATTTAAAGGGCCAACACATAAATTTTTATTTGCAGCCATTTACCCTGGGCTCTGGCAAGGAGGGGTTAGAGTGGAACAGAGACACCTGAGGAGAGACTGGAGTTGGAGGCTTTGGGGAGAGAACTGAGAAAGTAGCCGTTGTCAGGATCCCGGTGCTGAGACATCCCCCATATGGCAGCACCATCTTGCTCAGGCAGACCACTCCCCTGAGCGGCAGTAGTGTGAGAGGAAACAATAGTCCAACGCCCAGGAGTAACTCTGCCCTACCTTGCGATGCCTAAACCTGACTGCTGAATGCAGAGTGACTAGATTAACAACTGAAAGAGACAGCCATAGATAGTAGAGATTCCTGGAAGTCTTGAACAGACGGCCTAAAGTCAGGTGGGGTCAACATCTGACATCATGAGAGACGGTCTCAGAAAGAAAAAAACAAATGTAAATACTAGAGGCTACTGAGACAAAATCTACTGTGGTCTTCTCCATGAATTGTGATATTTTCTTTATTACTTAGCTTTTTAACATCCATTTCAGGTCCATCAAGTTTGTGCATGTAAAGTCATTAGATTTTATACTAACAGTTTATTTCTCTCCTTTCTTATAATAGTCTTAATCTCATTACAGCCTTACTAATACTGGTTCATTTGCTTTTGATAGTGGGATTGCAGAGGAGAGTTATTTTTGTGAATGTGGGTTTTTTTCCTTGAGTTTTGTGGTTTTGTTCTGGCAGCACCTACACAAAAACACACAAGTCATGGTGGGCAGAGTGACCCTCAGTCAACCAACTGGAGGAAAGGACCCACTAAAGAATGACCAGACAATAATTAAAACCCAATTACTTCCAGAGACCCAACATAAATGGCATTAAAGGCATCCAAAGAGCAGTAAGTTCAGGAGATCAAGAAGGCTGCACCACTGATTCTCACAGGTATCCTACCTAGAAGTTCACACCACAAAGTCAGGAAATCAAGACAGGTCAATTTAAGAAGCAAAAGCATAAAAGAAGAGTTTCACAAATAATTGGAAGACAAAGAACCCCCCCTCCCCGACACACAATCAAAAGGAAAGGAGGAATCCCCAGAAAGAGAAATAAATGAATAGAGGCAAGAGAGCTATCAAATATTGAGTTCCAAACAATGGTTCTAAGGAAGCTCAATGAGCTCAGTGAGCTCCAAGAGAATTTAAAAAACTACAGAAAAACTACGAGGAACTTACTGCAAACTATATCAGCATGAAAAAGGACATAGAAACTATCAATAAGAGACCAGAAGAAATGAAGAATACAATTTCTGAATTGAGGAGCACAGTAGAAGGAATCAAAAGCAGGCTAGATAAAGCAGAGGGTCAATTCATCAAACTGGAAGATGAGATAGAAAAAGCTCCCAGAAGGAGCAAGAAAATGAAAAAGGGCTCAAAAAGAATGAAGAGACGTTGAGGGGAATGCAGGACAACCTGAAACATAATAATATTCGTATAATAGGGATACCAGAAGGAGAAGAGGAGGAGCAAGGGATAGAGAAACTGTTTGAAAAAGTAATGATGGAAAACTTCCCTAATTGGAGGAGAAAAAATGTCGCACAAGCCCAGGAAGCACAGAGGGTCCCACTCAAAAGGAACCCAATGAGGCCCACTCCAAGACACATCATCATTCAAATGGTAAATATCAAAGACAAACAGTGAACCCTAAAGGAGGCAAGGGAGAAACAGGTAGTAACATATAAGGTAGTCCCGATACAGCTAGCAGCTGACTTCTCAACAGAAACACTGCAAGCCAGAAGGGACTGGCAAGAAATATTCCACGTAATGAAAAGCAAAGGCCTGCAACCAAGACTACTCTACCCAGCAAGGCTCTAATTAAAATGGAAAGCAAAATAAGAATTTCTGAGAGAAAGGAAGGCTAAAAGACTACATGTCTACCAAACTAGCATTGTAAGACATGCTAAAGGAATTTCTTTAAGAAGATGAAGAAAAAGAGTGAGAAAGAGAAGAACACGGGTACAAAAGGAAAAAATGAATAAGTACCTATCAATAATAACTTTAAATGTGAATGGACTAAATGCTCCAATCAAAAGACATAGTTGGCTGAATGGATTAGAAAACATAACCTTCACATATGCTGCCTACAAGAGACCCACCTCAGAGCAAAAGACCTACACAGACTGAAAGTAAAGGGATATAAAAAAAAATTCTAAGCAAATAGAGAGAAATAAAAAGCCAGAGTAACAATACTTACACAAAATAGATTTCAAAACAAAGGCCATAAAGAGAGACACAGAAGGACACTCCATAATACTCAAAGGAAGAATCCACTAAGAAGACATAAACATTGTAAACCTGTATACGCTCAACATAGGAACACCCAGATATATAAGGAAAGTGTTAGAGGACTTCAAGAAAGGTACAGACAGCAATACACTGATAGTAGGGGATTTTAACACCCCACTGTCAAAAATGGATAGATCTTTCAAACAAAACATCAACCAGGATATTGTGCAACTGAATGATGTATTAGGTCAAATGGACTTAACTGATATATATATATATATCAGTTATGTATATATATATATGTGTGTGTGTGTGTGTGTGTATATATATATATATATATATATATATACACACACACACACACATACATACAACCTTTCATCCCAAAGAAGCAAAATACATATTCTTTTCAAATGCACATAGAACATTTTCAAAGATAGACCACATGATAGGACACAAAACAAGCCTGAAGAAATTCAAGAAAATTGAAATCATAACAAACATTTTCTCGGACCGCGAGGGCTTGAAACTAGAAACCAACCTCAAAGAAAAAACTCAAAAGCATTCAAACTCATGGAGACTGAATAGCATGCTATTAAACAATGAATGGGTCAATAATGAGATCAAAGAAGAAATCAAAAAGTTTCTGGAAACAAATGAAAATGAACACAAAACAGTACAAAACCTATGGGACACAGCAAAGGCAGTCCCGAGAGGGAAGTTCATAGCAATACAGGCTTACCTAAAAACATAGAAACATTTCAAATAAACAACCTAACCCTACCTCTTCAAGAACTGGAGAAACAACAACAAACAAAGCCCAGAATGAGTAGAAGGAAGGAAATAATCAAGATCAAAGAAGAACTGAATGACAAAGAGACTAAAAGAACAATTCAAAGGATCAATAAATCAAGGAACTGGTTCTTTGAAAAGATAAGCAAAATCGACAAGCCTTTAAGCAGACTCATCAAGAAAAAAAGGGAGAGGACCCAAACAAATAATATCAGAAATGAAAGAGGAGAAATTACAACTGATACCACAGAAATACAAAGGATTGTAAGAAACTACTATGAACAATTATATGCCAATAAATTTGAAAACCTGGGTGAAATGGACACATTTTAGAAAAATATAACCTTCCAAAGCAGAAAGCCTGAACAGACAGATAACAGACCGGTGAAATCAAAGCAGTAATCAAAAAACTGCTGGCACACAAAAGCCCTGGATCGGATGTTTTCACAGGAGAATTTTACAAATCATTTAAGAAAGAGCTAACCCCTATCTTTCTCAGGGTATTCCAAAAAATTCAAGAGGAGGGAAGACTCCAAAATTCTTTTTATGAGGTCAGTATCATCCTAATCCCAAAACAAGATAAAGACATGACAAAGAAGGGTAATCTACAAGCCAATATTGCTGATGAACATAGATACCAAAATCCTCAACAAAATATTGGCAAACTGCATCCAACAACACATTAAAAAGATCATCCACCATGATCAAGTGGGATTCATCCCAAGGATGCAAGGGTGGTTCAATATTCACAAGTCAATAAATGTAATACATCACATAAACAAAAGGAAAGGTAAAAACCACATGACCATATCAGTAGATGTGGAAAAAGCATTCGATAAGGTACAGCATCCATTTATGATAAAAAAAAACACTCATCAAAGTGGGAATAAAGGAGGAATACCTCAATATAATAAAGGCCATATATGAAAAACCTACAGCCAATATCATACTCAACACACAAAAACTAAAAGCTTTCCCACTAAGATTGGGAACAAGGCAAGGATGTCCACTTTCACCACTTCTATTTAACATAGTATTAGAAGTCATAGCCACAGCGATCAGACTAGAAAAAGAAATAAAAGACATCCAAATTGGAAAGGAGGACATAAAACTGTCATTCTTTGCAGATGACATGATTGTATACATAAAAAACCCTATAGACTACAAAAACTACTCGACCTAATAAGTGAATTTGGCAAAGCAGCAGGATACAAAGTCAATATTCAGAAATCAAAGTCATTTTTGTACACCAACAATGAAATAACAGAATCAGAAATCAGAAAAAAATTCCATTTGCTATAGCAAAAAGAAAAATAAAGTACTAGGAATAAACCTAGCCAAGGAGGTAAAAGACCTGTACTGAGAAAACTGCACAACACTGAAGAAAGAAATTAAGGAAGCAACAAATAAATGGAAGCATATACCATGTTCATGGATTGGAAGAATTAGCTTCATCAAAATGTCCATACCACCCAAACTAATTTATAGATTCAATGCAATCCGTATTAAAATTACCAATGACAGTTCACAGATATAGAACAAATATTTCAAAAATGTATATGGAGTCATAAATGACCCCAAATAGCCTCAGCAATCTTGAGAAAGAAGAACAAAGTAGTAGGGATCATGATACCCAATATCAAACTATATTACAAAGCCAGGATAATCAAAAGAGTCTGCTACTGTCATAAGAACTGATGTGTAGATAAATGGAACAGAATGGAAAGCCCAGAAAGAAACCCATGTCTCTATGGTCAATTAACATTTGACAAAGGGGCAGAAACATAAAATGGAGTAAAAATAGCCTCTTCAACAAATGGTGTTAGGAGAGCTGGACAGCTACATGCAAAAAGAAAAAAAAAAAAAGAAAAAAAGAAAAAGAAAGAAAGAAAGAAATTCAACCACCAACTTACACCATACACAAAAATAAACTCAAAATGGGTAAAAGAATTAAATATAAGTCATGACACCATAAAAGTCCTAGAGGAGAACATAGGCAGGGAACTCTCAGATATTCCATGCAGCAATATTTTCACCAATATGTCCCCTAGAGCAAGGGGCATAAAGGAAAGAATAAACAATTGGGACTTCATCAATATAAGAAGCTTCTGCACAGCTAAAGAAAACATCAGCAAAATGAAAAAGGAACCTACCGTATGGGAAAATATATTTGCCAATGATACTCTCAGACAAAAGTTTGACCTCCAAAATATATAAAGAACTTACGTGACTCGACTCCAGGAAGACAAACAATCCAATTAAAAAATGGGCAAAGGACCTGAACAGACACTTCAAGGAGGACATACACAGAGCCCAGAGACATATGAAAGGATGCTCAGCATCACTAGCCATCAGAGAGATGAAAATTAAAACCACAGTGAGATACCACTTCACACTGGTCAGAATGGCCATCATAAACAAATAAAAAAACAGCAAGTCCTGGTGAGGTTGTGGAGTAAAGGGAACCCTAGTACACTGTTGGTGGGAATGCAGACTGGTGCAGCCACTGTGGAAAACAGTTTGGAATTTCCTCAAAAAGCTGAAAATGGAACTGCCTTTTGACCTAGCAATTCCACTGCTGGGATTATACCCTGAGAATCCCAAAACACCAATTCAAAAGAACCTATGCATCCCAATGTTCATGGCAGCACAATTTACAATAGCTAAGTGCTGGAAGCAACCTAAGTGCCCATCAATAAATGAGTGGATCAAAAAACTATGGTACCATTTCACAATGGAATACTATGCAACACAAAGAAAGAGTTACTATCTTTCACGACAGCATGGATGGAACTGGAGAGCATTATGCTAAGTGAAATAAGCCAGGAGGTGAAAGACAAATATCATATGATCTCACCTATAAGTAGAACCTAATCAACAAAACAAATAAGCAAGAAAAATATAACCAGGAACATTGAAAGAAAAAAACTTACAGTAACGAGAGGGGAGGAGGAAGAGGGTAAATGGGGAAAAGAAGAGGAAGGGTCAAATCAAGGAACATGTATAAAGGACCCATGGACAAAGCCAAAGTGGGGGAGGAATTGAGGATGGAAGGTGGGGGTGGGTAGGGCAGGAGAAAGTGGTGATGGGACAATGAAAACAAATGTATTTGAACAATAAAAAAATTAAAAAATTTTTGCATCTATATTTATGAGGAATATATGTCATGTTCTTTTTTTGTACTGCTTTTTTTTTTTATTTGGCTTCATGGTAATACTGGCTTCATAAATGAGCTGGGAAGCATTCTCTACTATTTTTGGGGGGAGATTATGTAGAATTGGTGTTAATTCTTTTTTAAATGTTGAGTAGTATTCTCCAGTAAAACCATATAGACTTGGAGTTTTCTTTTCCAAGTTTTAAAGTATCTTAGTACTTATAAGGTTATTCAAGTTATCTAATTCATATTAGGTGAATTGTGATAATTTGTACTTTTTGAGAAATTTATTTATGTTATCTAAATTTTCAAATTTATGTTGATGGAATTGTTCATAGTATTCCCTTATTATCTTTTTGGTGTTTACAGGGTCTATAGTGACATCCCCTGTTTCATTCTTGATATTAGCAATTTGTCTTCTCTCGTTTTTATTTGTCAGTCTTGGTAGAGGTTTGTCAATTTTGTTGATCTTTTCAGCAAATCAGATATTTCATTTTCTCTATTTTTGTTTTCAGTTTCATTGATTTCTGCTTTTATATTTATGATTTCCTTTCTTATGCTTGCCTTAGGTTTTTTTCTCTTATTTTCCTAGTTTCTGGAGATGGAATCTTATGTTATTGATTAGAGACTTTTCTTCTTTTACTGTAAACATTTACTACTATTTATTTCCCTTAAGTGCTTTGGCCTGTTGCACAAAATTTGATAAGTTCCATTTTCTGTTTCTTTTAGTTCAATGTGTTTCTATTTCCCTTGAGATTCTCTCTTTGATCCATAGATTATTAAGAAGTGTGTCGTTTAGTTTCCTAGTGTGTGGGGGATGTTCCTGTTATTTTTCTGTTATTTATTTCTAGTTTAATTTCATTGTGGTCAGAGAATATACTCTGTATTATTTAAGTTATTTCAGATTTTTTGAGGCTGGTTTTATGGCCCTAAATTTAGTTTATCTTGGTATATGTTCCATAGGTACATATTTAGACCCTTTTGGTTGATGGTGTTGTTGAGTTCTTATGTATCCTTGCTGATTTTCTGCCTAGTTGGTCTAATAATTGTTGAGGGAGGAGTGTTAAAATTTCCAACTATAACTGTGAATTTGTCTATTTCTCCATTGATTCCTATTGGTCTTTGTTCACATATTTTGCAATTCTCTTGTTTGGTGCATACACATTTAGAATTGCTATGTCTTCCTGGTGGATCGATTCTTTCCTTGTTCTACAATATCCTTCTCTGGCTTTGGTAATTTTTCTTGTTCTGCAGTTTACTTCATCTGTTATTAATATAAGCATTCCTACTTTCTTTTGACTAATGTTTGCATTGCATACCCTTTTACATTATTTTATTTTCATCTTACCTACATAATTATATTTATAATTATTTCTTATAGACAGCACACAGTTGGGTCATTTTTTTAATCCATTCTGTCAATTTCTACCTTTTCATTTATGTATTTGGACCATTTACATGTAATGTGATTAATGCTAAGACTTAGGTCTGCCACTTTGCTTTTTATTTTCTGCTTGTTCTCTCTGTTTTTAATTTCTCTGTTTTTCTTTTTCCTACTTTCCTTTGGGTTCCTTGAACAATTTTTAAGCTTCCATTTTTATTTATCTGTCATGTTTTTTAGTATGTCACATTGTACAACTTTTTTAGTGGTTTCTCTAACTATTACATTATATATAACTTATAAGTCTACCGGTTTCAACACTTACCATTTCAGGTGAAGTATAGAAACCTTACCTCCTTTTACATCCCTTTATCCTTTATTGTTTCTAATATAATTGTCTCAAATATTTCCCCAACATACACTAAGAACAGCATTACACAGTTTTGTAGGCTTTGCTTTGACAGTCAAACATCATTTAGAAAACTCAAGAAGAAAAGTATTTTGTATTTACCCATAGGCTTGTTCTTTCCATGTTCTTGTTTTCTTCCTGATGTTTCGAGATTCCTTTAAAAAAAAATCATTTTCTTTCTCTTTATGGAGTTCCTCTTAGTCATTTTTTAAAGGACAGGCCTCTGTTGGTTAACAATTCTGTTAGTTTTCCTTTATCTGAGAATGCCTTGATTTCCCCTCCTTCCTGAAGGATATTTTCACTAAATATATGCTTCTGGGTTTATAGTTCATTTCTTTCAGCATCCAAAAAATGTTGTTTCCTTTCCTCGTGACCTCCATGGCTTTTGATGTGAAAACTACTGTCATTTGAATTGGTTTTCTCTCTATAGGTGATAGGTCATTTCTTTGTGGTTGCTTTCAAGTTTCTTTGTCCATTATGTGTTTTGGCATGGATTTCTTTGGGATTATCCTATTTCAGATTTGTTCAGCTTCTTGAATTTGTAGATACAGGTTTTTTGTTTGTTTTGTCAAATTATGATCATTTAAAGCCATTATTTCTTTTAATACTTTCTCAGCTCCACTCTATTTCTCCTCTCCTTATGAGATTCCAGTGACATGAATGTTAGATCTTATAATCACACATGTTCATTTTTTTCAATCTATTTTTTATTTTTTGTTCAAATTGGGTAATTTTTATTGTTCTGTGTTCCACTTCAGTGATTCTTTCTTCTGTACTCTGTTTTGCTGCTGAGCTCAGTCATTAAGGTTTTTATTTCAGTTAATGTATTTTTTAGTTCAAAAATGGTTCTCGTTCTCTTTATATTTTCTATTTCTTTGCTGAGACTTTCTATTTTTTTCATTTGTTTCAAGCATGTTTGTAATTCCTCACAAAAGCATTTTTATGATGGCTGCTTCAAAATCTTTGTCAGATAATTTTGGCATCCTGTGGCATTTTAGCATTTGTATTTGCTGATTATCTCTTTTTATTCAGTTTGAGAAATTTCCTGGTTCTTAGTATGACAAGTGATTTTTCAATGGAAACCTGGAACTTGAGGCACCATATTACAGGGCTGGGTCTTACTTAAATCTGTGTTACAGCAAGCTCCCTGATACTGCTCCAGTGAAGTGAAGTGGGGTGCTGCCACACTGCTGCTACGTGGGGGTAGAAGTTCAGACTTTGCACTCAGCCTCCCTTGACACCTGGGGAGTGAGGGGTGAAGGTTCCTTGTTATTGCTGGACAAGGGTGGGAGTTCAGGTTCCCCATTAGGCACCCACTATTACTGCTCTAGGTTGGGAGAGGGGAGAGATACTTTATTATGGCTGTTCACATGGCTTCCACACAGATTCCACTACAGGAGGTGGGCTTCTTATCACTGAGTAATGGTGGACATTTTAACTGTCCAGTAGACTTCTCTTAGATCACTCCAGGCAGCGAAGGAGAAATGTTTCATCACCACTGGGCAGGGATGAATGTTCAGGCTCCCCACGTGGTCTCCACTGGCACTGTGGGGAGGAAGAGCCCAGTGGGGATGGAGGGCCCAGCTCCGGACTCAGCCTCTCTGGCATCACTTAGACGGGGTATCAGGGAGTGGCCTGAGCATCTTTGTTAAAGAAGTCTAGGCTCCCCACTCACATTTTGCTGTCAGGGCAATCGGGTGAGGCTTCAGGTTTTTTTGGAGTACGGCAGTTGTTGCCTGAAGGATCTCTACCTAGACTGCCTCTTTCCTGGTTCTTTGGCTAAAAACAGCAGAATTTTGCTGGAACTTTTTTTTTTTTTTCTGGGCCTATTGGTATTTTCAGTTGCTGGCTTCTCCAGAATTCGGTCTGAGACACATGAAGCAAAGAGAAAACCCGTGGGATTTATTGCCATCTCATCCCTCAGGTCCTCAGGTGCCTAACCAGTGTGTTTTCTTTCCACATTTCAGAGTCTTCTTATGCTTCTTTTATAGGGTCCAGGGGTTTTAGTAGTACTTAGAAGAATAAATAGGGGAAAGTACATCTATACCATCTTCCCAGAACCATGTCCGGTATTTTTGCCGTACCATCTTTGCTGCAAACATTTTTGCTGCATAACTAATAGACCATAAGGCAATTTTGCCATAAAAAGATAAAACAACTGGTTGACAGTTTGGTTTTTTGCTTGTGTTTTTGGTTTCATTTCTTCATTGACTAATCAATCAACCACTGTAAAAAAATGTTTGGTGTTTTTGTTTGTTTGGTTTCATTTCTCCATTGACAAAGTGTTTGCAGTTACTCACATTTTTGTATTATAAATGATCTTTGCCAGCCTTCACAGTGGTCTATACAATGGTAAGTAGACATGGTGCTGGTCTTAAAATAACATTTCTTCCAGGTGATAATTTGCCCCAAGAGTTGGTTTCATTTTTTGAAACCATACTACATTTGGGGTAAAATTAGAGGCCAAGAGCCCTCTTTTTGGGTGCAGAATTGAACCCACATTTCCCACAGACCAAAGACAAGTGCTTAGATACAAAATAAAGTCAGTTATTTGTACAGTGTTGCTAGGAATTTACACACATTTTAAATGTATTCAAATATTTTGTATTTCCCAATAAAGTCTTTTTAATTTTATGTTTAATTTTATTTTTAACATTCCTCTTTTATTTTTCATAATTTTATCTTTTTATAGCTAAATTGCCTTATGGCCAATTAGTTACGTGGCACAAATATTTGTGGCAAAAATCCTTGCATCAAGGATGCTACAGCGAAAATACCTAGTACGTCCCAGAACATCACTGCTTTTTGAGAACTTGGCCTTCACTCTATTTCCTTCTTAATGCCCAGCAGTCTGTAGAGTGTAATGGTGTCAGAGTGAAGATTTCTCAGAAGTTTCCCATATCATCTGTAGGATTTGCATGGCTTTACCTATTGCCTAGCTCTGGTCTCAAACACCCACAGACTACACACCTGAGAAAAGTAGTGAGGTTTTAGTTTCAAGATTTGCCCATTCAATAATACTTCACATAAATTATCTTCTTTCTTTTTGATATCTGTGTGCTCTTTCTCAACCCTTGGGGGTTGCTGAAACATCAGCATCAGTAGTCAGATTCCTTACTTTTTAAGCCTACAGAGGGAAAGTACCGGGAATGAGAAAAATTGGATGGTGACACTAAATGACAAACACTTTCAAGTTGACTTGTGCCTTTTACAGCAGGCTGGCAGTTCTCATCTGCTTGGATTGAGTCATTAGCACTTTTAAGGTCTGGATAGAGGCGAAGTTGTGGAGGAGTCTGCTCTGAAACTCATCTGATGTAGAAAATTCATACACTAAAACAAAAAATTGACCATAGATATTCAAGTGTTTCACTCTTCCTGACTCCAAGCCCGTATCTCCTTCATTGCCTCGTTTCTCCACTCCCCAGCTCATCATACCTCTTAGTCACCCTCAGAACCACACAAGGGCAGGGGGTGTGGCCAAAGAGGGTGAACATCAGTTAACAGACTTCACTGTGCTTCCCCTTTTACTCTCAGATACTTCCAGGATCTCTGAAGAGGGAAGACACCAGAAAACAGGTAAAAAACTATTTTGTTCTCTTTTGCATTCAGCAAGCAAGCATGGAGCAGCTACTGCGTGCCAGGCACAGTTCTTGGGGCTGGTAGTATAGTGAGGACCCCCACCCTCTCTTGCTGTGTTACAGCAGGTTGTAGAGCTCCATCTTTGAACATCTCCCGGCTGGGCTTGGTGAGTCTTCTGAGAACAGGATGGGTCACTAGATGCCCAAGAGGGAAGCACAAACTCAGGGAGGCTAGCTCTGAGGTCCTGAATGGTATAGCCTTGTCCTGAGTCTTTGTACCTAATGTCTTCTGTCCCTAGCTTCCAAGTTCCACCAAGCCCCAGCAGTCTTTCGATTCCAGGCCTGGAGCCCACTTCTTGTGCCCCCAGAGACTTTCTGGAGCTTCTTCGGGTAACCACGCAGCTCCTCTGCCACTCATCCTGGAATTCTTAAGCCAGTTCTCAGTGAGGGCATGGCTGGTGGCTGGTGGCAGCTAGGGGTGCAATGGCCCAGCTACCGGAGGCTAGTCTTTGCCTTGGGGCATGGAAGTTGGCTCTTGCCACTGATCTTGTAACAACTCAAAGGGTATCCAAAGTGCATCTCTCAAAACACTGACCCTGCAACCCTGCCAAGATTTTCATGGAAAACATAAAGTAGTTTCCATGGCTAAAGAAGTGTGCTCTAACAATCATGCTGGGAGATGTACAACATACACACACACTGTGCTTGAAGGGTTTGAAAAGACCTGCAGTAAATAATCCTAT
Source organism: Pteronotus mesoamericanus (assembly GCF_021234165.1). Taxonomy (NCBI): domain Eukaryota; kingdom Metazoa; phylum Chordata; class Mammalia; order Chiroptera; family Mormoopidae; genus Pteronotus; species Pteronotus mesoamericanus. Next base: position 6,637,175 of record NW_026555307.1, read on the forward strand.
TTTACTTTTTAAAAATCAGCTTCTCTCAAATGGATCTGACCTTGAAGACTTTTTTATGTGTAACACTGTTAGCACCTACAGAGCTGGTTATCAACTCTGCTTAAAGAGACTAACCCAGTTCTGACCCCTAAGCCTTACTCCTTACTGCCACTAAGCCTAGCAACAGACCCCTTCCTGCTTTCAGCAAGCAGCTTAGCTTCCCCATCCCAGGTACTGGATACTAACAGACTTGGGCAGAAGCCACAAAGCCGGTGGGTGGGTGGGTGGAGGAGTCAATGTGTGGGAAATGTTGGCTGGGTGGGTGGGAGGGGCACGGATTTGTGCTGAGAACGGAGACACACTCTATGAACACATCCTGCCTGGCTCCCTGGGGATTGGCACTGAGGGCACAGCCATGCAAATTGGGACTTAAATTTAACTTTATGTAAATGTAACTTTGTAAAGAATATAGTAAGGTGGCAGGTCAGTTCACTGCAGAGAGAGAGATGGAGAGAGAGAGAGAGAGAGAGAGAGAGGAAACAGTTGCACATTGGCAGCCCTTGGACTGCCTCTAGTCCACAGACAGGTTTTGTTTGACCAACACCATGCTTGTTTGTTTTTTTTTTTTAAAGCAGGACATTTCACATGGCAATCTGGCTTCTTACTTCTCTTAAAACAGAGGGAGATCAGGCAGTGATAAGCCTACATTCCCACTTGGCAATAATTGCCTCGAACTGAGATAGCCATCCCCTTTACACAAGGCATGACCCATGACCTTTGTCTCCACCTGGTGGATTTATGTTTTCTACTCAGTCCCTGGGGACATCTGAGAGGGACCACATTCTCCTAAGTCCTTTCAGACCCTGTTATATGCTCTCCTGATATCATACTTAATTATTGGTTTTAAAGCTATTTTTCTCCTGGTCTTTAAAATCAAGTTTTGGCCATGTCTCTCTCCTATGTAAAAACCTTTACTGGTTGCCCCAAAGTGAGCCTCAAGTTTTCCAGGGTCTGGCACTTTTGGTACTCAGTCGTCTGGTGCTACTCAAAGCTTGAGCGCTGGTCAGGAAGTTTGTGCAATGATGGATGGATGGATGGATGGATGGATGGATGGATGGATGGAAGAAAGGAAGGAGTAACGGAAAAAGAGAGAGGCTAGCTCAACAGCGTTCTTGGGCTGATGGGAGAGGCATAGCATATCCAGAGAAGGTCCCATGTTCATCCAGAAGCCCACACCCCACCATACAACAAGACATGGGCTTCCAGGGATTGAGGACAAGGGGTTAGAGCTCAGTGGATGAGCCAGAAAAGCTGTCTGGAGGAAGTAAGTGACCGGATGCCTCAAAGACATACTCTTTCCACCCCAGGCCCTCGCCTAGACACAACACCATGCATCTCCTCAGCCCCTTGCTCCTGCTCCTCGGTAAGGACTGTGGCCTGGGCTGGTACTTAGGTTCTGGGGTGACTGGAGCTGGAGAAGAAGGAAAGATCTGGGGCAGAAAAGAGTAAATGTGGGGTAGGGTGGGCAGTGAACACATGTGTATGTATGCTTCTTTCTTTGTGTCTTGCTCTCTTTGTGTGTGTCTCTCTTTTTTAGAGGGGATTCTTTACTCCTCTGAAAGCTCTCCATGCCCCTCAATAATGCTTTCTGATCACTGTGGTGAGTTCCAGAATACCTGGCTTTCTCTGACTCACAAAACTGGATGTTTGAGCTCCCGAAGACCCTTTACGCCTGGGAGGGGACCTGCGTCTGGATTCCCTGCAGCTACAAAATCCCAGGGGATGGAAAGCTCCTGGATAACCTGACTGTGTACCACAATCATAAGTATGATACCAAGGCCAAGGACTTCAATGGGACAGTCCTCTATGTAAAGAAAAAGTCAGGGACATCTGACCCTCAGAAAAGAGTGCAATTCCTGGGAGACGACAAATCCAACTGCACCCTAAACATCCACACAGTCAATGCCCAAGACAACGGCATGCTGGGGCTGAGGGTGACGTCGGGGAAGGACAGATGGATGGAGACAATAGCCCTCAACATCTCTAGTAAGGCCCTGGGGGACGGGGCCCTCTGCTCGGGCACGGGCAAGGAGGGAAGTGGGAAACACAACTCCTGGGACAGGGGCCCCAAAAGAGAATTGCCTGCAAAGGCCAGGCAGGGGTGCCAGTGGGCGACTCAGGCAGCACAGACATGGGGCTGTTCCCAAGCTGGAGCATGAGCCCTTGTTCCTTCTTAAGCATCCCACCTGCCACTCAGTTTCTGCCTGTTCTGTAATCTGGATTGCAGGTTACCTGATTTTTCAAGAGGAGATAAAACTTTAGATTTTGAGTAAAATCTTGTAGTGTGTTAATGTTGGCGTTTAATTCTAATTGGTTCTTCATGGCTAACGACACACACATGCAAGAGGCGGATCAAACACAGTTCTGGGGCCTGTACTGTGCTCAATCTGTTTCATAGCCTCTCTCAGCTGGGTGGTTCTAGGCAGCCCTGTGCCTGGGGTGAGAAGTGTGGCTTCAGACCCTGCAGTCTGAGGGTGGCCCGGCCCCATGAAAGCTGTGATTGGCTGCCCACAGTCCTTGTCTACTAAAGGAACCCCCTAAAGCAATGCTGTGTTGAGGTCATTAAACAATGCAGTCTTGTCATCAAAGCTAAGAAATGTATGTTGAACTAAACTGCATGTTGAAATTCACTTAGGGGTGACATGGAGAGCAATTGTGAAAACATTTAGAAAGCAAACATTTGACAGTGACAATAAAATAAGTACAGAATATAAAATATAAATCCTAAGGAGGTTCAACACTTGACTTTCTGTGGGGAGGGGGTGGTGCTGCAGCCGAGCAAAAGTGATTCACAGCAGAAAAAGGCAGGCCGGAGAGAGGTAAATAGACTGGGAAGGGGTTCCTGAGGAGTTATTTGGGGCACAGCGTCTAAAGCCAGATGTAAGAGGCCGGTATGCAGCAGTCCTCTGTCTCCCAGGCTGCCATTATGGTTCTTACTCTTTTGCAGAGACAGCTCCCCGACCTCGCATTCAGCTCCCTCCAAACATCCAGGAGCTAAAGGAAGTCACTCTAACCTGCCAGCTGGATTTTGCCTGCTTTGGGTACCAGATCAAATTGCAGTGGTCCCTGGAGGGGTCATCACATAGCTTTCCCTCTCTCCTCTCAATTTCCCTGACCACCAAGGCTGTCTTTACCCAGAACCAGCTCACATTCCAGCCAGACTGGACCAACCATGGCAAGAAACTGACCTGTCAGCTCTGGAAGGATAACGCAGATGAGCTACTCTCTGAGGAAACAGTGCAGCTAGATGTGAAGCGTGAGTCTCTCCAATGCTCTTATGGGAAGGATGAGAGACTTGTCCTCTTCTCCCAACACCTCAGTGAGCACCCAGAGTAGCAGGAACCTCCACGGAAGAAGCATAATCAGTCTGTGGGTCCCTGAAGCTGGGGATGGTCCTGACATAGCTGGGTTCACTCCTCCACCATCCCTACTGTCAGAAATCTGATTGATTTCAGCATCTGCTTTGGTCTAAAAGAATAAAATATTTTAATCTATCCCCAAGCAATGAGAATTAATCACATGATTTTGGGATCATCTTGTTAGGTTTTATTGTTCTTCTTTGAGGAGAGAAGGGAGGAATTTTTCCATGTGATTATTTGTGCCTCATTTGTTCATTCATTAGATATTTTTTGCAGATCTACTAAGTGTGAGGCTTTATTACGGTTGCTGGGGAGATGGCAGTGAGCAAAATTCTTGCCCATGTGGAGCTAGCATTGCAGTGGGAAAGACAAGCAATAAAGACATCAATAAAGAAATAGAGAACATAAGAGTAATTAGTGCTAAGTGTATTAAGAAAAAAAAATAAAGCAAGTTTTGGGCAGAGGAAGTAAGAGATGGAGATTTCTGTGAGGCAGGTGAACTTGAGCCGAAATTTGAGTGAAGGGAGGGACTGAGGTAGGCAGATAATTTCAAGAACATTCCAAGAAGAGGAAATTCTTAAGGTAGGAACTTGGTGTTTCTGTGCCAAGAAAGGGGCCACAGAGCCCCAGGACCATGTCTGAGGGGCTCAGTATAGGACGGGATGGTTGAGAGAAACCGGGGCTCTTGAGCTTGTGGGCAACAGTCAGGGTTTTGGGTTTTATTCTCAGTGAGGACTCCACTGAATTTTTTCAAGCAAGAGAGAGGCAAGGTCTGGTTGACAATGTTAAGAATGCTGCTGGCTGCTGGTGGAGACCAAACCTTTGGGAACTTGCGGTGGGAAGAGCAGAAGCAGGGGTGGGAGGTGTTGACAGTTGCCACCCTTCACTTGTTGACAACGGCAACAGTGAGTGGCTGCACACCTCGCATGCTCCATGCAGGCCACTGCTTTAACGGGAGAAAAGCTGGGCAACTAACTTCTCACCACTTTACACCCTCTGAGAATTCTCTATCCCTCTCCCCCACTGTCCCTCTCCTCCTCCAGACACCCCAAAGTTGAGGATCATGTTCAGTCCTGGAGAAGCCATTGTAACAAAGAGGGAATCTGTGACCATGGCGAGTCCTGGAGAAGCCATTGTAACAGAGGAGGGATTTGTGATGGTGATGGATCATGGAGAAGCCACTGTGACAGAGAAGGTTTCTGTGACCATGAAGTGCCAGATCATCAGCAGCAACCCACAGTACTTGAATGTGTCCTGGTTCAAATATGGAGAGCCTCTGAGTGGGCACATGCTGCACAGGGAGCAGGAGACACTCACACTAACTCTGTCCCAAGTGACCAGGCAGATGAGTGGAAAGTACTGCTGTAACGCCTGGAATGCTATAGGCTCAACAAACTTAGAAGTGGTCCTCAAAGTGCGCTGTGAGCCTCCTGGGAGCTGTGGAAGGGCAGGCAGGGAGTTAGAGGGGTGGAACCAAGGCCCCTGAGAGGTCAGCAGGAGAGGCCTCGGCTCACCTCCCCCTCTTGCCTCTGCCCCTTTTTCCAGATGCTCCAGAACCTTCCACAGTTCAAATCACCATCTCACCAACTAAGGAGGGAAATCCAGTAAGTTTGACTTGTATATCACAGGCCTATCCTCCTCCAACAAACTATACCTGGTATTGGAATAAGATTGAAGTGTCAAGAACAACAGTCAAGACCCTCCAGATCCCAGATGTCCGCCTCGGGCAAGCTGGGAATTATTCCTGTGTGGCAGAAAACAGTCTTGGTCTGGGGAAAGCTGGCCAAGCAGCTGAGTTGGATGTACAATGTGAGTAGCTACAGAGCCTGTGGGTTCTAGAGGGAGAAGATGGAAGTGGGTGCAGGAGGAAGGCAAATGAGTGGAGGGGATTTCTGGGTCCTGAGCCCAGAATGGGCATCAAACAAAATCCAGGGTCTCCTGACATGTAATCTTCTTGGGGTGGGCGTTCTGCTGCTGTTCACAATTGTATTCTCCGCACCAAAATAAGGCCTGACTGGTGGTAGGTGCTTAGTAGATGTTTGCTGAATGAATAAGCTGCACAATGTTAGGGTCCCATGAAGGACACAGAGAATTGGCATCACTAAGCAGTGGCTGAGTCCCAGAAGGGTTCCTGAAGCTTTGAGGAGAAATGAGGTTAAATGTGTCATTACCTCTCCATCATCAGACTCTGTGAGCCTTATCACTGAGTTGAGCTCAGGACAAAGAGAATTCATAGTTTTCATCCTTGGACCCTGGAACACCATTTTCTGGGCCAAATATGCGCCAATCTTGAACATCTAGACAGGCTGCTATATGATAGAAGCAGTAGCATTGATGTTTATTGAGTGTTTACTACAGTGCTCTAAGGACATCATCTTCTTTTCTTCTGGCAACAATTCTATGGGGTTAGATACTCTTAGGACCCCATTTGACAGATGAGTAAACTGTGACTTTCAGCTCATGATCACACAGCTCTAAGTGGCAGGGCCTGGCAGTCTGGCTCCACAGCTGTGCATTATTATCACTATCATTATTATTATTATTATTATTGCCACCACCACCACCACTCATGCTGCAGCCATCTGGCCATGTGCCCCAGACCCTTGTGAAAACCACAAGCAGCGCCACATGTTCTCTGCCAGAGCTGTGCTCCTAGCTGATGCACCATTCCTCCTCTAACCACAGCTAGGCCAAATGGGAAGGGCAAGGTCTCTTTCCTCATATGGATGCAAGAGGGAAGTGTGAGCCTTCCTGTGGTTAATTTAGGAACTGTACAGGTGCAGGGGACAGGTAGAGGGAAAAGAGGAAGTGGAAAGGAACAGGTATTATGAGCAGCTGACTTTTCCTCACACGTTTCTCTCTTTTTCTCCCAGATTCCCCCAAGAATGTAACCATGATGATTCAAAACCCCACACCAATTCGAGAAGGAGACAATGTGACCCTGTTCTGTAACTACACTTCCAGTAACCCTAGTGTTACCAGATATGAATGGCGATCCCAAGGCTCCTGGAAAGAGATAATGCCTGGGGTGCTGATGATTCAAAAAGTTGCCTGGGATGCCAGTCAATTTTCCTGTGCAGCCTGTAACCAGTGGTGTTCATGGTCTCCCACTGTCAACCTGCATGTCCAGTGTGAGTGGCCTAGGCAGGGGCATCTGGGAGGTGGCAAGGTGAGATACTGGGCTTTAAGGGTGAGGAGACTGGAACCTGGACCAGAATCCTCACAGGGAATCGAGGGATGAGAGTCAGCACCAAGGAGAGAGGAAGTCCTGGGGAGAGGAAGAAGGAATGGGACCCAAGAGGTCAGACTGAGGCCCTTGCTTTCCAGATGCCCCCAGAGGTGTCAAGGTCCAGCTGATTAGCCCTCGTTCTGAGATTCACTCTGGGCTCTCAGTCGTCCTCCGATGTGACTTCTCACATAGCCACCCCACCGATGTCCACTTCTTCTGGAAGAAAAATGGAATCTTTCTGAAGGAAGGAAAAGATCTGCACTTTGATTCCATCTCTCCAGAAGATGCTGGAAATTACAACTGCTTGGTCAACAACTCCATAGGACAGAGCATGTCTGAGGCATTGAAGCTCCACGTACTGTGTGAGTGGCTAGACCTGGAGACTAATAGGAGAGAATCTGGCTACCTGGATCCTCACTTTGCTTCTCCTTGCAGATGCACCTAGGAGGCTGCGGGTGTCCATTAGCCCTAAAGACAGTGTGATGGAGGGGAAGAAGGCAGTACTGACGTGTGAGGGTGATGCCGACCCTCCCATCTCCCGGTACACCTGGTTTGACTGGAATAACCAAAACCTTCACCATGATGATCAGACACTGAGACTGGATCCTGTGAAGGTCCAGCACTCAGGCGCCTATTGGTGCCAGGGGGCCAACCGACTAGGCAGGGACCAGTCACCCCCCAGAATCCTCACTATCTACTGTAAGTCCCCTTCCCTCTTGATCACCCCTGTGGCTCTGCCCCAAGGCTGTGCATCCCAGACCACCTACCCCTTATTCCCTCCATCCCCCGTCCCAGCCCTGCCTGTATGCTCAAAGGCACACCCTTCCTCCACATGGCTCACCAGTCTTCCCTCCTTCCTGCCCAGTCTCTCTCGACTTTTTCCAGGAGGTTTCCCTCTCAGTCTGTTTCTACCTTCCATGTGCCCTTGAGTTCCTACTGGGTCCCTCCCTCTGTCACTATCTGTATCACCCTTGTTTTATCTTTTGAAAATTATGTGTTTTTTTAAAAAAACATTTTACAAGTACATAGTAAAAGATTAAAACAGCATGAAAGAGCAAATGGTAGAAATACAGACACCTCTCCTTTCTTTCCCCCTGAAAACTCTACCCTTCCCCTAAGTCTTCACTGTTGGATAGTGTTTACATCTCCTCAGAGAATTCTTTACTTGCGCAATATGCATCTGTATCTACACACCTTTCATTATGCAAATGGTGGCAGGGCTCACACTTTGCCCTGAACTTCCTTCTTTTCCATGTAATAACATCACTTGGAGAGTGCATATACAAGGTGTCTAAAGAGCTTGGAAACATAGGGAATGTATTAATTTATTTGTTATAGTTTTTCAGATTATTGTTTGGAGCCATGATTTTAAAATTAGAGGATCATTGTCTGCAAAGTTGGACACTAAAGGAAAATAGCTTGAGCACCTGACTTTGAAATGTAATATATTGTATAAAAAAATGTTTCCTGGGTCTCCCACTTTGCAGACACCCCGGAAACTGGCCTTTTTCCTCCTAAGGGCTGCGCTATATTCTAGTGTATGGGTGTTGCTTAACTCACTACCCAGTACCCTCCTCAAGGCGTGTATACCCTCTTGCTTGGGGCACCCCTGCAAGGAGAGTTGCAGGATAAATTCCTATACAAAATTGCTGGGTGAAAGGACAGTGATTTGAAGTTCTAATAGTATGGCCAAAGTGCCCTCTGAAGCAGTTGTACTCATTTATGAGATGCCCCTGCCCATCACAAAGGAGGAGCTCCTCATGAGAAAGCACTATCCTCCTAAAAGCAGGTCCACAGGGCAAAGACTGGCTTCTCCCTCTTTGTCTGTGTCATGTCCCCACCGGTGGAAATCATACAGGCAAAAGGACACAGCTCTACAGAGAGAAGTCGGGGATGCCCTCGAGGTGAATGTCAGGGCAGAGTGGTCTGGTATCTGGCTGAGCCAGTGGCATCAATGGATGGTACTCCTTTCTCCACCAGATAGTCCGGAGACCATCAGCAAGCAAGTGGCCCTGGGAATGGGAATCTGCCTGGCCATCCTCCTCCTGCCACTCTTGGGAGTCAAGCTTCAGCGAAGGTGAGCGCTTCACACTGCCCTCCTCCCCTTCCCCCGCTTCTCCCTCTTCCCCTCCTCTTCCTCCTCTCTCCCTCAGCCAATTCCAGGGAGTGACTCCAGTGACTCCGTCCTGCAAACCCCAGCTTGCCCATTGCACAGAGTCTTGCCCCCATGCCCTTGATCCTCACTGAGCAGACCTTTATTTCTTAGCTGGAAGAAGATTCGGAGCCAGCAAGAGCTTCAGGAAAACTCCAGCGCACAGAGCTTCTTCGTGAGGAATAGAAAGGTAGGGTGGAAGAAAGATAAAGTGCAGGGTATGCCTTGAAGTCAAGCAAGGAAACAAAATGAAAAGGAGGGGCGTGGAGGCCAGGGAATAAAGAGTACTGTGGAGAAGCCCAGGCTGTCAGTGGCCAGGGGAAGGGAGCTGTGGTGGGGGAAGGAGGGGTGAGAGCTCAAACCTTGTCTCCCTCACAGGTTAGAAGAGCCCCCCCCTCTGAAGGCCCCCACTCCCTGGGCTGCTACAACCCAGGGATGGAAGATGCCATCAGCTATGCTACTCTGCATTTCCCTCTCGCCGAGGCTGACACATCAAGGATTGGGTATGGAGGATACCAGGGAGGTGACAGCTGCACCCTGGGAGGGCTGTGGGGGGAAAAAGTCCATGTCCCACCTGCCATCTTTGTGCCAAGCTCATGCCAGGCATCGACATATAAGCATTTTCTCATTCCAGCTCCACAACAAACTGCCCCCTTCAGTAAGTAATGGTCTCAGGAATTAGACCTGTTCCTTCAAGCCAGAAGAAAGTATGCCCACGATCAATCTCTGTCACCAAAGTTAAGGGCATGACACATACATTCACCCACTCATTTGACACATTAGCTCCTACTGCAAGCATTAGGCATATACATAAAGGGCTGAGAGGATGGGGTGCTCCTGGGGTCTGGGGGAATTAAGAGAAGGGGGAGAGTTCATGAGAAATGCTTCATTTGCAGTCATCTATCTGCCCTCTCTTTCAGAGAGGCAGGAACCCCAGAAGCTCAGAGAACTTCCCTAAACAGGGACAACACGGTCACTTACTCTGTGGTGCTGAAGCGTCAAGTGGTAAGAGGGCAGGGCTGTGGGAGGCGGGAGAGTGGAGGACCTGGTCCTGGACGGGGAGACTTGGGTGGGCTCAGTGGTGTCAAAGGCTGGGCAGTGGAGAGGTTGCTCAGACACAGGGAAGGCACCTCCCCGTCAGAGATGGCAATGGCTGCCAGTGTCTGGACCAGAGTACCCCTGCTTGGGCACTTGATCTCCTAGTGCAGTCAAGGAGAGAGTGGCAGAGAAAGAAGATGGTAGGAGGATAGGGACCATGAAGCCAAGCTGACTGTGATGTGGGTTTTTCAGGGCGACTATGAGAATGTGACTCCAGATGTTCCAGAAGACGAAGGGATACATTACTCGGAGCTGGTTCATTTGGGGCTTGGAGAGCGGCCTCTGAGACAAGAGGGAGTGGAATACGTGACCCTCAAGCACTAATGAGTCAAACTGGCTGAGGTGGCGGTGCCTAGGGGCTGTAGGAGACAGGGCAGTCATGGCCCATGCAGCCCCTGCTGTTCAGCTGGGAAGTTACATAGCCTACACACACACACACACACACACACACACAATTACTGTGCCCAAGTTGGTACAGAGAACTCTGGGCATGGCCCAGAGACAGTCTTTCTTCTTGGCATTCGTTACCCCAACCATCCAAAAGGGCTGACCCTGGTTTTTCTCCACTCTCCTTCCCTCCCAGGGAACTCATCTAAACATTTAGGCTGCACTGGTCAAAGTCCTCTGCCCTTTCCCAGCCATCTGTCACCACCCACCCCCTCCTATTTCTCGTCCTTGGCTGGTTATATCCCTACTGGGATCAGCTGGTGACAAGTTTTTCTTCTATCCTTCCCCCATCCCCTTGACACTCCGCTCCTGCCCCACTTTGATGGCTCTGCTCACTAACCTTATGCCTAATTTCTGCCTCTAGAGCAAAGTCCAGGGAAAAGGGCAGAAAAGAGGTAGAAAGAGGCACTGCCTGGCGCTGGTTTCTCCTCTGTTGTCTGCGAGGCATTCCATGGAGAGGATCATGCAGCTGCAGCCCGACCCTCAGGGGCCTTGTGGTCTGAGATAGACACCAGTGTGGAAAACATGTAACAAGCACAGAGCTGCACAATAAAACATGGCTCAGATATTACTTCAAGGGATCAGTGAGCTGTTTCCAGTCTGTAGAATCAGAGGAGCACGGGGACGTGGGGAAGGCATCATGGATGGGGCTTGGGGATAAAGGATAGGAGTCAAGGTAGTTTCACGATCAAATCCTCAGACTGATGAGCCTGTTATCTTGTTGCAAAGCATGCTCTGGGTCTGAGTCTGAGTCAGCCTCTTCTATTTAACTAACTGAACCACTGTGGGCAAAGATCACCAGCTTATCTGAGCCTCAGTTGCTTCCTCTGTAAAGTGGAGATGCCTATTGTGCAAGTTCAAGAAAAGAAATGATGTATAACCTAACATTGCTGGAGTCTCATTATAAGAAGCCTCACCCAAAAGCCAAAAGTCCCCCAAACCAAATTCCCATCTTATTTGCAACTCTTGAAGAATGTAAAAAGGGCAAGCCAATTCATTACTCAGCTGTTCTCAAAAGTGACTTACAATCCACAGCTGCCTTGAGAAACCTCACAGGTTTTCTACCTTCCACTGGCACCGCCCCCCACCCCCAGCTCCCTGTGATGTTCACTCATTACGACTTCCCAGTTAGGTCCTTCCAGCTTCCCTTTCACTTCTTAGGTTTGATCTCTCCCCACCCATTCTCCTGCTTCTGCCAACAAGCAAATGCCCATTCACCTTAGGGTGAGGGATGTGTGGCTAATCAATCAGCAAGAAGAGGACCGCAAAATTCCTGGCCTATGGTAGGTGCTTCAAAAGTGCTGCCTTTTCTTCCTGCCCCTTTTCCAGTCTGCTCAATGCTGAAAGCTCTCAAAGGGAAGAAGAGTTTCTGGTCATCCTCAGAATTATGCAGAACAAGACACTGATTTCTTCAGTCTACTCTGTCCCACGTTTGATTTCCTGTGAGCACCACCAGTTTTTCTAGAGCAAGAGGAGACTCCAAGAATCATTTAAATGAGAAGGAGGGGGTTTGGGGGTTTCTGTATTGAAAATGAAGTCCAGTATCATTCAACCATTCATGTGGCAGACATTTCCTGAGCATATAACAACGCATCCAGCTCAGAGCCAGTTATTGGGGTACAAAAAAGATATGACAGCCCTGACCAGTGTGGCTCAGTTGGTTGGGCGTCATTCTGCAAAGTCAAAGATCACTGGTTTGCTCCTAGGCACATGCCTGTGTTGCAGGTTTGGTCCCTGGTGGGGGCATTTATGAGAAGCAACTGACTGATGTTTTTCTCTCATATCAATATTCTTCTCCATCTCTTCCTCCCTTCCTTCCCCTCTCTCTAAAAATAAATAAAATCTTAAAAGATATGACATAGTCCTAATTTGGGGATCTCTGGGGTACCCAAAGAGTTTTAGGGAAGGGTCCCTTTGGAGAGGCTGCTGGAGTCAGGCCTGAGCCTGACGAAACTTGTCTCAGGCTTCCTGGCAACCAGTGAGTACCTTTCCATCTTGTCCCTGAGTCTGGCTGCTGACGTAAATCTACTTCATGACCAATTGACCAAGAGATGTGGCCACTCATAGGCACTGCTGAGGCATGCACAGCAGGTGTCCAGGAAGCTCTAGGCTTAGACTCTAGGCCATGGACAGCCTTCCACCCAGCCCCAGATCTCACTGCCCTCCCAGGACCGAGGCAGATGACTCTTCAACTCCCTGAGCCACTACTAGGTGTGCAAAAAGCAGTGGACAGAGCAGACAGAGATCTTGGCTCTCACTGACCAACATTCTAGCAGAGGAGCTAGCAAATCTGATGTCTCTAACAGTGAGTGCTCTGAATAAACACAACACAAGATGAATACAGAGAGATGGGAACAGGGGAGGGGTCTGTTTGGATGGAAGGATCAAGGAAGGCCCTCTGAGGAGGTAGCTCTGGCCAGAGACCTGAACCATCAGGTGGGCAAGCTCGGAGCAGAGATCCTGAAGACTTGATGTCTCGCTTTACACCCAGTTTTGTTCTTCACCCAAACACTTGTTACAGGAGGTGAAATGGCACTGCTCTTGATTTTTCCCTTGGTTCTGTCAGTTTCTCAGTGTTTTCCAAAGAGAAAATCCTAAACAAGAGGTGGCAAGTTCTACATTTCAAGAGAAGGGCTAAGTATCATCAATGGGACTTGGAAGGGAGGCTACCAGAAACCAATTTAATGACTGAGGTAGAAAAAGAAAATTAGATTGTTTCTTTGGAGGGAGTTGTTGATATGCTGTCCCCACCTGAAGCCTGGTGAGAAGCACTCGAAGAAAACCACTCAAAGAAGCTTATTTACTTATTTGGGTGAGTTGGAATGTGGGATGGGCACAATAGCTTGGTGACCCTCATGCACACCCAAGAAAACTGAAGTCAAGAGGACATGTTGTCAGTCTGAGACAGCAGATAGAGACAGAGAGAGACAGAGACAGAGACAGAGGTAGAGGTAGAGATAGGGATAGGGATAGGATAGGGACAGGGACAGGGACAGGGTAGAGGTAGAGAAAGAGGGAGACACCTGTAAAGTCAGAGAGAGAGAGAGAGAGAGAGAGAGAACAACAGAGACAGCCTCAGAGCATTTTAAATCTGACTGAGGAGGTCTTCCTGGAAGGGCAAGGTGATCCCAGCAGGAGGTAAATGGCCGAATTCCCAGAGGCTGAGAGAGGAAAGCTAAGCAGACAACTGGAGCACACACTGTACCAGTCAATGTCCCTACAAGGGCCCAGAAGGAGCCCCCTTTGACATCCATGCAGCCAGGGAGGCAGAGTGGAGACCACAACTGGGTTAGCCTCGTGCCACCAAACCAGATTTGCTTGTCCGTTGTCTCTCCTCCTCCCCCTCCTGCTTACACCGGAAGGGTCAGAACCAGTGTCATCAAGCCAAAGGGGAAAGAAGAGGGAGAATGGAGTGCTCTCCTCACAACACATGCCCACACCTGTGCATGGCAGGGGACGAGAGCACAGGCTGTACTTCAGAATAGTTATTTCATTCTCCCACATAAAAATGACCAAATTGAGATGCTGTGGGTGACTAAAGTGACTGGAGGCCTGCTCAGGAACTCCTCCAGGACTAGAGAAAATTTTACCCCAGGAAAGGTTTGAACAGGGTGTTGGGGGGTCAGAGGGGCGCAGATAAATCTGTGTTCCAGTTGTGTGTTACCAGTCCTGCTCCTCCAAGGTGCTGGCTCTGCACTCTGCACTTACCCAGGAAAATTCCACATTTCTGCCATCTCCCCTACCCGTGTTCACGTCATTCTAGACCTTACCTCCTTCCATCTGGCCTCAGCTCCTGCAGGAGATGCCCCATTAGCTGCTCATCCAGGCTGCTAGTGCCTTGGGCTAATGGCCCTGCCACCCCACCCTTCTTTTCCTTCTGGCTCACTGCGCATCCCAGGCACCCTCCCTCAGCCCAGGAAGGGGACTCGTGAGCCTCAGAGGCAGCTGGCAGCACAAGAGGTGAGTCCTTCTTTCTGTGGCTCCTCTTTACACCAACAATTATTTCCCGCACTCTCAGATCCCCTTGCTTACGGTGCCCCTGAAGTCAGCTAAGGTCATTCCCTTGGGTTTTCTCCTGAGGCTGCCTTTGTCTGCCCTTTGCTGCAAGCTCCACTCTACCCAAACCCCAACTTCTTCCCTTGGCTAGGAGCTACCACCGACCCTCCACTGCGGGACAGGTGATCCACTGTCGGGGAGCAGCTCCTTCTCTTTCCAGAGAATTGGGGGGGAGGAGAGTACAAGCAGACATCTAACTTCCATGTCTAAGAAAAGCACATACTGTGGAGCCCAACTCTGTTTTTAATTCTATCTACCCCTTCTCTTCCCAGAGTCTCCGAAATTAAGCAGCCTTCACGCTTCTGGTACCTGCAAGATTTTGTTCTATCTTCTGTCAATCCTCTATCACATTTATCATTTTAAGAGAGGATACAGTGGAAGGAAAGCAGAGGACTGAGGGCGAGCAGCCTCACTTCTCGTCCAGGCTTCCCTGCTAACTGGCTGCCTCCTCCCTCCGTGGGCCCCTGTCTCCAGATGGCTTCTAACACCCTGAGCAGTGCTGAAGCCAGTTTGTGATTCCAAGAGTGTCCCTCTTCGGGCCTAACATCTGACGGCAGGAAACAAGTGAACGCAGGAGTCCATTAGGCCACTGTGACCCATGGACCTGCCCCCACAGCTCTCCTTTGCCCTCTATGTGGTCGCATTTGGGCTGGGCTTCCCGCTCAACACCCTGGCCATCAGGGGTGCCGTGACCCATGCCCGGCTCCGCCTCACCCCCAGCCTTGTCTATGCCCTCCATCTGGGCTGCTCGGACCTCCTGCTGGCAGCCTCCCTACCCCTGAAGGCAGTGGAGGCCCTGGCTGCAGGAGTCTGGACTCTGCCAGCCCCGCTCTGTCCGGCCTTTGCCCTGGCCCACTTTGCTCCACTCTATGCAGGTGGTGGCTTCCTGGCTGCCCTGAGTGTTGGCCGCTACCTAGGAGCCGCCTTCCCCTTGGGCTACCAAGCCGCCCGGAGGCCCTGCTATTCCTGGGGCGTGTGTGTGGCCATATGGGCCCTTGTCCTCTGTCATCTGGGGCTGGTCTTTGGGTTGGAGGCTCCGGGAGGTTGGATGGACAATACCACCAGCTCCCTGGGCATCAACATACCAGTCAATGGCTCTCCGGTCTGCCTGGAGGCCTGGGACCCAGCCTCAGCGGGCCCTGCTCGCCTCAGCCTCTCTCTCCTGCTCTTCTTTCTGCCACTGACCATCACGGCCTTTTGCTATGTGGGCTGCCTGCGGGCACTAGCCGGCTCAGGCCTGAGCCACAGACGGAAACTAAGAGCAGCCTGGGTGGCTGGTGGGGCTCTGCTCACACTGCTGCTCTGCTTGGGACCCTACAACGCCTCCAATGTGGCTGGCTTCCTGCGCCCCAACATGGGAGGCCGCTGGCGAAAGTTGGGGCTCCTTACAGGTGCTTGGAGCGTTGTGCTCAACCCACTCGTGACAGGCTACTTGGGAGGTGGGTTTGGCCATGGAACATCATGTGTGGCAAGAATGAAAGGGGGTACAGCCCAGAAGTAGTAGCCACTGCTAGAGAGAAGGAACATGCAGCAGACCCCAGCTGCTTTGTTAGGCCCCTGGTGGGGGCTGCTCCAAAGGCACGGCAGGGTGGCCTTGCCTGGGGGCACCCCTGGAGCCACTTTCAGGAAGGACTGCACTGGGAAAGACTGCATCTCAGTGGGAGAGAAGAGTGGAGAGCAGGAGCTGAGTCACAGGAGAAAGGTGAGTTTATCTCTACACACAACAGCATGACTCCCCTGATGTGCCTCTTCTCTCCTTGGTCCTTACTTGCCTGTCTGCCCATGTGCTATGGGCAGAGGCCTTTCACCAGTGGGGAAGGAGGGAAGTTTGTTTCTAATCTAGAGGAACTGCCCCTCTGATGGTACACTTTGGGAGATGATACTCCTAAATCTTTTCCTAGGAAAGAACAAAATTTCTGAATGAAAGAGGAGGCAGGAAGCAAAATAAAGGCACTGTGATACCATATGGAACTCACAAGGGGGCAGCATTGGAACTATGAACAGGAAGTTGGAAGGGATGGTTCAGCAACACCAGAAATAGTTACAAACAAATATAGATTCTCTAACATGTGACAGCCACCATGCCAAGTGCTTTACAAGTGTTGTCTCATGTCATCTGCACACAGTCCTTTGATTTAGCCATGCAGTTGTGGTTTAGATGGGCAGATTGTTCACTGTATGAGGGTGCCAGGGAGAGGGGAAAACACTGACTGAATTCTAGCCTGTACTTTGCCCACCAAGCCATGCGCTTGGCTCGGGGTGGCCTCCATCTGGGAGAAGCAGCATCTCATTCTAATTTGAACAAAAACACCACCCACTCCTCAAACGGGACACTGGGTACACAGCAGGGCTGTGTTCACCTGGAGGGGGCACCTTTTCCTAATTTGCACAAAGGTACTGCATGAGTTAGCTACAGATCTGAAGCCATTATAATCTTCATTTTGCAAGGTGAAGAAATTTGCCCAAGGTCCTACAGCAAGGAATGGGTAGATGTAGGATGTGATCCTTTAAGGCAGGACCCCCAAAGGTCAGGAGACATTTGGAAAACTTGGGCTATTGGATTAATGTCTATCCTTGGGGTCCATTTTGCAAAGATGAATGGTGGCATGAGAAAGTGGGCAGAAGAGAGTGGACATACAGGAGACAGACGCTTGGGCATCTGCTCTGATGAGGTCTTGTGTAGGAAGCCTAATTGTTCCTCTAATGATAGTAATGCCGTGAACATACAGGAGCAACAAAAGTGGTAGCTGTGTGCGAATTGGTTTATACAAGTTATCTCTTTTCATGTGTAAATGTCTACAAGGGCAAGGAATTTTGTTTTATTTGCTGATATATCCCCAGCACCTAGAAGAGAATCTAACACATAGTAGGTTGTCAGCAAATGTTTGCTGAATGAATGAATGTTCACGATAGCCCTCCAAAGAAAGTTTTATCATTTGTTTTATAAATATGGAAACATACCAGAGAAGTTAAGTAACTTGCCAGAGGCTCTGTGGGAGGCAGAAACAGTTTTATTCCCTGTACAGTGGTGACACCAAAGAATTTTGGTAAAAGCTCAGGTGGCCCCACTGCCCCTCCCAGTAACCCCAAGGACTACTCTTTCTCCCAGTGCTCCAGAGCATGTGCTGCTGGGCCACTTCTTCCAGTTACTTGTGGCTCCCCCTCTTAGGGGAGATTTCAGTTCCTCCCTGGAGCCAATGGGGCCTCCTTGCCTGACCACCCTTGGCATCGTCTCCTGACCATCGCCGCTCGAGCCCTAAACCTTCTACCAGTTGCCCCAGCAGGTCAAGCCTATGCACCCACCATTCCTTCCGCCTGCAATGCTTCCTCCAGTGCTGTCTGTATTATCCTCCCACTCAGCCTCTACCCCCACACCCCTATTACCAAATGTAAGCACCACGGCAACAGAAACTTTGTTTTGTTCACTGCTGTACTTTTAATAGCTTATTTGACATAACATTTTTATATAATAAAATTCACCCATTTGGAGTGTACAATACAGTGGTTTTTAGTAAATTTCCTGAGGTGTGCAACTATCATTATAATACAATTTAGAATATTTTCATCACCCTAGTACGACCCCCAAGCTCATTTGCAGCGCATCCCATTTCCACCTCCACTCCTCAGGCAACCAGTAACCTACTTGCTGTCTCTATAAATTTGTCCGTTCTGGACATTTCATATCTCTGTCTTGTTTCGCTTAGCATAATGTCTTTGAGGTTCATCCACATTATAGTACACATAGGTATTTCATTCCTTTTTATTGCTAGATCATGTTTTATTGTGTGGATATGCCACCCGGTTTATCCGTTTGCTGGCTGATGGACCACCGAGTGATGTTTCCATCTTCTGGCTGTTAGGACCGGTGCTATTTGAACATTTATGAACAAGATTTTGTGTGGACGTATGTTTTCATTTTTCTTAAGTAGATACCTATAAGGGAATTGGCTCACATAGTGAGTTTATGTTTACGTTTTTAAGAAACTGTCAAATTGCTTTCCAAAGTGACTCCACCATTTCATATTCTCACCAGCAATATGTGAGGATTCCCATTTCTTCACATCTTTCCCAATATTTGGTATTATCTGACGTTTTTACTTATAGCTATTTCAGTGGCATGTGAGTGAAATGGTATCTCATTTTATTCCATAAATATTTGAATGAATAAATAAATAATGTCTGAAGCTGGACAGAACTTGGGTTTGAATTCTGGTGGTGATACTTAAAAGAGTTGTATTACCTGGAGCAAGTCACTTCCACACTGGAAGGCACGAGGATTTCAAGACATAATGGTGATACCCTGAGAAGCAGAGTATCTGCTATAGATCATGTGCCCCCTAAAAGGTAGCTGCTATCATCATCACCACCATCACCATCACTATTAATATTATTATTACCCTCACCCCAGAGACGAGTTCACACCAGTAACTGGGACGATGGCAGCTAACATCTGTTGAGTTCTCATTGTAACATGTCAGGCTCCCTTCTAAGCATTTGACATGTATTAATTATTTAATTTACAATATAACACATTAGACTGGTACTATGATTATCTCTGTTTTAGATGAGAAAGCAGAGTTTCAGAGAGTTTAAGTCACTTGCCCCCCATTAGAGTTAATAAGTGACAGAGCTGACATTGAACCCAGGCCTCTGGCCCCATACTCTCCATCACTGCATTGTGCTTCCTGCCCTTACAAGACACACAGGATGAGTGCCACTCTAGAGAAGCAGATACATGCAACTGGAGAATCAGGGAGGGAAGGACGAAGTCTGGCCCGGCTTGGTTAAGGCATTCTGTCAGAGGCTGCCCTAGCAGCCAGGCCTACATGTGTGGAATTTGCTCTTCATTTTGCATACTGTGCAGCTCTGCTAACAGAGCTAAAGGCATCTTTTGTCCCGTCGCTCAGCAGTGAGTGACGTCATGGCCACTGCCAGGTCTTTATAAGTTCTGTCAGATGAATAGCTAACTGCATTTGTTCTGGAGGAACCCTCAAGGTGCTGAGAGGCAGAACACTTGGGTTCTCAAACAAGCAGGTGAGTACTGGTCCCTGAGTGGCTATATGGACGAGCAGCTTGATGCTTGCTTTACTGGGGCCAGCAATAGGAGACAGGCCAGCTGGTCCCACTGGAGAAAGCACCAGGGGGCATGAGGAAGTGGGGCTGGTGACAATGTTGCCTGTGTATTGTTGAGATGCTGCTGGTGCAAGATCTCCACCCACACTGTCATCTCTCTTTCTTTCCTCTCTGTCTCTAGTGGCCATTACCATGGACACAAGCCTGGACTGGTCCTTCTTCCATGGCAATCAGTGGCTCTGCTTCTCCGTGTACCTCTTCACCTTCCTCGTGGGGCTCCCCCTCAACCTGGCTGCTCTGGTGATCTTCGTGGGCAAGCTGCAGCGCCGCCCGGTGGCCGTGGACGTGCTCTTGCTGAACCTGACCCTCTCGGACCTGCTCCTGCTGCTCTTCCTGCCCCTGCGGATGGTGGAAGCAGCCAACGGCATGCGCTGGCCCCTGCCCTTCATCTTCTGCCCTTTCTCCAGATTCCTCTTCTTTACTACCATCTACCTTACCTCCCTCTTCCTGGCAGCTGTGAGCATCGAGCGCTTCTTGAGTGTGGCCTACCCACTGTGGTACAAGACCCGGCCCAGGCTGGGCCAGGCTGGCCTGGTCAGCGGGGCCTGCTGGCTCCTGACGGGTGCACACTGCAGCGTGGTCTACGTCACTGAATTCTCGGGGAACTCCTCGCACAGCCAGGGTGCCAATGGCACCTGCTACCTGAAATTCCAGGAGGATCAGCTGGCTGTCCTCCTGCCTGTCCGGCTGGAGATGGCTGTTGTCCTTTTTGGGGTGCCCCTGCTCATCACCAGCTACTGCTACAGCCGCCTGCTGTGCATGCTCAGTAGGGGAGCCAGCCATCACCGGCGGAAAAGGGTGGCAGGGCTTGTGGCAGCCACACTGCTTAATTTCCTCGTCTGCTTTGGGCCCTACAACGTGTCCCATGTTGTAGGCTACCTCCAGGGTGAAAGCCCAACGTGGAGAAGTTACGTGCTGCTCCTCAGCACCCTGAATTCCTGTGTCGATCCCCTGGTCTACTACTTCTCATCATCGGGGTTTCGAGCTGAGTTTCAGAGGCTGCTGGGTAGGCTGACTGGGATCTGGGGCCTTTGGAGGCAGGAGAGCAGCTTGAAACAGAAGAATGACGGAGGAGAGGGGCAACTTCAGGAGATGTCCAAGGTAGGGAACAAGTAGTGGACTCTTTGAGAGCTGTGGAGTGGGTGGCTGAGTGGCCTGGACTAAAAGACATCTCGTCCACAGGGCAGTTCCTAGCTCAAGTCAGGCGGGACCTGAGAGTGGCAGTCGGGGACGGACGCAGCCAGCGGGGAGCGGGCACCCAGCCTTCCTCAGGATGTGCTCGCCAAAGCCCAACTCTTGATTTCACCATGCTGCCCTCCCTGCCCATCTCCCCACATGCTATGAATTAGGCCCTGAGGAGTAGTCAAGGTGAGAGAGGGCTCTGGAGATAAATGAGTTCCCCACGGCAGCTGGAGAGCTCCTGTGCTTTCCTGAGTGTAAAAGAGGAGGTAAGAGCAGTGTCCAGCATCTGAGGAAGCTGCCCAGGGACTTGGGACAGGAGAGAAGCATCTGCCCTTAAGAGCTGCTGACCCGGCAGGCCAGGAGTGCGGGATGCAGGACTCCAGGTACGAAGGGGCATCCTGTTCTCCTGTGGACTTTTGCGAAAGTTTCCATCATTCAATAAATTCGTATTTTCAGGGACATTTATGAAAAATGACAGAACAAAAATTACCTAAATAAATTTGATAGCAAGTATTGTCTTTCCTTATTCTGTTTTTTTATGGTATATGTGGGTCAGGTGGAATTGGTGGATGGAAGGATAAAACACCTAGACTCTGAAGGGAAAGGGCTAAACAATAAGATGCTTGGATGCTGGGAGGAGATCTGGGCTGGAGGGACAACAGTAATGGCCGACATGTTATCTTCTTTAACCCTCTCAATTACCATGTGGCAGGTAATTATTCTATTTTACAGATGAGGGAATGGGCTTAAATGGCTGCATAAATTATAAGATGGTCCTAAAATAAAATGCCATTAGAAAAAAATATAGTAGATATGTATATTCTGACATGGAAAGATCACCCAGGTGATAAATAAAGTTTCAAAACAATATATATAGTGTTATTCTATTTATTTATTTACTTTTGAAAACTATACATTTGTAATGTGCATATATGGGTCTAAACAAAAGAAAGATTGCCCCTAGGAAGGGAGAAGTGTCAGGGAGAAGTAAAGAGGTATTTCACAGTTTACTTCTGGGTTGTTTTATTGTAATAGAGATTTATTCATGCATTATTAAACAATTAAAAATAATTAAAGCCCTAATAATGGAAAAACATTTACCACCTTGATTCTAACCAAGCTGGAAGAGAGGGCACAGAAATTCAAGTTGTCTGAAAAATCAGTGGTGCTGTGAGGTTAGCTGAGATCATGAGGATAAATCATTTAACACAGTCAGGCCTTCAAGTGCCCACCCCTCAAACCTCAGGCACTGAAAACAGGAAGAATGTCTTCTCTGAGAAAAATGAGGGTGGCATCACTGGAAGAGAGGGGAATGTGGGCAGGACACGCCACCAGGTGATGACCAACAGGGTAGATGACCAGGAAATGTGTGGGAAGGCCTCATTAGTGGAGGGCCAGCACATACATGCTCTTGGACAATGCCGTTTCTCTTGCTGACACAAGATCAAAAACATACCCCAAACGGTGACCATCAGGATAATCACACCCAGACAGAGCCCTTCTGACCAGCCTCATGTGCGCCAGTCGCAGAGACTCACCAGCAATGAGTTCAAAACATAATAGACTTCTGGCACTGCTCCATCAGTCTCCCCAGACTGGCCTCTAGCCACTGCCAAATGCAGGCACAGGATTTCCCCCAAAGTGGTGGGTCCCTATGGACCCTTGAGACACATGACAACAACCTTTCTGGTACTGTATCATATCCTTTTAGGAGGAGCCTCCTATCATAACAGCTAGAGAGAGATTTTTAAACATTAACTTAGAAAAAAATATGGCACAGAGCCAAGGCTGACCCTGTAACAGTAAGAGTCTGGCTCATAAGCTTTCTACAGTGAGGGAGAAAAGGTGTGGTTGTAGCTGGTGCACTTGGGATTGCTCAGAACTGGCCTCCCTGAAGGCCGGCCTCACAAGTGAGAGCGTCATTCCTTTGCACAGTGTGGCTGACACAGGTGGAGACCGTGGCACTGGCCTGTGAGATAAGCAAAGAGCAGAGCGGGTGGTGTGCTTTGCAATTTGGAAAAGATTTCCTCCATAGATGATCTCTTTAACTTGTAAAATAGGTTTGAGGGATTGGCATCATTCTGCTGTCTTCACAGACGACAGCACTGAGAATGACATCTATGAAATGAATACAGGGTATGAAAAGGGGACCTTCGCTGTTTTAGTTTCAGCCATGAACAGTCGACAGATACCAAGCACTGCCACAGCCCAACCTAATGGGGGGTGTTAGACCATCCATGTAGACTCTGAAAACTGGTTCTGTCAGCACTTGCTCAAGACCCCCTCCAGGCCACATACAAGGAACTGGGAAGCGGAAGAGGCAGACATTGAGGACTGTTCTGTGAGTGCGGTGTTCTGACCTGAGTGGGAAGATGAGGAGAGCTTCCCACTCACAAGTAAGATGTACAATAGCCCTGGCTGGGTGGCTCAGTTAAGTGTTGCACTGTTGATTCCTGGTCAGGGCACATACCAATGTTGCAGTTCAAACCATGGTCAGGGTGAGTACAGGAGGCAACCGATTACTGTCTCTCTCTCCCCCCACCCCACCTTCCTCTCTTTCTCTAGAATCAATAACCATATCCTCAGGTGAGGATTTCTAAAAAAGATGCACAATAGAGGGACTCCAAGACAATTACATTTCTTATTTTATTCAAGAATGCTGCTCTTCTATTATAATCCCATTTTGGCATTTCATCACTTGACATGGCCCTGAAGTCTAGAGGACACAAGGCTGATGCCAGTGCTTGCTGGTAGAAATCAAAACGTGGCTCATTTGGCCTGGCAGAGCAAAATGAGGAAGAAGGCTACACTGGAAGTGAGCTGCTGGCCCACCAACAATGCAGCAAAGGTGCATGGCTCCCTTGGACCAAATAATAGCCCTTTGCTGAGGAGCCAGAATAGAGTCATTTTATAAATAATACCACCCTAAGGGTCAGCCTAAAAGAGCAATGCTGTACCAGATCAGCTATATATTTGCCACCCCTTATACCTACTCTCTGCCCATAGGGCAGGGCCTGAGGTGAGTTCAAAGTAAAAACCAAGGAGCGGGAGAAGAGATGAGATGAGAGAGAGCCAAAAAAGAGGAATCCCAGTGGCTGGCCTCCTCTGGGCTGTGAGCCTGAGGCATTGCAGGGCTGGAAGGGACACGTGACACTGGAATAAGATTGGGAATTTTGGTATAACTCTGGCCTGGAGCTGTGTGATTATTAAACTGGACTGGACTTTTTAATCATCTAAAAATGCTTGAAGAAGCCATGGCACCCAAGGAGCTAAGCAAGCTGCAGAAAGAAAGGGTGTAGGGGAAAAATAAACTTAGTGTTTACTTGAGTCTTGTCAAGTTCAGCTCATTTAATAGCATGCTTATATTCAATTCTAGATGGCCTCAGGGGGCAGTCATTTGCCTCTTTGGCTCTTAGCATCTGCATGACATCCATGGCACCTCTTGGCTCTTGAATGACCAGATGTAGAGGGGGCTGCTGCCCAAGAGTGGGTCAGAGCATGGCAGCACTGGACAGTTTGCCCACACAGGGCCTGGCACAGTGCTGGCCCAGAGGGGATATGGCCCAGGCCTCACAATCACTCTTTGGACATGATCACCAGGTAAGGTTAAACATACAGTCACAGAAAAACCTTGACAGGACCCAACTTTTAACCCGTGGCTCATTTCTGACTTTACACTTCAATGAGTTCTGCCAAGAACAAGCAAATAAAATCCTAAAACTCTTTTGAGAAAAGAACAGAACAATTACATTTATTATTTTATTTAAGAATGCTGCTCTTCTATTATAATCCAATTTTGGCATTTCATCACTTTTTTTTCATACTTTGGGAACCTCAAAAAATGGAAGTGGACTGGCCTGTCCCTACCCCTGAGAGGCCCGGCTCTAAGGACATCAGCCATCCTTCGGTTGCCTAGCATCTGAACCCCTTCCCATGTTTAGGGAACTGCCCAAGTATGAATTCTGAGTCTTAGTGGGAAGCAGAGTCCCACTCCCACTAGAGAAGCTGATAATACTGGTACTTTGTTTTCCGTGCTTCCCTCCTGTGTTTCAGCAATCAGGTGCACCTGCCCAAATTCTAAATCTGAAGCTACAAAATGATACAAGAAGGCAGGGCAGTGGAGCATTAATTCTGGTGGTGGCAGTAGTAGTGCAAATAAAATGTGGCTGTAGGGCCCAGTGTTCAGTGTCTGTGTGTTTGGGAGGGAGGGACTCCTGTGTCCTCATTGGACTGGGTCAGTAGCATGACTTCCATGGGGTCCTGGCTGCGCAGTTTCCTTTACTCTCGAGGCCTGGGTCACTAGCCTTCCTGGAAAATCTCTGAGCCATCTAACATTTTTATCACACAGTCCTTAAATTAGCCAGAGCTGGCCTCTGTTGCTACAATTAAGACCACTCATGAAGATTATAAGCTAAGAAAACCTGCATTCTAATGAGAGACTCTCAACCCATTAGTCATTTTTTTCCTCCTTTAAAACAGCAAAGAGACATTGTTTGATATCTATTCAGCTGGCAAAGACCCGGAAGCTGGATGATGCCAACTATGGGTTGGAGTGTGGCTCATTGTTCCAAGGGCTACGAGGCTGCCCATTTTCTGTTCTTTGTCTACTTTGATACGATCCGCTCTCCTATCTGGGGCTGCCCAATAGAAGAGAAGACTGTGGCTCAGCTGTGTGGACTGCACTGTTTGCCACTGCCATGAACCATCTAACCTTAATTCTAGGTGTTCACTGTAATGAGCAACACAGCTCACAATACATAATAACTGTTAGCTATGAATATTTTTTCTTATTTTTAATGTCTTTTTTAAGCAAGATCACACACACACATACTCAGAAAAAAAAAATTAGCAGTATAAAAGGCTATATGGAGACAAACCACTGCTAACAGTCTCCTGGGTATTCTTTTCCCCAATCTACTCCTCACCCAACATCCAAAGGGATCCTTTGGAGATGTGAAGCAGGTTATAGCACAACTCTGCCATTGTACGCCGGATGTCACTCTACATCCTGACATGGCCACAAGGCCCCACATGATCTGGGCCCTGATGACTGACCTGACCTCATTCCCACAACTCTCTCCTCACTTGGTTTCCTTGTGAGGAAGGTCAGTCACTCTGACCTTCCTGACCCCTCTGACATGCTGTGACTCATCTTAGGCTTGCTGTCCCTTGCCTGGACTCCCGCAGCAGTCTCACACCTCATACCCTTCTTTCTTGCAGGTCTCTGCTCAAATATCACCTCCTCTGAGAGGTGTCCTAGGACTGCCCTCACTCTCTGTTCCATACTCTGCTTTTCCAATCTCTGCATTCCTTTATCATACCAGCCTAGCCCCCAGTTCGATGTTTTATATCTGTTTCTCAATCTGTTGACTGTCTTGTCTCAATATAACACCAGCTCTGTGCAGCAACGCCCGTTCGCTCTCACTGCCCATCACCAGGGAGAGGTGTCCCTTGGGGGCTGCTCTCCAAGTACACACTGAGTGAATGTGTGCGTATATACCCCCTTCTCTTACAACTCACTATTCTTATACTATGCTTTTTTCATTTAACAGTACATCTCTGAGTCTGATCTACACTGGCATATGTAGAATTGCTTCATTCTTTGTAACGGATGCACAGTGCTTCTACTGTTGGATGGCCCATAGTTTTTATTTAACCAAACCCTTCACTGATAAATATGAGTTGTTCCCAGTCTTTTTTCAGCACAGAACAAACAAGAGAAAACTCTGTGAAACATTCTTCTTTGTGAACATGGGAAAGTATATCTATATGATAAACTCACAGAGGTCAACTTGTTAGATCAGATGGCATAGGATTTTTAATTTATAAGATATCAACAAATTGTTCCCCTAGAAATGTGTCCCAAGTAACAGGGAGAGAGAGAGAGAGGAATACTCGGAGGTCAGAGAGTGAGGGGAATAGGAAGCTGACACAGTGGAACTGTAGGCCGCTGTAGGACTGTGCCTTTGACAAGATATGAGGAGACTATGGGATTTTGAGTAGTGCATGGATATTACCTACTTGTGTTCCAAAAGGTCATGCTGGTTGCTGTGTGGATGACAGATTGAAAGGGCCAAAAACAGAAGCAGGTAGCCCAGATAGATTACTAAGGAAAGCAGGCAAGAGATGGTAATGAGAGTCTGAACAAGAATGGTAGCAGTAGTCATGGCTGGTGTGGCTTAGTGGGTTGAATGCTGCCCTGCAAACCGAGAGATTGCCGGTTTGATTCCCAGTTAGGGTATATGCTTGGGTTGCAGACCAGGTCCCCAGTTGAGGGTACACAAGAGGCAAACACACATTAATGTTTCTTTCCCTTTTTCTCTCTCTCTCCTCCCCTCACTTCCCTTCTCTCTGAAAATAAGTAAAATATTTAAAAAAGAATGGTAGCAGTAGACTTGTAGCAGTGAAGACTGATTGGATTTGGGATATAGTTTGAAGATTTGTTGATGGAGTAAATGGTAGAGAAAGAGAAGGTATCTCTCAGATTTGGGGCCTGAGCAACTGAAAGGATCGAGAAGCAAAGTCTCTGTCACCTGGAATCCTACTCCTGAGATGCTGGAAGTGAGAGCCCAGAGCAGCAGCAGTTGGTGGAGTGGAGGCATTGAGGAAACATAACAGGTAAGGTTTCTTGATCTTAGATAGTTTGTGTGGTTTCAAAGGGGTACAGATGAACTGCAAATGAGAGTAGTGACTACCTTGAACCCAGTTCCCTGGTTAGGCCCCTGTCCCTCTTTGCTCTTTGACTTCCCTGTGAGTGTATCCTGCTATATGTTTGGCTGGAATCTCTGTTTCCTGTCACCTTGACGTGTTTCCTAGTTGTTCCATTTTCAGTATTCCCATGTCTGGTCTTCACTTCATTAGTCCGTTGCTGGATGCTGAAGAGAATAGCAGTGGCTCTGTGTTGTCAAGATATCAAGAGGGCTTTGAACCAGAAGGGGGTTATCAGATTCTGATTGGCTTATCAGGACACATCAAAGACTAGGAGAGGAAGATAAGGTCAACAGAAGAGACAACCATCATTCAAGGTCAACCAACTTCAGACAAATGTCAGCTCTCTCAAGCTTGCTCCAGTGTCCTCTCCCCATGGTCTTCTAGCCTGAGCAGTCTGATCTATCTTCTACCCAGCCACATGGGTTTCCTTTCCATTCTTCCAACACAGTGAGCTTGTTTGCACCACAGGGCTTTGGTGCTTGCTGTTCCCTCCACCTGGAATGCTCTTCACATGGCTGGCTCCTTCTCATCAGTCCAAATGTCCTTTGTCAGCTCAGGCCTTTGACATCTCTCTCTAAAAAAAGCCCATGCCAGTCTCTCTATGTTTGTCTTTTTGCTTCTTTTCTTCACTTGAACTTGCCTGGTGGGTTTGTTTACTTGTTTACCATCTGTCTTGTTCATTCACATCCCCAGAGTAAGGGCTCAGGGCATTTCATGAATGGGAAGCAGAGTGATGGTGAAACTGGGAAATTGTGGAGAGGAAGTACACATGCATAATTAATGCAAATCAACCTGAACTTTGACTTATTTAGACTTGAGATGTTGCACTGCCCACTCCCATGATGCAGCTGTGTGAGAGGTCAATGCAGCCTTATGATTCTACAAAAGAACTTAGTCTGAATTCCCCTTTCTACTCCTGTGACCCTAGGACCCCAGCACCAAGGATGTCCCATTACTGGTAAGCTGACAGAATGAAGATAAAGGAGAGAAGGCAACAAGCATTGGTTGCTTGTATTACCAGGTAGTATGCTCGAGCAGGCACATTCAACTTTCATCCTTTCACGCCACATAACCAAGTGCCTATGATATGCAAGGGACTATGTTATGTATTTCCTAAGGACAAACTTCAAAACAGTTACTTCCAGAAGAGCTGATCTTACCTAGGCTCAACAATAGGACCCCATGAGAAGGGGACTTATGAGAGAATCCTGAAATCTTAGAAATTGCTCACAGTCTTGGACCTGCTAGAAGAAAGTGTTCTTAGCTCTGTTCCTGACCTGGGAATCGGCTCTGTACGGTCATGGATAGTAATGGAGAAAAGAGGCCCCTCCCCTAGCATTTTAAGATAATTTAGAGAAGCTCTATCCAGCAATCTTCGCCTTTCCAGTAAGTTTCTCTTCCTCAATCAAATGCACACAGTAAAATGGTACACATTAATTTGGTAGAGAACAAAAGATTATTATGTTGCTTTCATCCCATGTATATCAAATATCAAAACCACTTCCTGAGTGCCCATTTTAGGCCAGGCATTGTGTGGGTGAGGGAGAACCAAGCTGCAGGAATGTAGAGAGACCACTTAGGTACCAAGGTGGAGAACAATGAGCTAAGTGAACAGAAATCATTTCTTCTGGTGAAAGTGGGCTGAGGGTCACTCTTCCAGGGGCAAGAAGAGCCTCTGCTGGCAGGGTCAGGCAGCCGGTGGCAAGACACACACAGTCCCTGAGGAGAGACAGAGCACCCTCTGTGTCCATTATCTTCAAGTGCCTGCTTCGAGGCACCACCGGGGAGCAATGTGGGCCCCACACAAGCTGATGAAAGAGAAGCAGTGAGAAGCCAGGGGCCTCGAGAGAAAAGATGGGGAGGAATAGGAAAAGAAAGAACAAAGGGAGCAGGATGTGGATGTGTGTGCAAAATTGTTTGGAATAATTGCCCATAAAAAGGAAACAGAACAGATTCCTTGGAATGTGGAAGGAGGAAGCCCAAAAGAACAGTTGTGATCTGGATTCTGGGAGAAATAAGTTTGATGGGGACAGAATTTGGAGGATCAAGCTTCCTCATCAGGAGCTCAACTATTGACCTTTCTCTTTCTGAACACGTTTTTCTTCCAAGTGTAAAAGCCTGTTATTCATGAAAGAGAAAAATGTGGTTCCGTTGGACAAGGTTCCACTTGCTTCTGAGACATGATGTATTTGAAAAGCTGTCTGTCTGCCTCCAAGAAAAGGCAAGGCACCTGATTTTGCTTGTGCTTAGGAAAGAGGCTATTGGTATTATGATCCTAGGAAGAATTGGGGTAGAAGGAATGTATGCAGACAAACTTAGCAAGAGAGAGTAGAGCATGGAGTTTACTCTCCAAGAGCAGAGGAAAGAAGCCATAGAAATGGGAAAGGGGGCAAGGGCAAGGTAATGGAAGGATGTTGGTGGTGAGGGCTGGGTGCTGGTGAGAGCAGGAGGGAAACAAAAGATGAGCTCAGTCCCAAATGGATGTGAACCTCCTTATTCACCTGGTCCTCTACGAGATTCTCTAATCTGGGAATGAGTCGCACAGACATGCACCAATCATTTGTTACCAATAACAGGTTACCTACTCAAAGCTTTATTTTAAATGTCTACCTTAATAATTAGTTAGAGGAGACTAGGAGTGACTCTTGATGACATAAATCTCATGTACAGATGCTTTCTCAGGGAGAGAGAAAAGGATGAATCTGCTGACATCATACTGAGGACTCTGGTAGTTCTGGTGAAAATACTGCTTATATGTGGTACAGAATGAAAACAAGCTGATGCTGAGAAGACTTAGAGTGATTTTTCCAGAATCACATGACTGATCTGAGTGGTAAGGACTGCAATCCTGGTTACCTGGCCCAGGTCAGGCCCCTTCTGTTACCACACCCAAACCTACACATTTTCTTTGAATTGCTCAGCATAATATCAAGAAACTGGGCATCTGGGATTCACCTTGAGCTTAACCTGCTTTTCCTTCAGGCTTAATCAAATTCCCATTTTCAAAAGTGGAGCTGAGAAACCTATGTTCAAGCTCACTATCTTAAGGCAAGAAAAGATGAAAAGATAAAGTGAGAAAAAAGCTACAACCAGGTTGAGCAGAACTTGGAGAAACTCCAAGACAGTTTCAGGCTTCTGTCTTCTTTGTGATGATGCAGCCTATTTCTTTCCACTCAGCCTACACATTGAACACCTACCATGTTTCAGGCACAGTTCTAGGTGCTAGGGACACAACAGTGAACAAGATACTGTCACTACCCTCAAAAAGTATCCTTTCCAGTGGGGACTTGAAGGCCTCAGAACTTTTCCTGTGAGAGCTTCTGAGACATCAGAATTCTTAGGAGACTCTTTCTCTCTCTCTCAGTGGAGTGGGAATGGAAAGAGGGGAAGATGCTGAAGAAGTAATTTGGCTGGAAAGCAAGGAAGCCTTCTTTCTCCATGACACACAGGAAGCAGAACAGGACTCAATTTGAAGGGTTAATAATAGTCAATTGGTGAAACAAGAAGAGGAGATGCAATGAAGCTGAGAAAGGATTCAACTTGATTTGGGGCTGGGAAGTCCCATGGTCAGAGAGGATTCTGACCTCATCTTTTCTCTCTTCAGAAAGGATGGCCCCAAGTCCCAGATGCTTGAGATTTTTCTTTGTCTACATCATATCTTTTTCTCATAGTTCTCCTTGCCAACCACCTGGCCCTTTGTGAGGCGGGTCTGTCAGCCCCACCCTGCACCTGTACACATCCTTCTGCTCAGCCTGACACTGGCGGATCACCTGCTGCTGCTGCTGCTGCCCTTCAAGATAGTTGAGGCTGCATCTGACTTCCACTGTTACCTGCTTCAGATAGTCTGCACCCTCACTGGCTGTGGCTCCTACAACAGTATGTGGCTACTGGCTGGCATTAGCATTGAGTGCTACCTGGGAGTGGCTTTCCCCATGCAGTACAAGCAGTTCCACCAGCCTACGTATTGAGTGACTTCTGCTCGGGTTTTCTGGACATTGTCCTTTGGACCTGTAGCATTGTGATCACTGTCCAATAACTTACCAACCAACAATGTGATGAGTGATGTCAAAGGCTTCCCTGTCTCCTATGAGAATGTTCCCCAAGCACAGCTGGATATGGTACCTTCTGCGAGGCTGGAGCTTTGTCTTGTCCTCTTTTTCTTCGCCATAGAGGTTACCATTTTCTGCTATTTGTGCTTTGTGCATATCATGCTCTCCTGGGCCCAGCTCGGGCCCTGGAAGTGTCAGAGAGCCAGGGGGTTGGCCATTGTGACCCTCTTCAAGTTCCTGATCTGTTTGGGGCCCTACAATGTGTCTCATGTGGCTGGGTTCTTTCAGAGGAGCAGTCAAAGCTGGTAGTGTGTGTGGTGTTGCTCAGTGCTGTTGATGCTTGCATCGACCCCTTCATTTCCTATTTTTCCTCCTCATCTGCCCACAAAGCCTTTAATGAAAGGCTTTTTTGAAGAGCCTTTGAAGAGGCTACAGAGCTTGGGTGGATAAGAGTTGGAGAACCTGCTGCAGAGAGAGGAAATGGGAGGTTAAGTATGGCCAGTGTCAGCTTCAGAGGAGACTAAATTTGCCAGCTTATTACATCCTTGCAGAGGAAGGCTAAAAAAGGGGGAACAGTGAAACAGAACTAGGGTGAGTTCTTCTGTGCTTAGGTTAAGAAGCAAAGAACAGAATCTCAAATCCAACTCATACATCTGGGTGAGTGTTTTTGTTCTTTTTCCCAGAGTTTACATTTCCTTATTTATGGCTGGTACTGCTTCATGGTAAGCCACAAGCTCTGTTATCCTAAAATATCACAGTCCTGGAATCCTTTATCTTCCCCATTCAGTATCTATAAGATAGTAGCATTCATTTATCTACAGCAGAGAGTTTGCTATATCCTTGGCTCTGATTTGGTAAGGAGAGGGATTCCACATGCTGGGTCTGACCATCCAGCACAGGCAAGAGTCTGGACAGCCAGACAGAATTCTGCATGTGAGCCCGATGACCAAAACCCCAATCAAAGCAGTTGCCGGCTCAGTTCTATAAAAGTGCAAGAAAAGAAACAGTTTTTGAGAAATGAGTCAGGGCTAGCATGAAGAAACTTGAGTCAGGGCAATTTTTAGTAGTTATGTCCTATTTCCAATCCCCACCATTCCATATTTTTGCCTTGTTTTCTCCTTGATCTACCTTACCAGAGTCTGTTAATTTGTCTTTAAAAAAAAAAAAATGAGATCTTCTCCAGCATTTATTTTTGTTTCCTATTTTATTAATGTCTAATTTTTACCTTATTGTTTCCTTCTTTCTACTTTATTGAGTCTTTTCAGTTGTTCCTTTTCTAACTTTTTAAAGTTGGATGCTCGTTAATTTTTTGCACCTTTGCTAATATAAGTATATAAGGCTATAAATTTCCCTACAAGAGCAGTTTTAGTGATACGCTACAAGTTTTGATTTGCAGAATTTTTATTATCTTAAGTTCTAAATTGGTTCTAATTTCCATATAGTTTTATCTTTGACTCTTGAGTTCAGAAACTTCTTAATTTTGAAGCATATGGATTTTTTTTCTTGATCCTTTTGTTATTCATTTCTAACTAGACTGCACTGTGGTCGGAGAATATTGTTTGAATGGTACTAGTTTTTTAAAATTTGTTGAAAATTACTTTTTGTCTTAGGATATAGTCAATCTAATGTTCCAGGTATGATAAGAATATAGATTCTGCAACAGTTGGATGCTGTATTCTCTGTATGTGCCTTAGATCAAAGTTCTTAATTTGTGATGTTCAAATCTTTATACCATTATTTATTTTGCCTAGTTGATCTATCAGTTACATGAGAGATGTGTTGCATGTTCTTTTATTATGGTGAATTTGTCTATTTCTCCTTTTATCTCTGTCTTCCTGGTGAATTGAACTTTTCATTATTCTTTTTGCCTTAAAATCTATTCCATGTGATATTTAATATAGCCACACCAATGTTTGTTTTTTTGTTACCATTTGCCTAGTACTTCTTTGTCCATCATTTTACTTTCAAACTTTCTATATCCTTATGTTTTAGATGTGTTTTTAATAAGCAGTATATACAGTGTTTCAATTTTTTATAACCTGGTCTGACAATTTGACAGTATTTGTCTTTTAACTATATTTACATTTATATAATAATACTTTTCAACATATTTCAATGTATTTTTTCATCTTATTTTTAAATACTCCCATTGATGTATACACACATATGGAAATATACATGCATACCATGCTTGGCCATGTAATAATTGTACAGGTCAAATGCATTATCACGGTGAACACAGCCATGTAAGTAAAACAAACAAACAAAAAATGTTTACCATCTTATTTTGTGGTTTCTATTTTCCTCATCTTTTAATATTTCTTTCTTCTTTTGAGGTTAAATTTTTTAATTTCTTTTCATTTCTCATATTCTCATATTTATTTCTCATATTGCTAACTTAGAAATTATATGCTCTGTTTTTATTATTTTAGTAGTTATTTTAGTCATCCTAATATGATAGGAATTCCTTAATTTGTTTCTCCCTCTCTTCCTTCCCTCTTCCCTTAAAAACCACACCATATGGAAAAACTGATTCAGAAGACATTCAAGTATGTCATATATATCTGTAGAGCAGTTTTCAAAGTGTGATCTGAAGACTGCTGGGGGGTCCAGAGACCCTTTCAGGGATATGTGAAGTCAAAGTCATTTTTGTAATGACACTAAGACACTAATTCCTTTTTTCACTCTCATTCTTTTATGAGTGAATGTACAAGAAAGTTTTTTAGAGGCTACCTGACATGTGATATCACGACAGACTGAATGCAGAGCAGAGATGAGAATATATGTCTGCCTTCTATTAAGCCAGACATTAAAGAGACTTGCAAAAATGTAAAACAATGCCATTCTTCTCAATAACTTGAAAATTTCATTGTTTTCATGAAAAAATATTATTCATATTAACATTGATTTTATGATTATTATTATTTTTAAATAAATTAGTATATTTTAAAAATTTTGTTTTAATTTCTAATATGATAACTGTCAATGGCTATAATGTACATAAACATAAAAAAAGCTCCTTGGGATGTGGGTACTCATTAAGTTTTAAGATTATTAAGGCACCCCAAGTTCAACAAGTTTGTGAGTTGCCAATCTAGTCAAGTGATAAACTGTGCTTATTCTGCTAAATGCAATTGCATATATTGATACTGTATAAAACATTTTGCTACCTGGTGTAGAGGCATTTAATGATTCAAAAATTTTGAGTTACACTTTAATGCTGCTTAAACTTTCAGAGATGTGATTTAAAGTCTGCCTCGTCAAATGAAAAGTTTTTGATGTATTAAATATGAGACATGTAAACCAGAACTATCCCTGGCTGGTGTGGCTCAGTGGATTGAGTGCTGGCCTGTGAACCAAAGGGTCACCAGTTTGATTCCCAGTCGGTACGTGCCTGGGTTGCAGGCCAGGTCCCCAGTAGGTAGGGCAAGTGCAAAGGACAACCACACATTGATGTTTCTCTCCCTCCTTCTCCCTTCCTTCCTCTCTCTCTGAAAATAAATAAAATCTTAAAGTAAAACAAAAACCAGAACTATTCCTCCATGAAATAAAAAGTAAACAAAATGGGTTTAGATGGACAAGATATAATTGTGCTGCTCAGGTCAGCATGTCCGTCACTTTATGCTAGCCAGTGCTCTTTTTCAGAGTTTCTTTGAACTGGAGCTTTTCTTCTTGCTTTATGGGGCAGGAATTCTACATCTACATTTAGGTGGTGGTATGTTGATTCAAACTATAAGTAGGATTTCTGATTTTAGAAATTGTATGAACTGGAGGAAAAGGAAAGCTCAATACTAATTATATTTGCCCTATATCATCCTGAAAAAAAAACCTGTACATTTGATTCTTGTCAGCAAATGTTAAAGAAGGTTTGTCAGGGCACAAACAAAATAAAACCAGAGGCATGGATCCATGGAACAGACTTGAACATCCCTTCAGAGCAGATCTACTCTGGGCTTCTTTAGATCTGAAAGCCAAAAATTCTTTCTCTTTTAGCTTAATCTGGTTTGAATTGGGTTTTCAGTCATGTACAACCAAAAAATATGTCATTTCACAAGCCATCACATTAACAGCAAGTCTTTCTTGACAGATCTCAGAGGACATGGGAGTGGGCATGACTGGAAGAGATTAGCCCAAGAACATATATGGATGTATGCATAGTCCATGGACACAGACAACAATGTGGTGAAGGTGGCAGAGAGGGGAGAGGGACAGGGGTTGGGTGAATGTGGAGAGAGGGGGGCAATGGGAGGAAAATGGGGGACGTCCATAATGGTGTCAACAATAAAAAGAAAAAGAAAGAAAGCATGTCAGGGTAAAAGTTTTTAATATACTTTGTTGTGTTTTATTTTGGAAGGGGAGCTTCACAAAGCTCCAGTTAGATTGTTTCAGTACTCAGTAACACCTGGTTCATATAATCTAGTTCAGTGCAATGTCTGTTGCACCTGCTGATAAGTAAATGGCTTCTGGAGCATAGTGTTAAGGGGGGGAAAAAAGAAGGTTTTCCTCAGCTCTTTCTGGTTTTCGGGTTAATGCTAGGAAGGGTGAACTTCCACTAGGAAGGGACTCTGATGTGAAGCTGGGTTACTTGTTTAATGTAAAATTTAATGAGAGCTTTCTCCTTAAGATACCACACCCCTAACCAGCACTTCACAGTCATTGAATACACACCTTTTTGACAAGTCGCTAATTGTCTGCAGTTGTGTTACATTAAACAAGAATTATTTGGCAAAGATAAAATTATATTAAACAAGCATTTTGAATCCATCCACTCCATCCTACTTGCAAGATCCTGCTCTGAGATTCTAATAAGCTGACTTGGCAGAGGCTCTGCCCCCACCTCCATGTGGGTGGAGAGCTGAGGGCTCACAGGAAGTCACCTGAGAGATTTGCTCTGGCATTTACAGGGCATTCCCATAAGGGAACCCCACAACCAGGGCAGGGTGTGGAGGCAGGGAAGACAGAACTGATCAATGGACTTGAAGGTTATAGTTTTATCACTACATGCACTGCAATCCCTTTTCGAAAAGGAGCCAGCAATCAGAGGCAGGCATTTGTTGCTTTGGTCTTCTGGACAGCGCCCCACCTACCCTCTCTGTGCTGTGGTTTGCTGGAGTTGAGCTCGCTGCGCTCTTTATGCTCCAGGGGTAGCTGTGTGACCCAGAATCATGGCCATTAGCCTAGTTCCCTTCTGACCACAGCAATGGTTCACACGTGTGCACGTGACTCAATCTAGGCCAAGGAAACTAGCTCAGTCCTTCCCTTTTGACTGTTTAGAAAAACCTCTCTTCTACTGAACTAAACCTGAATCAAATGCTGGCTATTGCTTTGGGGGCCACTTTGAGGAGATAGGTTAAAGCCAACTTGAAGGAAGGCAAAACTGCAAAACACCAAGTCCAGGAATTGGACATCCTTCAGAGCAGATCTACTCTGGGCTTTTTTAGATCTGAAAACCAAAAATTCTTTCTCTTTTAGCTTAAGCTGGTTTGAATTAGGTTTTCAGTCATGTACAACCAAAAAAATATGTTATTTCACAAGCTATCACATTAATAGCAAGCCTCTCATCATTATTTTTAAAATTTGGATTAAAACTTTAAGTATGGAAACTTAGAAACATAAAACATATTATATACTCATCATGCAGAAAGATGTTTATTAAGTCATATTTCTCCAGATTTTTAAAGTTGATGTTCTACCTCACTGGAATTCCTCTCTTCTTCACCAGAGGCAACATTATTTGGGAACTTAAATGTGTCTTTCCTATCCATGAAGTATACTTTGTGCTTAAATTCATAAACACTGGTATTCTTTTGTGTTTTTTTAATATCCATAAATACCGTACGGTACAAGTCATTCTGTAACTAGCTATTTTCTATCCAACCTTATTCCTTTGATATCTATCCTTTGATACCTATCACTGAAGCTTGCAGTTTCATACATTTCTTTTGTCTGCTGAATAATACTATGCCTTTGTATTCCTAAGCCATTTTACTTTTCCTTTCTACTATTTATAAACCTTTAGATAACCTCCCATTTTCCACGAGCATAACAATGCTGCTTTGGACATCCCTGTGCATGTCTCTTGGTGCATGTGAGGGGAAGTTCCTTGGAGGAGGGAAATGCTGGCTGGCATGGTATGTGCATTTTCAGCAGAAGCTGCCAAACTACTCTCCAAAGTGAAAGCATAAATCCAGCTTTCTGAAAAAAAGCTCACAACACAGAAGCCCCTGTTTTCTCAGTGGTTTTTCTTCCGACCCTGGTTCTGTAGCCGACACCAAGTGACATATGGAGGGAAGAAGCTAGATATGCACTACTTGCTAGCAGGAAAAAGAGTTCAGATGAGACCTGAGACCCTTAATATAGCCCAGTGGATTGGCATACACATGGGCTATGGGGGACACGTTGGGGCAGACAACCTCTCCAGCACTTTAGGGGTAAAGGAGTGGCCCCTCTCCTTATTTCTTACCTTTCTTAACCAAATCCACACTGTTATGAACATTCAAGAAAAGGATAAAGGTAAAATGATATGATTAAATATAGCAGAGAGAGATTCTCCCCCTGTGCTGCTGTTTCTGTAGGAGTGCACTCACACTGGGGAGAAATGGTGACTGGAAGCCTAGGAATTCTTGGTCCTGGAGGAGAGTGCCGTTTGACAACAGAGTTAAGGGAAAATAAGATGCTGGGACCCTGAGGGGATAGATCTGGGAGGCGGGGGATCAAGTGTCCTATTCCGTTGACTCTGGGCCACAT
This sequence comes from Pteronotus mesoamericanus, assembly GCF_021234165.1. Taxonomy (NCBI): domain Eukaryota; kingdom Metazoa; phylum Chordata; class Mammalia; order Chiroptera; family Mormoopidae; genus Pteronotus; species Pteronotus mesoamericanus. Next base: position 6,675,377 of record NW_026555307.1, read on the forward strand.
ACCATGGGCCAAGATGAGACATGGTTCTGTGGAGAGAGAGAGCATAATCTGTCTGTCACATGTGTCTGTGTCAAATGGCTTCTATGGCATTTGACACAGACACATGTGTGTATAAGCAGAGAAGAGGTGAGAAGAAGACAGAGATGGTGCAGAGGCAGGAGACAGGACACTGGGAGACAGAATCAGAGCCCGCCTGCAGACAGCAATGGGCTACTGAGGACACCTGACCCTCTGTGAACATTTTGACATGTGGCCGTAATTTCTTCTGGGGTGCTCATGTGTCTAGAGAGGTTTTGTGAGGCAGACTGAAGAATAACCAATTCAACTGTCTCCTTGCTATAGAAAACTGGCCAAGCGAGGAATGTGACCAAGGAGCAGGAATGGGAGCACCTGAGAAAACCAATAGAATGCAAGTTCATTTGGAAGAATCAGCCCAAGGGATGACGTCAAAAAGGAAGCTTGAATTCTAGAAGCAGAACAAAATCTGAAAGACTAGTCATGGCTTGAGATCTAGAGATTAATTAGATTTGTGGGAACATAGTTTTGCGGGAAACAGAGAGGGCTGAGTAGTCTGAGAAAGAGCTCAATTCTTGACCTTTCCCTTTCTGATACATATCAAGTTCAAGTGTAAATGCTCTTGGCTCATGAAGACCCTGAGATGGCAGAAGGGCCTGTGTCTCTGCACCTTATTCCACACAGTGGTAAACGTCCACTTAGGGCTTATCTCCAAGAGCCAGCTGTTGGGGAATGGGACGAAGCTAGATGCCCAAATCAGTGAGCAAGTCTTGGGAGAAGGCACCCTGAAATCTGACTCAGAAAAGGAAAGGGATGAGAGGCCCAAGTGACCCCAGGGTCAGCTAGTGGGGAAACAAGGTGAGATGTTCATTGCCAGCTAAGGGGTGAAGCCAGAATAATAAAAGATCAAGAAGACTGAATGGGGACTCGAGAGAAACTGGTGGAGAAACAATTTGAGGTGGGAGGTACAATACCAAGCAGAACTGATATTCCCGTTGGAATAGAAAAGTTCTCTGGTACTCAACTGGCCAGTGTTTAAACTGTCTTCACCTCCGTCAACCTGTTTCCTGCATGTCGACCTCCTGTGAGTGGATACCTGGAGTTCATTTTAGCAAAGCTTCATTTCAGCTCCTGGATCTGGCCATTTCTGAAGCCACAACTTTGCCCCAGACTCTTCAATTACATTGCCAAGAAATTTCCATTTTTGCTTAATCAGCTAGGGCAAGTTTCTGTCACCTAGAATCATGATATTAATATAAACCATTAGTAAATAACATGTCACTAATAATAAAGAATAGATGTTTCTAAATTATAATCTCATGATATTTTAAAATAAACTAGATTCAAGGCTATCTGTATAATAATTTCACTGCCACAGCTAATAGGCTAGGAATGGCACATAGCTCTGGGCATGCTGGTAGCTGCCTCCACACACCAGGTTAACAACAATAACTTAAGTCAGAAAAAGTGTGTTCTGCAGTTTTATAAGTGCTTCTGCACATACTATCAGACTTGAGTCATGAAAAAATCATATGATGTTGGTTTCTTATGCCTTCTTCATAAGTGAGGACTCTGAGGTCCAGTGAGGCTAAATGCCTTCCTCAAAGATACACAGCCACACAGAGGTGAAACCTGGACAAGAAACTATGCTAGTCTTCCAGGTCCATGCTCCTTTTATTCCACCGGCTTCCTCAAAAATCAGGAGCCAGTGTGTGTGTCTCAGGGACAGCAGTTACAGAACTATATCCAGAACTGTGTCCAATAGCATCTGGGTGTGGTGCAAGGAACACTAAAGGGCTAAATGCTAGGACCCTGGGAGGGGAACTAGGTCTGCTGGTGCTTCTGCCTGGGTCCTGAGGAAACAGGAAACATTATAGAGAACTTACTGTTTTAAATGTTTCATATCCTCTGACCCACTGTGCTAGCTCTACCAGAAGGCTCTGGTTGCAGGGCTTCAGGAAGGCAAAGGCCCACTCTCTCCTTCAGAGATAGACACCTGCCTGCATCCTTATCTGTCTCTTTCATTCAACTGTATTTATTGAGTACTTGCTCCATGGTAGGCCTTGCTCCAGGTGCGGGGAACACTATGGTGAACAAGAGAGAGAAGCTACCTGCTCTCATGAAGTTTACATTCTAAAAGAACACTGGAGTTGATGAATACTGGTACACATCTTCAGGCCTAGCATTTGGGTTCCCCAAAAATGAGATACAATTTAAGTGATTACTACATGACTGAATTAATGAAAGACCTGAGCTAGTTAACAATGTTTTTTCTTTTTCTTTTCTTTCTTTCTTTTCTTTTTTTTTTTTTTTGATCGTGTAAGTGTGGCTTCTTCCTCCCTATTTTTGGGCCAAGGGGTGGTAAGAGGTAGCAAATACCAAAAAACAAACAAACAAACAAACAAACAAAAAACCCACCTTGTTTGTTTAACCTGAAAGAATGTCTACGTATGCATTTCTAATTATTAGGTGCAACAAAAAGTTTTACTGGGGCAGTATAAAACCAAGACTGTGATCTGAGTACCAACTCCCAATCACCAGGATCTGCTGACACACAAAAGGTAAACAAGCAATGACAGGTTTGGGTAAAGCACAATGAAGAAAACAAAACAGAGTGCCGTAATGAGGAGAGGAGGACTCCTTCAGACAGAGTTGCCAAGGAAGGGATCTCTGAGGAAAGAAAGAGAAGTAACCAATTGTTGAATTTCCGATGATGACACACAGTCTTGGTAACGGCCTGGCCCTGGAGCACAGCCAGATGAGACAAAGGCAACTCCAACTCTGCTACTTCATTAAGGAGCCTGAAGACTTCCTTTTTGAGGCCATGGCCCCCTTGCCCAATAAAAAATCAGAATAAAGCAAGGTTCCCAGATGGCATCTTGTCCTCTGAGAAAGGACTGTTGGTGGCATGGAATAAAAGGAATAAGGAAAGGGCCACACTGTTGGGGACAAGGCAGGAGGTCCAGTTCCAAGGGACAGGAAAAGGAAAGATAACAGAATGAGAGCAGGGTCACAGAGATACTCATAGAGAGACTGCACGGTGCTGAACTGGGCTAGAGTTAGGGAAAAGGAGCAGATAAGACCATGGCCACAAGGCAGAGAGACGAGTCTTCTGCCCATTAGAACTTCTGATTCCTGTGGCCATTCCTTCTCTTGAGCGAGAAGAATGGGAGGAGCTGCAGCTGGAGTGCTCTGGGAGTCTGTCCAGCAGATGAGCATAATCAGTCCACTGGGAAAAAAGTTGAGAATTGCTCCTATAAAGAATAGTTGTCTGGTTACAATTTATAACAGAGAAGTATTTGAGTTTCTCAAAGTGTTTTTGCATACGTTACCTCCTTCATTCCCCCAAACAGCCCTGCTCTATTCACTGAGGGCAACAACCCACAGTGAAGCCCAGAGAGAGTAAGTGACTTTCCAAGACCTTCCAGCTGATCAGATGGAGCTCACTTGGGGATCCAGGCTCTCTTCTCAAACACTTGGCTGACATCCCTAAACTTTGACTTTGGAAAGTTCAGGAGGGAACCAGGCCAAAAGGCATTCAGAGTGGTCAGCTGTCTCCCCATCTGCCTCTGGTTCCTGTCTTCACAACTGAGCCTATGGGATCGCTGAACACTAGGTATCCAAAATAGGACTGTGAACTTGAATAACCCCAAAACAGCTACCAGACCCACTCTTCTTCTGTTACAGTGGCTCTCAAACCTTAAAGTGCACCAAAATATCCTGAAGGGCTGATTAAAACACAAATTGCTGGACCCCATGCCCAGAGCTTCTGATTCTGCAGGTCTGGGTAGGAGGCAACAGTGATGCTTGCTGGGCCCGGGCCCACACTGAGAACCACTATCTGTGATATAACAGGCATCTTCCCCTATTATGAGACTCTGGAATCCTTATGGGAAGTAGAAAGGATGAGAGGGCTAGAGGACGAATTCAACAAAAGCTGGCTTTTCATGAGGCACAGGATGGAAAATCTATTAAAGACGTAGCAAGGTAAGAGCAAAAAGAGTCTGTAGGAACCAGTGTGATATGAAGTAGAGGACAGAATGCTATGGTCTAGCTAGTGTTGTTTTATTTGTCAGATAGCAACATCTCAACTTTTACTACGTCCAGATGCCGCCTGCATTATGTTACTTATGGATATTTTTAAAATTTGACTTACTTTTCTCACATATAATTTACTCTTGTCCTAAACAAAAATAAAATAATAATAGTAAAAACCAATACTTATAAGGGTGCCAGGCACACACACACATACATATATTTATACACATGTTCACATGTACATACACACATGCGCACACATATGTCTACATATTCATGTCAATCCTCACAGCGACCCTAATAAGGCAGGTGTATTATTATCCCCATTTTTTCAAATGAGGACACAGGCCTGGAGAAGATGAGTAACCCCACCCAAGGTCACACAGCTAACAAGTAGCAGAGCCAGTGTTCCAACCCACACAGCTGGCTCCAGAGTCTGTGCTCTTAACCGCTGAAATTACAGGTTTAGTGGGTTAACTACAGGTTAGGTAACTTGTCAATGACCGTGCAGCTAGTAAAGAGATGGGAACCAAGATTGAATATGAGTATGACTCTGAAAGCTGCGTGTTGAACACTGGCACACAGTCCCATTCAAGTTGCAGCTGGTGATGGCAGTGAAGGGGTTGCTGCGCAGGGATGGGATCATCGACAGGAGCTTGCAGCTCAGCCTAGAAATCCTGGCGACAGGGCTCTCCTTTGAGTTGAACTTGAGATGCCATCCTGCTTTAATCAAAATAAACCAAAAGCTGACTCTCGTTCATTCCTATCATAAAAACAACTGTTTTGGGTTTTATTTTCAAATATATAATTATATTAAATATGCTCTTTCAAAGTGTTTACTCCATGCCACCCCATGCTCCCTCTCCCCAAGTATCCTCTCCTCAGCTCTTCCGAGACACAGGGGTGGCCAGCCAGGCCTAGGGAACAAATGCTGGCCTGTAGGGAACTTTCTTAAGATTCTGCAGGGCAGAGTAGAGTCCCTGTCTTCAGTATGATTCCCCAATGGCCCAGGAAAGCACTGGGCAGGGATAGGGGTGTGTCGTGGAAGTGTGGCGTTTCTCATACCACATCAGACTGGAGGGCTTACTGTAAAAAGGTGAAGGGAGAGAGGCCAGCTGGAAGAAAGGAGGAAGCACTCGGCCATGCCCCAGTTTGGTCCTCCCAGCCAGAAATTCCCTCTCCTCTTCCTGTTTATCCAGGTTTACCACCTGGGGAGGAGCAAAACAGAAGTGTCCTTTAGGTGAAGGGGGCAGGGCAGGGGCAGAAAGGAGGTAACAGCAAGGATCAAAGGTCATGGGAACCAACTGTGACTTGACTTCTCCAGAGTCAAGTTTTCTCAATAATATTCACAGCCTGAAGTCTCTCCTGCATAGACAAGGGTGGTGAGACAAAATTTAAGGAGAAAAGCAGCACTCTTCTTTCTTGACATTTTTTTGCTGCTGAGTATCATTCACTCAAATCCAGAATGTTATGAACATCTAGAGAAAACAATAAAAGTAAAATGACACAAGTAAAGTTAGTCAAGAGGAAAAGATCAGGCTTTTCCTTTATGTTCCTCCTCACCTAGAAAGCAGGTCTGAGCAGGGGTGGATGGGGGCAGTGAAGCCTGAAGAGAGAATGGAGGGATAAATGACAAAGCACAGGTCTTCCCAAGGGCTCCTGAATCACCAGGCTCCCCTAAGACCTGAGGAAGAATGAGGCTCTGACAGACAATGCAGTGAGACACACTTGCTCTCCAACAGGTCACCAGAGTGGTCTTCAAAACCACAAATCCGATCATTTCGCCTCTGTGCCTAAACTCTTTGATGGTTTCCTATTACTTTGAGAATACAGTCCCACTCCTGGCCTTGGACTAGAGAGCCCAACATGATGGGCTTCTCTCCCGCAGTCAGGCCTCTCACTTCCTTCCCCATCATACCTCCCCGTGCTCATTTTGCCCAGCCACACTGGCCCCCTTTCAGTTCTTCCATCGCTCCATGTTCCACATTGTCCCAGGGTCTTGAGACAAAGGGTCTCAAGGGTCTAGTCCAGAGTGCTGTCCCCTGGCTCCGTGTATGGAGCAGGCCTTCAGGTCTCTGTTCAAGTGCCACCCTTCAGGAAGAACTTCCTAGCACTCATTTAAAGCACCCACTTCCCATCCCAGGTTACTCCATTAGATCCTCCTATTTTCTGCCATAGAATGTGCCACAACAATAAGTTACCCTCTATGTTCATATAGATACTGTTCTATTCTCCCTGCTCACTGGAACGTGAATTCCATGAAGATAAAAACCATGGCTGTCTTGTCTGGTGCTCTAAACCCATTCATTCATGGAGAGGTGAAACATGATCTGGTTGTCACCTTGTCCTCAGCTGCCTAGTCCAAGAGACTGCCAGGTGCAGCTGGGGAGAGTAGGGCTCTCCTAGGCCCTCAGAGAGAGTACACTGGGAAGGGAGAGGAGGTCACACAGAGACCAGGAGAGAAGACTGGGACAGACAGGACGTGTGGGAGCAAGAGCTGAGCCTGATTCCCTTGACAGCAAAGAGCTTTGTGGTGCAAGCTGGACTCAGAGCATGTTTCTGGGCTGGCTGGAGCCCCTGACCTTGGAAGCCAGTAGCCCAATTTCTATGAAATGTACCTCACTGGTTGAGGAATGCCATGTAATGCAAAACTGGAAAGATTAACCTACTTTGACTAGTTCATGCTGGGAAGAGAACAGGAACTTGACGAACTTGCCATGAACTTGCCATAGTCCATAGTCCGGGGTGGGGGTGGAGAGGAAGGAAGATTAAGAAAGAACAGAAGGAAGGGGTAAAAAAAACAGCTGGAGAGTAAATAGATGTTACCAGAAAGGATCCTCCAAAATACTGGTTGCCTGGATTACAGATGTAAAGAGCAGCCTGGGAGAACATTCAGAACGTGCATGCTGAGAAATGACTGGGTTTGCAGGGGCAGAGGCTCGGGGAGGAGCAGGGTACCTGGCTGTCACTGAAAGCTTACCGAATGCCCTTCTTTTCACTGACAAGTGACTGCTGTGGATGACAGAGTTCTGTGGCCACAGACAGAACTGCCGTTGAGGTACCTGTGGGCTTGCATGCACTCCCAGCAGCCAGGAGACTTTCTCTGGGAACACTGTGGGAAGCACCCTGACCACTGTTTGTGTCTGGGAAAGAGGGGTCCTGGAGCACACCAGGGGGCACTGGGACTTCTGGAGGACTAAGTGGAGGGTGTCACTCTTGGTAACAATCTGCCAGGTGGCAGCAGTGAAGAAAAGCAGATAGGATCCGAATGTGGATGCAGGCACATTTTATACAGGCGCCAGGCCAGACAGGAGCCCCAGGTGGTCGGTCCAACCCTGGCCAGGCCAGGAACATCTCTCCACTCACCAGGTCCTCTAAGTCTGTAATTCTCAAAAGATGTGTTGAGACACACTAGTATGTGGCAACCAGAGGCAAGAAATAGAGGTCAAAATTTCCTGGTAACATTGAAAGGACCAGGGTTGTGAGTTTAAGTAAACAAAGAAATGAGCAAATACAAGGTAAGCCATTACAATGTCAATTAGGAGTATCATTGCACTTTCTAGAGGGAGCAAGAAGGGGAAACATCATGGTATAGACCGAAATTGCATAGGGCATGAGAGCAGCAGGTCCTGACATAGAATCCCTCCCTTGGTGCTGGAAAGCCATCCTTTTCCCTTCTCACTTTCTGTGGTTCATGCTGAGCTGACCCCAGCTCTCTGGCACATTCTATAGGCGTATGGGTCTGGCCAAATTATTCTGAGCCAGCGGGGCCAGCCTAGAGATCTTGGCTTGGACCTCAGGCCAGATTGTAATCCTAAATGGCAAAAGGCCACTGTGTGACATAATCTTACTGAGAAAGGAGTTATCAAGATCTTCTACCCCTGCCCACTCAAACTAAGTTCACCCTCCTCAGGAGAGCCCAAGAAGCCTCTGAGAAAGTAAGAATCTGACACCAGTACAACTTTTAGACAGAACTGTTTAACTCCTCCTTTTTACATGGTAGGAGGGCACTTCTGAAACTTCAAAATCCTTGTAAGAACATTTCTTGTCCTGGAAGAATAGAAGTGGAAAGTCTGAGGTGTCTAGGAAGGGGGTCAGGGCAAGTGAGGAGTCAAGGTAGGAAATCTGACAAGCAGATTGCTTACCTCATCAAGGAACTTCACTAATGGTTTGACTGGAGAGTGGGGAAGCAGGCACCAACAGATTTTTTTCGAAGAAGCAAATGGTAGAAGCTCAGCCAGTTAAGCCTGGAAAAGGAACCCAAAATCAGGAAGGTGCTCTATCCAAATTTTTCTTAACTCAAGCAGAACATTCTCAGAGAGCCTTGCTTGATTCTACAATTCTCTTCAACTATGACAAGACTAGAAATCTCACCCATGTCATTAACCCAATGCACCCTGGTAAAAGGCTATTTCAAAGTTCTTTGCAGCTCAGTGTGGTTATTTGACTAAGTGCTTGCCATTAAGTTATTAGCAGAAGTGTTGTGTGGAACTTCTAAAAAGTATATTAAATCAAGAAAGGGTGAACACTTCTTCCCTTCCTCTATTCCACTGCTAGGAACACAGACGTAATGGCTGGAGCTTCAGCTTCCATAGTGGACCATAAGGACAAAGGCTACCTTAGGGTTGATAGAGTAGAGAGCTAGAGGAGGACAGGTCTTGAAGTCTTCCTGGGGCTGCTAAAGACAATCCTGGATTATGTATTTCCAGGCTGCTTTTGTGAGACAGAGAAATATATTCTATCTTATCTACACTGCTGCTACTTGGGGTTGTCCTATTTCGTGCAGTGGAATCCAGTCTTAACTGACTGGAGTTTCAGCATATATCAACTTTATAATAAACTAAGATTTCTTATTTTCAGTTTTTGATGACACTTTAAATAGAAGTTTTTAAAAATGAAATTAGCATAATTTGAGACAAAAGAAAGCAAAAATATCACCAAAGCAACCATGAATTTGGCCCTTTTCTTCTTCCCTTTAGCTCTTCTCCATTTATCATTTGTTTTCTTTTCAACATTTATCATGGTTACTATCCCTCTGTAAGTGGTGGAGTTGGAATAGTGGTTATCTCAGTCTGGCAGGGTTGCTGACTGAGAGGGGCACAAAGGGGCCTTCTAGGGCACTGAAAATAATTTATACCTTGACCTATATGGTGGATACCCAACTATATACATATGTTAAGTCACTGTATGTATGTATATATGTACTAAGATCAGGACATTTTATTGTATGTATGTTACACTTTAACGAAAATAACTTATAAAAATTCTCTAAAATTCCACACTTTTTTATGGCCACCACAGATATCTGGTCTTAGAAGTACTTTTCCTCCCCATACTTGCAGTTCAAGAACTATATAATTTTGGTACTCTCCCCTTATTACTTCCCCAATTTTGCCAGATTGGGGAAGTGCCCAGTTAATAACCACATTCCCAAATACCCTTGCAGCCAGGACTTGTCATGAGATACAATGCTAGCAATGAGGAATAAGCAGAAGTCTGCTGGGTAGGTCTTCTAGAAAAGCTATAATTTTCTTGAATGAAAAAAGGATAAATTTGGGTGGTGATGATAGGTCAGTGCAGATTCAAGTGTAACAAATGTACCACTGCAGTGGGGAGGTAGAGAGTGGGAAATCTCTGGGCCTTCTTCTTAATTTTGCTGTGAACCTAAAACCCCTCTACAAAATAAAATATATTGAAAATAATTTAAAGATAGCTCCTTTTCTTAATATCATAAAACTAAAAGCCAAATGTAGGGAAGCAGAAAAGCCAGAAGGAGCCCGGTTTGTGGAGAACCACTCCTGAGCGGCTGTGCCGGCCATGGACTCCCTGTTTCCGTCACATGACGCAAGAAAAATGATGTGTTCAAGCCTCTGTGAGGAGGGTTCCCAGGCCCACTTGGCAATCTGTGACTGAGATATGAAGCTTTTAGCTTTATACATGACAAAAACTTCCTGGGACACAAGGGGACTCTCAGGTGCTAATTCACTGTGGCTTCATATCATGGCATGGCAAGGGCCCAAGGCAAAAAAGGGGAACCCCGAAGATACCTCCCAAATGAGACCTCCATCTGCATACTCCTGTGACCCTTTCTCTTGACAACAGTCTTCACGCTCTTTCTGGGAGCTGAATTTCTCTGGCAGAAGGGGCTAGGGGAAGATGACTCAACAAACAGAGGACCTGGGTTCACAAAACTTTTCTGAGAGCTAGTAGTAAAGTATTACATCATTGCGTCACTGTTTCTCAATCTTTTTAACCAATTTCCACTTTCGATAAACACAAACTGTACTTTCTATAGTTTGTATTAAGAAAACCAGGGCTTTCCCCTCTCCTGAAAAATTTCCAAACATTTTCAAACCACATGAACTATCATTCCCCTCACCCAGGATAATCTCACCACACCTCTTGAGACTCAACAATCTAATTTGAGTTTCTTAAGAGTCTGAAACCCTGAGAGAAACCCTGGTACTCCAGTGATGCCACAACTAGTGGGGGAAGTCACATATGTGACAGAAGTAGGTTAAGGGAGAAGAGCAGAGGGAGGACTAGGAAAAGGAACACAGAGCACACACTTCTACCCCAGTTTGGCTCACTTTGGCACCTGACTGCAGGGACGTCCAGCTTTACTGAGGGACGTCTGTACCACTCCCACTTCCAGAGGCTGCTGTGCATGTCCTCCGTTGCTCCAGGTCGACACTGAAAAGCAGTCCAAGGTTGGCCTGAGCCCACAAAAGCCACCTGGTGGCCTGGCCTGAAAGCTGTGTGTGTGGCCAAGGGAACAAAGGGACGAGGGGTAGGATTTGTTTCTCAGTCCAGTTCCTGGTCTGAAGTTCAGCTCTGTATAGATAACAAGTGGAGAAGGGGGCCAGGAAGGAAGGAAAAGCTCAGACAACCTGTTAAAGGTCCCAGTAACAAAGGAAGAGTTTCCTCCCAAGTTCTTATTTCTGTTTCACAATCAAATCCAGATTCTTATAAACATTCGTGCTCCTAAATGCTAAATGACACTGTGATTCTAGTAGCAAAAATCAGTAAATGGTGTCATCTCTCTACTCTCTGTATATTCAAACTGTTTAGAGACAGGGAGGGAGGGACCAATGAAAGATCACAATCTGGGATCTAGGGTTAGAGCAGCAACTAGAACATGAGAAAGGCTGGGAGTTTCCTGGGACCTGGGATACTATGGTTGAAGGTCATTCTTTCCTTCTTGGTTTCAGGGAAAGAGTGAAGGCCACTGTCAGAAAGCCTGATGTCCACGCAGACAATCCATGTTGGAAGTAGATGACATGACACCCTGGCCTGTGCCTTTGTATCCTCCTCTGCGGCATCTACAGGACCTCCAGGCTCTGCTAGGGAAGCTGGGTCTGACCTGCATCCCCCTCACCCCGGAATAGTGGGGAGCACAGTGGGGTGGTGAGCACCGTGACTGTAGAGCCAGACAGCCTGGATCCTAAATTCAGATATCAGCTTTCCATTTATCAGCTGTGCGACGTCAGGCAAATTACTTAGCCTCTATATACCTCAATTTTCTCTTCTGTAAAATGGGGGTGGGTGTGCCAACCTCATAGAATGTTCTAAGGATTAAATGAGTTCATCTTCGTAAAGCTCTTTAGCATAGTGCCTCATACATAATATCACATGAGCAGTAAATGTTGGCTGTTGGACTGGTTTCCTATGTCTGCTATAAAAAATTGCCGCAAACTTGGTGGCTTAACACAACACAAATTTATTTTCTCACAGTCCTGGAGCCCAGAAATTGAAAACCAGTATCACTGGCCTAAAATCAATGTGTGGGCAGGACCACTGTCCTTGTGGAGTCTCTCCAGAGGAAAACCCATTCCAGCATGTGGTGGCTGTTGACACCCTTGGCTTGTGGACGCATCACTCCAGTCTTTGCCTCCCTGATCACATTACCTTCTCCTCTTCTGTCTGAAATGTCCCTCTGCCTCCTTCTTATGAAAATATTTGTGGTTACATTTAGGGCCCACCCAGATAAACCAGGATAATCTCTCCATCATAAAATCCTTAATCACATCAGCAAAGTCCTTTTTTGCCATGAAGAGAAAGCAAAATTAACAGCTCCCAGAGATTAGGACATGGATCTCTTTTGGGGAACCATCATCCAGACACTGCAGCTGGTATTGTTGGCCAGGAGCAGAGTCTGATGAACAGTGAGCAAGTGGGCAGAGGAAGGAAGGAGTGGTCTCTGCACAGGAGGTGGGGTATGGTTACCAGCAGAAGCCTGCAAAAGCCTGCGATGCCTGCCACAGAGGCCGAAAGAGACAGGGTCCAAAGACGCTAGTGCTCAACTGCTCCTTCTTATCTCTCTTCTCTAGTAGCACCAGTACTAGGTACGGATGTGAAAGGCTACAGAGTAGGAGGATGCCACTATTGGAACTAAAGGAGGAGATGCAAGAAGGAACTAGCGTAAACTGTTGCATCACACCTTCATAAAGCCACTGCAAGGGCTGCAAAGGGTAATAACACGTGTAGGGGCAGTGTGAGCTGTACTGGCACCAGAGAGCAACAAAATCTCAGCCTGCTTGAATGTCCTGGTTCAGATCATCTGCCCTCCTACTCCCCATTTCTCTCTGGCATCTTGCAGTTCTTCATTTATTTTTATGAATGAAAAGTGCATGCCCCGAAGCCCAACTGCCTCTCTTTGCCCCTGGTGCCGTGTTCTCCCCAACCCGCACCACCACCAGTCCTCCTGAATTACTATAGTGTGCCTCCAGTTGATCCCTCAGCTTCCAACCTACTCCCTCTGGAGACCATTCTTCACACAGCAGCCAGCATGATCTTGTCAAATCAAAAATCTCATCCAGTCACTCTCTTCTCATGACCCTTAGGTGACTTCCCACTGCTTACAAATGGAATTCTGGCTCTTTATTGTAACCAATATAAGGCCCTGCCATAGTCTCATCTCCTATGTAAGTGTCCTGGTTTACCACGCTCTAGTCACACTGGCTTATCTGTCCCCTCAACACAAAAGTGCTTTCTGCCTTGCTCTTACTTAACAGTTCTTCTGCCTAAACCACTCTTCAGCCAGAACTTCACACAGACACTTCCCAGAATTTAGCTCAACCTCTCAAGTGTCAGCTCAAGAGTAACCTCAGAAATGGCCTCCCTGAACCCTCCAGCTAAAGAAGTCGCTGCCACTCCCTAACCACTCTCTCTCTCATCTCCCTGCTTTATCTTCTCCATTATGCCTCTGTAATTACTCCTTTGTTCACATTTACTTCTTATTGTCTATCTCCCTCCATTAGAGTGCAACCACCCTCTATAAGTGCGAGACCACAGCTATTTTTTTACCCTGATATCTCTGGTACTTGGTACAAATCCTACCATCCTAGGGAGGAGATACATATTTGTTGAATTAATGAATGAAACAACAGCTTTTTTTTTAATTGTTACTTTGCTACTGGTGAAATCCTGCATTCCCCTTCACTTTGAATATTTTATATCTATACCTTCCTCCTATTTGCTAAGCCATATCTACATAATAAAGGCATATTAGCCTGCATTATCAGTACTCAGCCTGAGGAAAGATCCCTGCAGTTTCCAACAAAAGTACTAGGAGTGCCTTTAATCTATGAGAGAGTTCTCAAGTGGTCACTGGCTGTGATTTCTTATCATGGTCCCAGTAGAAAATAAAATGAGGCATCTGAAGACAAGTATCTCTGAGCTTTTGAAAATTGACTTCTCTCCATTTTAATTCTTCCACTTACCATCCACACATCAACCAGGAAATAATTATCAAGTGTCTAATATATGTCAGGCTCTCTGCCAGGCTCCGAGGATACAATGGTGAGCTAAAGAGCCATGTTCCCTGCCCTCATGGAGTCTTTTAAAGGAAATAGACATTAAGCAAATTCTCACAGAAATAAATTATTATTATAAGCTGAGCTATATGCTGTAAAGGAACAGTCAAAGATGCTATTAAAGCAACAAAAATTAAAAAATGAACAAACAATTAAACCTGAAATAGCACCAAAAATATCTAGGAATCAATTTAAGACATAAAAACCTCTATGCTGAACTCTAGAAAGTATGGCTGAGAGAAATTAAACTTCTTAGTAAATAGAGAGCTATATTATGATCATAGATTGGGTGGTTCAGTGTTGTTCCAATGTTGATGGTTTCAAATTGATCTATGAAGTCAACACAATCCCAATCAAAATTCCAGCAGGCTTGTTTGTAGAAAATAATTTATATGAACATGTAAATGACCTAGAAAAGCTAAAGCAATTTTTTTAAAAGGAGAACAAAGTTGGAGAACTTACACTATCTGATTTCGAGATTTGTTATAAAACTACAGTAATCAAAACTATATAGAAATGGTGAAAGGAAAGACATAAAGATCACTAAAGCAGAAGAAGTATTCAGGAAATAGACCAAACCAAAATCCATTCATTTTCAGTAAAGGTGCCAAGGCAACTCAACAGGGAAAGTCAAATCTGGAATTGAATAGGTAGGTAAAGATTTCTTAGGACACAAAAGCACAAACCATAAATTAGACTTTATCAAAATTCAAAATTTTTATTCTTCAGAGACAGTTAAGAAATTGAAAAGGCAGGTCATAGAGCAGGAGAAAATATTTATAATACATCTATCTAACAGATGACTAGTACTCAGAATATAATAAAGAACTCTCAAAACTCAATAGTATGAAAATAATCCAAATTTTTAAAAATGGGCAAAAGACTGGAATGGACACTCTACAAAAGAAGATACACAAAAGGCCAATTAAGTACTTAAAAAGAGGCTCAACATGAATATTCATTAGGGAAATGCAAATTAAAAACACAATGAGATGCTAATACACACTGATTAGAATGCCTAAAACTGAAGACTAACAAACACCAAGTGTTGGTGATGATGTGGAGCAACAGGAATGCTGTGGAACAACAGGGATACATTGCTGGTGGGAATAAAAATAGTACAGCCTCCTTGGGAAACTGATAGTTTCTTAAAAAGTTAAACAAAAAGTTTAACATAAAACCTACCCAATATACTCCTAGGTATTTGCCCAATAGAACTGAAAACACGTATTCACACCTAAACAACAATGTACCTAGCATCTTTGTTGACACAAGCTAAAAACAGAAGGAAAAAAATGTTTATCAACAGGCAAATAGAAAAATGAAACATAAAATATCCATGAAACAGAATACTATTCAGCAATAGAAAAGATGCCATGAGAACATGCAATAAGGGAATCTAGCTGAATCTCAGTATAAGCTACCACCATCATTTGCTACCAGGATTTCGACAGGGGCCATGACCAGCTCCATCACAGCCACGCACTGCTAGCTTGGTGGAGAAGATCTAGAGTCAGCTCTGGTCACAGTGGATTTGAGATGCCTGGAAGATATCCAATTGACAGAGTCTACTAGGTAGGTGGACACGTGGATGTGAAAGCTCACAGAAGCCCAGGATGGAGATTCAAAATCGGGAGTTATGAAGATGGTAATTACTGTTATAGAAATGGATGCAGTAGTCTAGGGAGAGTACATAGGATAAGGATAGCAAAGACACTAACACCAAGTCTTAAAGAACTTCAGTGTATAGAGAATGTAGAGGCAAATGTGAGCTAGCAAAGGAAGTTAAGATGTGACCAAAATAAAAACAGGGAAACAAAAGAGCGTAACTTTTCAGAATTCATGGAAGGAATTCAAGATGGCTATGGAAACTGTTTTGAATGCTAATAAAATAATAAGAAAATATCCACTGAATTTAGTAACATAGAGATCACTGCTAATATTAAGAACAGATCCTATGGAAAAGTAGGAATGTAACCCAGATTAGAGTAGACCGAAGGGTGACTGAGAAATGAGGAAGTGGAGAAAGTGATTATACATTTTAATAATGGGTTCAACTTCCTAGCATAACAAGCTGGGTTATAATGATGATGAGAGAAAACTGAACTTGAAGAGATTATGAAAGACACTGCTTTTGTGAAACCCCAGCCCTTGAATTCAAACCAAGAGGTTGCATGTTCTTTTCCTGTGACATAGGTGGACATTATGAACCATGAATCCAAAAGTTTCCTTTATGCCCTGGCTGGTGGGCTGAGCACCGGCCTGTGAACCAAAAGGTTGCCAGTTTGATTCCCAGTCAGGGCACATGCCTGGGTTGCAGGCCAGGTTTCTGGTTGGGGGCTTGCGAGAGGCAACTGATTGATGTTTCTCTTCCTCTCTTTCTCCCTCCCTTCCCCTCTGTCTAAAAAATAAATAAAATCTTTTTTAAAAATTTCCTTTACTGTATTACCTTCATAACTACCTTCATAACATGGAGAAGGAGATTCAGTGGGGGGCCTCCAACATAGGTTATATACAGTAGTGATATGAAAAATGCATGAGGTGGGGGGGAAATGGGGGGAATAAAAAATACAGTTCTACTCCTCAACACCTGTTTTCCAGTAAGTTTCTACTTTGCTATTAAGTCCAGATCCTCATGCATATTTATATAAAATCATAAAAACAAAATGACACAAATAAATTTGGTAGCAAGCAACAGAGAATCGTCTCTTCCTTAGTTCCCTTAGTTATCTTGGAAGTACATGTTTTGCTGAGGGAAGGAAATAAATGAAAAGATAGAATTTGGTTTTAGAAGAGAAGGGAGCTGAAGAGAAGAAAAAAACTAAATATTAAGATACCTGGACCCTGGGGTTCTAGGCCACAAAATGAATAAATAAATGGATGAATAAGTGAATGGGCAAGCAATAGGAAATAAGCATGTGCTTGAGAAAGAATGGAGATTCTGTGAGCAGGGATCAGGCCACAGATGGCAAAGACACCCATTCCTTAGGTCAAGAATCAGGACTCCTTGTTTCCTTAGGCATGTGTTTCAACAGGACTTTGAGGAGCTCTGTAGGTGGAAACAGTGAGAAAAGAGCAGGGAGGCGCAGTGGCTCGCCCAGCTCACAGAGAGAAGCACCATTCTAGTAAGAGCTGCGCAGGCACACTGGGGCCACTGAATCCTTGACACTTTCCCAAGTCAGAGAGCATGTCTGTGTCCTCAGCTTCTGGATATTTTACCAAGTGGCTCACTCCCTCTGAAGCTGTCCAATAGGCTTGAAACGTGGGGCCACTTCCACTTATGGACACCCACAAAGTGTTAAGCACTGGCCCACATGCTTTACATATGCTGTCTCACCGACTCCTCACAGCAATTATGGGATGTAAGTATTCCTGTCCTCACTTGACTGAAAAGGAAACTAAAGTTCAGAAAATTGTTATGCTCCAAAGTCACAATGAAGGGACTTGAATTGGGCCCACATGTACTTGACTGAATCCCATGCTACTTCTTCCAGAATGAGAGACAGGCTAGGAGGAACCAATCTGTTTCAACTGAGAGGGTAAAAGAAAAGTATTGGGGACAAGGGCAGGAGACATATAGAAAGGGAAAAAATGAAGATAAAAGGAAGTAGAAATTCTGTTTTCTGAGGATGAGTAGAATTACAGAAGAAATTGCCTAGAAGAGAATCTGACTTGGGAAATGGGGAAAATGCCTAGGATTAAAAAGAAGTTCAGGAACATTGTTGGGAGGTCAGAATGAAGATCTCTAGGGTGAGGAGAAAGATGCTGGCGCCTTTTCCTTCGGGTTGGAGAGGAGACAGCACTCAATTACGGACCTTCCTCTCTATGGTCACGTGACTTGTGTTGGTATAAAAGCTTTCTACCAGCCAGGTTCCTTACAATATTTTCCTGTGCGAAATGAGCGGTAGCAGTGGCTGAAGGTCTGTTCCTCTTTCCCAGAAGCTTTCAGACTTTCCAAGAAGCCATCTATCCGGAAAACGAAGACAAGGCAAGGCAGCCAGCTCAGTGCTTGCACTATGGGAAGTGATGCCAGGATTAGAATTGGAGGGGAAGGTGTCAGAGGGCTGGAGGGAGTCTGTCAGAAATTGAGTGCAAGGCTCATACCCAGTGACAGGAGCAAGTAGCGAGGGGGGTGAGCAAGGAAACGCGGCCTGGGACATCAAGCCAGGAAAGAGGATGGAGGGGCCAGACTGTGTGGGTGGTGAGGGTTACAAGCCAAGTGGAAGTCAAGTTACCCATTAAGAAAAGTTATTCTGTTTATAGTCAAAACACCAGGCTCAGGAGCCAGTGACTTCCCGTGGGCTTCTCTGAATATTCTGTAAAGCCTTTCAGAGAAGAGGCCCCTCAAAATAGTGCTGGCTCACCTTCCTCCCGCTCCCCATGCCCCCACATTTCACTAGCTTCCCTTTTAAACAGTCCCCGAGTCTGGTATTGGACAGGTGAGGGAAAGGTAGAGGAAAATCTGTGTTCTGCAAAAGGAGAGGAAGGCAAGGTAGGGAAGTGGGTTGGGGCTGGGCACCTGCTTCCGGGCCGTGGGAGGGGTCCTGTGGTGGGCCAGCAGTGGGTAGGGGACCTGGTTCTCACAGAGGAGTTCTCCTTTCTGTGCGGAAGGGTTTGCCTTTTCTCTCTGAAGATCTCCAACTGAAGAAGGGACTTAAGGAAAGTTGGAAACTGGTTAACAGTAACTTCCTGTATCTGTGAGCAGAGTAGGAGAAAGGCTGGGGAAACAGAAGGGGGAATTCCCTTGGGAAGCCAAGAGTTAGCCTCCCCCAGAGACATATGATGGCAAATGTAATAACTCCTAGTTAATATCCCGCCCCAGGCAAAGTCAATAATTGCTCTGGGCAGTTCTGGCAGGTGTGTGAGCAAGCGGTGGCAGCAGCAGCAGACGGCCTGGGCCTGGGAAGGGGAGAGTGCCAGAGAGGATGTCCTCATCCTGAACCAGAGGCAGGTCTGCAGGCTGTAAGTAGGAACTCCTGACTCAGCCCTTTCTCATTCTCTTCCAGACTGGTCATGCTAAGCTCGAAGAGCTCCTGGATCCTCGCGGCCTACACCATTATCTTCCTCACTGGTCTCCCAGCCAACCTCTTGGCCCTGCGGGCCTTCCTGGGCCGGGTCCGCCAGCCCCACCCTGCACCTGTACATATCCTCCTGCTCAGCCTGACGCTGGCAGACCTCCTCCTGTTGCTGCTGCTGCCCTTCAAGATCTTTGAGGCTGCATCTGACTTCAAATGGCTTCTGCCTGAGGTAGTCTGTGCCCTCACAGGTTTTGGCTTCTACAGCAGCATCTACTGCAGCACGTGGCTGCTGGCAGGCATCAGCATCGAGCGCTACCTGGGGGTGGCTTTCCCCGTGAGGTACAAGCTGTCCCGCCGGCCTCTGTATGGAGTGATTGCTGCTCTGGTTGCCTGGATCATGTCCTTTGGTCACTGTACCATTGTGATCATCACTCAGTACTTGAACTCAACCCAGGGCACCCAAGAGAGCTTTACCTGCTATGAGAACTTCTCCGATAAGCAGCTGGAATTTGTGCTTCCTGTGCGGCTGGAGCTCTTCCTTGTCCTTTTCTTGATCCCCATGATGGTCACCATCTTCTGCTACTGGCGCTTTGTGTGGATCATGCTCACCCAGCCCCACGTGGGGGCGCAGAGGCGGCGCCGAGCTGTGGGGCTAGCCATTGTGACACTCCTTAATTTCCTGGTGTGCTTTGGACCTTATAATGTGTCCCACTTGGTGGGGTATGTCACAAAGATGAGCCCACCATGGCGAGCGGAAGCTGTGGTGTTAAGTTCCCTCAACGCTAGTCTGGATCCCCTGCTTTTCTATTTCTCTTCTTCAGATGTGCGCAGAGCCTTTGGTAAAGGGCTTCAGATACTGCGGCATCAGGGCTCCTCTCTGCTGGGACGCAGAGGCAGAGAGACAACAGAGATGACAAACGGGGACAGGGGTGTGAGTCAAGTGGAGGGAGCACCGAGTTCTGACTTCACCACAGACTAGGGATGCTCCTGGACCTCCGGAGGCACTGGGGGCTGCGTAAGGGTTGAGTGGGCCGGGAGAGGGAGAGCATGAGGGTTCCAGGTTCAGGAATCTGCAGAGCCAATCCACTACTGGCACTGTAAAAATCCCTCTCACCTTCCCAAAAGAACACAGCTCCCTGACAAAAGGAGTAGGTGTAGAAGCATCATCAGGCCACCTTCTAGAAGCAATGTAGCTAATATGAATTCAGTCCTTGCAAGGTGGTCAGTAGCTTTGGGTGATCGGCCTGAAGCAGGGAATCCTGAAGCAATCTTGCCATAAGCTTTGAAACAACACCTGGATGCTGGTCTAGCTGTCAATGCTGGAAAGAAGCCAATGGCAAAGAGATGGTAGAGAAATACTAAATAAGGTCAAAGAAGACTCAGGAAAGTCCTGAGCCGGAGGGACTGGGAGGAGGGTCTGAGGGCTTAGGTCTCTAATGCTCTAGATTTGCACTGTATTAATCAGACCTGCTGCTTTGTAAGTATGCTCCAGCCATCTTCACGTGTGTACCTTGTCTCCCCCATTAAACTGGGAACTTCCTGAGGTCTGGGTCTTGTCTTCTCCTTCCATGGCACCCCACACAGGTCAGGATACAGCTCGGCACCCATCAGTCAGAGCTCAAAACTGACTAGCACAGGAATTGACAGCCTGGTCTGGAAGATTGAAAATAAAGATTTTAAAACTCTGCAATGAGTGTCCACAGTTTTTGTAACATTTCTACAAGCATGGTGAGGGCAAAAATGGAATGAAGAACCAGACTCAGCAGCAAAGGGGGAAGGTGAAGCATCTGAAACCACAGAAACATTCTAAAGTAAAGATGTAATGGGAGTAGATTAAGTGAGGGCACTGACATCTCTTGTTTAGATTGATGAATAAAGATTGGATTTAGAAAGATGTGGACTAAGCCCTGGGCCTGGCTCAAAGTTATCAGTGGATCACAGAGGCTTAAGCATCCTACTCTCCTGCTCAGAAACCTGCAGAGTTTTCTTGTCATCAAAAGTTTTCCTCCCAGGAACTCATATCATATCATTTCATAGCCTACTTCATATCCTCTCTCCCTTCCCAGTTCCATCTGCCTGACTCATTTCTCCACAATGAGTCAAGGAGAGTGGACTCCGAGACCACTCTCTCTACCTAGGGAACTGACCCTCCAGCCCCTCACCTAGTGGCTTGCAACAGAGGCCATACATCAGAATTACACGTACAGATATAAAAAATAACACAGGTGGCCACCCCAAATCTGCTTACCCAGGATCTCAGGGTGGATCCCCAGGTGATTATGATAGACTGCTCAGTCAGGAATCACTGGCCTGGTTATGGGGCCCAATATGTCCAAGAAATTACTCTTTGGAGAGACCATTCCTACTTAAAAGTCCCCCTCAACCCCATGCACCCCCATCTTATAATTGCTTGCTTTTTCCCTTCTTATAAAACCCCACTCAGTATTTACTTTCTCCAGAAAAACTTCCCTTATTGTTTGTACTCAACTGAGAGCTCATTTTCTCTGTTTTCCTTCCTCAAAACAACTCTGAACTGGCGTAATTAGCCCTGGCTTCAAGGTTAGTTCTGCTTACAAGCTGGCTGACCTCGAGCAAGTCACACCTCCAGCCTCCATTTCCAAATCATAATAATGAGGGTAATGTATGCCTCCCAGGGTCATTCTGAGAGGCATATACTGCATATATAAAGTTTCTAAGAAATTATAGAGTATTATTTACTTCTAAAGTAGCAACTGAAGCACAGATATACCCCTACTTGAAGAAATATAATAAGCAGAAATTTAAAATGATGAATATAAGATATCAGATAGCTAACTATATAGGATAGTTTGATAGTAATGAGTGAGGGGGAAAAAATCTGGGATTTTCAGATGTATTACACCTTCCAAAACTAATTTGATTTTGGATGGTATTAAAAGAAACAGAGTCTAAACAAGTTGATCATGTCACTTCACTGAGATCTATTCAGTGCTGAGCAACACATTTCATAAAGGATATTATCTCAGGAAATCAAAGGATAGTCACTTGGTTAATCAGAAAAATTAAGCAAAATATTCTGGAGACTTAAAACATAACAATTAGAAAATAACAACACACTAAATGCCAGGCACCATTCTAGAGAAGGATCCTAACATGATAAAGGGAACTTTCCAAGGTCAATAAGCAAGAGGGAGTTTGAATCTAGGTCTTCCTGATGCCAGAGTGCCTGCATTTTTCATTCACACATGGGCAGCAAGGAAGAGAATGCTAGATGTGTGGCTGGAACAAGTAAGTTCCATTGCATGGAAGATGCGGTCAACGCAGCCCCACAGAGAAGAACAAATGTCATGGGCAAAAGAGACAGGGAGTTATGTCTTAAGGAATCAGGGCTGTTTAAAATGAAACCAACTACCTCCACACTCCCCAGTCTCCAGGGATATCAAAGTAGAAGATAGAAAACAGCCATGTTAGGACATGGAGGAAATTCACACATCTGAGAAGGGCTGAACCAGGAACTGCCCAACTCCTTCCAACCTGAGATTCCCAGGGTTTTATGGCTGCTTCTACTAGCCAAGAAAGTGCAAGTAAATCTCTGGACTTGATCTGAGACTTTCAGGGTAAAACTTTAGCTACTCACTAACAAGTATTTGATGTTCATCAAGTCACTTGATATAGGTCCCATTTCTTCAATGGGAAATTAGTAATTCATTTGTTCAACAAATACGTATTGATTACATACTATAAGCTGGGATATATAAGGGGCCAGCTAGGGGTGCAGAAAGTATAAGTCAAGGTATCTCTCCTTAGTGCTTCTATTCTAGTGAGAAAAAATAGTTAGTAAATGAGTAAACAAATAAACAACCAAGGTAATTTCAGAATGTGGCAAATGTTTTTTTTTTACAAACAGATATGAGCTATAGGAGAAAGTATAATGAGGGGTTTGAGGAGGTTTAGAAGACTTTCCTGAGTCAATAATGTTCAGCTAAGACCTGAATGAGGCAAAGGAATTGCCATACAAAGGCCCATGGGAAGAGCATTTTAGAAATAGGAACTGCTGGGGCAAAGGCCCCGAGGAGGGAAAAATGCTTAGTATCTTGAGGCTAATGTGGAGCTAGAGCAGTGGTTTGCAAACTTAAGCATGTATTAGAATCACATGGAGAGTTTGCTGAAGCATGAATTACTGTCTTCCCTCCTCAGAGCTCCAGAATCAGTAGGTTTGGGGTAGGACCCAAGACTATTTTTAACAGTTCCAGGCGATACTGATGCTGGTGGTTCAGAGATCACGCTTTGAGAAACAACAGGCCCATATACTGTGAACTGGGGAGAATGAGAGATGGAAGATGTTAAGACTATGAGCAGAAACTAGACCATGCCAAGTATTTTAGGCCACAGATAGGAGTTTGAATTAATTCTGAGAGTCTTTGAAGTCATTAGGTGGTCTTAAGTAAGAGAGTGGAATGGTCTGATTTCCATTTTAAGATGATTATTCTGGCATCTGTGCATACCACTGAAGGGAGATGATTGTTAGGTCAAGGAGATAAAGTATGTGACAGAGTAAGAAACCATAAAGTACAATATTACAACAAACCTGCAGGGTTTTCATCAGACTGATAGCTTCCTGAACGTGGGGACTCTTTCCTCTTTCATTAGAATACAAGTTATGCATCTACTTAATAAATAGATGTCCTCAGTGGTGTGCTAGAAAAAGTTTAACAACCAGGTCTTAGAATGGGAGGGGGTGGGGAACAGGGGGGCTGGAGGTTAGGAAAGGCTCTGATTTGTTCCATTTGCTAATTTCTATGGCAGACACACTCTACCAGGGCCAGTTTCTACCAACATGAAGACACTGAACATGGGTTTGGCAAGAGATGTTAATAGTCAGCTCTTGCAAGCCAACTCAAGCACTTCACTAGATATACTCCCAGCACATATGCTCAGCTGGCAGACAGATAACATCCTACTTGAGAAAATGTTCACTCTGCCTGACTACATTTACTACAAGGCTCTGGCACAATAAACACTAGCTAAATGTGGGTGGCTGGGCCTGATTCAAGAGAATCTGGGTGGCTAGTTAGATTGCAGGACTCCTCTGAATACCCTGCAGGATGACAGATGTGTAAACAGAAATATTAG
Organism: Pteronotus mesoamericanus; assembly: GCF_021234165.1. Classification (NCBI taxonomy): domain Eukaryota; kingdom Metazoa; phylum Chordata; class Mammalia; order Chiroptera; family Mormoopidae; genus Pteronotus; species Pteronotus mesoamericanus. The sequence goes on from NW_026555307.1 coordinate 6,699,375, forward strand.
TGTCTGGTTAATGAATAACACAGACAGCAGTGTAGAGCCACTGCCAGGAAACGGAGGGGGGGCGAAGGGATCTTGCTCAGCCTGACCTAATAAAGGGGAACCTGCATTTTACTTCCTCTTTCTAGAAAAGATGTTACTGCTCCCCTTCCTCAGAAATTCTCATCTGACCACACAGCCAGAGTTCACGTGTAGTGTGGTTTTGTGGTGATCACTTCAGTCAGAGAAGGCAGGGGTGGACCAGCCTGGAGAGGATCTGAAGGAAAACACACAGCCAAGATTCCCTTCCACTCCCTTAAACCTCCCTGTCCCTTAGCTCCAAGTTTCTGTTAGTTCTCTCTGTCTCTCTCTTTTTTCCCTCAGCTTTCTTTGTCTCCTGTGGTTAGATACTTTGGCCCCATTTTTTCCTTTTCATTATTTTTCTCTAGTCACAGGAAATGAGGACATTTCACATCTACAAATTGCACATTAAACCAGGAAATTGGGCCAAAGATCTCTAAGCCCTGAGAAGCAGTAGTCCAGTAACCCACTTGGCAAAGTTTTGAATGTCTGGAAAGGTAGAAGATGAGGATTTAGTTTTCTCCAATACATAAACACATGTACCCTCCCACTCTGTATCTTCCTAATATACTTACATTATAATTGTGTTAGAATAATAATCAACGTTTACATTACTGTGACTATGTAAATGACGGGCTCCATAGTAAACTATGATTAGTTTTTCTACCCTGCACAATTTTTGACCCCACCACCTGGAAATAATAATTGCCTTATTTTTCATTTGTTTAGTTTTCTACATACATATCACTAATTCCTCCCTAAACTCTTTGCCTATTGTCTTATTTTCTTTCAAGACCTTCAGAGGTATTAGTAGGATACAGATTTCATCTTCCTAAAGAAATCTCTCCCAGAACTTTCTGACCTGCTTCTGGACTGTCAGTAGTTTATGCCAGGTATACTCAGGAGGCTTTTTACTTTGGTTTACATCCCCTACGAACTTCTTAAGAAAGCATTTCAAGACTGCATGTCAGAAAATGTCTTTATTCTGCCCTCATGTTTAATTCATATTGGGCTAGGTGTGGAATTCTAGATTGGAAACTATTGTCTTTCAGAATTTTCAAGGCTTTGTCACATTGCCTTCTAGCTTGCAGTCTTGTTGAAAATTCCCAATATATCTGACTTTTGACTCCTTGTATGTGGCCTATATTTTCCTCACTGAAAGCTTGAAGGGTCATTATTTTTCTCGCAAGTATTCTAAAATTTCATCCATTGTGCCAGGTACTTGATGAACTCTCAATCTGCAAAATAGTATCCTTCAGTTTGGGCAAATTCTCTTAAAACATTCTGTAATTGTTCTCTTCCCTTCATTTTCTCCCTTCTCCTTTTATAGAACTTCTATTATTTGCAGGATATTGGACATTCTTGACTGGCCCACTAATTTTCCCTTCTCTCCTATTTTCCATCTCTCAATCCTTTTTGCTCTTCCTTTTGTGAGATTTCCTCAAGTTTATATTCCAGTCCTTCTTTTTAATTTTTCTCTTTTGTAATCACCTTTCATTTCCAAACACCTTATAAAAATTATCGATCTTGTTTTATGATTGTAATAGCCATTCAGTTATCTTGAAGAATGTTCGCCTCCCTGCTTAGAGTTGCCTTTTTCGGTCTCCACTCTTTACGTTACAAGTTGTCATCAGATATCTGGTAATCCTTGGTTGCTCATCTTGAAGAGAAGGCAGGGGGCTAATCTTCCTTTAAGATATATAAAAACTATATAAAGGTGATATGGCATGATGTCTAGGGTTTGCCTTAAAGACAGAAGAGAAAAAGGAAAGGAATGAAAATATGGAAAATCTCAGTAAGTGTCGAACCTGGGTAATGAATGAATTTGGTTCTATTGTACTAGTTCCTATATTTTTGATATTGTATTGAAAACATTCACAATATAAGTGTGGTTATTGACAGGATTCAATTCCTTGAGGGCTGTTGAACTGAGGGCCTCAGTTCCCCACTGGCCGTGGTCTGGTGGGCCTCTCCATAAGGCAGCTGTCTTCCACCAAAGCAGGAAAGCAAGAAAGGACAAGACGAAGGCAGTCTTTTTATAAATTTAACCTCCAAAATGATCTATTATTTTTGCTCACCTCATTCTTAGAGGGAGAGTGAATGTATATAATTATGTGAATACAAGGAAGTAGGACTACTGGGGTCATCTTGGAGGCTCTCTCCAGCGGTAGTAAATAATGAATGAAAGCTGGATCACATGGATTAGGCTTCACTGAAGGGTGATTTAGCTGGGTCATTTACTTGGGAGAAACTCCACCACCCGTACTGTGGGATTTTCTTCTTGGGTTGATCAAATTTCCCAGAAAAAAAAATTCTTCTATTCTTCTGGAGGATGAAAGTTGGACTGCCAGAAATTTAGAAGCCAAATGGAAAAGAGAGCTCAGGACCGGGGTGGGGACAGGCAGTGGTGGGGAAGATCTCAACATCCAACATTCCTTAAACCTCTTATTTATATTACTTTGCTTCCTCTTCTAAATGTGTGTTGCCTCACACCGGAAATTGGGGAAAAGATCTGGTGATTGTTTTCAGATAAACTTCCAACCATTCTTCCTTGTCCTCATTTCTGGGGATGCTTGTCGCCTCTCAAGCCTTATGTGGACGTTGCAGTAGAAACTTGGTTGAGTCTTGGATTTTCTCACTACTGGCTTAAGAATCAATTTTCAGAGGCCTGCCAAGTTAGTTAGCAGTTACTACTCTTTCACCTGCTTTCCAACTTTCAAAATTTTGATGTCATTTCATTCTTTTTTGCTCTTCTCCCTGTCCTTATGGGTTTAGTACCTTTCTATATGATCTCTTTACTACCATTATAGTGTCATTTCAGGAAGGAGCTAAAGGAGATGGGTGTATTTGATTCGTTAGTCTCAAATATTTCTTATTTATTATTATTTGTTTATGTTTATTGTCTGTCTTCCTCTCTTGAATGTGGGTTCTAGTACAATTCAACAAATAACTGAATCAATTTTCTGGCAAAAGAAATGTACTACTCTCTACCAATATGTTGGTAGAAGACTCAGGTCTCTTGAGTTTCCATCCAGTGTCCTTCCTTCTACAGCATGGGTGGGATGTAGGTGATTTTGCTAACTAATGATACCTAACAAGTTGTAAACTGCTTTACATGTTACAAAGTGGTTTCAAGATCTTATCTCATTTGATTCTGACAAAAGCCCATGGACCAGATAGAAAAATAATTATTATTGGCCATAATAGTTATGATCCTTGCCAAGCAAGAACTTTCCTGTGAAGGAATCACCAAATTTGTTCCTGACCTTTCATCCCAGGCCACTGCCATTTGTCTTGCTCTTCCCATCACATCCTCTGCAAATGGGACCATTAAGGCTTGTAATCTCTCAAAGAAATAGTCTTCAACAGTTCAAGACCAGCTCTCTCATAAAGAGGAAAACAAGTGCAGACATGGGATAATAATACAAGAGCCTTCGAGCAAAGAGAGTGTCTGAGTTTTACATGGTTGAAGAAGAAAAAGAAAAAAAGTGGGACTGTCCAAATTAGCAGAACACAGAGAAGAGGCTGGTACTGGAAGGGGGCTTAGATCCTGGAAGGAGGAAACGTAAGTCCTGGAACTTAAGAGCAGTCTGTGTGTAATGTGGAAAGAGGTGGGATGAAAATAACCATCTCCCATAATCAGTAGACTCTCAAAAAATGAAAAGAAAAACTATAATATAATCATAAAGCCAGTTACAAAATACTCTAGAGAGCAGGTTCTGTAAAACAGTGACATCAAGGCCTTGGACTTTAAGACAAGCTGGTCTAAATTCTGCCTGAGGCCCCTCAGCGAAAAGTGAAATCAGGGTACACAGTCTCCTTGAGAGAAACAAGAGGTGGCCTCAGAAACCACCCCAAGTCCCGAGGGCACAGGTCACAGAGGTTAAAGGCTATAAAGGGCCCCACATTTTTCTTGAACTGCTTGCTGTCCTCTCTTGGAATCTGCCTGCCACCTTGTGGGTAGATAAGGTTATTACCTGTCTCCAAAGCCTGGGAGGCCCAGGCATCACAGAGGCCATGGCGTCTGTTACTCACCTGCAGCCAGGAATCTCTCAGAAGCAGAAATTTAAGGATGAGGAGTTGGCAAAGGAGTCCATCTTTTTAACCTTGCATCAAATAAAAATGAGTCTTGATGTGGAAAGAGGCTCATGACATCTTATGAAGCTATAAAAACAGTTGCAAAAGAGCATAAAGAAACCAGTATTGTCCATAATGTTAAAATAAGTATATAGAATAATAATAGCATCTAAGTGTTCTGAGATCTTTGACATGTAGACACAGTGCTAATGCCTCTGCATGCACTCTTCAGCTTCTCCCAAAGCACAGTGTTAGTACTGTCATGACTTTTCTTTTTACAAAAAGGAAAATTGAGTCTTAGAGTGATTGTTAAATAACTGGTCCAATATCTCATAGCAAAACAGTGGCAGAGATAGGACTAGAACCTGGGTCTATATGACTCTGTAGTCTGAGTCATTGTCTTATACTGCTTCCCTAAGAGGAGCATAACATGCCTGTATGCAGGGATGTCGACAGTGGTTATTTAGGGCGTTAGGGAAAGGGAAGGTAGGTCAAGCTTCATCTTCTACTTTACATAATTCTGTACAGTTTACATTTTTCCAATGAGCACGTATTATCTCATAATAAAATACAAAGACTTATTTTAAGTAATAATTCTACTCCCCAAACACACACACAGAAGAAAACTCAAATTACTCTGGCATTTAGATCCTGTTTACTGAGCAATTACTACGAACTTTGTTAGGTGCTAAGCACTTCACATTCAAGACTTCACTAAATCCTCATAACCATGTCTGGAGGGAGGGTAGTCTCACTAACCCTCTTTACAGAAGAGGAACCTGAAGCTCAGGGATGTCAATTGACCTCACCAAAGTCACATAACAATACGAGAGCTCAACTCAGGTCTGACTGGTTTCAGAGTCCATGATTTTACTTACTGTAGTATACTTGTCATGCAGGAATGATCCCTATGATAATAATAAAAGTTTAAGTGTTTATCATGCCCCAGACCTGTGCTTTTCATACATGATCTCATCAAATCTCCATGGCAGTCCCATATTATAGGTGAAGAAACTGAGACTCAGCAGTGAGGAAGTCACTTCCTTGCCCAGGATCAGCCAGCAGATGTGGGTCTAGAACTCAACCATGTCACCACACATAGTACTGGTATCCACCCAATGGCTCAGATAAAAAACTCAGTAGTTATCCTTGACTCCGTCTCTTTCCTTTTCCTCCTCATGTCTAATCCATTGGTTCCATTTAGATCCAACTTCCAAAATGAATATTCATTTCTCACTATCTAGCTGCTTACAGCCCCAGTGGAAGCTACCATCATCTCTCATCCGGGCCATTGTGAAGGATTCCTCACCAATCTCCATGCTTCCATTCCTGCCCCTTGGCCCCTATCCTGTATATTCTCTATATTGCAGTCAATGCAATCTTTTTCAAACCTCTTGTTAGATGTCCTCTCATTCAGCCTTTATCAAGGTGTTGGGAGAGAATTAAGTCCTGCAAAGAATGGTAAGAGTGACAGTTTTCTCCCTTTTCCTAAGGATAATACTAGCTAATACCATTCTCTCTCTAATACAATAGGAGATGACCTAATTCATTATATGCAATGGATGTCTTAGAGTGTTAGGGCTTAATTCTCCCCACTGGGTGGAAATGGTTACAAAAGTTTCCTGTCACACTTCAGCTACCAATGACCATAGCCTACTAGGCCCTTGTGACCTGCCAGCCACGCAGCTCCAGCTCTGCAGCCTCATTTTCTACTAACCATTTTCTGAACCCAAGAGCTCTTTGCTATTCCTCATTTATAGAAGGAGCTTCATTCCTGCCTCAGGACATTCGCAAAGGCTGTTCATTTTGTCTGGAACCCCTGTCCCCAGGGCTTCTACGGCTATAGCTCCCTCTTTTAGTCGCTCAGATCTCGGCTCAAATGCTACCAGCTCAGAGAGGCCCTCCCAGACTCCTTAATGAAAGATATACTGCCAACACCTGCTGTTCCACTGCTGCGTTTTTCTTTTACAACACTTATTTATCATGATCTGAAAGTGCCTTCTGTGTTCACTTACTTAATGTGTGTCTTCCCACTCACAGCTGAGTACCACATGGAAGTTCTATTTTATTTAAAGCTTAATTCTCAATAACCAGCATAAAGCTTTCCACAGGGAAGCAGTCTGTAAAAGTGCATTTGGAGAATTTATCAGACGTTTATTTTGTGGCAATCACTGGGCTAAGAGCTTTGCAATGTATCCTTCTACCAACCTCAACACTGTCCAATGGAAATATAATGTAAGCCATTTAAGATTTTCTAATAGCCACATTAAAAGAAGTAAAGAAAAACAGTAAATCCACATTAATAATATATTTTGTTTAATCCCAGCATGTTCAAAGTATTATCTTCTCATCAATTGACTTCAAAAGAAAATTTTTTTTTTCCCTCTTCTTCAATCCCCCCATCTTCCTTTTGGGTCCCAAAGAGCTCAGTGGTGTCTCGGAATTTGAGATTTTCAGGCTTTCCCTTCAGGCCAAAGTTTCAATGTCCCCAAACTGCAGCTCAGCTTTCCTGCCTTTTCTTTATGTTTCCCAGTGTGCATGTGCCCACGCGTCAAGGGCTGCATCGCGAGCAAGCAGGAGGCAGTCCCCTGGTGAGGCCTTAAAATGCCTTTCTGTGTAGATGTCCAGTTTAGTAGACATGATAAGGGGCGAATTGGCAGGGGTCTTAACCAGAAGTAGGTAGGAAACAGCCAAGAAGGGACTCCAGAACCCGGGAGCATGCACAGGTGCTGTGACCAGAAGTGCATGAGGAAAGATGGGAAGGGACATATGCAACCTTTGGCGGCAGAGGTGGCCATCCTGAGAAGTGGATTGACCCAGATCATGAAGCTCAAAGCTCGAAGCTCGACGTCCTATCCGGGCCATCCAGCTGAGGGAGCTAAAGGTGCTGGTGTTTGAAGCCAAGTTGGAACTGGAAAGTGACTTCTCCACTGAGGATGCAAGAACCCTAAGTTTTGGAGAAGGATTTATTCCTGAGCAGGGTGTTTGTGGGGAGGGAGCCGGACAGGGTTTTCTTGAGGTCGAGAGAGACCTTGGAAGGTTTCGAGTTATATTGAGAAATGGTCAATGCCAAAGTAAAATGTGTTACCAAAAAAAGTGCCATATTGAATGAATTATACAAAAACACATCCAGGGCAATATGATTTTGCAGACAATTTGATTTACAAGAACTAACAAGGTGTTTCTGTAATAAGGCACAACTTTTAAGTTTATGGTGAATGAGACCTCGATCTCTCAATCCAATCATCCTGACTTTGTAGCTCTCTGGAAAAAAATCCCAATTGAAGGTAATTTAAGGAGTTAAAAGTTAGTTTTCCTGGCATGTCAGAATAAGCTGTAAGGGGGACTTTTGATAAATGGAGGTCTTGAGAGATCTTTCATTAAGTCACCAGTGCTGGAGGAACACTGATCCCTGGTGCTACATCGGGAATGAGTTAAGAGGAGTGCTATGTGTAGAGAGTGAGGTTTGTCATGGTGGGGGAGGTTTGTCATTCTGGTTGAGATGTCACAGTGACCCTGTGACCACATGTCATATCTAGAATGCAGAGCATCAGGTGAGAGGTGCTGGGAGATTTTAAGGTAGAGTTCCGTGTCTATTGGAGAATAATATGAAAGCAGGTTTATGCTCTGCGAGATGTTGAAGCCCTTATTGTAGGGCCAGAGTTGTGTGAGACCTTGGGAGGGGGCTCTCTGATGGGACGTTATTGCTTAGCAGTCTCTGATGGAGGTTTGATTGTGCCCGCCCAGATGTAGACTTAGGTCCTTCATTCAATTCACAAATGTCTACTGAGTGCCCGCTCTGTGCCAGACACTATGTACCAGGAACACAGTGGGAAACAAAAGAGTTCGTTTCTTCATAGAAGTGACCTCTAGACCATTTACATCTAATAGAAATAGAATGGGAGCCACACATAGTTTAAAATTTCCCACCTCACACCGGTCAGAATGGCCATCATAAACAGATCAACAAACAACAGGTACTGGCGAGGCTGTGGAGAAAAAGGAACCCTAGTCCACTGTTGGTGAGAATGCAGACTGGTGCAGCCACTGTGGAAAGCAGTGTGGAATTTCCTCAAAAAGCTGAAAATGGAACTGCCTTTTGATCCAGTGATTTCCCTGCTGGGACTATACCCTGAGAACACCAAAATGCCAATACAAAAGAACCTGTGCACCCCAATGTTCATAGCAGCACAATTTACAATAGCCAAGTGTTGGAAGCAACCTAAATGCCCATCAGTAGATCATTGGGTCAAAAAATTATGGTACATATACACAATGGAATACTATGCAGCAGAAAGAAAAAAAGAACTACTAAACTTCGTGACAGCATGGATGGAACTGGAGAGCATTATGCTAAGTGAAATAAGCCAGGGGGCAAAAGACAAATACCATATGATCTCACCTATAAGCGGAACCTAACCAACAATACAAAGATGCAAGGAAAATAAGACCAGCAACATTGAAAGGAAAAGAAATCAACAGAGACAAGAGGGAAGGAGGGAGGGGGGGGGAAAGGAAGGGAAGGGGAAAGTCAAGGAACATATAGCAAGGACTCATGGACAAAACCAAAGGGGAAGAGCTGAGGGAGGGAAGGAGGGAGGGGGCAAAGGAAAGTGGTGGGGGGGAGGCAGAGACAAATGTATTTGAAAAAATAAATGAAAATAAAATTTTAAAAAATTTTCCGATAGCCAAATTTTGAAAAAGAAAGAAGAAACAGATTAAATTAATTTAAATTTTAGTATATTTCATTTAACCCAATATATCCAAAATATTATTTCAACATGTATTGTAAAGGTATTAGTGAGATGTATATGCTCTTTTGCTTTTTTTTCAATGTCTTTAAAATGCAGTGTATGTGTTTTACACTTTCCTCATATCTCAGTTATGATTAGACACATTTCCGGTGCTTTATAGCCACTTGTGGCTCAAGGCTACTATGTTGGACATTGCAGCTCTAGAATGCTATAAAGAAAACAAATTAACAGAAATGTTTCTGGTAGTGATCAATGCTATAACAAAAAATAAAGCAGGTTAGAAGATCAAAAATACAAGTGATGCTTTATGTAGCGTGGTCAGACTGGGAAGGCCTCATTGAGGAGGTGTCATCCGAGGAGACTTGAAGGAAGTGAGGGAGCAAGGGAAGGAGGGAATGAATCGTGCAGGCAGAGAACAAGCTTGGCCTGTTTGAGGAGCCCCAAGAAGGTTGGATGGCTGAACCAAAATAGGCAAGGTAGTTGAGGGAGGTAGGATATGAGGCCTATGGTAAAGTCTATAGGGTTTTATTCTGGAAGTAATTGGAAATCATTGAAGGTTTGAGAGTGGAAAGAGTGCATGATCTGGTTTAACATAAAAGCTGGTGGGGGGGGAGGCTTTCAGGGCTCCTGGGAAATAACTAGGTATCCATGGGTGATGGAGAGTCTGGTAGAAGGGTAGATGTGAAAGAGGTCAGTTGCAGTAGGGGTCACTGAGGAACATTACCTCAAGTAACCAAATGGTGGGGAGACTCAGCCTTCCATGAGGAAGAAGGGACGTAAGGGCTCTGTTAGTGGGAGAGGACTGAGGGCTTTTTATTTGTTTGGGTTGTCATTGGTTTGGTGAGGAGCACACAGGAATGTTATCATAGGTTCATCTGTTGGGTGTCAGGAAATGCAGGGGGAGGTTTTAATAGGAGGATAGTCATCAAGGGCAGTGTGTTGTGTTCACAGGAGCATCTGAGGATATTCCATCTGTTGAAGTGCTTGGGCTGCCTCCACAGTGCCCTTGTTTGTAGTGAAGTGAACTAGGCTCTCAGGAAGGACCGTGTTTAGGAGGTAGCATGAGGAGTGCCGTGTCAGCCATGGAATTCCCTCTTGGCTGAATGGTTTTGGGCAGGTTAAAATTAAGGTGTCTTTATTATTGATGCTTTAAAATATTTTATTATGAAATATTTCAAACATACATAAAAATATGAGGAACAATATTTGTTAGAACCAAATAAGAGTGACTGTTGTTGCAATTGTGGCTGTGGTGGTTAACACTGACGGGACTCTCCTCACTGACCACAGGATGGAGTGGAAATTTCTCAGCCTTGTATTCATGGCCCTCCATCATCTGACCAAACCTGCATTTCTAGCTTTCAACACCTACACTATACCAGGATGAATTAGGTCCCCAATCCGGTGTCCAGTAACAAAGCCTAGGGTATACACCCCACAACTTTATTCATCGTAACATTTTGACCTATTTGTTTCAGATTTGTTTTAGGAACTAAAAACATTACAGATAGAGCTGAAGGCCTGGTCATCCCTTTCTTGATCCTATTTTCTTCCCTCTCCAGGGGTAACACAGTCCTCAAGTCAGTGAAGGATTTTTTTTTCCCATCCATGTTTTTACACTTTTACTGCAAATGGATGTACCCACAAACATATAGTATGGCTTTGCATGTTTTCAAGCTTCACATAAACGATTTCACATTATAGGAATCATCTTGTGACTTGGTTTTTTCACTTAGCATGTTTTTCAGACTCAGTCTGGTTGATACATGTAATTTTATCTCATTTTCACTGCTGGATACCTACCATCACACTAGATAGACATACCACATTTTATTTTCCATTCTCTGATTGATGGACATTTAGGTGGTTTCCATTTTTGAGCCACTGCAAGAACTACTGCTGTGAAAATAGTTACATCTTCCTCTTTGTGTATATATGCAAGAGTTTCTAGCATATTCCTAGGACAATAGTTGCAGGGGTGCACATATCCACAACTTTGTCCTTCAGTCCTGGTTTTATCATTCAGGAATCTGTTGAGAAACTTAAGTGACAGAAAGTTAAACTGAGCTGTGCTTTGTCCCTTTGAGTTTTATTTTCCTTTCTGAAAAATGAACATGATAATAGTAACTACTTCATAAAGTTGTAAGTATTAACTAGGAACATGAATGTAAAGTACTTAACACAGTATCTTACACAGGGTAGATGCTGAATACCTGGGAGCTTTTATGTCTCAGGGAGACAGGAAAGTAAAATGGTTAAAGGCTCACTCAGGTTTTGGAGTACTCTCATATAACAGAGCCTGGTGTAAAGCCTGGCGCGGCTCCTTCCCTTCTGGATGCTCTTGGGAAATCACCTAACTTTTCTGAACTTCAGTTTCCTCATCCATTATAAGACAGCAAATGAGTTCAGTTGTGAATATCTGCTCTCCAAGTAAAAATCTGTCTGGGTCATGATCTGATTGGAGTCATATAGCATAATCATAGCAGCTACCATTTGTGAATATGAATAAAATTAGGCTAACATTGATTGTTTCCTAACTCCTATGAAGTATTAGTATTATTCTGACTTCACAAATGATGAAACTGAGGCCCTGACAGAACATGACCCAGAGGTCACATTGTTAATAAAGTGGTAGGAACAGAATTTGAACCAGGCCTGACTGATTAAAAATCTGTGTTGTATCCATTAGGCTATACTACCTTAAGTGACTTCAGCAGCTGCCCATCATTCTCAGCAATAGTTTCCAAAACTTTTTTAAGGAATGAAAGCACTTTGTCCAGCAAAATCTTATATGGAACCCCAGTTTATAAAGCAAATGAAGTTAAAATTATTCCAATTAAAGCAGGGATAGTGGCTCTCTGAACCTAAATAAATTGCTTCATCTCTCTGAAATTCAGTTTCTTCATTCGTAAGATGGGGATAATGATGCCAACCTAATAACATTGTTATGTGGATCAACTGAGATAATATATGCAAAGCGCTTGGCATAAAGCCTGGCTTATGATTAGAACCAATTATGATTAGAACCAAATAAGAGTGACTGTTGTTGCAATTGTAGCTGTGGTGGTTAGAAATGTCAGGACTCTCCTCACTGACCACAGGATGGAGTGGAAATTTCTCAGCCTTGTATTCATGGCCCTCCATCATCTGACCAAACCTGCATTTCTAGCTTTCAACACCTACACTATACCAGGATGAATTAGGTCCCCGATCCAGTATCCTGCACTACCAGTTCTGTGTTTATGCTTGTCCACTGGGGGTACCACCTTTGTGCCCTCTCTGGATCCAAAAGTATGAAAGTATGTTTTTTAAAAAATATTATTTTAAACTTTCATTATGGAAATTTTCAAACTATATAAAAGTAAAAAGCTAGTATAAAGAAACCTCATGCATCTATTACCTAGCTTTACTAATTACTGACCTTATTTCCTATATATACCCCAATCTACTCACCCCACTAGATTATTTTGAAGTAAATCCCAACTTGTCATTTCACCTGTAAATTCATCATTTGTATCTCTTTTGTAAATACATAACTACAGTACCATTTTCACATCTTAAAAAAATGAATAATTTTTTAATATCAATCTGTCAGTGTTCAAATTTTCTTCATCACCTCATAAATCTTTTTTTAGTTGACTTTTTCAAATCAGGATACAGACAATATCTATACATTGTATTTAAATGATATGATCCTGTTCCAGCCAAGATGGAGGTTTAGGTAGATATGCTTCATTTCCTCACACAACCAAATTTAAAAACAACCAATTTAAAAACAAAAAACAACCAGAACCACCAAAAAATTGAACTGTATGGAAGTCCAACAACCAAGGAGTTAAAGGAGAAACATTCACCAGACTGGTAGGAGAGGTGGAGGCAGGAAGCTGGGGTGGCAAGGACTCGTGACAAGGCAGTGGCTGGTGGACCAGGATATCCCACATTCTCATGCACATAAGCCAGGAGGAACAGTTGTGAGTGAGGCAGGGTTCCTCAAGCTGGAACCCAGGGTGGGGAAATAAAGCCTCAAAACGTCTGACAGTAAAAACCTGTGGGGGTTGCGATGGCGGGAGAAACTCCCAGCCTCACAGGAGAGTTCATTGGAGGGGCCCACAGGATCCTAGAATGTACATAAGCCCACCTACCCAGGAATCAGCACCTGAAAGGGCACAATGTGCTTGTGGGAAGTGAGGAAAGTGACTGAAAGCAGGGCAAGAGCCAAGCAAGTGGCATTGTTCCCTCTCTGATTCCTCCCCCACATACAGTGCCACAACGCAGCGAAGGTGGTTGCCCCGCCCTGGTGAATATCAAAGGCTCTAACCCTTACACTGCAACAGGTGTGCTGAGACAAAGAAATATGGCCCAAACAAAAGAACAGGTCAAAACTCCAGAAAAAGAACTAAGTGATGAGGAGATAGCCAACCTATCAGATGCAGAGTTCAAAACACTGGTAAACAGGATGCTTACAGGAATGATTGAGTATGGTTACAAAATAGAGGAATAAGTGAAGGCTATGCAAAGTGAAATAAAGAAAAATATATAGGGAACCAACAGTGAAGGGAAGAAACTGGGACTCAAGTCAACGACTTGAAAGAGAAAGAAGAAATAAACATTCAACTGGAACAGAATGAAAAAATAAGAATTCAAAGAAATGAAGATAGCCTTAGGAACCTCTGGGACAACTTTAAATGTTCCAACATCCGAATCATAGAGGCGCCAGAAGGAGAAGAGGAAGAGCAAGAAATTAAAAACTTATTTGGAAAAATAATGAAGGAGAACTTCTCCAATCTGGTGAAGGAAATAGACTTCCAGGAGATCCAGGAAGCTCAGAGAGTCCCAAAGAAATTGGACCCAAGGAAGCACACACCAAGGCACATCATAATTACATTACCCAAGATTAAAGATAAGGAGAGAATCTTAAAAGCAGCAAGAGAAAAGGAGACAGTTACCTACACAGGAGTTCCCACAAGATTATCAGCTGATTTCTCAAAAGAAACCTTGCGGGCAAGAAGGGGCTGACAAGAAGTATTCAAAGTCATGAAAGGCAAGGACCTGCATCCAAGACTACTCTATCCAGCAAAGCCATCATTTAGAATGGAAGGGGAAGATAAAGTGCTTCCCAGATAAGGTCAAGTTAAAGTTTATCACCACCAAGCCCTTTTTATATTAAATGTTAAAGGGACTTATCTAAGAAAAAGAAGATCAAAACTATGAACAGTAAAATGACAACACACTCAACTACCAACAACTGAACCTAAGAAAACAAAAACAAAATCAAACACAGACTAAGCAAACAACTAGAACAAGGGACAGAAACAGAAATGGAGATCACATGGAAGGTTATCAGTGGGGAGGAAAATGGGGGAAAAGGTACAGGGAATAAGAAGCATAATTGGTAGGCACAAAATAGGGAGAGGTTAAGATAGCATAGGAAATGGAGAAGCCAAAGAACTTATATGTACGACTAATGGACATGAACTAAGGAGGTGGAGGAGTGCTGGGGGGAGGGGAGATGCAGGGCAGAGGAGAATAAAGGGGAGAGAAAAATGGGACAAGTCTAATAGAATAAGCAATAAAATATACTTTTAAAAAGTGATATGATCCTTAAATTTGTCCTTATCTTTAAATTTCTACCCCCTTCTTTTTTTCTCCTACAATTTTTTGTTGAAGAAACTGGGCCATTAGTCCTCTAAAATTTCCCGTGGAAAATATCAAAGAGGGTTGGCTAATGATTCTCCCTGGACCCTTTACCAGGTTCCTGTGTATTTTTTTGCTCCTTAGAAACTGATAGTTAGGTCTAGATTCTAGAGGTTTAATCAGACTTGGGGTTAACTTTTGGCAAGAATACCTCATATCTTTTAGATCTTGTCTTGACTTGTCTTGTCTCTTTCAGTGTTGGGTGGATGCATGGGTTCACAGAATGTCAGTCTGATCCACCATTCTAAGGTTCCTTGTCAGTGTTTTACCTGACAGTTTTAGCAGTCATTGATGTTAACCTAGATTCATTGTTTTATTAAGTTGTACAAAATGGTAATATTATAATTCTATCATTCCACCTGTACTTGTTAGCTGCAAATCCTCATAAAAAGAAAAACTTTTTGTTTGCCCTAAGACAAAACTAATACAGGAAAAAGAATGAATGATTGATCCCTTCCCTTTATTTATCAATTTTCAAAATAATGAATTGGTTCCTGGCACCCTCTAAAGGTAACCAATGAATTTGTTGTTTTTTAATACCATTATGAATTTTTCAGTACCCAGCTCAAAAACTACTTTCCCTAGTTTTCTCACCTGAACCTAAAGGAATTTTTTCTTTCTTCTGAATTTAATTTAAGCACATCTTTTTTGGTGGCATCCAGCACTTCCTACCTGTGCACTTCCTTTATATTCAGCTGGATCATAAGCTCCTTGAGGGCAGTCTGTACAGCACTTAACATGATGTCTCAGGAAGTGCTTCTCAAACTTCATCGTGCATAGGAATCCTGGTGGAGTAGGGGAAGATATTTAATTAAAATGCATATTCTGATTCATTGTCTCTGGGGTAGGCTGAGACTGCATTTCTCACAAGCCCAGGTGATGCTGATGCAATGCTGCTTGTTTAAGGACCACACTTTACAAATGAGAACTCTGTTTCATTCAGTCTGTAAGAAGTGCCTATTCTGGGCCAGTTTATTCTTTAGGCCCTGCTACCTTAACATGCAAAGGTTCTGTGTGTGCGTGTGTGTATTTTATTAGTTTTATTTTTAAGTATAGTTGGTATATAATATCACATTAATTATAGTACTTTTAGGTGTAGAGTTTTAGTTTTTAAATTTATTTTTTGAGTATGTAATAGTACACATGGTAAAAAAAAATATTTTTTCATAAAATCCAAAAGAGCACCCAGTGAAAGTACATCAGTCCCCATAAATGATCACTGTTAATTCTTTTTTAAAAAAATACGTTATTTATTTATTTTTAGAGAGAGAGGAAGAGAGGGAGAGAAATATCAATGTGCGAAACAAACATAAATGAACCAATTGCCTCTCACACGCCCCCAACCAGGAACCTGGACGGCAATTCGGGCATGTGCCCCTGACTGGGAATCAAACTGGCAACCTTAGGTTTATGGGACTATGCCCAACCCACTAAGCCACACTAGTCAGGGCTACTATTACTTCTTGAGTTTTATTCCAGAGATATTTTATTCATATAAGAGCATATATTTGTACCATCTTTCTTCTTTAAACATATTATTCACAGTGTTCTGCCACCTTCTTTTTTCATTTTGCTATATCTTAGAGATTGTTCTGCATCTCAACATATATCTCTACATCTTTTTTTTTTAATTAATTTATTTACTTTTTAAATACATTTGTCTCTGCCTTCCCCCCACCTCTTTCCCTTGCCCCCTCCCACCTTCCCTCCCTCAGCTCTTCCCCTTTGGTTTTGTCCATGAGTCCTTGCTATATGTTCCTTGACTTTCCCCTTCCCTTCCCTTTCCCTGCCCCCCCCTTCCCTCTTGTCTCTGTTGATTTCTTTTCCTTTCAGTGTTGCTGGTCATATTTTCCTTGCTTCTTTGCATTGTTGGTTAGGTTCCGCTTATAGGTGAGATCATATGGTATTTGTCTTTCGCCCCCTGGCTTATTTCGCTTAGCATGATGCTCTCCAGTTCCATCCATGCTGTCGCAAAGTTTAGTACTTCTTTTTTCTTTCTGCTGCGTAGTATTCCATTGTGTATATGTACCATAATTTTTTGATCCAATCATCTACTGATGGGCATTTAGGTTGCTTCCAACACTTGGCTATTGTAAATTGTGCTGCTATGAACATTGGGGTGCATAGGTTCTTTTGTATTGGCGTTTTGGTGTTCTCAGGGTATAGTCCCAGCAGGGGAATCGCTGGATCAAAAGGCAGTTCCATTTTCAGCTTTCTGAGGAAATTCCACACTGCTTTCCATAGTGGCTGCACCAGTCTGCATTCCCACCAACAGTGGACTAGAGTTCCCTTTTCTCCACAGCCTCGCCAGCACCTGTTGTTTGTGGATCTGTTTATGATGGCCATTCTGACCGGTGTGAGGTGATACCTCATGGTGGTTTTGATCTGCATTTCTCTGATGGCTAGTGATGCAGAGCATCCTTTCAAATGCCTCTGGGCCCTCTGTATCTCCTCCTTAGAAAAGCATCTGCCCAGGTCCTTTGCCCATTTTTTGATTGGATCGTTTGTCTTCTTGGAGTAAAGTCGAGTGAGTTCTTTGTATATCTTGGAGATCAAACCTCTATCTGATGTATCATTAGCAAATATATTTTCCCAAATGGTTGGCTCCCTTTTCATTTTGCTGATGTTTTCTTTAGCCATGCAGAAGCTTCTTATTTTGATGAGGTCCCACTTGTTTATTCTTTCCTTTATGTCCCTTGCTTTAGGAGACATATCAGTGAAAAAATTGCTGCGTGGGATATCTGAGAGTTTCCTTCCAATGTTCTCCTCTAGGACTTTGATGGTGTTGCGACTTATATTTAAGTCTTTTATCCATCTTGAGTTTATTTTTGTGTATGGTGTCAGCTGATGATCCAATTTCAATTTTTTGCATGTAGCCATCCAGCTCTCCCAACACCATTTGTTGAAGAGGCTGTTATTGCCCCATTTTATGCTTCTGCCCCCTTTGTCGAATATTAGATGTCCATAGAGACCTGGGCTTATTTCTGGGCTTTCTATTCTGTTCCACTGGTCTGTTCTTGTGCCAGTACCAGATTGTTTTGTATATCTCTACATCTTAATGGGTTGTGTAGGATCCACACAAGATGTATTGGTTGTTTTTCTGAAGGATGCAGTGAAGTGTGACTACTTCCTGGCTTCTTTCTTATCCTACACATTCCTCAGTGAGAGCAGGGGTCTTGTCTTCCATTCTTTCAATTCTCTGAATTACCTGGCACATGTTGGTACATTTTTGTCAGTTTTATTTGATCTAGAATACATCCACCACTCATTTACACAAGCATGTCTTCACATTTTTTTCTCCAGAAAGAAACAAGTTTCTTCAAATTATTTCTTTACTTTATATTTCCTTTGCACTCACAAGTTACTCAAAGGCATTCTCTTGCTTTAATAATATATTATTGTCAATAAACATACGAGGTCCCTTCAGAAAAAAGTCCAGCCATTGTTAATATAGTGAGAACAGTTTGCACAGCATTGATGTAACCTGGCAGCCAAGGAGAGTGGACTGGAATGTACATCATGATCAATGATGACTTCACTATACTAGTCAGTGGGGGCAGCAGATCCCTTGAGTGAGCATGTGTATTGTGTGGCCATTGCATTCAAAATGACTGAGTGAGTAGAGCAAGGAATCTGCATCAAATATTAGATTAAGCTTGAACATTCCTCTGCGGAAACAATTAGGATGACTGAGAAGGCTTTTGGGGATGACGCAATGAGTGCAGTGCAAATAAAATTGTGGCACAAACACTTAAAAGATGGCCGAGCATCTGTTGAAAGTGATCCACATTCTGGAAAGCATACAACAAGCAGAACACCTGAGAATGCTGAATGTGTATGGGATGCAATCAACAAAGATGGGTGACTGACAGTGTGAGAACAAGAAACTCATCTGCGGATTCCAAAAACTACTGTGTCCAAAATTTTGACACAGAATCTTAACATGAAACATGTCATGGCAAAATCTGTTCCATGGCTTCTGCTACCAGAGCAGAAGGAACATCTGTGGTTGCTAATGACTCAATTCAAGCTGCTACCAATGAACCATATTCCCTTAAGAAAGTCATATGCAGAGATGAATGGTGGGTCTATTGCTGTGATCCAGAGACAAAGGCCCAGTCATCCCAGTGAAGTCACACTGTTTTCCATACCTGAAGAAGGCACAGCAAAGTCGCAGCAAGATCAAGACCATGTTAACTGTGTTTTTTGATTGGGAAGATGTTGTCCATCACGACTACGCCCCTCCAGGTCAAACAATTAATAAGGAGTACTACCTCAATGTTCTTTGTTGGTTCAAAGATGCAATATGATGAAAACGACCACAGCTATGAGCAACTGGTGATTGGCAGCTTCATCATGACAATGCACCCCTCATGCATCACATCTCCTGCAGAGTGTTTTCATGAAACACCAAATCATGCAGATGACTCAACACACCCCTACAGCCTGAATTTGGTGCCCTGCAACTTCTTGCTTTTCCCAAAAATAAGTCACCTTTGAAAGGGAAGAGATTTCAGACCATCACTGAGATTCAGGAATATGTGATGGCCACTGATGGTGATTCCACCAAAAGATTTTGCAGTGTTTTGACCAGTGGAAGAGATGCTGGGAGAACTGCGTGAGGGCTCGAGGAGCCTATTTTGAAAGGGACTGAGGCATCATTGTCCTATGTACAATTTTCCTGTATCTTGTATCTTCAATAAATGTCTCGCTTAGGGAAAATCAAGATGGCAGAGGAGTGAGTGGGGGTCACAGTGACTTCCTCCCAGGACCAATCTGGAATTACAACTAAATTGTGGAGAAACCACCTGGAACAAACAACTGAACAAAAGTGAGAGAGGAGCCTTATAATCTCAGAGACAGACAGAAGAATCAGCTTTAGCACAACGTGACTGGTAAGGAGTATGGTAGAGACTCAAGAAGGTGGGCAGGGCACCCATGGGCACCAGCACTAGAAGGATATTGAAACAGCCAGTTGGATCCCCCTGAGATGAACGGGGTCTAAACCAGAAGCGGGAATCTCTGGCCTACAGCACCAGACTCCCAAAAGTATACAGAAACAGCCAGCTGCAAAAAGCGTCAGGTTGCTCTCTGCCAGAAACAGGCGGCTGGGGGCTCAAAGAGACATTTAAAAGGCCAATGCATAAATTTTTATTTGTAGCCACTTACCCTGGTCTCCAGCAAAGGCAGGGGCGGAGTGGGCTAGAGACACCTGAGGAGAAACTGGGGAAGGAGGCTTTTGGGGGAGAGCTGGGAGAGTAGCTGGCAGGATCCCAGTGCTGATTCATCCCCCATATGAAAGCAGCCATCTTTCTCAGGCAGACCACTCTCCTGAGCAGCAATAGCGTGAGGGGACTCAATAGCCCCGCCCCCAGGAGGGACTCAGCCCTGGCCTGGTAGTGCTAAAGCCTGACTGCTGAGTACAGAGTGGCAGCCACAGATAGTAGATCCCTGGCTAAAGGGGGCACAGAGTGGTCTGGAGATACTTGAGGAGAGTCTGGAGACGGAGGCTTTGGGGAGAGAATGGAGAGAGTAGCTGGCGGGATCCCGATGCTGACTCCTCCACCATAGGGCAGCAGCCATCTGGCTCACGCAGACCTCTCCCCTGAGCGGCAGCACTGTGAGAGGACCCAATAACCCCACCCACAAGAGGGATTCTGCCCCACCCTCTAGTGTCTCTAAGCCAGCCTGCTGAGTGCAGAGGGACTAAATTAACAGCTGCAGGAGATAACCACAGACAGCAGATTCCTGGAAGTCTCAAACAGACTGCCTAAGGTCACACAGGGTCAACATCTGACATCATCAGAGGCAGATCTAGAAAGTAAAAAGAGTAGTCTCCTATCACAGAAGTTCACACCACAAAGTCAGGAAGTCAAGACAGATCAATTTAAGAAGCAGAAGCAAAAAAGAAGAGTCTCACAAATAAGGGGAAGACAAAGAAACACCACCAGTCGAAGGGAAAGGAGGAATCCCCAGAAAGAGAAATAAATGAAATAGAAGCAAGTAAACAATCAGATATTGAGTTCAAAACAACCGTTCTAAAGAAGCTCAATGAGCTCGGTGAGCTCAGAGAGAATTCAAAAAAATGCAGAGAAACTATGAGGAACTTACTGCAAACTATATCACCATGAAAAAGGACATAGAAACTATCAATAAGAGACAAGAGGAAATGAAGAATACACTTTCTGAATTGAAGAACACAGTAGAAGGAATCAAAAGCAGGCTAGAGGAAGCAGAGGAACAAATCAGCGAGCTGGAGGACAAGGTAGAAAAAAGCTCCCAGAAAGAGCAAGAAAATGAAAAAGGGCTCAAAAACAATGAAGAGGCATTGAGGGAAATGCAGGACAACCTAAACATAATAATATTTGTGTAATAGGCATATCAGAAGGAGAAGAGGATGAGGAAGGGATAGAGAGCCTGTTGGTAAAAGTAATGATGGAAAACTTCCCTAATTGGAGGAGAGAAAAAGTCACACAAGTCCAGGAAGCACAGAGGGTCCCATTCGAGAGGAACCCAATGAGGCCCACTCCAAGACACGTCATCATTAAAATGGCAAATATCAAAGACAAACAGAGAATCCTAAAGCAAGCAAGGGAGGAAGAGCTAGTAACTTATAAGGGAGCCCCGATACGGCTAGCATCTGACTTCTCAACAGAAACACTGCAAGCCAGAAGGGAGTGGCAAGAAATATTCCAAGTTATGAAAAGCAAAGGCCCACAAGCAAGACTGCTCTACCCAGCAAGGCTCTCAATGAAAACGGAACGTGAAATAAGGAGGTTCCCACACAAAAGAAAGCTAAAAGAATACACTTCCACCAAACCAGCATTGCAAAATATGCTAAAGGGGTTGCTTTAAGAAGATAAAGAAAAAGAGCCTATGAATACCCAGTTCCTTTCACAGTCACCAATACCTGATATTACCAATATTTTTAATACATATTAATCTGATTGTAACAATGATGTTATTTTGTTACTTCATTATTTGTTGAAACTAAACCTGTTTTTGTATATTTCTTGCCTATTTCTATTATTTTTGAAAAGGTTTAAATGACTTTTTGGTATTCTTTATCCATTTTTTGATTAAATGTTTGTAGAATTTTTTTCCTTAAAAAACACTACTAACCCTTTTTTAGATGTGTTGCAAATACTTTCCTATTCTATTACTTGTCTTTTGTTTTTTTATATGTATATTACTATATAGTCTTAAATGTTTAATATAGTCCTATTGTCAATATTTTACTTTATAGTTTCTGGTTTGAATATTTTACTTCAGAGTAAGAAAAATAGTGTTTTGTATTTTCTCCTAAAACTCCTTAGATTTTACATATTGATTTTTAACTCACCTGAATATTTTTTGTATAATGTGTGAAATAGTGCTCTATATTTGTTTTATTTCAAATAATAGTGGTCCATGCACCTTATTTGTTGAGTAAGCCTTATTTTCCCCATTGATTTGAAATATCAATTTAATCATATATTACATTGTTAGACAGACATATACATTTGTCTCATATACATTGTTAGACAGGCATATATATTATTTCATTGATCTACTTGATTTTTTCTGTGCTGGTGTCATATTGTTTTGATTGCTGAGACTTTATAATGGATTTAAATTTTTTAGTATTTAAAATGGATTTTGACATTTAAAAAATAAACAAAATCAATCTGCATTTAAAAAAAAGAAGAAGAAACTCCTGCCTTTTGCGACAACATGGATGGGACTGGAGAATATCATGCTAAGTGAAATAAGCCAGTTCAAATACTATATGATCTCACCTATAAGAGGAATCTATTCAACAAGATAAACTAATGAACAAAATAAACCACATGCATGGAAACATGGAGCAGACTGAAAGTTACCAGAAGGGATGGGGAAGGAGGACATGGTGAAAAGAAGGAGAAGGGAGTAGACAAAGAACATGTCTAATTCTTTGGACATGGACAACAGAGGGGGAACTGACTGTAGGAGAGGGGGGCAGGATGGGATGGGTAGAGGAGGGAAAAGGGGGGAAAATTGAGACACCAGTAATAGAATAAATATTATTTAAAAATAAAAAATTAAAAAGAAATAAATGTCTCTTTTTCATAGGACATGGCTGCATACTTTATGGACAGGCCTCATAAGTGTGTGTAACTCATAAGTGTGTATAAAATGTATAGAGACAGGGTACAGGACACACCACCCCAAAATATGATGCCTTGGCATGTTGAATATTTCAAGCTGAAGGAGTTTGAGGAAATAGATGCAGGAATGACTCTCTGAACTTCCCCCAAAGCACGTCATAAAACCCTCAGGTGAGCAGTGTCCTCTCTTCACCCTGAAGAAAGGAACATCTTTATGTCCAAGACCGAAGGGCTCCCAAGAGGAATCTGAAAGAAGGCCTTGCTAAATTTCCAACAGTTTACTACAATGAGCTCATATGCCTTTGGTCCTATCACTTTTTTTCCCCTGACTTTCTACCCTTCATCAAATGCAACACAAAAATGTATAGATTTAACCCCTTCTTCAGGTCTTCATTTCCTTATGAAGGTGCCCATGTCCCATAAAACTTATATTAAATAAATTTATGTGCTTTTCTCTTGTTAATCTGTCTTTTGTTACAGAGAATCAGCCAAGAACCTAGAAGGGTAGAGGGAAAATATACTTTTTCCTCTCCTACAATATACTTAAGGAAAAAAATAAAAACACTAATAGTAGAAGTCTTCTATTACCCACCTCCTTTTCCATTTGCCCCAACAGGGTAACTACTATCCTGAATTTTACATTAGTCATTCTCTGGCTTTCCCTTTGTCAGTGGTTCTCAGGCTCTAGTGCATCAGAATCACCTAGAGGCCTTGTTAAAACACAGATTGTTGGGCACTGCAGTTTCTGATTCAGTAGGTCTTCTAAGTTTCCACAACATGGTACTGCTGATCCCAGGACGACACTTTGAGAGCCACTGCTTTACCTCAAAGGTAGTCTTGATTTCTATGTGATGACTCTGGTGCTTCCCCAAAACCTAGCCACTTCCTAAGTGTGTCTTAAGAACCTCCCCTCATTCTTCCTCTACTCCATTTTCTATCACCCAATTTATGAGCATTCAACCTTTGTTATATATTTTAATTGATTATGGCATTTGACCAGTCTCCATTTTTTCTTTTTCTGTTCATGATCCCATTTATAACTTGCTTCCCTTTTGTGTGTGTGTGTGTGTGTGTGTGTGTGTGTGTGTGTCTATCTATTATTGTTAGTTAACCAGAAGGAAGAGTATGAGCAACATTTACATGTCTCAGTCATTTAGTCTGTAAACTCTTTGAAAGCAGGAACGAAGTGAAGGGGTTCAGAATATGCCACCCCAAAATAAGCCACTTTGACATAATGATGATTTTGAGCTGAAGGCACTTGAGACACAGGATGCAGAAAAGTCTCTGTCTTCCCCTTTTCTACCTAAAGGCAGGTCATAACATCATCCTGGAGTAAAGGCCTTCCCTGTTCCAAGAAGAGAAGGACAATCTAATCACCAGAGTATGGGAGTTGACTCAGGTCTATACAGACAAATCTGCTAAAATAACCCTGATCTGCCATTAGTTTCCCCCATAACTTTCCTAGTCAATGTTCCACAGTTTATTGCCCCTAGTCCAAGCCACTTTGTGATATTACATCCCCAGAATTTGTTGTTTTTGTATTAAAAGGTACATAAGCTTTTGGACTTAACACCTTCTTTGAGTCTTTATTGGCCTTTTGAAGACTCCAGTGTACATGTAAAAATGTTAAGTAAATTTGTGTGCTTTTCTCCTGTTAATCTGTCTTATGTCAGTTTACTTCTTAAGCCAGCCACAGAATTTAAGAGAGTAAATGAAAGTTTTTCCTTCCCCTTCACAAATTTTATTTCCCTTTGTAGTCTGCTTCCTCAAGTTAGCTATAGACCAATGTCTCCAAACTCAGCTGCTTATCGAGCCAAATGATATGTAAATAAGTAAAACTGGCCAGGTGGAAGTTCCTGATCTGGAGACCATGTCCTGTGTGAGGAGAGCAGCTGATACTCAGATTTATGCCAATCACAGGTCCATTATTCTCTGACTTTCCCAGTTTTCAAGAGAAACCAAAAATAATCCCAACTAATTCAACATTTTAAGACACAAAGCAGGCACGCAGAGGACACAGGTTCCATGCAGAAAAGTCTGCCAGAAATGAAACTGAATCCATTTCACATTTGAAGATCTTTGCAATAGAGGGATGGATGGATGGACAGTTGAGTGAGTGACTAAGTAAATAAGGAATCTGGGTCATTGTGGCAGCTCTTTGGGAGAAGAGAGGAAACAAGTTATTGTTGAATACCTACTACATACCTGGCCTTGTGCAAGGGGCATCACACACCTTAGCTCATTTGACCTTCATAACAACACTACAAGGTTGTTATTATCATTCTTGTTTATTTCCACAAATGAAGTAGTTGCTTAGAAAGGCCTAGGGTCAAACCACTAGTTTTCTTTATTTATAACCTACCTAATTTAGAAAAAAACAAAAGGATTTCAGATGGACTCATGTGATTTAAGTTGGGTCCTCAGCTTTGGATTCCAGATAGCTGTTGTCCCAGATTTCCACCACCAAGGGAAGCAGGTTCTCAAAAGGCAGGAAGGAGAGGGTGCCAGTAGTTTTGGAGCAGATTCTTACCAAGCAACTCACAGCTCCCTGCTCCTCAAGGATGTCAGCCAGTACTAGGGAGCTAAGACACAAGAAGTCTCTTGCCATCTTGATATGCTCTCCCACTGCTTTCTATCTTACTACCTTCTCAGAATTCAAGATTTTTGCCTACCAGCCTTGAAGCCCACTCCTTCTTAAGTTTTTTCTAGAGCTCAGTAGGATAAGAGACACAGATACAGGAGCTATTTGGTTGGAAAATATTTTATTGGAATTATTGAGCCAGGAAAGAATGATTATAGGATGGTGATCGGATCCCACATTCGGCCCCTCTTCCAGTGGATATCAGCAGTGCTGGGTCTTGAAGGGATCTATCACTGGGCATCAGGAGTTGCACTCCTCAATCCTTTCAGCTAGAGGGAGAGAGGATATGGTCAGACTAGGGACCCTTTGGGTACAGGCAGCTGGAGTCCTCCATAAAGAAGCCCAAGATGGGGTGGGACACTAATGGAAAGGAATCTCTGCTCCAGTCTAAGCCCCTATTCTCTAACTATTATAGTTGAGATTTCCTTTAACTTTGGTGAGAATAAGGTTTATCCTCTTTTAACTGCCCCTACTCTCCCTCCCAGATCCTCTGCTTCTTCCCCCATTCCCAACCTTCTTATCCTCCTTATGCTTACTACCTCTTACCTTAGGAAAGGCATCCCAGTTGAGGAAAGGAAGCTTCCTTTTGATAGTCTAAAATAGGAAGAGAGAATGACGTTCGTGTTACAGGTCAGGTGAGCATGGATCAGTGAGCGCTCCCTGAGCTCTCTGCAGTGGTGCTATTGTTTTATAATTAGTAAGAACTAATATTTTCTGTGCCCTTGTTCTGTGTCTGCCCTGTACTAACTGTTTTACAGCCATGATTTTGTTTGGTCTTCATAGAAACCTTTTGAGGCCGGTACTGTGATTTTCCCCACATCACAAAAAAGGAAACTGAGGCTCAGAGAACTGAAGACATTTGCATGAGGATATATAGCAAGTGTGTGCAGAGTCATGTGATGCAAGCTCTAGTTCCAGCATTGTCACTGATTTAGCCTTCTAAGCTTGGTTAAGCCACCCAACTTAGGACCTCAGTTTCTTCATAGAGGATGAGATGATTCAAATAAACTCTTGACTGATTAAGGTCTTCCCTTTTTGGAATTGTCTTTGTGGCCCTGCTTCCCCCTGCCGTGTTAGGAAAATAAAGTATAGCCCTGACAGCCTCCCGGGGAAACTTTCTACGCTGGACAGCATCCAAGCATGGCAGTTACTCCCTCCTAAACTCAGGAAAGAATCCAGCAGGCTAGACCTAGTATGTGTTGCCACTATCCCGGATAGACCGCAAACAATCGAAGAGAATAAGGAATACCCAGGCACTTACCTCAAAGAGGGCATGCCAGTTCAGGAATTCCTCATTCTTAAAAGCCTGTGGATAGAGGGAGACCAGGAGAGAGTCACTTCCAGGAGAGTACAGAGCTTAGCCCCTAGCCCTCTAGAAAAGGAGAAGGGTCCATGGCAGCTTTGCAAAGCTCTCTACTAGGGCATTGATCTTTCTGACGTAGATTTTTGTGAGGATATGTTCTGTACAACTACAGAATTGTACAAAATTTTACTGGGGATGTGTTCTGTACAAATACAGAATTGTACTTACAGATCGTAACTTGTCGATGTTCAGGAACTGAGTATTAAAGGCCTAGGCAAAGAAGCAGTGTATTAGAAAAGCTGCTAAGGAGCATAAAGATGAAGAGATGGGGACAAACTCATGGCTGGAGTGTCAGAAAATAGGTATTTACCTCAGGTCCTTTGGCATAATTACCAATGGTGGTTTCTTCCTGGAAAGGGAAGGGGAGAAAGGAGACAAATGATCACATGACAACAAATCTCTCTTCCCAAACCCTCTCAATCAGCTCTGCCTTCCTCCACAGGCCAGTCTCCAAACATATAGCCCATTCTCCACGTGGGACCTCAGTTAACCCAGTCTGTTCCAGCAAGGCTGGTGGCTTACAGATATACAAAGTGAAGGGAAGGGTGTTTGTAAGATACAGAAATAAAACACCTAGACTTGCATCAGGTGGAAAGGGTGGAGAAAGAGGACTCCTCCAAGAAAAACAAGCTAGTGTTGTTCTGCCATTGACTTGGGGTGTTCCTGAGACACCCACGCTTAGCCCAGAGAGGTAGGTGAGGGAGATTAACATGCCAGTGGAAGCCAAGTTGGTGAAGTGCCCTGCCTGCCTTGAATTGATTGAGGTTGGTTTGTTTTGTGACTTTATAGCCACCAAAGTCCCAGCCTCCATTTCCCTCCTCCATTTGGCGACTCCCCCAGGCCTCAGCCAGCCCGTTTTGTTGCTTTCCCAACTTGCCCAGCTTCATTGTCCCTTATTCCTTTCTTCTCAAGCAGAGGTCACAAACAGGTAGCCTACAGGCTAGACCCAAATGTTTAGACCTCATAGAATTTTTATTTTAAATTAAACATTCTTAATTGGTAAGAATTCAGAAATCGGATTTCCAGTTACTCCTGAAAATTTTAAAACTCTGGCCACACTGGGTACGTTTTTCCCACTTTGCAGCAGTCAGATGGAATACAGACTGCCCCCTTTTAAACTGGGCAAGTGTGATCCAGCTCCCCTGAGACCCTGCCAGCCCTCTTGCTCATCGACATCACTTGCTTGAATCCTAAGCAATTGCGTTTGTGACCCCTGCCATAGACTTAAATCCAGCATGCACATTCTCCCTCCACCGTGCAGTAAGATGGAGATAGAGAGGCCTCAGGATTCCTCCTGGCTAGAGACTGGCTCATGAGGATTTTTGCTATGGCCTAGACTTCAGAGATAGTAGGGAGCATCCAGTCACTTGGAAGCCATTTCCAGGGATGCAAATGAAACAAAGGTGAAGCTGAACCCAGACAACCACCTTTGTCCCTTGTCTCCTCCCAAGATTCAGTTGTCCAGCCTCTGTAGTTGAGATTTCCCTCAACTTCGGTGAGAAGAGGGAAGAAGTTTTATCCTCCTTTCACTGTCCTCACTCTCCCTCCCAGGTCCTCTGCTTCTGCCCCGACTCCCAACTTCTTTATCCTTATCCACCCCATGCTTCACCATCCCTTCTAGAAATATAAGCATCTCCATCCCTGCAGGTCTTCCCAGGAATGTTTTGTTTCCTTCCTCCTTTCTTTCCTTCCTTAGAGCCCCAGCTTCTCATTCAGCCTCTGATAATATTAAAAAATAAGAACCACTTATCCAGTAATGGATAGAAGGTAAAGAAATTGAAAAGTAAATGAGGTAATAGGTATAAGAAAAAGAAAATCCAGGTGATGTGCTCACCTTAGAACTATCCAGGGCAGCCCCCTGAGCAGAGTGGAGCGCCAGAAGAGAGAGAAGAACCACAGCAGAAAGAACTGGGATCTTCATGGTGTCAAGGTTGGGTGCTCTGAGGCGGGGCCTCACTGCTTGCCCTTTATATTCCCAGGGAGGTAGATGTGAGCAGAAATGGGGTCCCCACCCCACTGACTCACCCCCAGATCCTGTCACCCACCCCTGGGGCTCTGGCACTGTTCCCCATTTACCTTGGATTTCTCAATTCACATTCTGCCCTAGGCAATAGGAAGGTGAGATGGCAATGGGATTCTTCATGCAAATGGAGCTGGGATGGAGACAGGTTGGACCTGTCCCTCCAAAGGATTGGCAGTGGCACCCAAGCACCTCTCCTTTTGTCTGTCTCTTTTCCTTATATCCTTCATTCCTCTTTTTTAATTCAGGCTTTTTTCCCCACCCTACCCAGTTCTTTGTAAACACTTTAGGCTGGCATTGAAGACCTTCCACACTTTGGTCTCAACCTGCCTTTCTAACATTTTCTTCTTATACTGCCTTTGCACATTCCTCACATTCTGGCCAAACTGACCTCCATACTAAATATACTCCTCTTTTTCTTCCTCCAAGCATTTGCCCATGCTGTTCTTTATTCCTAAAATGCTCTTTTCTCATCTCCAGTTCTCAGAATCCAACAGCCATCTTGGGTGAAGGTTCCCTCATATCTCCCATCATCTCCCCCCCCCCGCCCCCTCACCTTTTGCCCTTCTCATAAGTGCTGTATTAATTCATTTGTATCTCTCTGACATTGCACCTAGAGTAACTTACGTTGTTCTCTTATTTTCCTCTTAGGAAATTTAGTTACTTGAGATCAGGAACTACAATATATCTTAATCACATGTATATCCCCCAAGCACTGTGCCCTGCACAGAGTTCAGGGGGAGCCAACATTTGGTAGACTGGATGTGTTAGAATTCAAGCGTCCTTCCACCAAGTGGTACACTTTCCTCCTTTGGAATGGGCCCTTCCCATTATCCAACTTCTCATCTTTTACTCTTGGGTCTTAGGAGGGATGACTATTTTGAGCTAAGAAAAGGAATAGAGGAAAAAATGCAAGACAGGTCTTAGAGCTAATCAATTGGAGATAGGATCTGCGTCCTGAATTTGAAGTGCCTACTTCATCTTATTGACTTATCCCACCCAACACTTCACTCCCCCAGCTTAGAAGTTGTATCACCTCAGAATGACAAAACATCCTAATCAAGCAACCTTCTCCACAATGAGGTTCAGGTGGCTCAACTGGTTCCTGGTGTAATAGGGAGGTGCTGGAACATGGAGTAGTGCTACCAGGACAAAGCAAGACCTTATTTAAGAGTGGGCCGCTTTACTCAACCTGATGCAATGCACACTAGATGGCAGGCCTAGGGTGGGAGGGCTACAGTCATTCATGAACAATCTTTATGAACCCCAGAAGCACTTCAGGTCATTTCGAATGATGCCCCCACACTCCAGTACCTGACATTCTGTCCCTCCTTCAGCTTAGGAAGCCTCCTCTGTTTTTTATAATGACAGCTCCTCCTTTTTAGGGCTACCTGAGGAGACAATGCTCGAGGGACACTCACTAAGCACAGATGACCTGTGACAGTGGATGCCATGTGCAGTTGGTGCTACTGGAGTGGACAAGTGAAAAAAATGACTACAGTGAGTGGAGTGCCTTCCAAAACATTTTCTGGAGGACACAAGTTTTTATGTGCAATGGATTCTTACTAATTAATAATTA
Organism: Pteronotus mesoamericanus; assembly: GCF_021234165.1. Classification (NCBI taxonomy): domain Eukaryota; kingdom Metazoa; phylum Chordata; class Mammalia; order Chiroptera; family Mormoopidae; genus Pteronotus; species Pteronotus mesoamericanus. The sequence goes on from NW_026555307.1 coordinate 6,729,686, forward strand.
ATTAACAGTGAATGAAGGAGCTTAGTAGCCACCTTTCTATCAACGTAGAATCAGCTCCAGGAGCAAAAGGAATGAAGAATCAACAAAAAGAGAACTGCTATTGTAAAATCAACTGTAATTAGACATAGTAATACAGGAACACTTCAGCATCTAAAGCAACAGATGATCCCACCACCTCCAGACACCATCTATTTGGCTCTAGAGACTTTTAGCAATAAATTGACTTCCCTGTTTTCCTCTCCACCTAATGCTAATGCTGCTAATAATAATGTTAGCTAATTTATTGACATCTTACTATGTGGAAGCCTTGTCCTGAGTGCTTTAAATACATGATCTCATTGAAATATCACTGTGGTTCTGTGAGGTAGGTATTGTAATTATTCACATCCTTTAGATAGGGAAACCACAGCATACAGAGGTTACATAATTTACCCAAGTTCACACAGACAGTGTATAGCATAGCCAGTGTTCAAATCCCAGGATTCCAGAGCCTGCATTTGTATTGCCTCTTTGTTATACTGTGGACTAGTATCCTACAAAGGGCTTCAGCCAGCGTCTATACCACCTGTGTGAATTAGACCCATGACCTGAGAGCTGGGGCGGGGGGGCAGGCTGTATTCAGTCCCCTTTAGCCTCCTTGCCCAGGTGTCCTTTGTGATGTGCAGCCTGCACAGCCATAGGTGTCACCTTGGAGCACATGTGTATTGATTTAAATGAATTAAACTGTACACTTCTGGCAAAATGAAAAGAGTGAGCTAAGAGATTAGTGGCGCTCAATGAGCATATGCCCCAGAATGAACCTGCAATTGCCTTAGTTTCCAGATGCCGCATACAGTATGAGCATCTGGCCACAGTAAGTATGTATTTAAAGATATTGAACCCTGGCTGGTATGGCTCAGTAGATTGAGCACTGGCCTGAGAACCAAAGGGTTGCCAGTTCAATTCCCAGTTGGGGCACATGCCTGAGCTGCAGGCCAGGTCCCCAGTAAGGAGCATGTGAGAGGCAACCACACATTGATGTTTCTCTCCCTCTCTTTCTCCTTCCCTTCCCCTCTGTCTAAAAATGAATAAAATCTTTAAAAAAGAAAAAACTAACTAGAAAAAGCAATTGAAAAAAACAATTCAAACACATACAAAAAAATTTTTAAAGATATTCCTAGTTCTATTTCTAGTGTTTAAAGATAGGGACTTTTTTATAATGCCTCTAAACACAAGGCAACTACTTCATATGCACATCCTAAGAAATTCTGTTCTTGTGCTGGAGAAAAAACTGGCAGTGCCAGACTTACGATTTGTTTCCATTTAGTACATTCCTGATGCAATTTAAAGGACAATTTTGGTTTTGCATGACATGCTGTAAGTGTTAACTAGTGTCCCTCTCCAAGCTCCTTGCCCTTCCCCCATCACCCTGTCTTGGTGAGTTTGTGTTTCCTGAATGTCCAGTGGCCAGTGGCCAGTGGTTGGGCAGGTAGGAGGATTCTCCCTGGGAGAGGGTCCCAGAAGTTTGGGTAATGGCTGGCAGGAGAATCAGCCTGGGGTTCAGCATTTCCTTGGATACGTCACCTCAGGTTACTGGTCAAGCAGAGCCACAGAGCTGGCTCGGCATAAACCCATTTCCAAGTCTGGTTGATCTCCTAGTTCCCTTTCCAAGCATACCAGTAAACCCCTGTTTTCCCCCAGGCCTGCCCCTACCCCACCACAGGTCTGTCAGAACTTGAGTGTGGGTAGAAAGTGAGGGCCAGCCCTGATTGCTACGTTACAAGCACACCTCGGGGTTAGAAGCTGGCCTCCTGGGTTCAGGGAAGGAATGGGGGATTTGAAGCCATGCTCGCTGGGGCATCGGGGCCTTGGTGAACACGCAGGTGACAAGGCTTGGAGAGAAAGGGGGCCAGGATGTGGAGTATTGGGTATGTGGGGTACTGGGAGTCAGAGCTCAGGGTGTCCCTGTCCCATCCTCCCCACCCTCTGCCAGTGTTATTATCACACCCAAGAAAGCAGTCACCTTGCCCAACAGGTCTGGTTTATTCCTTTGCTGCCTATCTTCTGTCCCTGTGTACCTTTTGCTTAAACTCTTCTCAGAAAGACTTCCTGTACTGATCAAACTTAGTTCTGCTCTCTCATTTCATTCTCTAATTCATGAATATTTATCAAAAGCCACTTTGGTTCTTAGGGCTGGGAATTGAAGATGGACATGGTACCTGTTCTGCGGAGCTTATGTTCTGATGGAAGAAACAGATCATAATCTAACAAAAAATTAGAAAACAAGATAATTTCAGAGAATGACAAATTCTGTGAAGAAGTTAAAATAGGGTGGTGTGAGAGTGATTATGTAGGATTTGGCGAAGGACATTTGAATTGAGACCTAAAGCTCCAAACTTCTGAATATTTTGGGTCCCAGAAGCAGATGACAGCAGTGTTCCCCAAGGGTCCTTCCCAGCAGGCCCAGGATGACATTGGAGAGGGAGGCCAGGGCCAGATATTCCTGAGCCATGGTGAGGAGCTGGGATTTTATTCTAGGGCTAGTGAAAAGCTCACAGAGGATTCTGAGCAGGGGGTCCTACTTGGCTGTCATGAGAGAATGGATTTTAGGGGGGGAAAAATGAAAGGACTCTGAGAAGTTGCTTCAGAGGTCTAAGCAGGAGAAAGTCCTTTATGCAAGAGGGCCTTAGCCTGCTTCAGGTGGTACTTTAAACAGCTACTTTCAGACCCAAGAGTCCAGAGCCATGTTGAGAACTTCAGCTTCTCCTTCAGTCCCTTAGGGACTGACTCCAGGAGATCTGAGTTTCAGCCAGTTCTGAAATAGCACCCACACTACACAAAGGATTGAGTCACCCTTCAGTCACCTGGAAGGATTGAGTGTTGGCCCCGGGACAGCTGTGTTCTCCCCTCTGTGGCCACAAGGAGGTGCTGCAAGACTGTTCTTGTACACTTGAAACGTAAGACATTGTACAAAGCAATAGCCTCATTCAGGGACGTCAGTGAGAAGAGGACGCGGAGAGAAGTAGTCCTCCCCTTTCTCCCAGTCAGATGGATTTCATCTGGTCAGTTTCCCAAAGTCCATTTTAGACATGGTTTCTTTCATTTATTTATCAAGATTTGAGGCCTGCCTTACACTGTGCCAGACCCTGTGCTATGCACTGAGGTTGGAACAGTGACCAAGTCAGGCAGGTCACACCCTCAGAAAACTTGCAGTCTCAGAGAAAGTCACTTGGGCTAGCAGGGTGTTTTATGTCCTTTTACTTCCTGTGTCCCTGCAGGGATGTCAGGGTTGACTGATGGGGCTCCTTAATTTGGACACAGAGTATGGCCTTAATGGGACTTTGGCTCAGAGGCTCTAAGTGGAGACTCTCAGGCCCTGTGTTCAGGGCTCCTGGGCTTACAGTAAGCCTGGACTCAGCCTGTGCCCAGAGCTTCTGCCTGTCTCATTGGTGCACTGGCGGAGTACAACTCTGCTGCCCCGCTGGATCCTGGAGACACACAGGGCCACTGCATGTGAGAAGATGCTCAGTATGAGCCACTTCCCTCCCCATCTTCCTAACCATGTCAACCCAACTGTCCCTTCATCCACCATTCAGAGCATTTACAAGGCTAAGGCACAGTCTGTACCCACCCCTTGCTCTTGTTCTTGCCCTCTACCTGACCCTCTGGGACTTTTCTCCTCCCTTCGAACAGGCTCTTTACTCCTACTTCCTGATTTGAATAGCCCCCTCATTGATTTTTTCAGGCTAGCAAAACACCTATGGCTGCTCCAAGGGCAGTACACATGGCTTTCAGATATAGGTCGGGCAAAGGTCATTTTCTACAGATGGGGAAACTGAGGCGCAGGGGGATACGCTAGCTCCTTCTTGTCAGGACTACTCCGGTCTTCTCTCGCTCAGTCTGCCGTGTTGCTTGTCAGTCTCAGGAGGAAGGCAGACTATCCGGCCCTAAATCACTTTGCCACCCTCCCGGATCCAGGCCGTCAGTATGGTAGTAAAGAAATCTTAGAGAAACAAGATTCATGTTTTATTTCCACAGAGAAATTCAAAAGTGGGAAGCTTTTCCTGAAGGATTGTCAGTGACTTCAGGTCACAAATGGAGTAGATAGAGAAAGTGGCTGGTTTATTCAATGAGGCTGGCGGTCAAGGAGACACCACATGGAGTGGAAAGAAACAAGGGACAGACAGACCAGGTCCCCAACTTAGAAAGCACAGGTGTCGACACCTAGACCAAGCCTGGCACAGAGGGAGAGCTGAGGGAAGAGCTCAGTCGGGCTCCTTGATGACTGAAGTTTTTCAGGGCCTCAGGCATGACGGGAGGTATTTTTCTAGAAGAGAAGAAAAGAGCCAATGTTAGAATGTGACTACTCCCAAATAAGTTGAAACCAGGTATCCTTTCATCCAGTTTCTTCACTCTTACAGTTTCTCCATGTCTTACCTGTTCCCCAGCCATCCCCTCACCTGTGCTATCCCCTAAAGTAGGTCGTGTCGTTCTGCCAAGTTAACTTATTACCTCTCTCCCCCAACTGAGACTCACTTCTTCTCCCTGCCTCTGGCCCTTTACACCTGAAAGGCTAACCTCTCTACAGTTTCCCTGCACAATTCCTATCCCTGTCCCTCTCCTTAACCTAGTATGCCATTCTTCTCCTTCTCCTACCTGTCCTTGCATCTCCTACCAGTCCCACTCCATCAGGCCTTCACTCAGCACTCAGGTGCTTTCTGAGTAGGTCACATCTTCTGAATTTCTCTCCACAACCCCACACTGGGTTCACCTCCTCAGTACCTTTAGAGCATCCACTCCAAGCAAAGGAAATACCATGACCCCAGCCTTGCCCCTCGGTGACCATGCCTCGAATCCTGGGTGCAGCTGAGCAGGACTCACTCTAACACTCACCTACCAAAACTTCACCCACTGCAGCAGGCCAGGTTGCGCCCGGGAAGCCTGCAGGACAGGGAGAATGTCTGAGAAGACATCACACTGTCCCCTGCATAACCTCTGGCCTCAAGCCCCTTCTCTCACAAGGTGAATTTTCTTTGCCCCAGTACTTACCGAGGAAGAAAGCGTGACTCCCCCCTGTAAAGAGAAGATCAGAGTAGGTGATGTGGAGACTACAGTAACCTCTCTGGACTCTGCCATGTCCTTAGAGCTCAGGAAGGGCCCATTGGAAGGCGCAGTCTCAGACCAGGTTATCTCAATGACCGTCGACAGTCAGCCCATGGAATTTTTTTCACAACAGTACTTATCATCCTAAATACATTTTACCCAAGATGATATGAACGTGATCCCTTAATACACACTGTCCACAGGGAGTGAACGAGAATAGGTAGGTCTCCCTCTGCCTACAAGGCAGATGGAAATTGACCACAAATAATTGGCGAAGTGGATACCCACAGTATCCAGAGGTAGTATGAACCTCTTCGCCGGTGAGCAGAGAGTTTCTGGTCTCTCAGTGGAAGGGCTCTCCGCAAGGGCAGGGCTTTATTGTTTTGAGAGGTGGAGGGAAATACCACCTGTTTGCTTCACCTGCCCAATTAGTATTTGGCACATTTATTTACTAAATTTATAAGATTGCTTTCTTTGCAATTGAATGCAACAAAATTCTCAAATGTCTTTCCTTTTATTTCCTTTGTGGAATGAAGCATTTATTTCCCACCAACCAAGAGTTCCTGGGCTAGCCTCACCGATCCTCCTCTCCCTCTACCCTCAGCACCCCCAGAAGGTCAGCAGTTAAAGAGGTAGAGAGCGGATACTACAAAGGAAGGCTGTTTGTTCTGCCATGTTTCACGTGGTTTTTCTGAGGAGCATATTTCTCTTTCAGAGAGGAGTGGTTCGCTGTTTTCTCCATGATGTAGGCACTGCTTTCTTGTAACCTTTGTTGAGTGTGGGTGTGAAGAGCCTTGAAACTTCTAACTAACTCACATAGAGGACCTTGGCAGGGAAAACTTCCCCCCTCCCTTCCATGAAGAGATCCCAGTGGGAAAACAGGACAATTGAAAGTCTTACCTTAGCGGGGGTCTTGGCTGAGTACTGCCCACTAGAAGGGGTAGGATATGCCTGCTGGTTATAGTTGTAGTTCTGTAGAATAAAGTAGAGGGCAGTGGGTAGTGGGTGGGGGTAAGGCAGCACAGGAGGAATGAAAGCATTTTGCTCTGGAATAGACACCCCACCTCCCTGTCCTGGCTGGACATTTCTCAAAACCCCTGCCTTCTCCCTTCCCAGTGCCATGTGTTTCCTAGAATCTCCTTCAGCCACCCACAGCCCACACCCTCACTTCTTTACGGTCCTAGCCCAAATGGCTCTGTCTCCTTCCCTCTCCCAACTCAAGTGTTACATGGGAGGTGAGGGAAGGAGACCAAGGAAAGAAGTGAAGTTTAAATCAGGCAGTCACATGTCAGATAGCTTACCTTGGAAGTTACAGGTGGTACCTCTGGCCATCCTGCACCAGGCTGAGAAAATTACAGAGCAGAGGAGTGAAGGAGGAGAATTTCAGATTGGCCAGACTCAGAAACAAGACTGAGAGGGACAAAGGGCCTCCAGAATCGGTCTGAGGGTGGAGACTTACCTCGCCAGCACTGCCTGCCCTCCTCTGCAGTGGTGATGATGGACTGGCACCCTGTAGGGAAGAGGGGGCCACCGTTCAGGTGTCTCCATGGTCCTTCGGGCCTTGCCAGAGTTTTGGGACTCCAACATCCTGCTGCCTAAGCTCTGCCCTCCACTCAGAGCACCAGCATCCCACCCGCCGCACCCCGCCCCTCTCAGGGGTCCATAAGTGCTGCCTACAGAGAAGACAGTGAGCCTAGAGGAAACCGATGGCCCAGATAGATACAGGCAGATTCCCACACACAGTGCAGGTTAGCAAGACCATCCCCACCCAGGCACCAGGAACGTTGGCAGCCTGGCCTGAGACCAAGCTAGAATGGCAAATGTGAGGTCCCCACACAGGCCCTTCAGCCCCAGCCCACTTTTTGCTGACCCCAAACCCCTCTTCCCTCACAGGCCCTTTTATCCCTGTTCACAAATGCTGTTCCTGCAGAGGCAAAGTGAAGTGTATAACGTTACCTCAGGGTCGAAGAGAAAGAAAAGAGAGAAATACAAGGAAGCAGATGCAGATGTGTGTCCTTAAGACACACTGTAGATGCACTTGCCCCCTCCGCTCCCCCAGCTGAGGCAAGGGGAAGTTTCTAAGCAGTGGGAGAGAAGTTAAGTTTCTTCCATCATCACTTCTCTACATGAGCCCGGTCACCACTGCCTCTCGTACACACAGGGTTAGGATGTTCTCCTTAACTCTGACGTAACCCGCTGCCTTTTCCTCACCTGACACTGAATGCTAACCCCACTATTAGCCCTATGACTGAGGTCACAAACTGGTTGACCACAGGCCTCCAGACATTTTTTTTACTTGGTTTGCATTTTTAAAATTAATTTAACTGTGAGCAATTCAAAATCAAATTTCTAACTTTTCTTGAAGAATCAGGTGACGTGGCCACACTGGTACATGACAACAATCAGCTGGAAGGCCTTGGCCTTCTTCTTTGCATGGCCCCATCTGTCTGGCCCTAGATGCCTGTCCCGTGTGGATGAGTGAGCGGGCCACCCTTGCCTCAGTGCCTAAGGGATCTGATGCCCAAAGGCCGCCAACCATGCAGAATCGAGGCATGGCTTTGTGGAAAACCCAGAGGTCCTGCCCATCCTCCCCAGAACCCAGATATTCAGACCCTGTGCACCTTCCTTCACTTGACAATGACCTGACCCCTCCCCCCACACCTATTTCCCTTCAGCTTTCCTCCCTAGTGTCCCCCTTTCCAGTTCTGAGGTCCTTCCTCACCTCATGGTCCCTGCCGCCTGCTCACCTTGCAGTACCCACCCAGCGGTGGCTCCCTCCGAGCTGGGCCATGCCCAGCAGGAGCAGCAGCAGAGTGGAGAGAGTAGTCAGCTTCATGCTTCTGTGCCTTTCAGGGCCCCAACCCTCAGCCTCGGTTTTTATCCTAGGGAGGACCTGCCACCCTGCTCCTTCTTCAGTGACTCACAGCTTCTCCCTCCCACCCCACTCCCACTCAGCGTTGCATAAAGGAAAGTGGGAAGGAGGGAGGTACCCTCCCTCAGCAGAGAGAGCAAGTAACTAGGACAGAATCTGCAAGACACTGCCAAGAGCCCAGAACCCCACCTCTCCAGGGCTGAGCTTCCTGACCCCAAAACAAGAGGTTCTGCCACCCTTACCTCAATAATTGCTTTCCAGTTCAAGAAAGGAGTTTTGTGTTTGAAATCCTAGGGGAAGAAGGAGAGATGAGTGGGCCACAGGGAGGCAGAATGCAGAGGGTGGAGTGCAGCAGCTCACTGGGAGAGTTTCTAGACCACATACAAGAATGGGTTTAGGAGCCTGGGTGTGGTTGAGGGGTATATGAAGATAAGCTTATTAAGGGTGTTAGAATTTTTAGTGATAAGATTTGGGTGAGATTACCCATCTCAAAAATAAAAAGAGGGGGAATTTTGTGAAAGGTAGGTTCAAGCTGGGGGTTGGCTGCCTTGAGGGAGGTAGAGAGAGGGACAAGATGACCAGGATGCCAGTTCCTCAAAAAGTGAGGCTTGTCCTACCTCCCAAAGTCGGCTGAAGTAAAGGAGGGCTCGAGTGCTGGGAGATGGGACTTGGCCCTGTGAATGAAAAGTGGGAAGCAGGTTAGCAGGGAGCCTGACCCCTTGATCACCTAAGCCTCTACTCCTGCTCCCACCATTTTTCAGAATTGCACTGCAACCAAGTTTTGGGGGGAAGCTTGGTGTCTGTAGGGTCTAGAAAACTATTTTTGCCAGCAGAAGAAGAGAGAAGCTAGATCTATGGAGCCATCCATTGTTTTCCCATCCCTAGCATATGCACCGTGTTCTTCTCTATCCCATGCCCCATCCTCTGGCTGAACCTAACTGCAGCAAAACCTCAGGACCAAGACCTGCTCTCAGAGCTTCCTGCCTTTTCACCTGCCATGCCACCTCCAGCCCATTTCCCAAAGCTGTGGGGCTGAAGTCACCACTTCCAAGGCCCCCTGGGATAACAGTGGAGATATAAAAAAGGAGCAGAGACAGGAGTGTGGGGCAGCCAAGGTTTATTTCAAGGGCAAAGATCGAAATTAGTAGTGAGATAGTGTTGTTTTAAGAAGGGGTGGGGGACTCCCACCCGTTTGGTAGCTCCTTGTCTGGAGGTAACGGAACGGGAAAGCTCCTCTCATCCTGGGCAAAGAAATAGGTTCTAAGAGGGAACTCAAGGAACAGAACTTCAGGGAGTAACGGACCACGTCAAGGTTAGCTTAGACCCCTGCTCCAGGAATCTTCAGGGACTTTTTGCCTACAGTTATCATCCAGTCAAATCCAGATATTCCAGCTTGGGCTTGAAAACCCCCACACCTTGTCAGGAATGTTATGTATAGTCCCCCTGTCTTCACTCCTCACTCTGGAGGAAGTCCTTAGCTCCTCGCCCCTGACTGTGAAGGAGATGGAGCTCACCATTCTCTTCTCTGCCCCTCTTCTGATATCTGCTCCTCCAAGAAGCCACCTCAAATGAATCCTGTCTATCTGCAAGCACTCACTTTAGTGCCCCCCCTGCCCCACATTGCCTTCCAGCTCTTACCTGGTTTATTGCGTCCCAGTTAATGAAACCCAGCTTGGATTTAAAGTTCTGCAGGGGGAAAAAAATGACACTGGCTAAATTGGATGAAAGAGGTCAAGGGTCACCACTGATAGTTGTTATAGAAAGATTTCATCCTGTGAGAACAAGGGACAGGGTTTTGGTTTTCAAAAAAGGAATGAGCAGAGCACTCTTGCTGAACTCACCTTCCAGAAAGTGTCGAAGTCAAAGAGCCCAGGAGATGTCTGAGAGTTCTAAGGAACCAAAGACAAATGGAATGAGATTAAGAACCCATTTTGTGAACAAGAGGCAGGGACAGGAGCTATGGGTGTCTGGAGGGTCCCAGCCCAAAGTAGGGTGATGCCTCCACTCACCAAGTTATTGATTCCACTGACAGCTTCACTGCCTCGACTGGACCCTTGTCCCTGGATGGGTGAAAAAAGGGACTTAATATTCAAGGCTTATGCACTTTGTCGTGCATAGCACCCATCAGCTTGCTCCTGGCCCACTCATCTTTGCGTTTGCTTGGGCACCGTGTACCCTCTGTAAAGCTATCTCTCTTCTTCTTTACCCAGCACCTAAGAACCATACCTCCAGTAAGTCTTCCTATAATTACTCATTATTTGCTTCCTAGAATAATCCTCCCTGCTCCCCAGTGTATAGTCCTACTACTGGCCAAGCCCTGTGCCTTAGCCTGCCGTGTTCCTTTGTAGAATATCTCCATTTTTCAGATGAGGAAAAAGAAACTTAGAGCTGCCCAGCAGCTTACCCCAGCATCTGTCGCCATGTCGGACCCTGAACCCCTCTGGTGGGACTATGATGCAGAAAACTCTGCAGGAACTGTGGGGATGAGGAAGTTAGGCTTCACTGGCCCCGTTTTACCCAAGAGGAAGGCAAGGCTCACAGAGGTCAACTGACATGCCTGAGGATGCACCTATGACAAGTGACCCAGCTGGTGTTGGAACTCTCATTTCTAACTCAAAGTCCACCTCTTTTCTGTTTCTCAACACTATCTTCTTAGGTATGCTTTTAAAAAATATCCCCTTGGCCATTCTTCTGTTATTTTTGTCTGCTTTTCCCCTCACAGAGGTAATACAGCTGTGGCTGCAGCTGGAAGAGGGAGAACAGATGAGTCATGGAGGATCATGGGGCTCCCAGGCCCCTGTTTGGTCTCGTGGCAGTCATCCGAGATGGATTCAGAGCAGCTGGCAAGAAGAAACTGATATTTCTTTTCCATTTTCCAGGCTTTTTGCACTCTATCCCCACACTCCACCATCCCTTCTCCTAAAGCCATTCCTGCTCACCTGATAATTGCCTTGGATGCCCCCAAAGAGGTGGCTGCCCTCCTTGCTTATTTCCTGGGGAGGGAGAAAATGGAGAAGAGTTGGCAGGGAAGCAGGTAGGATGTGGGGTGAGATGTAGGCAAATGATTCCTGAATGAGGGGACTGAAGCAGGAATACGACTGAGGATTTCCCAAGACCCTGAGAGAGGCTCTTCTCTCTGGGTAGCTCCATCTTCCCTGGCAAATTTTGTTTCTCCCCTTTATGGATCAGGTTATTGCTCACTTATAATGCTCATTAGTACCACAATCACCTTTGTTTCTATCCATGTCTACAGGCTGTCCAAAATTCGATAGGAAAGGCATTTGCCACCAAAGAATTCCGCCCCCCCGCACACCCAGAATTGAAGCAGGAACTAGCCAGGCTGTTGTACTGAATTGATTCAAACGGCAGGACCAGTCTGGGCTGATGGCTTGCATTTGCCAGAAAGGTGAGGCTAGCTGGAGAGCCAGGGGAGCGGAGGTAGCACGGAAGGAGTCTGCCTAGTTTCCTCCAGTGTAGAGGTTGGCTCCTCTAGAGTCCTGCTTTCACTGTTTGGTGTAGATCCCAGCCCTCAACACCTCTTCATTCCCATAGGTAAAATCTGGGCCAAGCCAGGACTTGGGACTATCTGCTCTGTTAGTGTTCCTGCTGGATCATTGACCTCCACTCCCACTCACTGTTGCCACAATCCCTATTCAAGACATGTCATCTCCTTACCCTGATGTCACCAGATCCTCTGGGGCCTCCCTGTCCTCTGAAGCCCTGAGGGACAAGGCAGTAAAACACAGAACATTGTTTTAGATCCTAGGTCCATCCCTGCAAATTTATGTATGATTTAATACAATTCCTCTGAAAATCCTAATGGAACTTTCTTTTGGAACTTGTCAAAATCATCTTGAAGTTCATTTGGAAGAATAAATGTCTAATAATGTGTAGGAAAACACTGGAAAAGATAAGCAGCAAGGCAGGACTTCTATTGGCAGATGTGAGTGCACTACAAAGTACCATAAATGAAGCAGTGTGGTTCCTGTCTCAGAGCAGATGAATCAATTTAACAAAATAGAAGCTCTGAGCTCCCAGAAGCTCTCCTCAAATATTAAGGTATTTATAAGTGATATTTTAAATCAGTAGTGGAAATGATTCAGTACACAGGGCTGGAATACCAGTTAAGTTTTTTCAGTCAAACTTACCAGTTTCCTCCCTTCTGTTTCTATCTGGTTTTTCCCTCATGAGGGAGCATCCAAAATGTAGGGTCTGCCCAGTTGGATTGAGGAATGGGACTAGACAGTATGCAACCAAGTAAAGCCCAGGTGGATTCAAGAGTTAAATTTAAAAATGAAATTACATAAGTATTGGTAATGCTAGAAGAAAATAAAGACCTTTATTTTCAAAAGCAGAAACCATAGAAAAAGAGATTTTGGTATGTTAAAACCTAAAAATAGTTACAAAATGGGAGAAGTTTTCTTAAAACTTATTTATCCATAAAAGATGAGTATCCCCAATATTTTAGGAGCTCTTCAGAGAGCCTTTTGACATACAGTACAGGGCCATGGTCCTCACCCTGCAGACAGCTCTCACGCCAAGGCACAGAGCAGCAGCAGCAGCAGCAAACTCACCCAGACCTTGTTAGAAACCAGAATCTCAGCCCCACCCCAGAGCTGCTGAATCAGAACCCGCCTTTGCGTAAGACCTCTAGGCGATTCCTGTGTGGACATTAGTGTAACACTTCCTCTGTCAGTGTTGCAGGTACTGACAGAAAGGCTGAGTTTCCAGAATAACCAGGAAGGGAATGTATGAATTTAAACTTATGTCAAAGGGGTCACTGAATTCTGTTCACTGGCCAGGAATAGGTCATTTGAAATGATTACATTTCTAAAAGGACTGGTTTTTATACAATTTTTCAAAGCCCCATCTGTGGCATAAAGTGGGGTACTTACATAGAATTTACAATTAATTATTACTTTGGAGATTGTTAGAAATTTTATGTGCTGGGCTTCTCCCCCTAAATTGTAAATTCCCCCCAAGAAGGGAGCGGGGGAGGGAGGTTAGTGTTAGGAGTGGGGCTGAGCAGAGGTGAGTTAGGAGGGACGGGCAGCTGCCATGATGAACTGACATAATGACAAGTTTGTCTCTCACCTGACCCCCAGATCCCCCAGACACTCGGACTTCGTTCCCTGGGTTGTCACACTGTGGGACAGAGAAAGAGAAAACTTGCTCTAGGTCCCCACCCCGACACCAATTCTGGCCTTCAGACCAGCTTTTTAACCCCAAGGCTCACCCACCTCAGCCCCACCTCAGCAGCAGTCCACCCCCATCCTCCGTCCCAGCTGTGCTGTCCTATCATTTGATGGGCCTCTTATTTTCCTTCCCACAGTTTGAGGGAATCTGTGCAGGTGTGAACACTAGACACTCACGCCGGGTTTATTTCCACTTCCTCCACTGCTGCCTGAGGAAGAGCTGGTATTGTCTTCCTACAAGAGAAAGCAAGAGTCCATTTGGTGTCTTAAAAGGACTTGGAAGGGACCAAAGAGTTCCAGCCATGTTTTGTTTTGTTTCTAACCTCCTCTCCCCAACCTCCATACCTTCCCCTCTTCAGCCAGTCACTCACTAAGGGAAGGTTTTGGGAGCACAGAGATGGCCAGGTGTGGCCAAGTGTATTTGGAAATGTGGGATAATTTGCCAATTCTGAGCAGTCGTTCCCCACTTCTCACTGCATGCCAAGGGTGAAAGGCCCCTGGAGCGTAACTTCACAAAAGCCATGACCCTGGGCCCTGAGGGCAGGCTGAGGCTCCTTCTGCCCTGCCCCTGTGTCTCCTCTCCCCTCACTCTCTCCTGGACCTAGGAACGGGGGAAGGACCACTAGAAGGGAGCCTGATCAAACTTCCTACACTTTCCTAAGGGTTGCTCTTAGATGGGGTAAAAGCAGGTAGCACAAGGAGCAGTGAATTAAAGCAGTTATGTTACTTGGCTTGTTCTATTGCTTCCCCCCACCCCCTTGCCTGACACCTTTCTCAGACCCCCAAGGAAGCCACCCGCGCTGGCTCTCTGCAGGCCCCTCTTGGAGCTTCCCCATAATTTGGCTGCCAGGTTGTGGTCCCCTCCTGGCGTTTTCATCTGCCGTGGAGGGGCTTCAGGTGTGCGCTGTATTTATTAGCTCATCTATGCCACAGCTCTGTAAATGCCCTTAAGTCTCCACGTGTGTGGGCTCGCCCCCATCCTTCCGGGAACTTCCCTAACAAGTGCTATGTTTTTCTGTTCCCACTTCTATTCTTCCTTTTGTCATCCCCAGCCGTAGTCAGATTTGCCAAGCTGCCACGACTGCAGGAATAGGGTGACAGCAGACAATCTCCACCATGATGGAGCAGAGATAAGGAAGAGAGTGAGCAAAAGTAGGGAAGGTACCTCTTCTGGAAAGATTGGAGTGCGTATCTAAGGAACCCTGTTTGCTGGGCTGGGAAGGTGGGGAACAGAAGCTGAAGGAGCCACAGGATGACAACTGCCAGCGATACTACCCACACCACCTACGCCAGGGCTGGAAGAATGCAGGAAGACCTGGGAGTGTGTCTCCTCAGCAGGGACCACCGGGGATCTCAGCCCCATCTGTGCCTTCATCAAAGGAGCAGAACTCACCCAGTTGCTTCCAGAACTGCTGCTGCCGCTGCCGCTGCCGCTGCCGCTGCCGCCGCCGCTGCCGCCGTTGTTGCCGCTGCCGCTGCCGCCGTTGTTGCCGCTGCCGCTGCCCCTGCCGCCGCCGCCGTTGTTGCCGCTGCCGCTGCCGCTGCCGCCGCCGCCGTTGTTGCCGTAGCCGCTGCCGCCGCCGCCGTTGTTGCCGCCGCCGCTGCCGCCGCCGCCGTTGTTGCCGTAGCCGCTGCCGCCGCCGCCGTTGTTGCCGCTGCCGCTGCCGCCGCCGCCGTTGTTGCCGTAGCCGCTGCCGCTGCCGCCGTTGTTGCCGTAGCCGCCGCCGCCGCCGCCGCCGCCGCCGCCGCTGCTGCTGCTGCTTCCCTAAGGGGAAGGAACACAGAGCGAGGACTAAAAATGAGAACACAAACACGGCTTTCCTCCGTCCCCTTCCTCTCTTGCTCAGGCACAATCCCTGCCCGCTCTGCGCTCTCCCTGTGCCAAATGCCTCAGGGTGCCCATCTTACCCAAGAGTTGCTAGAGCTTCCACCTGAACCAGAGGGTGGGGCGTTGGTGCACTGCAGAGGAAAGGGGGTAGGTGAGTTTTGAGATTTCAGCTAGAGCCATTGCCACAGGCCAGGTACTCCTTCCTCTTACAGCTTGGCTTTCTTTCCCATCCCCATCCCCATCCCCATCCCCATCCGATTTACATTCCCTTCTCTCTTGTCTCTTGCCCACGCCCGCCCGTCTCTTCCCTGGCCAATCTTGCCTTTTACCTCAAGCCCTGCCTTCCCCATCTTTCTTTCCTCTTTGTCCCTCCCACTTTCTGTCACACACACCCAGACACCTGCTTCTTCCCCAGACTCTTCCTCTTACCTCTATATTTGGGTTGTTGTTGCCCCTCATTGAGCCATAACCAGGTTGAGCTACAGCTCCCTGCGGGGAGAGTGAGACTGAGTGTGGGATCCAAAGGATGGGGAAGGCATGGAGAGTGTGGACTTGAGGGAGGAACGTTGCAGGATCAGGGCTGGAGTGCTTACTTTACCTGAGCATTGGTCCCCAAGTCATATGGTCCTCCATTGCCTCCCTGGCCCCAGGAGCTTCCCTGAGAGTTGGTTCCAAAGCTGCCCTCTGAGCCTGCAGAGTGTCCATGGCCCCAGGGAGTCCCTGGACCTTCAGGATTGCCCTGACTGTGGGATCCGAGGCCACCCTGAGAACCAAAGATGCCATGGCCTCTGGATGGAGGCTGGCCATTGGTTCCCTGCAAGGACAACATGCGACCACTTAGTGTATGGCCTTCTCACCCTGTCATGGGGATGGGGGGAGGGGCAGACAGAGCAACTAGAAGAGGAGCCAGAGCAGGGTATAGGAAGAGACCCCAAAGTGGTAGAGAAATCATACATAATATGGAAGGAAACTGCTTCAGTCACAAATAAGAGACTCCTTCATCCTTTCAACTGATCCCCAAGACTCTCAACCCAGCTGCACACAGCCACCCATTTCCACACCCAGCTTCCTTCCAGCCACTCACCCAAGCACCGTTGTTGCTGGGCATCCCCTGCCAGGAGCTGTGGGCAGCATCTATTCCATGCCGAATAATATTCTCAGCCTGTCTGCCAGCCTCACTCCCAGTGTCTCCAAGAGCATGGGCTGCTGCCTCAACACCCTGGCGGATGGCCTCCCCGACCCTATGGCCAAAGGCATCACCCATCCCTGGGCCCATGGCCTCCCTAAGTCCAGAGCTGGCTACCTCTCCAACCCCTTGCCCAATGGCCTCCCCGATTCTACGGCCAATGGCATCTCCCACCCCGTGTCCAATGGCCTCCCCAATACCTGTTTCGGCACTTGCCCCTCCACTTAGCAATGGGCCAGCCTCCCCACTGCCCAGATACAGGGCCAGCAGGAGGCAGGCCAGGGACCCCTGTAACTTCATCTCTGCCTCACTTCCCCCCCCAAATTTCCTTCTATTGGCCCTTTATCTTCCTCTGTGTACGTGTGCCCTCCTCTGTTTTCTTCTTCCTTCTGACTTCTTGTTTTCCCTCCCTCTTGGTCTACAACCTTCTCTCTCCTTTCCCCAACTCCCCTGCCTTCCCAGAGTCCTCCTCCCTGTCACTACTCCTTATAACATAGCTTGGGAGAAGGTGACAGGGCTGGGCAGCCCACAGTCCCTCCCCGCAGTGACTCAGGGCCAGCCACCGATAAGGTAATGAGCTGTAATTGTGAGTCTCAGAGTCTGTGTTGAAACAGAGAGGGAGCCTGTGCATCAGGGAGGGAGGGAGAAGTGGAATGAGATGGGTGCAAAAGTGTTCCAGTTTCCCAACCCAAGGAATTTGGGGCGCAGGGTGGGGATGGGGGCATTTGGAGAGATAGGCTGTTGGTGTCTCCTAGAGGCAGCAGGTGGAGGGGAGTCACAGGCCGGGCCCTGCCAGTGAGGCAAGGATAGGGAACCCAGTGGAATAGGCCCCACCCTAGGTGTAAACCAGCCTATGTCGAGGGGACCAGAATGGGAGTCAGGTGCCTTTTCTTGGCCTTTCTCTCAGTTTCCTTTGGTCTTTGCCTCTCCCATTTCTCTACTCTCCCATGCTATCACCTAAAGGTGATTGATTGCTCTCCCCCTCTTCCACACCTTCCAGCCCACAGAGAGCCTGGGAACTGTGAGACTGGCCTCAGGTCTCAGTAGGGACCCCAGGCATCTGGGAAGGAAGTGGTCACGCCCCTGAGAGTGGTCATCAGAGTGTCTCAGTTAGCATCCTGGTCGCTCTTGGCTGAGAAAGCTGGGTGTGGAGCAGGGGAGCTGGGCGGGCCAGCCACCCCCAGGGAATGAGTAGGAGGGAAAGACCTAGGGAGGGAGTGGTTGACCCAGGCAGCCATCCTGTTTACCCATCATGGAGGGGACATGTGTGTGAGTTCATGGCCTCTTAGGAGGGCTGGGATAGTACCAGCTCACCCCACCCAACGCCTAGCCTCCCCCAGGGGCCAGGAGGGCACTGGCAAGGGACAAGGATTAGCACAAGGGCAGGAGCCCTAGGTCAGCAGCATGATGCTTTCTTGGGTCCCAGCTCAGGATGTAGAACTCCGGCATTCTCCCCAGGTCTCATCCCTGCTTAGCAAGCATGGCTGCCTCTATACTCCCAGGAGCCCCAGGCCCTCCCACTTGCCACTGCCATGTATCACTGTGATACATCACCCAGTTAGGAGGGGCCAGTTTCCATCTGCCTTTCTCAATGTCTCCCAGTCAGTCTCTCTCTCCACCCCAACATCCACACCCTAACTTGTAACATTCAATACCTCTTACCATGTAAACACAATCCCTGTCTGTCCTCAGCAGCTCCTACCTCCCTGTTATTCCATCTCTGACTCTAATGATGATAATAAATGGCGGTGGTAATAATAATAATAATAATAATAATAATAATAATAATAGCAGCAGTCCCAATCTATCAAGGGCTTTATATGTGTCCAGCACTGGACTTTAAGCACTTTAAGGTTCAGATAGCCCTGGAGATCAGTCTTATTATTACCCCATTTAGAGATGGAGAACTTGAGGTTCAGAGAGCACATGTGAATGTGTGGTAGAGCCAAAGCCCAAGCCCAGCCTGCTTTCACTTCTAAGCCCCAACCCCCAGTATTTTCTGTCATCTCAATGTCTCAAACCTCCCCCTACTTTTCAAAGCCTTCATTCTTCTTTGGATAGAATCGGTTTGGGTTTTGCCCTAGCACCTTGTTGCAGGGCAGAGGGCATAGGCAGGGAAAATAAATCTGGGGTCTCCAGGATTGGTGATGGAGACCCCAGACCCTATTCCCACTTCCCCAGGACAAGACTGTGGGCAGCAGGCAAAGAATTTGCTAAGACTCCTTCCCACACTTCCTTCATGGGACACCACCTTCACAATGGCATGTAGCTGTTGCCATGTACTCATTACTAATGTTTTTCTTTATGGTAGCTTATTTTCTTAATATATTTTAAGAATATTTTATATTGCTGCTGGAAGTAGAAAGCCAGAATCATTTGCCCATAAATAGAAAGTATCAGGAAATCATAGAGAGAAGCAAATGGTATTACAATGGTAATACAGTGGTATTACATTATAGATGGCTGCAGTTCCTGCATCCTCTTTGTTAAAAAGAGAAATTAGCAAGTATGAGAGAGATGTTCGAGGCACAGCAGGATGGAAATTGAGTCTTCCCTTTTAACATATCAGAAAGCTTCAAAGGAAATTGAGAAAAGAGTTTCTCAATGTGTGGTTCAAACCATGTGTACAGACCACCTAAATTCTCCTCTGGCATCAGCAGTCCTATGTTCTACCTTTGGAGAAAAACTGCCCTTGGACATCTCTGGACCTGAGGAATCACCTCAAATCAGTTTTAAAGCATAGTTATTAAGTACCCATCATGAACCCAAAAGAAGATGGGGTGCTTTCACATGCGTGATCTCATTTAATCTTCGTGAAGTAGATATTATTCTCATTTTACAGATGAAGTAACTGAGTCCTAACATGTTAAGCACATACACAAGATCATATGTAAAAAAGATTATGGTAAAATGGAGTTGTCGGAATTTGACCCAAGACTGCCTGACTCCAAACAGCTTTTTTCCCTATATCACCAACCCTCCCTTGTTTTGTACATGACAGGATCTACAAATCTGACATGACTACATCATGTTCAAGACCCTCTGGTTTTAACTTTTCTCTCTAATTTACACCTTTATTCGTTCAACAAATATTTATTGACTACCTACCCTGTGCCATGCCTGTTCTAGGCACAGGGGAAAGCCCATGGGACAAGATCATCAAAATAATTTTCCATAGGGAGCTCACATTCATTGTGGGGTTAGTTGGGCAGTAAACATAAAGGGGTGATGGGCACTGTGAGGAAAAACACAGTAGAGTGAAGGAATAGAGAAGAGTATTTTAAATCAGATGGTCAAGAAAGAACTCTTTGTGATCTGATCTATGAACTGAGACCCAAAGACAGTGAGAGCCTGAGCCATGAGGATATCTGGGGATAGAGTATTCCAACAGAGAATGGTAGTGCAAAGGCTCCGAGGCTGGAGCAGGGAGGAAATGGGAGGAGCTGAAATTGAAGGGGTGACAATTTTTAAATTAAATTTATTGGAGTGACATTGGTTAATAAGATCATATACGTTTCAAGTGTTCATTTATATGGTACTAGATCTGAATATTGCACTGTGTGCCCACCACCCAAAGTCAAGTCACCTTCTGTCACCGTGGATTTGGCCCCCTTCACCCTTCACTATTCTCCCACTCCCTTTCCTCTGGTAACCGCCATACAGTTGTCTGTATCTATGAGTTTCAGTTTTATATCCCACATACGAGTGAAATCATATGGTTCTTAGCTTGTTCTGACTGATTTATTTTGCTTAGAATAATATT
The DNA here is from genome assembly GCF_021234165.1 of Pteronotus mesoamericanus. Taxonomy (NCBI): domain Eukaryota; kingdom Metazoa; phylum Chordata; class Mammalia; order Chiroptera; family Mormoopidae; genus Pteronotus; species Pteronotus mesoamericanus. Next base: position 6,749,612 of record NW_026555307.1, read on the forward strand.
CTCAAGGTCCGTCCATGTTGTTACAAATGGCAGTATTTTATCTTTTTTTATGGCTGAGCACTATTCCATGTATATATGTACTATGTCCTCTTTATCCAATCCTCGACCGAAAGACACTTTCATTGTCTCCATGTCTTAGACACCACGAATAATGCTGCAATGAACGTAGCAGTGTATATATCTTTGCAAAAGAATGTCTTTGAGTTTTTTGGGTAGGTACCCAGAAGAGGGATTGCTGTTCTCTATTTTTTTTTTGAGGAACCACCAGACTGTTTTCCATAGTGGCCATACCAGTTTACATTCCCACCAGCAGTGAAGGAGGGTTCCTTTTTTCTCTGCAACCTCTCCAACAAGTGTTATTTACCTATGTTGTTGATAATCACCATCCTAACAGGTGTGTGAAGTGGCATCTCATTGTAGTTTTGATTTGCATTTCCCTAATAGCTAGTGAAGTTGAACATCTTTTCATATACCTGTTTTCCATTTGTACGTCCTCTTGGGAGAGATGTCTGTTCAGGTCTTCTGACCATTTTTTAATGGATTTTTTGTTTGGTGTTGAGTTGTATGAGTTCTTTATATACTTCGGAAATAGGTAACCATTGTGAAGACTGACTTTTATTCTGAGGTGGAACGAGTCAAGGGCTTGGAACAGAGAGAGGCTGTGATCTGACTCAGGTGTTAACAGGATTCCTCTGGGGAACAGACTATTTTGAGAAGAGGAGAGTACAGAGATCAGGGAGGAGGCTTGGGAGGGGTGTGGAGGCTGGACTCAAGTATAGAGAGGAGATGAGGCCTTGGGTATGGGCAGTGTCTCTGCTTCCTCCTATAGGGTCCTAGGTCTCAAACTGGCATCTACAGGCTTACCTCATCCACAGTGCCTGTTCTGGAGTCATGGCTGAAATTCTAGCTCTACTACTTACTAGCCATGACTTTAATCCATCTCTACAACAGTTTCCTTATCTGTAAGAGGGGTGAATGTGAAGATTAAATGAGGTAATAATTCAGAGAGCTTAGAGCAGTACCTGCAACACAGAGCACTCAACTTATGTTCTTGCTAGTGTTGGGCACATTAACATTGGAAGCCTTTCTTGGCAATTGTTTAATTTTGAGACATACGCACACACACCTCCTAAAAGGGTCAAATGCAGAAACTTATTTTTAAAGAGGGTTTATTTTGAAGTAGGCCCCCCGCCTAGAAGTACCAGGGAAGAATGCCACCTCACTAGCAGAGATCACCAACAGGGAAGTGCTCTTGAGAGAGCCCCACTGCCACCACTTACCAGCTGGCTAGCCTCAGCAACTCTTTCCCTCCTCTGAACCTCAGCTTTATCCTTTGTAAGGGGGATAATCATGGTACCTGCTTCATGGGGAGGTTGTGAGGATGGAGTGAATAATGTCTGTAAGTGCTTGGCAAAGGCATAGTAAACACAGAACAAAGATGGCTGTGTGGTCCCACCCAAACCCCTCTCCCTGTCCTTCTGTATCCACAGAAACTGGCCCCTCCCATCTTCGTTACTCCCTAGCCTGACTCCACCTATCTGTCTCAGGTGCCTCACTCTTGCTCACAATTATTCCAAGGCCTTTCCCAGGTCTGCTCAAGCCTCTCCTCTACCAGTTGCCAGCCATTTGTGCCTGGTCTCGACCTCGCCTTTTGAACCTCTTAATCTAGAGAGAAAATGGATATGAAACAAGTAAATATATAGTTACAAATTGTCATAAGCTCTATGAAGAAAAAAAAAATAGTGTGCCATGAAAGAGAATAAAAAAGGTGGCCCTTTGTTCAGATTGAGTGGTCAAGATTGCTGAAGCCTGACGGGCGAGGAGGAATGAACATGAGAGGCAAAAGGGACATAGAGGTTTGTACCTCTAATTCTCCATTACCTCTTTCACCTATTCCCCACCACCTGCCCCTCTAGCAACTATTGATTTATTCTTTGTGTCTAGATGTGTTTATGTTTTGTTTGTTCATTTGTTTTGCTTTTTAGATTCCACATGTAATGAAATCATACAGTATTTGTTTTTCACTTTCTGACATTTCATTTAGCATAATACTCTTTAGGTCCATCCATGTTGTCCCAAATGGTCACCTATACCTTAATTAAAAAGGAAGGCATATAGAGGATATTTCTAGCAGAGGGAACAGCATGCGAGGACTCAATGCAAGAATATCCTGTGCCTATTTTACTCTTCAAAACTGACTACACTCTTCTTTTCCAAAGCTTCCCAGGATTGACTCCAGTAAATATTGATTTATCCCATACCTGTTTGGTGAGCAAATCCATTACAAAAATGTGAATACAGATAAAAATCAATGAAAGCTCTTACTTTTTATGAAAGAATGATTCCCTTGAATATCCCCTTTCAGGAGGGAGCCCTGCAATCCATATGAAATGGTGTCCAGCACAGAGTAGACTTTCAATAATGTGTGCTATGAGTGAATGCTTTATTTTTTAATGCAGGAAACAGGTGTCTGAAATTTACTTTGAAGTACATCAAAAAATGTTTTGATATGTGGCTAGATCCAGAGATGTGTGCAATGGATGGATGTGTGGTAAAGCAAACATAGTAAAATGTTAGTGGTGGAATCTAAATAGTGGGTATGCATGTATCCACACTAAAGCTCTACATCTTTGTGCTGAGTTAGAAACATTTTCAAAATAATAAAATATTACAAAATAAAATATTGTAGGAGGAGAGAAGGAATATAAGTGATAAAATGATGGTATTCTATAGGTAAGGAAAAATGTAATGAATATAAAGTGTTAGGAACATCACTTTTACCTCCCCTCCATGGAGTATCATTTAGTTCTTACTGCTGCATTCATTGCCTTGTATTTGTTTTCATATTCTGTTTATATGCCTTGTCTCCTTAAGAAGCCTATAAATTACCCAAGAGCAAGAACACTGTCTTTTATTTTTGGTCCCACGACTGCTGAAATTTTGAAGCTAGAAGGCATGTTTATAGTCCTCGCCTACAGACACACGGTCCCTGCTTTATATAGGAGGCAACTGTGGCCCCTGGAAGGGAAGCAAGCTGCCTGCAGGCACACAGTCTGGATTGGAATGCAGGTCTCCCAGCCATCAGGCCAGCACTTAGCAGGTGCTCTGGAGACTTCAGAGGCAGCCGTGAAAGATTAGGTTCTGGCAATCGAAGACCTGCTGCTTTCTCATAGGTTACCCCATGCAAGTGCCCTGGTCCCTCTGAGCTTCTGCTTCCCCATCCATACAATAGGGACCATAAGACCACTTCTGCCTTTGGGTTGGGGGAGGTTTAAATAGTTACAGAGCATGAACAGCTTTTCTCACAGGCCCTAGGACCTAGTAAGTGCTCAGTATATAGTAGCTGCTATGATGATTCCCCTGGGCTTTGAGTCATCCACAGATCTGAAAACAGGGCCTCCTGAGTCACCATTCCTGTCTTTGTGAAGAAGTTCTCCCTTGTGCCATCAGTTGGCCTTCCCTCTGAGCCTTTGGTCCTCCCTGTGAGAGGATCTCTCGAATGTATCTCTGTGCCCTCTCTTTCTTCAGTAATTCCCATAGCTACTGATGCCAAACAAGGAAAGATCCCTTTGTTTTCAGAATATCCCTTGTAGCTCGTAGGCTGTTTCTCCATCCAAATACTGACTATGTGACCTTGGTCATGTTTCTTAACCTGTGCAAGCCTCTACATGCTTCTCAATAAAATGAGGCAATAACAGTACCTCTTACTTAGTGCGTGGTTGGGAGGCTTCAGTGATGTCATGCATGTGAAGTACTTGTCAGAGAGCCTAACAGGCCTAAATTGTATAATAAATCCAAGTGATCATCGTTATTGCTTTGGTGCAACATCTCCTGAATGAGGATGCTGCCCCCTTTGGCTCCCCCTGAGTTCCTGCCCTCTCCCCACCGGGGGTCTTTGCCCCACCGCTGGCCTGAGTGCTGAGGGGCTTTCCCTGTGTGACACCCCTTCTAGTGCTCATCACAAACTTGGGAAACTAATGAAACATGGTTTGTCCTATAACCACCTTCACAGATCCGAGCAGCCGCATTCTGCAGCTTAACCTATCCTGTACATCAGACCCCCAGCTCATTCAGCAAAGAAGCAAGAAGAAAAAAAACAAGCCTCCCCCCTCACAGCCCTCCTTAGGGAGCATGTGGACCATGATGAGAGTATGTTGTGTCATATTTATTCACAAATCTCAGTATCATTCCCTTAAAGTACTCCCAAAATCTACCCCCACCCCCATCCCCAGCTCCTTCACGTCATTTCAGCTGATATGACAACAGGAACGTCAGTCTTCTCAGCAAGGCCAGGAATCAGTTTAGGGAATGATGTCGGCGACGCTCTGGAAAAGAGGAGACAAGAAGTGAATGCAGGGTGTGCAGTCATAGGGGCAGTGAGATTTCTGCCCTCATGTCCTCCCGCCCCTAGGGAAACAAGAGGGAGGCTGGCTACTTTGGCCAGGAATTGCCTATGTTCTGGGGAATATCTTAAGGAAGTTAGCACCAAGATTAACAAAGAGTAGGGAGCCAGGAGTCATAGGGAAGATGATGAGGAGAGATGGTGGGCACATGGAGGGGATGGTTTCAGCCACCCCTCTCTCCCTGGCTCACAGATGCACACGTGCCCCTGGAGGTCTTTTCTGCCAGCTTGTGTTTGCCTCAGTGGGAATTAAAAGCATCCAAAAGATGAAAGCAGGATGCAAAGGGCAAGGAGCAGGTAAAGAAAGGGATAAGCAGAGCTGGGAAATGGTTTGGATGCTCTCTGAAAGCCTGAGAGTCTGTCCACAGTGAAGTTATCCATGAATAGGCAATGGTAAGGATGTGTACAAATATCTCCCAAGACAGAGGAGAAATCTGAAACCATGTGGCCACTCACCCTCCACAGAGCTGGAAAGTTGATGAAGGGCTTGTTGACCGAAGCCTGAAATTCAAGAACAAGAGGGTCAGTACCCAGCACCCATCCCACCACCATCCTAGGACGGCTTCCACTCCCCCACCTCCAAGTCCATGCTTTGCTCAGGAGACTTACTCCAGATGTTAATGTTGTGGTTGCGCCCCCTCCGTGATGGACGGTGGATCCGCCTGGATGACCGCCCTGTGGACAAAACCCAGACCATCATTACAACCCATCAGCCCTTGAAGGTTTCCAAGTTCCTTTTCTCCAGTTACCTGCTGCCCTCTAGGATGACTAACCTCCTACCCCCTCACTGTCCAGAAAGAAACCCAAAGGTCATGTTGCCATGGTTATTCTGTGGGGGATGGGAAGAAAAGCCAGGAAGGACATCTGCCTCTACTGACTAATCTTCCCCCAATTCCCTTTTATTTTAGTTAATGAAATGTTCTTAATCACTGAAAAGAAGCCTGACTAGAAAGGGAAGCCAGAGGACCCACCCAAATACAAGGACCATAGTTAACCTCAGCCCTGACCTCAACTCTACCCCTTCTATACACACATGAGCCTGATGATCCCTAACTCGGGTTGATCCCCATCTTTAATCCTATCCCAGACACTCAGCAGTGCTGCAGCCTGGAGCCCTACCACAAACCTCCTTCTCCTACCATCTGTCTCAGACCCCTTTCCCCTTTCATACACACTTTCTACATAGCCTCTTCCTTCCTACCCACCATCCTGGGCTCATTTGCCTGGCAGCCAGTGTGGCTATGGGCTTTGAGGCCTGGGCCAGCCCTCAAGAGGGTGTCCCATAGATTCATCATGGAGATTTAAAGAGTGGAGAGTTGAGGCAGGCAGTAGTCAGCCTTCTATAGCCAAACCCCCTCCTTGGTGCCTGTTCAGCTGTGCACAGCACTGCTTACTTCTCCTGCCCTCCATTGTCTGTTCCCTCTACATAAATGGGGATCAGAAATCTTTCAGGAGCCCTGCTCTGATGGGGTAGTGTGGAAGAAGAGAAAGAGCCTGGACCTGAGATTTGCCAAAGACGTGTGCTGGCCCCATGACCTTGGCAAATCCCCTTAAACCTCACTAAGCTCAGGTGTCCTTATCTGAAAATTAGGGAGTCAAGTCAACCTTCTTACCCTGACTACCTCAAATTAAATAGAAAAGGGCTTATCTCTAAAGCTTTCCTCATGCTCACACTCTGATGTTCTGCATTTTCTCAACACTCACTCTGCTCCCACTGTAATAGATCTTGGTTCAGCAACCATTTCCTGTCCCCCAGGAGAGGCTTCCTGTTCCTCCCTCTAGAACTCCTTAACTAAGAGGGCAGCTCCCTGAAGGTGGGGCTGGGTCACACTCACACTGTCTGGTATAAAGCTTTCAGGTAAGATGGCTTGATCCATCTGACCAGCTAACCACCAGCTTCTTTGTAAAGGAGAGGAAGAAGGGGGACACAATAACATAGCTGCCTAAGCTTCTTTCACCATGTGTAGGCTACCTAGATGTCCCAACTACCTCAAGCGTTTAACCTCTCCCTCCCCCAGCCCACTTCTCCCCATTCCCCAACCCCTGTTCACCTACATTCAGCAGCTGGTTGGCCTCCTTGCCGTCTTGGTTGAACCCATTATGAACATTCTGCTGCAACCTGTCCACCTCCTTTCCAGCCTGGCCAGCAGCATGGTGGACACCTTGGCCAAGTTTCTCCGCTTCCTTTCCAGCCTGGCCAGCAGCGTGGTTGACCCCTTGGCCAAATTTCTCTGCCTCCTTCCCAGCCTGGCTGGCCCCTTCGTAGAACCCTTGGACCACTTTGTCTGTCTCCTTTCCAGCCTGTTCAACGGTATGGTGAACTCCCTGGCCAAATCGCTCCACCTCCTTCCCAGCCTGGCTGACTCCATTGTGGGTCCCTTGAACCACTTTGTCCCCCTCTTTCCCAGCCTGCCCAGCAGCATAGTGGACCCCCTGACCAAGTTTCTCTGCCTCCTTCCAGGCCTCATTAATCCCATGGTGGACCCCATGGCCAAACTGCTCTACCTCCTTCCCAGCCTGGCTGACCCCAGGATGGACTCCTTGGACTATTTTGTCTCCCTCTTTCCCAGCCTGACCAGCAGCATAGTGGACCCCCTGACCAAGTTTTTCCACCTCCTTCCCAGCCTGGCTGACCCCAGGTTGGACTCCTTGGACTATTTTGTCCCCCTCTTTCCCAGCCTGCCCTGCAGCATGGTGGACCCCCTGACCAAATTTCTCTGCCTCATTCCAGGCCTCATTAATCCCATGATGGACCCCTTGGCCAAACTGCTCTACCTCCTTCCCAGCCTGGCTGACCCCAGGATGGGCTCCTTGGACTATTTTGTCTCCCTCTTTCCCAGCCTGCCCTGCAGCATAATGAATTCCCTGGCCAAATCGCTCCACCTCCTTCCCAGCCTGGCTGACCCCAGGTTGGACTCCTTGGACTATTTTGTCCCCATCTTTCCCAGCCTTCCCAGCAGCATTCTGGACCCCCTGACCAAACTTCTCAGCCTCCTTCCAAGCCTCATTAATCCCATGGTGAACCCCATGGCCAAACTTTTCTGCCTCCTTCCCAGCCTGCCCAGCAGCATGGTGGACCCCCTGGCCAAACTTCTCTGCTTCCTTCCAGGCCTCATTAATGCCATGGTGAACCCCCTGGCCAAACCTCCCTACCTCATCCCCAGCCTGCCCAGCAGCATGGTGGAGCCCCTGGCCAAACCTCCCTACCTCATTCCCAGCCTGCCCAGCAGCATGGTGAACCCCCTGGCCAAACCTCCCTACCTCATTCCCAGCCTGCCCAGCAGCATGGTGAACCCCCTGGCCAAACCTCCCTACCTCATTCCCAGCCTGCCCAGCAGCATGGTGAACCCCCTGGCCAAACTTCTCTGCTTCTTTCCAAGCCTCATTAATCCCATGGTGAACCCCATGGCCAAACTTTTCTGCCTCCTTCCCAGCCTGCCCAGCAGCATGGTGGAGCCCCTGGCCAAACCTCCCTACCTCATTCCCAGCCTGCCCAGCAGCATGGTGGACCCCCTGGCCAAACTTCTCTGCTTCTTTCCAAGCCTCATTAATCCCATGGTGAACCCCATGGCCAAACTTTTCTGCCTCCTTCCCAGCCTGCCCAGCAGCATGGTGGAGCCCCTGGCCAAACCTCCCTACCTCATTCCCAGCCTGCCCAGCAGCATGGTGGAGCCCCTGGCCAAACCTCCCTACCTCATTCCCAGCCTGCCCAGCAGCATGGTGGAGCCCCTGGCCAAACCTTCCTGCCTCACTTCCCGCCTGGTTGACCCCATGATGGACCCCTTGAATCACTTTGTCTGCCTCCTTCCCAACCTGTCCAGCAGCATTGTTCACGCCATGGATAAGCTTCTCTGCTTCCTTTCCTGCTTGTCCGACGCCATTGTTGATCCCATGGGCTACCTTGTCCAAGCCGTGGTTGAGCCCCTGGACGCCCCTGTCCAGCTCCTTGCCGGCCTGGCTCCCCATGTTGCTAAGTCCATTAAGAACTTTCTCCACTTCCCTTCCAGCTTGAGTGATTCCATTATTGATGCCTTCCAGGGCCTTGCCCACCTCTCTCTCTGCATTGCTCAGCCCTCGGTTGATCCCTTCAATGACCTTCTCAAGGGGGTCATCAGTGGCTGCCCATCCAGGCAGGGCCCCCAGTAGCAGTAGGAGGGAGCAGGAACTGACCAAACTAGCAAGATGCATATTGTTGGGAGGGTGGAGAGGATGCAGAGAGGAACGAGCGAAGCCAGGCTGCTATTTATCCTCTGCCTCCCTCCCTCTTCTCCACCCCTCATGACTCAGTTACCCCCGTGAGGCACTGACTTGGTCCCCAGTCAAGGAGGTATTTCCCAGGAAGACTTGGGGTTGAGCAATAAAAAGGAGGAGGAAGACAGAGTGAGTCATGAATGGAGAATACTCATATGGCATCTTTGCTCTTTGCCCAGCTCAGGCCCTCCACCCCAGAGCCTAGATGTCTGCCCTTCCAACCACCTCCTCTTTTCATTCCTCACCCACTAGCCAGGCCTCCTCTCTCCCAACCCCACCTCCAACCACCACCCCCTATCCCTGGTTCCTCAGCATCTTCACTCTCAGGACATCAAGGATCCAGCTTCCCAGCACTGAGATTCTAGAAAGATGGGAGGTGCAATCAGGGGAGGGGAGCACTTTCAGAGTTGAGAGAATCATCAGACCTTGTTCTCATTCTTCTTGTTGGTCCCACTACTTATAATGCTCCAGCCACATAGGACTTCTTCCTCGCCCTCAAACACACCAAGCTCATTCCTGCCTCATGACATTGGCACTTGCTGTCCTCTGACACGTGGAACTGAGATCTCAAACCATAGCAGGTTCCTCCTCATTCTGTCTTTGGCTCAAATGTTACCTTCTCAAAACACCTTCCCTAGTCATCTACAATTATACTCTGTAATATCCTTTGTTTTTTATAGCACTTACGATGATCCAAAATTACCTTTTGTATTGTCTGTCTCACATATCAGATTACAAACATCCAGAGGACAGGGCCTTTGTCAATTGGTTACTGCTATATCCCCAACCTCTAGAATATTGCCTGGAGTTCAGCAAATATTTATAAATTGAAAAAATGGGTGAATTAGAAGAAGCCTAGAAAAGATAGGCCAGGCTTGGGGCTGAGTCTCAGAGGGTGCTGGGGACTAGGGGTCGGGGGAGGGTGCCTGGGTCCCCAAGGCAGCCAAGGGTCTCTTGGGGAGGGTTGTAGATTTTGAAGCCAAGATCACATTCTCATCACAGAACCCTAGCCTCCTGCCTCCCAGCCCTTGGGCAAGGGCAGGGGGCTGATTGCCATGAGCTGGGACAGGACGCAGTGTCTCCTGAAAAGCCGGTTGAGGCAGCCATGGGGAGGAGCTGAAGACCCAGAGCAACAGGAAACTGTCAGCAAGAACCTGGGCTGGGGGCCAGGATCTCATTCTTCCTGACCTCCGCCCCTTGGAGACTCATAAGTCCCCACCTGAAGCCCAGTGTTGACATGGCAGCATCGTTTGGAGGGGAAAACAGCTGAGAGTTTGGCCTAGGTGTAAAGAGGGGCATCAGGAGGAAGGGCAGGTGGTGGATGGTACGTCTGTGGCACAATATCTATCTGGAGCTAGTTTAGAGGGAAGCACAGATCAGAAGGACAAGAGCCAGTGGGTGGGTACAGTTGGGTGCAGGGATGAAAGATATTTGGGTTTTGGTGCCAAGGGGAGAGACTGAGAGAGGGGGTGGAGGTGGGATTGCTAGTGGGAAGGCCAGGCAGGAAGGAATGTGCAGGGTGTGAGCAAGTAGGGGTGGCAGAGTTATGTGTGTGGGTGCCCAGGTGTGGTGAGAATCTGCACGTGTTTTCAGGCTTTGCTCAAACAAGGACAAGACCCACTCCCCTTGGAGGACCCAGAGTTCCACCCGGATCCTGGACACTTGGCTTTACCCAGAAGCAGGCATCCCAGATTCAGAGGCTGAGTAGTTTCTGCCTTCTCTGAGCTCTGTCTGTAGAGGGTGACTAATTGTACCATCTCTCCACGCTTGAGCTCACCAAATCTGTCTCCCAGTTTCACACTCCAGAGACTAAGCCAAGTCCCTGGGCAACCTCAGGTGTGGCTTTTCTGCTCTATCCAGTGCCTAAGTGAGGGAGTTTCCCAGGCTGGGTGAGGAGTTCCAGAATCCTAATCCTCCCTGAGGCTGACAGGTGCGATTTCTCCATTTCTCTTTCCACCTGTCTCTTTGCCCCATCCTACCGTATCTGTCAGCCTCTGCCTGTCTCCTTGGTGCTCCATTTCCATTGACTACTGTTGGGTTCAGAACTTTGGCATCTGTCTCTGTGATCCGCTGGCATCCTCCACTGGTTTTGGTAGCATAGCTGTGCTGCTGTCCTCGAGGAGCTTTTAGTCACTGAGCCATCACAGCTCCCCCAAAACACTCCCAAGAAGTTTGCCATGAGGGTACCACAGTGTGCTTGCCAATCTACGGGGCCCCTGAGCACATGCCCTGTCCTGATCCTCTTTGGACAGGAGCTGCCGCAGCCTTTCCAGCTCTGGTCAGGATCTGCAGTGCTTCTATGGACTGGCAAATACTTGTTCCTGATGTTTTGGCAGTTTTTGCCATAAATCAGGATCTTAATCAGCCTTGGGAACAGATCTTAACTCTTTGTCTCATATTATTGTCCTACTCAGATATGCTATTTCTTTTTGTACCAGTTTTGATCCTTTGTATTCTCTTAGAAATATTTTTATTTCATTGAGCTTTTCATATTTATCATTATAAAGTGGTACAAAGTCAGTCCCTTTTAAGTCCTGGTTTTATTTGTGTGGTCTTGCCCTGCCCTGATCATACATGTAAAGTTTGTCCCCCTTTGTTTACTTACCTTTTTTAGTCTTCGTTGATTGAAATCTCCCCGTCTGTATGTACACCCAATTTAGTTTCAGTTCCACCTCTCCTAGGCCATCCAAGCAGGAAGGCCTCGCCCTCACCCTGTCCCATGACAGGTGCTTAGCAAACTGAGTTCTCATGGAAGTCTGGGGAAGAAGTTATGTCATTGTGCCCCTTCTTGCTTCCACACCTCTCTCTGGGATGGTGACTCCTTCCTGGCCCAAGCCCCCACGCCCCTAAATCTTGGTCATAGCTGTGTCAACTGGCCCTGCAGGTAGAGGTGCCTGTCTGTGCAAGCAAACTCCCACCCCCCAGTGCTTTAGGGGAAAGGAGCCGTCTGTCCATTTGTTCCTCCTCAAATATTTATTCAAGCTTTGCTTTGTGTCAGATGCAGTTCTAGGTGCTAGAGGCCCTGTGGTGAAGAAAATTGTGGAGAGACAGTGAACAAGTAAATCATAACTAGATATTACAAACTACATGAAAAGCCACAAGAATGGGGTTCTATGAGAGGATATGACTTGGAGACTGCTTTAAGAGTGAGGACCAGAAGAAACCTGAGGTGACACTTATTTATTCATTCTGGTATTATTTACTGAGTGGGCACCTTTTAAGTGCCATTCTTCTAGTCAATTGGGATAGAAAACTGATGACTTAGACAAGCACTCTGAGCTTGGTCTAGTGGGCAGAGAAAATTAGTAAACGAATAAACAGGATGATTTTTTAGAGACAGGCATATGCTGTGAGGGAAATGAAAATAATAGCGAGTGTAACCCTGAAGTAGTTTTGCACATTGGAACATATAACCCAGGATGAGAAGTCAGACAAGTCTTCCTGAAAGGTGGATACATTGAGGAGGTGAGGGCGATGGCAGGTAGTGACTGAGAGAGAACTTTAGATAGGGAGTCAGGAGGACCTCTTTTAAAGGGTAACACCTGGGGGAAACCAAGAGGCAGCCAGGTAAGGAAAGTCTTTGGCAGGGCTTCCAGGCATAAAGGAACATTTAGGACAACTATGAGGGGTGGAGTGTGTCAAGAACAGCACGGAGCCAGTGTGTCTAGGGAGAGAGAGGGGAGAAGGCTTTGAGCACCAGAGTAAAAAGTTGGATCCCATTCTAGACACCAGCTGTGGCCTTGAAATGGTGGTGCACAGCGTGCAGATGGCAGAGGCCTCCCTGGGATGTGCCCTTCGGCAGCCTCTGTGATGTCATAGTCCAGTGACGTCACGGCAGGAAGCTGGTGCCCCTAGCCTAGGTGCCCTGCGTCGCAGTAACATCGCGGCGGGTCCCCGGGTGGCTAGGCCATGAAACCTTAAGGGGCCATGTCGAAACGCGACATCGTCCTCACCAATGTCACCGTTGTCCAGCTGCTGCGACAGCCATGCCCCGGTGAGGGAGGAGGTGGAGAGCCCCTGCGCCTGGGGGGAGGGTCGGTCAGGGAGTAGCGCTGGCCTGGTCGGAGCCCCCTCCTTCCTTGAGAGTCCAACGGGGAGGGAACAGGAGGCAGGGGGCCGCTGGCCGGAAGCGGGTCTTCCATCCGGATCCCCTTTCCTCCCAGTCTCCAGTGGCCCCCACCCCTGTGGGCAACCTGAGTTTGCTGGCAAAGTGGTTTCTACAGCGATGGTGGAAGTGACGGCGACCCCCACTCTGAAAGTGGACTGTTAATTTCTAGGGAGTGGTGGAAGGATAGAAGCAGGTGCTGGGGCGTAGGCAAAACCCCAACTCTAAGGACAGCCACTGGGGTTAAGTACGCTCCCCGAGCTGGGTTTTGCATAAAATGGAGGCTTCTGTCGACCAGGGCGGAAGAGTCGCTTGGGAGTTGGTGGGATTCGTCCCTCCCTGTATTGCACTAAGTGTGGCCACTTGAGACCTGCGAGGGCTGTGCCAAGTACTTTACAAGTGCGCTCACTGAAGCCTTTTCAGGGAGCGCAAACCACTTCCCTGGGTCGATGAGCCCTGTCGTGCACGGCAGGGAAGGGGGCAGCAGGGAAACTCCGCCCGGCGGGGGTGGGCGTGGCCGGGGCTTTGGTTAGGCTCCATGGTTGGGGAGATCCTGTAAGATACAGCAGCTGACAGGGTAAGGGCTATGGACCTTGAATCTCCCTGCTCGTTACTCGCTCTGTGACCTCAGGCCCCGGTTTCCCCTCTGTAAAGTGGGTTTTAGCGCTTGCCTCATAGGATTCTGTGAGTCGATGCACGCGGACCTCAGCACAGAACTTAGTCTATGGTGGAACCCAGGAAATGGGACCGTCATTGTAATTGGGAGAGCGCACCTGTGCCTGTGTTTCACCCACCCGGTGATGTTTCAGCGATGAAGCTCCTCCCGGCTCCACCTTCCCAGCGCAGCAGCTTTCCCCATCAACCCTACCGCTAAAGTGGAGGAGGGGAGGGGAGGGAATGGCTGAGGAAAATTGGGAAAGGAGGACCACCTTAGTTTTCTATGAAAGTCTCAGAGTCATCCCTACTCTTAACCCAGACGGACAAATCTCTTTTCGTGGTAGCAGAAACAGAACCCTAAGGAATATAAACATCCTTAAGGTCACCAATATTGACAAGAGTGTCTGCCACCAAAAAACACTAATACTTCAGTCCAGCCACAGGCCACAAGGTCTGTGGCAGCCCAGAAAGGTCAGGAAGACAACAGGCCAGCTAGCCCCTAGCTCCTAGCCTGCACCACCTATCAGGTGCTTTTGATTCTACTGCCAAATGCAATTCCCAACTTCATCCTCCAGTCTCTCCCCAACCCCTTCTCTCTCCCTTTCCTCATGAACTTGTATCAGACTTCCTCCCCTCTATTAAAATCAGCACCTACTCAGCCTTGAGATCCCACCGAGTCCTCAGAGAAGCCCCCAAGTGGAGGTCAGATGTGATGACAGGGAACAGGCCAGAGAAGTTCATTAACTTACCCAAGGCCACATACATGCCAGGTGGCTGAGCCAGGGCTGACGATCAGGCTGATCCCCAGTACGAAACCCTCTGTCAGGCAGCACCCCCCCCACACACACACACACAGTTTCCACATCTTGCCTCCTCTCAAGACTTCATCTGCAGCTCAGGTAACACACCTCCAAGCACGAAGTTTTTTGTTCTTTTTCTAAATATATTTTTTAAAGATTTTATTTACTTTTAGAGAGAGGGGAAGAGAGGGAGAGAAACATCAATGTGTGAGAGATACATTAACCAGTTGCCTCTCTCACACCCCAAACTAAGGACCCAGTCCACAACCCAGGCATGTGCCCTGACTGGGAATCAAACCGATGACCTTTCAGTTCACAGGCTGGTGCTCAATACACTGAGCCACACCAGCCAGAGCCAAGCATAGGTATTTTAATATGCAGTATGGGAGTGGGAGTGTGTTTAGAGAGGCAAAAGCTGATAAAGGTCTCTATCCATGTTATGATACACCTGTATTTTGAGGATAAGAATCACCTGAAGTGCTTGTTTTGAGACACTCAGGCATCAGAACAGACCTACTTCCTTGGGAGAGGCTTCCCGGATGATCCTTATCAGAATAGTTTGGGGACCACTAGGCTACACAAATTAGCAGACCATTCAGGAAAATATCTTTGAAATACTAATGTACAATATGTGGAATGTTCCCAGACTCTTGTCATAAGCACTACATATATTTCCTGACTTAATCCTAATAGTGACCCTCTGAGACAAGTATTATCTCCATTTTAGAAAGGAAACTGAGTCACAGAACATCACTCTAAGCAACTGTTAAAAATACATAGTACCCACTGAATTAGACTCTCCAGGGAAGGAACCCTGGCATTGATATTTTAAGCAAGCCCATCTGCTCATTCTGTGGATCAGATAGGTTTGGGAAACACTGGGCTAGATGGTTGGTCACTAGGAGTCAGAATCCAGCAGCAGATTCTGCGTGGAAAAATGGTTCATTCTCTCTCACTGTGAGGGTGCAGTTCATTGCCACCCCCATCCCCCTACCAACAGTGACCAGAGCACCACCGCGGCCAGGGCCCAAAGTTGAGGCAGAGCCACAGCCGCAGCCGCAGCCGCAGCCACAGCCGCAGCCGCAGCCGCAGCCGCAGCCTATCAAGGAGGAGGTTCCACCTCCTCCACCTAAGGTTCCTGAGGTTCAGGAACTCACTGTTGGCATCAATGGGTGAGTCAGCCCTGGCCCCTGATCCCTTTCTGAAGCCTTAGGGCCCAGGCTTCCCTCTGGTTACTAGTAGAATGCGGCATCTCCACATTTCTCCCCAGCAGTGCTTTCACTCTGTCCACCCTGGAGAAACAGGGAGAAGGCAGTCAGGGCTCCGCCCTCTGAGTGCTCATATTCTGGTGGGAAGACAACAGTCAAATAAGGAACATTTGGTTCGGGGATGTGTGTATGAAGTATAGAGTATAGTAAGACTGGACGGGCCAGTGTTAGCTGGGGTGTTAGGGAAGGCCTCGGGGAGGTGATACTGGAGTGAAGCCCGAGTGACAGCTGTAGAGCGAGCAATGGCTCTGGAGCAGAGGTGGCAGCTCAGTGTACAAAGGACAGGCAGGAATCCAGTGTGTTGATGTGCAGCAAGGGAGAAGAGGGAGTGCAGTGGAAAGCAGCCTGGCAGGCCATGGTTAGAAGTTTGGATCTGGTTTTTCTGATACAGTATGGAAGTTTTCAGACCAAGAGACATCATCTGACCTGAAGTCCTACAAGCTTCATCTAGCTATATGGTGAGGAATGGGACAGAGGATGGATGAGTGAGGAAGTAGGTCAATCAGTTAAGAGGCTAGCGAGGTCTCAGATGATAGTGGCCCACACAGGGCTAGCTGCCTTCTTCCCCCAGTTTGAGGAGTCCCACCCAGTCTCCTTGAGGAGCCTCCTGTTAGCCCTTCTTTCTTGTCCCCTCCTCTGCCTGCTTGCCAAGGATTCTGAAGACAATCCCACAACACTTGTCCCTGGACAGGTTTGGACGCATTGGTCGCCTGGTGCTGCGTGCCTGCATGGAGAAAGGCATTAAGGTGGTGGCAGTGAATGATCCATTCATTGACCCAGAATACATGGTGAGCAGCAGGCAAGAGGGTAAGACTGGGGTGGAGAGAAGGTTTAAGGAGCTTTCTAGAAGGCTCCCAACTGCAATGTGGAACCTTTGCCAAGGCAGGGACTCTTCAGGGATGCTTGCTTCCCCACCCCTGCAACCCCAAGACTACGAGCCATTCTGTCTTCCACAGGTGTACATGTTTAAGTATGACTCCACCCATGGCCGATACAAGGGGACTGTGGAATACAAGAATGGACGGCTGGTCGTGGATAACCAGGAAATCAGTGTCTTCCAGTGGTAAGGGCAGCTGTTTCCAGCCTCTCACATGAGCTTCATAACCCCCCAGATTGTGTGTGTGCATACCTCTTGGTACTGGTTTGGAGAGGGGGTCTCAGAGAAGTTTCTGGCTGCTAAAATGGTAGATGGAAAGAGGCCCCACTGTACTCAACAATTACTTTTTATTTAACACACATTTGCAAGTTTTCTCGCACACAAATCAATGCAACATGTGTAAAACTCACCTCTTGATTTTCCTTCAACCCCAAACCTATTCATCTCCCTTCCCAGGGACGAGCACGGCCACCTAGCCAACCGCTTCCACTTAGTTCCTACACAGCAGCCACAGAGGCCCATTTAAAACATCAACTAGACCCAGTTACTCCCCTGCTGAAACTGTCCTATCATCCCACAAATAAAATCCCACCTCCCGATAGGGCCCCACAAGCACTATGAGCTTTATGCTTCAGCCTTTTCATAACCTCAGCCACACTGTCCATTTACCTCTTGGGACCCCAATCCAGCACCTCCATACTTACGCAATGCTTCTTCATACCCATTTCACATAGCTCCCACTGATATTAATTTTCCTCCTTCATTTAAAGCCATGTTCAGAATCGGTAAGTCAAAAGCAATATTAGATGTTTAATATACTTCAAACACAACATTGCCAAGATATTAAAAAAACCTAAAAATTTATAAAATGAGAAACAATAAACCTACTTTATATTTCTAAAGTAAATTGTTAGCCACTGCCAGCCCTGATTTTATACGCATTTGTGCTTGCCTGCTCACGAGCCTTACCAGTGCTCCTCCCAGCAGCTCCACTCTCAGCCCCTCTCCTTTCATTCACTGGGGAGGTGAATGATGAAGAGAGGCAAGGAAGGCTTAAGGTGAGGTGGTCAGTGTTGGGTGCAGGGAGTGGAAGTGTGGTGGAGACGGGGACTGGAGCATCGGTGAGAATGGGAGAAGCTGCTTGACCCAAGTCATACCAAAACCAATTCCAGCACAGAGGTCGTTACTGACACACTGTGTCCTTTCCTTCCTCAACCGGGGCGCTGTCATTCCTGCCTCTTGCAGCAGTCTTCCCCCCGGGTGCACTCCTACTCGGGTGCTGGCCTTGTCAGGTCACTGCAATGGTTGTTCCCCCCTCCGGTCCACCCTCCATCACTGCGCTGTGCACATTCTCCAGGCACAAAAGCAATCTTGCTAGTGTGTACTTTACCCTCCTCCACCCTTTCTAGTCAGTTGACCTTGGGCAAGGGAATTGAACTTTGTTGGACCTGTTTCCTCATGTTACTGATGGGGATGATGATCATTTCCACCACATTCATAGTGGGTAGCACAGCCAAAGCTAATAGGTGTGTAGAGAGCACTGGGAAGGACATTTTCCCACAAGGCCACAGCCTCCTTGCAGGAAGAGCTGTTAGTTTGTGTCATCACTGTTGTTTTGGCACCTATGGTGCAGGCCCTGGCTCTGGGTAGATTCAGTACTTCCTTGAGGAATAACTGAATGGAATCCTCAAAACAGGCCACTGGACAGCAAGGCAGGGCCCTAAAGCCTAGAGGAAGGGGCTGGGGTCTCCTGAGGTGCCACCTCTTTGCCCCATGCCAACTCAATAATTGCTGCAGAGGAGTTTGTTGAGTAGCCCCTTCCCCAACTTGGAAGGGAGGAAATGGAGGTCCTCAGAGGAAAGCTAGCTGAGCCAGATGATGAAAAGTGTGACCTGACAGAGCAAGTGCCCAGTGTGGTGGTGGCCCAAGGAGACGAAAGGAAGCTACTCAGTCATTTATCCTGGCATGCGGCCAGTACAGATCCTGGGGCCAGCCTGCCTATGCTCCCAGCCAGCTCTTCCTCCCACCCCTTCACTTCTGCCTTGGCTTCTCTGAAGAATGAAGGTTGTAAAGGTTAAATGACTGAGTAAAGGCGAAGCACTTAGAACGTGGGAACATGGCAGGTGTTCAGTAAACATGTGTAGGATGGCTCATAAAAAATAACCCTACAAACACTGACTGAACCCCTGTGGGGGGAGCAGGCTCAATGACAAAGGAAGCATACCCAGCCCTGTTGCCACAGAGTGGTCTGGAAGATGATAGATGCTTACAAAAAACCACAAAAGCAAATACTGCAGTTGTAATAAGCCCTGTGAGGGAAAAGCCAAGCAGAAAACAGCAATAATGGTTTAACATATAGTTTCAAATGCAAGCATTTGATAAACTATCAAGTAAAAATGTAAACTTAAAAAACAGGAAACTGTAAAGGTCCTTACTTTTCTGATGTAAACCACTAACCACTGCTGACTGCAGGGTGGCCTCAGGCTTCACTTACACCCCCTACCCCCATTGTTCCCATGATGTACTGCCTGTCTTCAGGGACTTGCCCGCCCTGTGGCAGAGATAAAAGAGGCAAATCGGGCCATGGTGAGGTTGCCAAGGCAGGGAACCCAAAGCAGTGGGGCAGGCCTTGCCTTTCTGGGGTCTACATTCTAGACAGCATATGTAGAAAGGGCCTGACCTGACTGGGAGTAGTCAGGGGTGGTCCTCTAAGGGCAAGGGGTGAGTGAGGCCTGAGTAGGGGAGGTGGGAGCTTGTATACACCCAGGCATAGCAGGGGTGGGGCAGTCAAGAAAAGTGGCCCAGAAAGCAGGTTTGGGGTGAAAGACAAGATCAGCAGGGTCAAATCCATCTGGGACACCTAAGTATGTGTGGGGTGGGGAGAAGAGATGGCTGCAGGCCAGGTGGGAAGGTATCCATGGACTATGAAAGCCAGACCACGCAAGGGAGATTCATGCACAGTGCTGCCACCCCTCCACAGCAAACAGCCAAAAGATATCCCCTGGAAGTCTGTTGGGAGCCCCTTTGTGGTGGAGTCCACAGGCGTGTACCTGTCCTTAGAGGAAGCTTCCGTAAGTGGGAGAGAGGTGTGCCCAGGGCTGGCCGGGGGGCGGTGGGGGGGGGTGGTGGTGGTAAGCACCTTATGAATTCATGACACCAGTGCTCCTTCCTTCTTCCCTAGAACCACATCGCGGCAGGTGCCTTACGTGTGGTCATCTCCGCACCCTCACCAGATGCACCTATGTTTGTCATGGGGGTGAATGAAAAGGACTATAACCCTGGCTCCATGAAAATTGTCAGGTAAGGGGCAGCAACATCCTGAAGTTGGTGGGTGGTGCCCAGAAGACATGTCAGCCCATGATGAGGAGGGACCAACTCAGCCTCCCCACCCACACCCCCACTGGTATTTCTTTCACGTCCATCTGCTTCTCCTTCCCAAAGTCTTAACAGCCACCATGTTCACGTTCCCCTAAAACCGTTAGAAATGCATGACTTCTGGAGAGCATGCTTGGGGAGCTTTCCCCAGCTGCACCCCTGGTGTCTCCGTCAGTCCGAAGGCATCCCCAATGATCCCGCTCATCCCCATCCTGACTCTTCACAAAACCAAACCCATGAGCATATCCCCAAAATGAGGTAAGGGTAGTAGGGTGGTTCTGATCCTCACCTCACAGTGCCCTTGCACACTGGGCTGTTTCAGCAATGCATCCTGCACTACCAACTGCCTGGCCCCCCTCGCCAAGGTCATTCATGAGCGATTTGGGATTGTGGAAGGACTGATGGTGAGTTGAAGGCTGGGGAAGGATGGATGGCAGGGAAACTGTACCTCTTCCTCTTAGGACTTGCTTAGTGTGTGAAGTTAATAGGAGGAGACAGGTTTCAAGAGGAAAGGCCCGCCTTTGGTGAAGTCTCTTAAAACCCTGTGTAACTCTCAGGCAAGGTTGGGCCCTGGCCTGCAGGTGTCCCTCCTGTGATCTGTGGTGGTGGCCCCACCAACCACCACATCTGGTTCATCACTCCGGGCCTGGAAAAAAGAGGTATGGGAGCTTAGGAGCAGGAAGGCCTCACCTCAGTCCCCTTCTTCCCAAAGACCACAGTCCATTCCTACACGGCCACCCAGAAGACAGTGGATGGGCCATCAAAGAAGGCCTGGAGAGACGGACGGGGAGCCCATCAGAACATCATTCCAGCCTCCACAGGGGCTGCCAAGGCTGTGGGCAAAGTCATACCAGACCTCAAAGGGTATGAGGGCAGGGAGCTGCAACCAGGAAGGGGGGCATACCTTGGGAGGGCCGAAGTGGCCCCAGTCCTTGAGGTGTCTAATGAGGGGAGGATGGAGGTGAGGGGAGATGGACAGAGAAGTCCCTGGGTTCTGATTCCCACTCCAATGTGGGATTCTCTAGGAAGCTGACAGGAATGGCATTCCGGGTGCCAACGCCAGATGTATCTGTCGTGGACTTGACATGCCGCCTGGCCCAGCCTACCCCATACTCAGCCATCAAGGACGCCATAAAAGCAGCAGCCAAGGGGCCCATGGCTGGCATCCTTGCCTACACGGAGGATGAGGTAGGGATTGAGGAGAGGACACCCTAGGAGGAACCCTCTGGGGAGTGAGCACGACTCCCCATTTGCCAAGGAGCTGCTCATAATGTATCAAGATAGGAACTGCAACGCTGGGAAGGCAGATCTCCCTGACTCAGAATCTTTGCACTTGGTGCTTCTTTGGTCTGGAAAGCATTTCCCCCAGGTGGCCATATATCTGTCCTCATCTTCTCCAAGTCTTTATTTCAGTCTTCCTCCTCACCAAGATGTTCTTTCCATTGCCTTTTTCCTCATCTGAAATTTCATTTCATACTCACTGTTGATCGTGCTAGCACATGCACTCAAGGAAGGCAAGGATTTGGGGACTGCCTTTTCACTTTCATAGCTCCAGCCATCTTCCCAGGGCCTGGCACACAGCAGGTGCTCAATACATGCTTCATGAACAAGACAATGGATCCCATTTTTTAACACTTGCTCAGGGCAGGCCATGGCCAGGTGCCTTGCCTGTGAGGAACAGATGTCACTGTTCCTTTGCTCCCAATAGTATCATCTCTGGTGCTGTCTCCTTGTTTTAGCTCCTTCAGGTCCACCCTCAAACAGTCACCAGGGCCTCTTGTTTTTACAAAATCAAATCACATCCCCATCCACCTCCCCGCCCCCGCCCCCCCCCCCGCCCCCCGCTAAAACAAAATCAAATCACACCCCCCCCCCCCCCCCCCCCCCGGGCTAAAAACCTTCCTGTGGCCTTCTACCACACCAGGGCCCAAACCCTCAGAGCCTCTGTGCTGCAGCTCCTCCTACCTCAGATACTGCTGAGAAACTGATCTGAGTTGGCTGGACCCCCCTAGCCATCCAGACCAAGCCTAGCTGCCTCCACTCAAGAACCTCCTTGCCAGCCCATTCCAAGTGTCTGCCTTATTCTCAGAAAATATTTATTGGTGCAGCGTCAGGCTGTTTCACATCCACAGCCTGAGCACAGTAGGAGCCCATCAAATATTGTAGATGAATGGATGGCCAATATGCCTGAGTCAGAACCTGGACTCCTGGAGGTCCTTGCTCTGCGACCCACACTTACCTTCGAAACTTTTACACCCAGGTTGTCTCTACGGACTTTGTCAGCGATACACACTCGTCCATCTTCGATGCGAAAGCCGGCATCGCACTCAACGACAACTTCGTTAAACTAATTTCATGGTAAGGGGGAAGGAGCCAGAGAATGTGCGGGGAGACTGGGAGAGATAGGGAGAAATGCCCTGACACTCCTGGCCCCTCCCCAGGTACGACAACGAATACGGCTATAGTCACCGGGTGGTGGACCTCCTCTGTTACATGTTTAGCCGAGACAAGTAAAGTAGGACAGCCCATCCTATCTTTGCCTGTGCTCCCGGCCCAGAACCTCTACCTCCCGTTCCCGCCCTCGGCTCCCCAGGGGAAGGAGGGCGCCCTGGGGAAGGGGACTGCCCCGCTTGGCCACCAGTGAAATAAAAACAGAGTGCTCACAGCTGCGCCCCGTATCTCTGCGCCGTTCACCGCGGGGTTCAGTGCCTTTTCCCTCCGGCGGCAACCACCCGTCCTCTGAGCGCTCGGCTCGGCCCCAACCCCATTGGCGCACCAGCCCGCGCAGGCTCAGGCGGCCGCGCTCAGTGCCCTGGCGGCGCTCGTGACGTCAGTGCGCCAGCGCCGTAGACTCAGCTCCCAGAAGGCCGCGCAGGCCGCGGCCGAGGCCGAGGCGCCAGGTGTGGGCTGGGGCGCCAGGCGGTTAAGGTAGGGTTGTGCGCTCCGCCGGGCCCGGGGCGGCGCCATGACCTTGTTTCACTTCGGAAACTGCTTCGCACTGGCCTACTTCCCCTACTTCATCACCTACAAGTGCAGCGGCCTGTGAGTGCGGGGCGGCCGCGGGGCGGGGGGCGCGGGCCCGGACGAGCCCTCACCGCCCGCTCCTGCAGGTCCGAGTACAATGCCTTCTGGAAGTGCGTCCAGGCTGGCGTCACCTACCTCTTCGTGCAGCTCTGCAAGGTGAGGGCGTCCGGAGCCGCGCACCTAGCTCCTAGGCTTGCCTGACCCAGGGCTCCACCCTGCTGCCATCCCGCTGTGTGGGACGGTCCTCCGCACTACACATAGAAGATGAACTTTGGGAGGGTGGAACCTGAAGAGAGGTCCAAGCAACTATTGCATAGCTATTTTTGTAAAATTGAGAAAACTCGATTGTATAGTTAAGAGGGAACCGCCAGCCACCACACTGACTGCAAATGCCCAGGCACCTCCAGGTCTGTCCCTGATCCCCTGTGATCACCGTAAAAGAACTAGGTCTTTACTCTTCATCTCCCCTGGTCCTGTAATCTTGCCCCCCATCTGGTGGTTCCTCTCCACATGGGAACCCTGGAACCATGTACACAGTAATTTCCCACAAGACCCCCATAGTTTATCTTCCTCACCTTGAGGTGACCTCTGTTTTCTGTTCTCAGATGTTGTTCCTGGCCACTTTCTTTCCCACCTGGGAAGGCGGCATCTATGACTTCATTGGGGTGAGTGGGGCAAGGAAGGGGGGAGGGAGTGCAGAAATGAGGCGCCCTGGCACCTGTGCTTATTCAAGCTTCAACCTGACCCGCAGGAGTTCATGAAGGCCAGCGTGGATGTGGCAGATCTAGTAGGCCTAAACCTTGTCATGTCCCGGAATGCCGGCAAAGGGGAATACAAGATCATGGTTGCTGCCCTGGGCTGGGCCACCGCGGAGCTCATTATGTCCCGGTGTGTGCAGCAGCCTGGAGCCCAGATTCTTGAAAAAGGACACCTGGGTTTTGGGGAGGTTCTCTAGGGTGGGGGCTCAGATTCTGGGTGCTGAGGACTTCTGGGTACTTGAGAATCCTTCCCTTTGCCTTCTTCAGTTGCATCCCTCTCTGGGTTGGAGCCCGGGGCATTGAGTTTGACTGGAAGTACATCCAGATGAGCATTGACTCCAACATCAGTCTGGTACGCAGTCCCACTCTCCCATACACAACTTTTTGCTGGTGGCACCACTCCTCAAGGCCCGGCCCTGACTTCCTGCCTCCCTTCAGGTCCATTACATCGTCGCATCTGCCCAGGTGTGGATGATAACACGCTATGACCTGTACCACACTTTCCGGCCAGCCGTCCTCCTGCTGATGTTCCTCAGTGTCTATAAGGCCTTTGTCATGGAGTGAGCTGGGTGGGGTTCCAGGCTGGGTCCGAATGGGGATGGGTTCTCTGTTTTCCCTCTTTAATTGTAACATTTCCCCACAGGACCTTCGTCCACCTTTGTTCCTTGGGCAGCTGGACGGCACTTCTGGCCCGAGCAGTAGTGACGGGGCTGCTGGCCCTCAGCACCCTTGCCTTGTATGTCGCCGTTGTCAACGTGCACTCCTAGGCTTGGTGTCCCATATACCTTTTCCTTGTCTACAGGTTTTCGTGAAATAAACAGTATTTGGAAAGTTGTTTCTGCCTACCTCTCTCGCCAGAACTGTCTACCAATACCATGCTCACTTGCATCCCAGAAACCCTTGTTCTGGCTTTGGAGCCAGGTAGACAGGCTAGGAAGCTAGGTGGCCCTGATTTTGTCCTGTGTTCCTGGAGCAGTTCTTCAGCTCCTTTTTTGCCTCAGACTAGATTAAGGGCTTGAAGTATATAATCTTTGAGCAGTGGCAAATCATAGAACAGATGATAGAGGGGAGCTAGAATTGAAAAGAGGGTCCTTGGGGACCTCATAGCCTTAATCGGGCCCTCTCCCACACAGACCCTTCCCTGGCTAGTCACCCTCTAGACACCTGCCCCCAATCTCCTTTGATCCACCCTTTAAATGGCAGCCAAGGACATCTCTCTGAAACCCCAGTCTTACTAATTCGGCCTCCTTACAACTATCTAGGGCTCCCTATTAACACACTGGGCCCTTGGGGTAGACGTCTGTGATTCTGAGCTCCTCAGTACTTTGACTCAGTTTTGTGGCCTTCAGATCAAATCCTGACCTGAGAATTCTTAGGGTGGAGTTCAGAGATAGCTGCAGCCAAATAGAGCATTTGAGCCCTTCGATTTCGATATTCTAGATGGCACCCTCACCACCCTAACACTTCCTTGTTCAAGTGGGGTCCACTCCCTGACCCATTTTCTCCCCCTCCCTGAGAAGGATGTCAGAAGCAGGACTTTGAATATCATGTTTGCTCCACCTTGATGCAAATCCTGCTGGCTCAGGAAAGTGCACCCCA
Organism: Pteronotus mesoamericanus; assembly: GCF_021234165.1. NCBI lineage: Eukaryota > Metazoa > Chordata > Mammalia > Chiroptera > Mormoopidae > Pteronotus > Pteronotus mesoamericanus. Next base: position 6,774,728 of record NW_026555307.1, read on the forward strand.
GCCCTGGTGTTCCCAGTGATATCCCCCAGGGTATGGGATAGGGCAGTTGTCCCTTGCCTCACTCAGACTATGGTAGTCCTGCCATAATATAAATTAACCCTGGGCCTAGGAAAACACCAGGCACAGTTTTGTTCAGCTCTGCTATGACAATCTTGGTGTTTTCAGAGGGAACATACAACTACCATCTAGCCCCATCTCCTTGTCCATAGTCAAGACAGGGTCCACAGGTGTCTTGGGAGAGGTGTGGGAAGTGATTGATTGGTCACCCTGACTTTGACTTGAAAAGGGATTATAGCAGGCACTCTCCCAGCCCAGGTGGGCGGATGTGTAATGGAGTTTCTTTCTCCCATACTCCTACCCCATGTACCACCCAGCTCTTGACTCTTACCAGAACAAGTGAAGTTTGCAGGAATTATTCAACAACTATTTGCTGAGCAGGGACTCTGACCCAGGCCCCCTTCTCATGGCCAGCTGTCTGTGAACTAATCCCAGGTTTCATGGAATACAGACAGACCAGAGAAGTTGGGGGACAGGAGCACAGGCCAGAAAGATCAGGGCTGTAATGGGTGAAGCCTGGTGGGAGTGGTAGGACGGGTGAGCTAAACTACATTTATTAGGGCTGTGATGGTAAAACACAGGGGCTGTGGCGGCCCAGAGGAGCCAGCTAACAGACTTAGGGGCAAGCTGGGCTCTCTCAATGAGATGCACATGAGCTGAGACCTGAAAAGTGAGTCAGTGGTCAAAGACAAAAAAAGCAGGTGTCAAGGCCTGAGGCCTTGAAGTCACAGCCTTCCCAGCAAAACATAACTGGTTGGAACAAGTTCAAGGGGACTTGTGAGACAAGTCAGCAGGGGCCAAATGCCAGAAGGCTCTGAGGCTTGGGTAAGGAGTAAACCAGGGGCAGTGGCGAGCCATGGAGAGTTCTAGGTAGGGGGACTACAAGGTGAGATCTGGCTTTGGGAAGATCTCCGTGTCCACTGTGGGTGGAGAGACAGACCAGAAGGCCAGGACTGGACCAGGACAGTGATGACAAGTAGGAGAGTGGCTGTAAGCAGATTAGAGATGCCGTGACCAGTAGGCTGTATGTTATTTTCCCTGAGGGGTGGGAGGATTGGGGAGATGACAGGTGAGGAAGGACTGAAGAGCCCGGAGGACTCATCACATTTTACAGGGAGAAGGAACCCACTGATGGGACAGTGAATGGGAGCAGTTTGGAGGGTGATGCAGGGACCAGCGTGGCTGATCTCAGACATGCCTGTTGAGGCTGGAGACAGATGTAGGTATCACTGCAGAAACAAAACTGAAAGGGGGGCAGGGGTACTGTGGTGAAGAGGAGGGAGAAGCCAAGGGCCCAGCCAGAGAGTCTCATTCAAGAAAAGGGAAGAGAGACAAGAAAGGGGACCAGGAAAAGCGTAACCAGAGGGAGGTGGAGGGCCCAGGGACAGGTGAGTTTCTGGCAATTGGAAGCTTAACTTTTCAGGTGAGAGGGTAGAAGGAAGAGCCTGTGAGTTTAACCTCCAGGAGTTGCTGCAGCAAAGGAATGAACAAGTGGAATCAGAATGGAGACACCTGTGAAGTATAGACAGAGGGGGCTGCCTGAGGTGGAAAAAATTTTGATACCCTGTGACAAGGATCCTCCCCAGAGGGAAGAGTGCTGAGAAAGGAGAGAGCCCAGAGGCAGTGTTTAGGTTAGAGGGTGGTCGAAGCAGTGCTCTGAATGGTGCCTAAGGTCGCATCCATCATGCCTTTAAATGCTGTAATCCTAGGCAAAGAAATGGGAATTCTTTCCCCAAAGAAGGGTTATTGAGTACCTACTGCATGGCAGGCTGTGTTTTAGGAACTGGAGATAAGGCCCTGAACAAATAGCCCATAAGTTGGAGCATTGTGTGACCAAAGGGGCTCATGAAAACCATTTAAGATGGTGTCGCACTGAATTAAAAAGCTGTAACTGTGAGCTGGTTTATTAATATTATGCAGACACAAGGGTGTTTTAAAGAAGAGTCCCCAGGTACCCTACCTCACAGAAGCTGCTAGCTCCTTCACCCCACCAAACCCCAGCCATTGGGTGGAGGCTTCACCAGGCCAGCTCAGAGGACTTGGTCTAGTGACTGCTCCTCCAGGAAGCTGGGCCCCCTTTGGATGGGGAAGGAGAACAGGGAGATCCCTCCATGTTTGGGTGCCATGGGCTATAGGAGCAGACACAGGTCAGGCTAGGACTCTTGATTGCTCAGACGCTTTGATCCAGACAGTCCCATGAGTCTTGACCCCATCTGGCTGTGGTGGAGGCAGGGATGACACAAAGGCTGCTGTCCCTCTAATAGTAGAGTTCCTGGTCCCACCAGCCTGGGAGAGAGAAAGCAAAGACTCAGTGCTGGGGGAATGAGGGTCAGGGTATGGGGCCAGGGGCTCAGAGATTATAATAGTTTGATTTGGAGGTCAAGTGTTGAAGATCAAATGTCAGGACAGCTGCTCTGAAAGCATTTTCACGCCACCCAAAGTCCCCAGTTTCCACACTCACTGCCCGGGCAACAGCGAACTCCAAGTTTCCGGAGCTCATCATAGACAAAGATGAGAAGGCCAAAGGGCATGGGGACCAACCACCACTGGAACCTGAGGGCACAGAAGATGGCAAGTTGAAGGTGATCCCCAGGACTGTGTCCCACATGCCCATCCCTCTACTCACACCTCAATGACCCCTCACCGAATGGGCATGAAGTTGAAGATGTTGGGCATTCCAGGGCAATAACACAGGAAGCAGCCGACGCAGACCTGAAACACGATGGCAATCACCAGGATCTTGTTCCTGCAGGTGGGACAGGGTGGGACAGAGTGGGACCGCTGGGCTCAGGACAAAGACAGCCATCAGGAATTGGGGGCCAGATAGAAATAAGGAACTGTGTCAGAGGAGGTCAGATGTCATTAGCAGCAGGGAGATGTTCTAAACATTTAAACCAGAATGGCCTGCACCTCTATAATAGTGGATGCTGGCCCTGTCAGCATCACCCCTTTAGCTGATGAAACGTGGAAGGGTCAGTTGAGAGGCATGTGATGGGAGATACTGACCAGCTGTGATAAGGAATGCTAGCACCTGGCACCGGCACACCTGTATATTCAGTGCTGGTTTTGCTGGCTGTGGTAAGCCCTGGTCAGAACATGATGGGAGTCAGGACTAGGGCTTGAGGGTAGGGCTGGGGCCAGCTGGACACCTGAAGAAGCCCTGCTGGAAGGCAGAGAGGCGGCGTGTCTTGCGAATGAGCACGTCGGCAATCTGGCACATCTCGATGCTGATGAAGAACACAGTGTAACAGGTGTACTGCTGATACAGGCGCTGCCCAAATGTCTGTGAGCCAGAAGGAACAAAAGCAGCCTGAGCCCAGATGGAGAGCCTCTGCAGCCAGCTAGGCACTCAGGGTATGGGTCCAGGAATCCTTAAAAGCTCTTTCCCCTGCATCAGAGTCTAGGGTAGAGGAAAAGGAGAGGTGCAGGATCTGGCAGTGTGAGGCCCAGAAACCTTGGTCTAGCAGAGCTAGGATGTCAGTGTGTGGGTAGATTACAGGTCAGGCCAATTGCTTTCACAATAAAAGAAAGGAGGTAGAATTTCCTGGGTACCCAAAAGAAGGGACCTGGGAAAAATTAATTGGATTCCCAAGGCAGGATTTGCGAAGTCCAGTGGCTCCAGGGCCAGTCAGATGGCAAAAATAAGTGAAGTGGACCAGGTGGGCCCATGGGGAAAAGGGCAGTGAAGGTGGCAGTCACTATTAAATCTCTTTCTTCAATATAACTATTTTTAATACCAGCTAATTGTACAGGGAAGACTTCCTGTGCTCCAAGTACAAGTGTTTCACACATATTATCTCATTTAATCCAATATTCCCATGAGGTAGATTGATGGTACCCAAACTTCAGTGTGCCTCAGAACCCCAGAAGGGCTGGTTAAAACACAGATTCATGGATTCCAGGCCCCACTCCCAGAGTTTCTGACCCCAGAGGTTTGGGATGGGGACTGAGACTTTGCATTTCAAATAAGTTTCCATGTGGTGCTGATGCTGCTGGCCTGGGAACCACACTGAACATCACTGAGGTAGACATCAGTGTCCTCTCCACTTTAAAGGTGAGAAAACTGAGGCACAGTGAGGCAAAACAACTTGCCCAGGGTAGCTAAGCAGTTAGGAACAATAGTATACCATGAATCCAAGGCAGTCTGGCTCTAAGGTTTACATTGAAAATCACAACAATAAATGTTTAAGGGAATATGTAACTCTACAGGGCAAGCTAAACACACCTGCCAACCAGGTCTGGCCTCTCTCTGCTCCAAACCTTCATTAAAGTCAGCCATGTATGCTTACTAGTATACTCTGTGTTAGTGATGCAGGAAAAATAACAGAATGGGGACCTGGTTTCACACTTGAGATGATATGTTACTGCCAGGACAGGGAGAGGACCCATCTGCAGCTGGGATCATCAGAAGTAGGAGTTTGGAGGTTGATACAGTAAGAGGAAAGGTCCTTTACCCCAGAGCTGGCTGAGTCTAAGTGTCTGGGATGCTCTGGCTGAGATCAGTCGCACATGTACCACACACACTTGATAGGTGGCATTGGAAATGAGGGAGTCGTGGGACTCACCCACTCCTGGCCATAGCTGTCCTGCAAATCTTGTAGGTGGTGGTTCTCCCACTGTGGCCGCAGCCCCACACACAGCAGTGGGAACCAGCCTTCCTGGGCCATGGCCGTGAAGTAGTCAGTGAAGCCAGCAAATGACTGGATGGCACCTGGGAGAGACAGTGAGACAAGAGATGGAGACACAAAGAGACAGGGACACAAAGAAACAGATACATAGAGTCAAGAACATACACACAGAGACAGCGACACAAACAGTGACATGAGAATGACAGGAACATAGGCAGTGATAGATATGGAGACACAGATAGAGACAAGGGCCCCAAGAGAGATTGATAAGGACCCAAAAGACAAGGCAGAGTGACAGAGACACCTGGAGAACTCAAAAAAATGGCAAAAGAAGGCAACAACCCAGAGACAGGATCATAGGGAACAGGACCAGAGATGGAGAAGGGATACAGGGGACCATAGAGATCATTTTGTGCAGATAAAGACTCCGAATGACAAAGACCCAGGACCAAATGCAGAGCTCAAGATCCAGAGCAAGCCAGAGCTACAATGAGAGACACCAAGGCAACTTAGCAGCCCTGAAGGAGAGCCCCAGGCTTCCTAGCCCCATGCCCACTCACCAATCTGGAAGTAGGAGTAAGCAGCCAGGGGCTCGTTAACCAATCGGTCACGCTTTGGGTTCCGTGGACGCAGATGCATGATGTCACTCTCAGCCTTCTCGTATGCCAGGGACACAGATGGGAACTGGCCAGGAGCAGAAGGAACCTGGGTTAAGGGTTTGCTTGGATGCCTGTCCCCTACTCTCTAGAGCTCTCCTCCCCACTGCTAATGGGCAGGGATGGAACTGCAGTTAGGAGGCAGGACCAGCAGTGACCACACTTGCCTGGACAACCTGGATCCAGCTGATCCCTAACCAGAGTGTTGGTATGCCTATTCCACATCTGTCCTGGTGTCCATCTCCATTAGAGCATCTGTATTTATCTTCACTATTGCATATTCTATCTCTGTCTCTGTCTCTGTCTCCTCCCTTGCTGCTGCTTCTTCCTCCTTTTCTTCCTCCTCTCTCTGTCTCTGTTTTTGCTCTGGGGTAATCTGGTCTTGGCCTCTCTTTCTCTCCCTTTGTTTCTTTGTTCCTGTCTCTGGTCTCTTTCTTTGTGACTGTGTCTCTGCTCTTGTGTTTCTTCCTCTATGTTTGTCACTATCTCTGTTTCTCTGTATCCATTCTGTCTCTGTATTTTCCTCCCAACCCCCACCCTATATGTGTGTGACTAGAGTGGCAGCAGAGTACACTGATCGAGAACACAGGCTCTCAGGCATCTGACTGCCTGGCTTCAGATCCCCACTGTGCCACTTATTAGCTGTGTAACCTGGGGCAAACTACTCAACCTGCCTATGCCTCAATGAGCTCATCAGTAAGATGAGGGTGAAAAATAAAACCCATGTCATAGAGTTGTTAAGAGGACAAAATTAAGTAAATTAATGCGTGCCTGGCCCAGACTAGGCACTGTGTAAATTGTTGAATAAACACGTCAATATGTCCAGCATCTGATTACATTTGTGGCTGTATCTGTGACTCTTTCCCATCTGTCTGCCTTAAGATCTACCTGATGGTATTTTTTGTCCATACCTGTTGAACGATGTCTGTAATCCAAGTTTAGCCAGACATCTCTCTCTGTCAATATGTTTGTTTATCTGAGTGTTTGTATCTCAGACCATGTGTGTCCATGGGTTTTGGCCATGCCTACCTGAGTGTCCACCTTTGTGTCCATGTCCATGGTTCTGCCTGTGTCTATCTGCCTGCCTGCTGTGTCTCCACATCTGGCTGTTGTAGATACAGACCTTATCTGTGTTGATCTGTGTCCAAGAGTGTCCATGGTGGTCTCTAGTCATCCTGTCTATGGGAATATGTCTATGGGCATGAGTGGCGGGGGGAGGCATTGGGGCTGTAGACTCACAATGTCAGTGCAAAGTTCTATGAAGAGAATGGTGATGCACCCGAGGGGCAAGGGCACACTGACAGTGATGTAAATAAGATATGGCGTCAGTTCAGGGATGTTCTTGGTCAATGTGTAGGCGATGGACTTCTTCAGGTTGTCAAAGATCAGTCGGCCTATGGGAGTACAGCAGACACCTCAGCCTCATCACAGCCCACACTCTCCTGTACCCACACTGCCTGCCCCTATCTCTGACCCAGCCCAGACCCTGCTCCACGCCGGTCACAATGGAGGCGAAGTTGTCATCCAGAAGGATCATGTCGGCTGCATTTTTGGCAGCATCTGAGCCAGCAATGCCCATGGCCACACCAATGTCTGCCTTCTTCAGGGCTGGGGAGTCATTCACACCATCCCCTGTCACAGCCACAATTGCACCCTGCAGGGAATGGGCAGGTGGTCAGTTAAAGGCCATCACATAGCCAGCCCAGCCCATCTGCCCACGTTCATTAGCAGGGTCACACCAGTCGCTGGCAGCTCTCCACAATCACTAGCTTCTGCTGGGGACTGGTGCGAGCAAACACCATCTCAGGATGGGTACGCAGCACCTCGACCAGCTCTGATGGGTCCATGTCCTTCAGCTGCATGCCATTGATCACACAGGCACGAGCATCCCTGGGGAGGAAGATAAGAGGGCATTGCTGGGGCCTCAGTCTGCACAGGGTGTGGAAAGAACCATAGGGAGGGCTTAAGGGGACTTACTTCCGATTAACCTGGTCCACAGGCACACGGAGGCGGGCAGCAATGTCCTCCACTGTCTCACTGCCTTCGGAGATGATGCCCACACTGGCCGCAATGGCCTTGGCTGTGATGGGGTGGTCACCTGTCACCATGATCACCTGTAGGGAGGACCAGAAGATCCTTGACCCCTTCAGATCAGCCCAATCTCCATCTTCCCTTGTGATACATATATTCATTTATTCAACCAATTGTAAGCACCAGCTATATGCCTGGGAAATAGCAGGGACAAACAGACAAAAATCCCTGTCCTCATGGAGCTGGCATTCTGGTGTGGGAGACAGAATAAGTTTTAAATTAGAAATGCATTATATAGCATGTTAGAAGGAGGGGAAAAATTAAACTGTGTAAAGGATATGGCAAGCATTAGATTTAAAAAAAAGTAGTGGTTCAATTTTAAGTGTGTCCAGGGAAAGCCTTATCAAGAAGGTGACATTTGAGCAGACACCTGAAAGAGGCAAAAGTTGGCCACATAGAAATCTGGGGGGAAAGCATTCCTGGCAGAGGGAACAGCCAATGCAAAATGAGAGAGGAAATAACATGCCTGAACTATTGGAGGAACAGCAGGTGGGACAACATGACTGGAGAGGAGCGAATAAGAGGTAGAGGACTGAGTAATGAGCTTAGAAAGGTAACAGTGCCCAGATCTTGTAGGGTCTTACAGATCATAGGAAAGATTTGGATGACATTTGCTCAGCATTGGCTCCCCTACCCTTGATTTGTCTTTGGAAAACCACTCCTCCCCTCAGCTTGAAGTTGAGATCCTGGCCAAGACTGGACAGGTAAACCCAGACCTGAACAAACAAGGTATTCCATCCCCCAAACACAGTGACTGGTTCATGGATGAACATGCAACCCAATTTAGTGCAACTGCAAAAGAGGCACTCCTTCTGTGGATGGCTAACCCGGTAAGTTGGAGCTGCTGGGGATCGGGGCGAGGAGGGGAAGGCAGGGAGTTGATCACCTCTATCTACCAAAATGGAGGGACTACTTGAGAATAAAGTCAGGAGAGAGAAAAGTAGAGCTGGCACAGGAGGAAGGGCAAATTCATAATGACACTGAACACTTGGATCCAGCTATATCTGAAGCTTCATTCCTCAGAACTTTTTAGTTTCATGAACCAATATATTCCCTTTTTGGTTCAAGCTAATTTCAGATATCACAGGGTTCCTCATCCCCAAATACTACCATCTTGTGTTCTTGCCCCGCCTGGTCCTTTCCCGAGTGGCATACCCGAATGCCTGCCGTGCGGCACTTGAGCACAGCATCAGGGACAGTGGCCCGGGGCGGGTCTATCATGGATACAAGTCCCGCAAAACACAGGCCACTAGTTGGAAAATTCATGGATTCCACATCGAAGGCATAGCCAGGAGGGTAGTCCTTCTCACTCAGGTAGAGCTGGCAGAAGCCTACGGAAAACAGGAAAGTCAGAGAGGAGCCTCGGGTGGACCTTTTGTTAGCAAGGCCAGGTGGTGAGCAAAATAACCAGGCTTCTTGCACCAAGCACCCATGGATGCCTGACCCTGTGCTGAATCCTTCATTCGCATTATCTGAATCCATCCTCACATCCACCCTATGAGCCTACTAACCGCCTCATCTTGCAGATGAGGCTTAGAGAGGGGGAAATTCTTGATAATGGTCACACAGCAAGTAAAATGAAAACTGCAGGATTGGACCAGAGGTCTGTGTCTTCCAGGGTAGGGGTTTGAGAAGTTTAAGGAGTCAGGACAAAATTGGGGGAGGTCAGAGGTCAGGACAAGATTTGGAGAAAGTCTTGAGGCAGGGATCTGGGAAGGTCAAAGGATCAAGAGGGCTCTAAAAGGTGAAGGTGAAAGCATAGGCAGGTCGTCAGTTGGGGCAACAGCTGGGAAAACCAGGGTCAGTTCAGGTCAGAATAGGGAAGACCTAGGTGAGGACAGGTCTGGAGAGGCTCCAAGACAGGAATTGAGGATAGACAGGGATCAGGAGTGAGACAGGGTAAAACGAAGGGGAGTGTGTAGACTGGGGCAAGCCAGCTGTCAGCCAGGGGTAGGAAAGGGCAGGGTCAGAGCTGTCCCAGAAAGATTGGCCTCAGGCTGTGCTAGCTCCTCCTTGCACCCCAGTTTACCCCCTATCCCACCTTGGGGGTCTCACCCAGCACGCGTTCGCCCAGGCCTCCCAGGCTGAGGTATGCAGTCTGGAAGGCCTCACGCCACTGCTCGTCCAGCGGCAGCTCTTGGCCCTTGATGAGGATGGAGCTACAGCGCTCCAGCACGCGCTCAGGGGCGCCCTTCATTACCAGCACGTGCCGCGAGTCCCGTGGGTCCTCCAGCGTGTGGATGGACAGCTGTGGACGAGGTCAAGGGGGTAGATACGGGGCTGAGGGCGCAGGGGCGCTGCGGAAAGAGCCTTGAGAAAGTACGGTGGGCACGTCCTCTCTAGAGGCCCAGGCTTGGGATGGGGCTGTAGTTAGAGGCCTGGGCACAGGGAATGGACTGGATTAGAGCCGCAGTTGGGCTGACCGGATTTGTACTGCGGGCTACCACCACCGCCGGCCTCATGGCCGAGAGCGAGCTAAGGGGCCAGGGGACGAGACAGGAGACAGGTGGGGGAGAGGGGGGAGAGGAAGGACCCCCCCGCCGCCCCCCCCCCCCCCCTGCGCATTAGGCCAGCCCTGAATGCTGGTGGGGCCTACAGTGAGCCAGGCTTGCTGTGGGCAGGAGTGGGCCGGCGCTCAGACCTGGAACTTGTTGGTGGAGTTGAAGGGGATCTCGCAGACTTTGGGGAAGCGCTCGCGGTAGCCCATAGCGTTGCCCAGCGTCAGCTCTGAGAATTTTAGCAGCGCCGTCTCAGACGCGTCCCCGATCACGATGCGCTAGGAATGGGGACGGGGTGAGGTGCGAGCCGGGGGGTGGGGGGGGCCCAGGCTCCCGGTATCCCGCGAGAGCCTCCCCCCTCACCTTTGGCACGGGAACCGCATCCTGACCCGACTTGAAAGCAGCGCGGTTGCACAGGGTGAGCACGCGGCACAGCGCCCGCCATGTCTCCGAGGACTGGTCAAACGTCTGCCCTGAAGGACAGGCATCCAGGCTGGGTCCGCGAGGGGACTACACGCGGCATTACACCCAGAGTGGTGGCACTTTCACACCAGAACCAAGACCTTCCCTGTAGATTTTGGACTTGATTCCCCTCCCCAGACCTTTGTGGGACCCAACCACTTCCTTCATACTCCGGGACGGAGCCTTCTTTCCAGACCCAGTATCAGGGAGTCTCCTGTGAGACTCCATACCAAGCCCCTTCACAGACCTGGAGCTTAGCCCCCTCCCTGGACCCATCTGGATAGAGTTCCTCTCCATTAATCCAAAGCCCTCCCCCGCCACCGGGTTCCCTTCAATAACCTCAGAGCTCCCATCTAAGCCTCCACTGTCTACCAGAGCCTGCCCCAGCCCCTGTCTCCTTCCACTCCCAAACCTGACTGATCTTCTGTGGTGTCAGCTGAGTGGATGTGGTTGTCAAACCACAGGTGGGACACAGTCATGCGGTTCTGAGTGAGGGTCCCTGTCTTGTCAGAGCAGATCACTGACGTTGAGCCCAGGGTCTCCACTGCTTCCAGATTCTTGACGACACAGTTCTTGCTGGCCAGCCTCTTGGCTGTCAGAGACAGGCAGACCTGGGGGAAGAGTGAGAAAATCGGCATGGGGCCAGTCGTTGCTTCCAGTCCCACTTCTCTCCTCTCAGCATTGAGGGTCCTTCACCTCAGCCACAGGACTAAGCTTGCCGCATTTCTTCTCAAAACCCAGGCTTTTTATTGCCTCCACGCTTTTGTCCAGCCTGTGTTTTCTACTTGAGTTGTCTCCCCAATTTGGCCAAATAAACATAGCTAGGCCTCTCTGTAAGCTGCCCTAGCTGAGGTTCTATAAATTCTCTTATCAGCATAATCAAAATGAGAAAATGAACATTGCCTCAGCCTCCTCCAAGCTGACTATTGAACGCAGTTCACACCTCAAGCTTCAGCCTCCTTTAGTCAGGGCCCCTGCCTGCCCATCTCTGAGTCCTCACAGCATGTGGCATAGGACATGCCCACAGTAGCTTCGATGAATATTTACTGAGTGGATGGATAGGGGGAGAGATGAGGGTTGGGACGGAAAGATGGATGATGGGAAGGTGGGTGGGAGGATGAGAGGTGAATGGATAGATGGACAGATAGGGAGAGGGTGGAGGGAAGCCTGCATGAATGGACAGGTGGACAGTGCTCTCAGCTCTCTTCCCCTCTCTTCTGCCTCCACAACTCACCGTGACAGTGGCCAGCAGCCCCTCAGGCACATAGGCTACCACAATGGCCATGAAGAAGACCATGGCCCGCAGGAAGGTGTAGCCAATGCACATGGCCACCACAAAAAACGTGGCACCAAAGAGGATGGCCAGGCCTGCAATGATGTCCACAAAATGTTCAATCTCAATAGCAATGGGTGTTTTCTCATTTTCCACTCCAGATGCCAGTGATGCGATGCGCCCAATGATGGTGCGGTCGCCCGTGTTCACCACCAGGCCCTGTGCTGTGCCTGCAGTGGGGCCAAAAGGGTGACTCAGAACTGGGAGGGCAGCAGTGGGGCGTGCACAGCAGTGTGAACTGAAGTGGGGGGCAGTAATGTAACGCAGTGTGACGTGGGAAGAGGGTAGCAATAATGGGACCTGGAGAAATAGTATGGCCTAAGGAGGTGGCAGACATGTGAAGTGAGAGGCAGTGTGTCTCAGAAAGTAGCAAAAGAGAGGCAGTGGAGGCAGTGATGGGGAGTGTCAGCTGGACAGGTAGGCAGGGGCCTCACAGACCCTCAAGGCACATGGTGGAGAAGAAGGCGATGTTGCGGGTCTCCAGTGGGCTCTCGTGTGTACATTCGGGGGAGCGGGTCTGTGGCTCAGACTCTCCAGTCAGCGAGGAGTTGTCCACCTTGCAGCCCTGGGCCTGGAGGATGCGGATGTCGGCTGGCACTCGATCCCCGCCTTTCATCTCCACCAGGTCACCCACCACAAGCTGATCTGCATTGATCTGGAACTTGTCCCCATCTCGGATCACAGTTGCTTGCTGTGGGGCAGGGGAAACTGAGTTGCAGTGGGCAGTGGATGGGGGTAGAATTTGCTGAGTGCAGTAGGGATCTGGGGAGATGAACAAGGAGGTGAGTTGAGGACCTATGGGGAGATTTGGAAGCCAAGGACAAAGGGCAGGCTGGGCCTGATTAGAGGGGGCCACACAGATGCCAGGAGCCTGCCTGAGTTGATGTGGAGTCTCTGGAATCTGAGGTGGTAAGTGGCTGGGGGAACCCACCTGGGGCACAAGGTTCTTGAAGCTGGCGATGATGTTGGTGCTCTTAAATTCCTGATAGTAACCAAAGCATCCAGTGACCACAACCACAGCAATGAGGGCCAGTGCCAGGTATAGCTAGGGGAGGAGAAGGGGAGACTGGCTTATGAGTAGGAGCTGGAAGATCCCTCTACAAGGCCTCCTGTCTGCTCCCTGGTCCTCTGGAGTTCTCGTGGTCACTTCTGCCATGGTTTTCTCCGCTCTACTAGGAAACCTCATGCCCTATTCCCTATGGCCTTCATCTCCTATCCTCATATTCTTCATATCCCACATTCAACTGCCCTGTATTCTCAGTGTCTTGTGTCCCTGTATACCATATTCTCTGGCTTCTGAGTCCTAGACCTCCCATGTCCCCATATCCTATGATATGTGCCCCATGTCACCATGCATCTTGGTAGTATGTGTTCCCTTTTCCTGCACCCTTCAAATCTTGCATTCCACATGTCCACTGCCATTTGTTTCTTCATGCTTCCATGTCCTATCATTCCTGTGCTGCAAGTTTCATATTCTGTTTTTATAATCTGCCTGCCATCCTCTGTGTCCCCTACAACCAATAGTTCCTGTGTCCTCATGTCCCCATTTCCATGTATATGAGCTGTTGATCTTGTGCTTCGTATTCTGTGAACTCCACAATCAGTGTCTCAGGTTCCAAATTCCAAGTCCCTATATCCAGTGTCTTCCAAGTCTATGTATTTCTCAGTCTCCATCCTATGTCACATGCAGTTTCACATGTCCCTAAGTCCCCATGTCTCCTGTTCTGACCCCTGTCATATATCTAATGTTCTCTTGTTCTGCATCTTGATATCCTCTCTGTCTCTGTGCTTCTGTGTTTAATGTCTTATGTCTCTCCATGTACTGTGTCCTGAGTGTTATGTCCCTATGCCCTTGTGTCCCATATCTGAGTCCCAATGTCCCCTGTGTCCTCTCTGTCCTTAATCTGTCCCATGTCCTCTGTTTCCCAAGTCCCATATCTTAAGCATTGCATTTCTTTGTTCTTATATCCCTGCCTATGTCCTCCATACCTGAGATACTTTCTCTGCTGTGTCTTCTGTGACCTTGGGTCTATTACACTCCCAAATGTCCTTCATCCCCTACATGATCATGGCTTCAAACTGCATTTCTGTGTCTCTGTATCCCCACCCTATGTCCTTGGTGTCCTGAGTTCCACACTTAATGTCTGCCCTCTGGGTACCTATGTCTAGTGTCTGCCCCCCAGCACCCACCACTCACATTGTCATCAGTGGTGAGGTCACCCTCGCTGGCCTGGATGCCAAAGGCAATGAGGCAGATGGCAGCAGCTACCCACATGAGGCATTGCAGACCACCTGCCAGTTGCCGTGCAAACTTGACATACTCTGGGGTACCCTTTGGTGGCCGCAGTGCATTAGGCCCATCCCGCAGCAGCAGCTCCGTGGCCAAGCTGGCAGATAGACCCTGGGGACAGAATGGGGTTAGGTGGCAGAGGCTGCTAAGGGCTTTCCTCTCCCCATACACTCTGTAGGGGGTGGCTCTTCTGTCTCTCCTTCCCATTTCCCTCTCTCTACTCCCCTCATCTGTCTTTCACCTCTTCATTTCTTTCTTCATCTTTGTCTCTGTTCCTGTTCCTTTCCTCTTCCATCTTTTATGTTTCTCTTTGCATCTCTCTCCCCTCTCATCTTTCTGTTTCTGTCTTCCTGTTGTCTTTGCCCCTGTTTCTCTTTCTTGCCCATCTCTCTGCCTCTCTCCCTGTCTCTGCTTGTCTTGTCTTCTCTCTCTCTCTCGCTTTCTCACTAATACATCTTCCCTTTTTCCTCCTTCTTTCTCTCCCTCTCCACCTTTCCCCTTCTCTGAACCCACTCCTCCCTCTGCCCCCAGCTCACCTTGGTTGCACTGGTCTGGTATTTCTGCTCCAGCTCTGCCACTGACAGCTGGTGGTCATTCTGTGTATGGGGGCAGGACATTCACTGTCCAGCTCTCACTGGCCCCCACCCCAGACCTCCACCCAGCCCCTGAGGTCCATGCTTACGATCTCCATCTCCTTCTTCATGTTCTCCAGCTTCTCCTTTTTCTTGCCCCCTCCACTGCCTGCCTTCTTCTTGCTCAGCTTGGCTGCCATGTCTCCATCGGGACCAGGACCCAGTTCTACTGAGTACAACTCATAATTCTCCTGGGAACAGGGGAAGAGGAGAGGTATCAGAATCCACTGGAACCCCTGCCTCCAATCCCTGCCCCTGACCCCTGGCCTCAGGCCCCACTCACTGCCTTCCCCATGATTCCCAGTGCAGCCACCCTTCTTTGCCAAGACAGATCCTGGGTCTGGACTAGCCTTGATATACCCAGGGAGGGAAGAGGTGGGGCAGGACTAGCCTGATTACAGCTGATTATGGGGCTCCTTGGGGTAACCTCTAGGTCTGGGCAGCTCAGGTATTCCTTTCTGGGCTGCCCAACCTGCCCAGGCCCTATTGCAACCTGCCACTGAGGGAACCAGTAGGAATATCCATAGTAACAAGAAAAATAGCAAACATATGTGCCATTGTGTGTCAGGCACTGTGCTGAGGGCTTTCATGTGGTAACTTATTTAACCACACAACCCCCCTTTGAAGTGAGTACTATTCTTACCCTGCCTTATAGATGGGGCACAAAAGGGCAAAGTCCCTTGTTCATCGTCCCCAAGATAGGATGCAAAAGAGTCAGAACTCAGAACCAAATAGGTTGGTTGTGGAAGGTCCATTTTTAGGCCATATTGCACGTGCCACACCTGGAGTTGGGGGGTGCTCCCAGCAGTTGCTCTAATGGCTGTCATTCATGGAGTACTTACTGTGTGCTGGGTCTTCCCCTGTGCTTTGTACAAATGTTTCATTATTCTTCATAACAGCCCCATAAAGTTATGTTCCACTGTTCAAATGAGGAAACTGAGGCACAGAGAGGCTAAGAACTTTGCCTAAGAGTCTAACAAGTAAGTATCAGGAACAGGATTCCAGCCCACATTGGACATGGAGCCTGGCCCTTATAAGGGATCACCAACAAAAAAGAACAAAACCTCACAGCTGCAGTGCCAAGTGTGTCCAGGTACTGTGCATATGTATCCTCATGGACCCTTGCAACAAACCTCTGTGAAAGTAGCACTATCATTCCCATTGCACAGAGGGAAACTGAGGCTCGAAAGGGTTCAAGGAGGATTCCTAGAGTTACTCCACACATCCAGCTATAGCCATCACAGCTCTCAGTCATTCCTCTGTCTCTACCCCAACCTGCCCAGATGGGAAACCAAAGTGCAAAGTGGGAAAAAGGTGTGCCCCAGGGTCCTGGCTTGATCTTGATACTTGGTGTATGGTGCCACATCTGAGGACGGGGACCTCCTCCCAATCCCCCTGGCAGGAACCTCTATGGGCAGCAATGAGGGGCTGTTTGAATGGTGGGTCCTAGATATCTCAGGTTTAGGCCTCAGGGGTAGAAAATGCCTCCAGGGCAGGTGTGGGTAGATCCGATAAGATAATTGCCTTGGTGATGTCCTTCTCCTCTGGGGAAGGTCACCTGAGAAAGTCCCAGCTCCTTCCACACCCACCCAGTTGATTACTCCCAGCCGGCTACAGGAAACCCAAACCAGAGGCAGGTGGGGCCACAGTCACGTTGATTGCTCTTACAGTGCCCACTTGCTTACGGGGACTTCATCTCTCTGGGCCACACTTGTAAAACAACTTGTGTCACTCCCCTGCTTACAACACTCCAGCAGCTTCCCTTTTCTCTCAGAATAAACACCACAATTATTCTGGCAAGATATAGCTCCAGCTCACCTCTCCTGGCTCAGTCACTACTATGGTTCTACTGGCACTCAGCCTCCTTGCTGCGCTTTGAACAGACTATGGTCATTTCTGCCCCAGGGCCTTTGCACTTGCAGCTTTTTTGCCTGGTATTCTTCCTTAGCTCTCTGCATGGCTCTTTCTCACCTCCAGGTCTCAGCTCAAATGTCACCTCTTCAGAGAGTCCTCACTTGTATATCGCACCCCTATCAGGCTCCATCCACTCACCCTGTTTTACTCACACCCCTTATCCCAATGTGACTTTGTATTTTATTTTTGTTTGGTGACAATCTTTTGCACTAGAAGGAAGATTGGGACTAAGTTGTGTTTGCTGATGTCTGCAGAGCACTCAAAACAGTGACCCAGGCGCACAGTAGTTGCTCCATAAACATTCCTGAATGTTGAATAGTATCCATCTCATCCCCCAGTTAGGAATGTGCATCAACAAATCTGGTGCACTGGGCAGGCCCTCAGGAGGTCTTAGTCATTGGGAACTCCTCAGGTGCCCCTCACTGTCTCCAGTCTTCCCAGCCTGGCCTATCAGCCAACTACCTGCCAAAGTGTCCAGGGCCTAGGGCAGAGGTGGGGTTGTGTCTCCACAGATTAGGAAACCTATGGCCCAGTCACAGATGCAGAGATTCAGGCACTATCATTGGCAGAAGATGGCTGACCTGCGATGTTGTGCAGAAATTTGTCAGAACTCCAGGGCTGTCCTTCTCTGGTATCCGACTCATTTGTTTTCTCATTTCTTAGTTTTATTATTTTATGATAATTTCTAACTTTTTATCTTAAATATGTCATATCTACAACTTATAGGAATAGTAAAATGACCACCTGCCTACCCTTAACCTAAACTTAATGATTTCACATTTGTACTAGATAGACAGACGGATAGATCAATTGATCGGTAGATAGGTAGACTTTTTTTAAGCTTTGGCTGAATCATTTGAAAGAAAGTTGAAAACAGGATGCTTATCCATAAACACTCAGGTATGTGTCTCCTGTAAATAAAGATACTGTCTTCATAACCACAGTCCAATAACTAAATTAAGATATTAATATTGATATGACATTACCAACTAACCTAGAGAATTTATTTGAATTTCCTCAGTTTTCCCATTCATATCCTTTTCTTGGTCCAGGATCCAACCCAGGATCATGCTTTGCATTAAGTTGTCACGTCTCCAGAGCCTCCTCCAATCTGACATTTTCTCAGTCTTTTCTGTTTTCCTTGACATTTTGAAAGAGTGTCAGTTATTATGGAGAATTCCCTCAGTTAGGGTTTGCCAGTGGCTCCTCATGATGAGATTGAGGTTGTGCACTTTTGGCGGGGACATGCTGTGATGCATTCCCTTCACAGAGCATCTTGTCAAGACAAACATCATTTTTGAGTCTAGAAGAAGTCAGACATTTGGGGATATCAAGAGGCTCAGAGAATGACCAGAGAGCTGTTCTATGATCTCTTTATTTTCTTGAAAACACTCACAGCCACACTGGCACTCAGCTGTACTGATGACTAAAGTAATAGAAGCAGCTGCTGCCTGAGCTCTAGACCTCCCACACCTGACAACCTCAAGGGGCTGACAGCCCAGCCTGACGAGACTCCAGCCCGACAGCCTTGTCCATTCTGACTGGTGGATGCCCGGCCCTGTTGATGCTTAAACATTTTAACCAGCCCCTTTGATTGCACAGCTTTCCGATGCTACTCAAGTTCTGTCCCTTAGGAACAGAACGTGTGGGGGTTGCTTGTGCATTTATTCTTTCATTATGAGTCCAAGAAATCCTAATCTGTGCCTGGGGGTGGACACAGGCTGTTGCCCACAGGCAGGATCCGGGTGTGTGCCAGCAACTTTGGCACCCTGCAGTGGAACCCTAGGTGGACTGTGCCTTGCCATTTCAAGCTGGCAAGCAACTCCCCACACGACCTGGAGGCAGAGGCTTCTCACAAGAATGTGGCAAGTGTAACATGATCCATTTGGCATTGTACTGAAAGATTTCTCTGAGCCTGGCACATGGATCATTGGAGATTTTTGAGAACTACAAACAATTTTAAAAAGTCTTTTTCCTGAGAAAGGGCAGAGGACATACTATTAAATGGTGAACAGTGAGTTTTAAGGGGAATTTTAACAAGCCTCTGGGAATCATGTGAAACATATTTTAGGGATTTAGCCCTACAAGGCCTAATGGCATTTACCTTTCATGTTTTAGGACTCAGAGCACCTCCCTCCCCAGGCCTTCTGTTTGCCAAAAGGAGCATATCAATACCTTGGCAAATGCGTTTCCTCTGCCTGAAACATTCACCCTGCATTCCTCCCCCCAAATCCCCCCGCCCCGTGCCCCATGTTCAGTGCTCCTCCTCTTTTCTGTTCTTGTGCAGATGTTCCCCCCTCTAGGAAACCTTCTTGGACCATCCACCAGGCTGGGTCTGGTGCCTCCCCTGGGCTATCATGGACCCCAGGCTTCCCTGTCCCAGTTCTGACCACTCTGATCCATAATTGCTCCCTCACATGCCTGACCACTCTGGCTGTCACTATTTGGTGTCATTTCATCTTCCCCCTGGACTCATGAGGCCAGG
Source organism: Pteronotus mesoamericanus (assembly GCF_021234165.1). Classification (NCBI taxonomy): domain Eukaryota; kingdom Metazoa; phylum Chordata; class Mammalia; order Chiroptera; family Mormoopidae; genus Pteronotus; species Pteronotus mesoamericanus. The sequence continues at coordinate 6,793,774 of NW_026555307.1, forward strand.
ATCTAGGATGTCTCAGTCCCCACTGTGCCCTCCCTTGCCTAGCCCAGGGCCAGCCCCAGCTAGCCTCAGGGAGTGTTTGCTGAGTGAAAGAACTCATTGTGACGTGACTTCTGGTATGTGCTTGGTCTCTCTGATAAGATAGTGGAGTTAGCAATGCCCTTCACCTCCTGGGCGTGTCACCCCCATCCCACCCCCAGACCCTGGGAAGGCTGAAGCTAGGGGCTGGGCAGGCAGGGACCTACTCCCTCCTCTCTAAGCCGGCCTAAGGTCAACAAGTGGGGTTGAGGTCTGGTCCCAGCCTAGCTAAGCTGGCAGGCTGATGTCCTATGTTCTACTCCTCTCCCACTTTTTTCCAGATATGGAAAGGTCAACCATCCTCAGAAAATTGTCAGGCTATCCTTATCCATGATCTTAAAATTATGTCTAGAATGCAATCATCTCTTCCTTTTTTCCTCTGCTCCCACGGTGGTGCAACCTCCGTCCTCTCCCTCATGGATATCACAGTTGCCTCCTCCTCGGTGTTCTGCTCTGGTCCCCATCCCCACAATCTGCTTCCCACATGCAGTCAGGAGGAGCTTGTGAACCCAGAATCAGGTCAGGGCCCTCCAGGCTCAGAGACCTCCCCAGCTGCATCTCATTCCTGGGAAAAGCAAAGTCCCCACATTGTTGCCTAAACCCTCAGTGATCTGCCCAGTTGCCTCCCTGACCTCACTTCCCAACCTCCGCCTGACCCATTCCACTCCAGCCACGCTGGCTCCCTGCTATGTCTCAAACACAGCAAACAGCTTCCTGGCCTTTTCATTTGCTGTTTCCTGTCCTTGGAATGTCCCCCCCACTGTCCGTGCCCCCTCCCCCCACTGATATCTCCATGGCTTCCTCTCTCCCTCCATCAGGCCTTTACACAAATGTTGCCTTCCCAGTTAGACCTCCCTGACTAATTGTAGCCTGCAGTCTCCCACTAGCCCTCTCCTTCTCCATTACCTTCTTCACTTTCCCCTCATAGTGTAATGGAACAAAACGAGGCTAGGCTGCCTGCCGCAACAAAAGCCAAGTGCATGAGGCAGGTGCTAGTGCAAAAGGAAAGAGGTTTTATTCGGGTGCTGGGCAGCCTGGGAGAATGGTGGACTTCCTTCTCGAAAACTATCCCATATTCCTGCTGAAGCCTGAATTTCTTACAGAGAATGGGAGGGGAGGGCTTCCCCCACCCATTACCTTTCTAGCTTTTGGCACATTCTGGGCCCTGTTCATTCATATGTCTAGCTTTTGGCATGCTCAGTGTAAAAGAACCTCTCCCTACAGTCATCTTGGCCAATGGGGGAGACTCCCTGGTGCTCCTATTGACCGCTATCCATAGCAACAGCACTTACCACCCTCTGACATACTATATATGTTTTCTTATTGGGTTGCTTGTGTATTTTCTGAATCCCCGATAAAATATGAACTCTATGAGGACAGGGATTTTGCGTGATTTGTTTGTTCATTTGGTGGGCGGGGGGTGTATATTTTTGCTTTTTAGATTGATGTGTCCCTAGTACCTAAAATGGCAAATAGTAGATGCTTAATAAACTTTTATTGACTGAATAAATCAGGGTCTCTGGGACACTTGACAGCATGCAGCAGCTTTCATGGCCACAAATGCTAACAAGGATACATGGTCCTGCCTTGGAATGATGTTCTTTGTCCAATACACCCCAAAAATAGAGGGACAGACACAATGACAGGAAGGTGATGATGACAGCTGACACTCTTTAAGATACCTTCTGCTCAGCCCTGTCTTCTGCACTTCAGATGTATGAGCATGTTTCATCCTTACAATAATCTCATGATAAAAGTAGTTTTTTCTTTTATTTTTTAATTTCTTTTAATTGTTGATACTTTATTACAAATATCCCCATTCTGCTCCCCCCTGCTTTGTTCACTTTTACCCAGCGCCCAACCCCCCTTCCCTCAGGCCATCAGCACACTGTTGTCTGTGTCTACGTGATTTTATATATATGTTCTTTGGCTAATTCCTTTATATTCATTCATCCAGTATCCCCCTGTCTCTTTGACAGCTGTCACTCTGTTCCATGTAACCATGCCTCTCTTTCTGTTTTGTTCCTGTTTATTTTGTTCATTAGATTCCAGTATAAGGGAGATCATATGGTATTGTCTTTCTTTGGCTTATTTCACTTGGCACATAATTTCCAGGTCCATCTATGCTGTTGCAAAAGACAAGATTTCCTTTCTTTTTATGGCCTAGTAGTATTTCATTGTATGTATGTACTACATCTTTTTTTATCCACTTTTCTATTAATGGGCACCTGGGCTGCTTCCATATCTTGACTATTACAAATAATGAGGCAATGAACATAGGGGTGCATGGATTCTCTCAAATTAGTATTTTGGGTTTCTCTGAATACATACCCATAAATGGAATTTCTGGGTCAAAAATTAGTTCCATTTTTAATTTTTTGAGGAAACTCCATACTGTTTTCCACAGTAGCTGCACCAGTCTGCATTCCCACCAGCAGTGCACTAGGGTTCCCTTTTCTCTACACCCTTGCCAACACTTGCTGTTTGCTGATTTATTCATGGTAGCCATTCTAACAGGCATGAGGTGATATCTCAGTATGGTTTAAATTTGTCTCTCTCTAATGAGTAGAACATTAAATTTTTTTTTTTTTTTTGGTCTATTAACCATCTGCATGTTCTCTTTGGAGAAGTGTCTTCAGGTCCTTTGCTCATTTTTTAATTGGATTGTCTATCTTACTGGTGTTGAGTTCTATAAGTTATTTATATATCTTAGAATTGAAACTTTTCTCAGATGTGCTATTGGCAAATATGTTCTCCCATACCGTGGGTTCCCTTTTCATTTTGATGATGGTTTCTTTCAGTTTTTAGTTTAATGTAGTCCTGTTTGTTTATTTTTTTACTTGTTTCCCTCGCTCTAGGAGATATATTGGCAAAAATATTGCTACAAGAGATGTATGAGATTTTACTGCCTATGTTTTCCTCTAGGAGTTTTAAGGTTTCATGACTTACATTGAAGTCTTTTTTCCATTTTAAGTTTATTCTTGCACATGATGTAAGTTGGTATTCTAGTTTTGGGGGGGCTTTTTGGGTTTTTTTGGAGGGGTTGGGTTTTTTTGCATGTACTGGTCCCGTTTTCCCAACACTATTTATTGGAAAGACTGTCTGTACTCCATTGTATGTTCTTCCCTCATTCGTCAGATATTAATTGACCATAAAGATGTGGGTTTACTCCTGGGCTCTCTGTTCTGTCCCATTGATCTATGTGCCTGTTCTTATGCCAGTTCCAGGCTGTTTTGATTACAGTGGTCTTGTAATATAGTTTGATATCAGGTATTGTGCTCCCCCTGAATTTGTTCTTCTTTTTCAAGACTGCTGAGGCTATCTGGGGTCTTTGTTGGTTCCATATAAATTTTTGGAGTATTTGTTCTAAACCTGTGAAATATACCATTGGTGTTTTAATAAGAATTGTGTTGCATCTATAAATTGCTTTGGGTAGTATGGACATTTTGATGATGTTAATTCTTCCAATCCATGAACAAGATATATGCCTCCACTTATTTGTATCTTCCTCAATTTTTTTTCTTCAATGTCCTATAGTTTTCTGAGTACAGGTCTTTTACCTCCTTAGTTAAATTTATTCTTAGGTTCCTTATTTTTTTATTTTTAAAAATATTTTAGTGTTTATGCTATTACAGTTGTCCCAATTTTCCCCATCTGTCCCTCTCCACCCAGCCCACCTGTCACTCCCATAGTCAACCCCTGCACTGTGCCCATTGGTAAATGAGTGGATTAAAAAACTGGTACATTTATACAATGGAACATTACACAGCGGTAAAAAAGAAGGAATTCTTACCTTTTGTGGCAATATGGTTGGAACTGGAGACTATTATGGTAAGTACCTTATTTTTTAAAAGATTTTATGTTCAGAGAGAGGGAAGGGAGCAGAAAGAGAGGAAAACAAACATTGATGTTTGAGAGAAACATGGATAGGTTGCCTCTTGCAAGCCACTACCAGGGACCTGGCTCACACCCAAGGCATGTGCCCTGACCAGGAGCTGAACTGATTATGTTTTGCTTTGTCAGACAATGCCCAACCCATTGAGCCATACCAGTCAAGCATAGGTACCTTTTTGTGTTTGTTGTTGCAGTAGTAAATAAGATTATTTTGTAGTTTCTCTTTCTGATAGCTCATTATTAGTGTATACAAATGTCATCCATTTCTGAGTATTAACTTTGTATCCTGCTACTTTGCTGAACTCGTTTATTAGATCTAGTAGTTTTTTGGTGGAGACGTTAGGGTTTTCTATGTACAATATCATGTTATCTGTGAATGATGACAGATTTACTTCCTCCTTTCCAGTTTGGATGTTTTTATTTCTTCTTCTTGTCTCATTGCTCTGTCTAGGACTTCTAGTGCTATATTGAATAAGAGTGGTGAAAGCAGACATTCCTGTCTTGTTCCTGATCTTAAAAGAAATGCTTTTAGTATTTGTCCATTGAGTATGATGTTGGCTGTAGGTTTACCATATATGGCCTTTACTATGTTGAGGTATGATCCATCTTTGCTGAGAGTTTTTATAATAAGTGGGTGCTGGATTTTATCAAATGCTTTTCCTGCACTTATAGATATGATCGTGAAATTTTTACCTTTCATTTTGTTTAGGCAATGTATCACATTTATTGACTCACAAATATTGCACCAACCTTGCATCCCTGGAATAAGTTCCACTTGATCATGATGTATGATCTTTTTAATGTATTGCTGGATCCAATTTGCTGATTTTTTTTTTTTTAGTACTTTAGCATATATTTTCATCAAGGATATTGGCTTATAATTTCCTTTCTTTGTAGTGTCTTTATCTGGTTTTGGAATTAGGATAATGCTGGCCTCGTAAAATGAGTTTGAAAGTTTTTCCTTCTATTGAATTTTATGAAATAGTTTGAGAAGGATAGGTGTTAATTCTACTTTAAGTGTTTGGTAAATTTTGCCCATGAGATGATATGGTCCAGGACTTTTGCTTTCTGGGAATTTTTAATTATTCCTTCAATTTCATTATTTGTAATTGGTCTAGTCAGGTTTTCTAATTCTTTCTGATTCAGTTTTGGAAGATAGTATGTTTCTAGGAATTTCCATTATTCATTTCACCCAGGTCATCCAATTTGTTGGCATATCGATGTTCATTATATTTTCTTACAATCCTTTATATTTCTGTGATGTCAGTTGTTATTTATTTGGGTCCTTTCTTTTTTTTCTGGATAAGTCTGGTTAAAGGTTTGTCAATCTTGTTCATCTTTTCAAAGAACCAGCTCTTGATTTAATTGATCTTTTGTATTGTTTTTTTAGTCATATGTCATTTATTTCCACTCTGATTTTTCTTATTTCCTTCCTCCTGCTTACTCTGAGCTTGTTTAGCATTCTTTTTCCAGTTCTTTTAGGTATAGGATTAGATTGTTTATTTGAGATTTTTCTTGCTTCTTGAAGTAGGCCTATAATGCTATGAACTTTCCTCTCAGGACTGCTTTTGCAGTGTCCCATAGATTTGGGGTTGTTGTGTGTTATTTTTCATTTGTTTCCAGGTAATTTTTAAATTTCTTTCTTGATCTCATTGTTAACCCATTCATTGTTTAATAACATGTTATTTAACTTCCATTGTTTGAATATTTTGTTTTTTAAATTGTAGTTGATTTCTAGTTTCATACCATTATGATCCAAGAAGATGCTTGATATGATTTCAATCTTCTTGAATTTGTTCAGACTTATTTACTGTCCTAGCATGTGATCTATTTTTGAGAATGTTTCAAGTGCATATGAAAAGAATGTATATTCTGACTTATGGTCAAGTTGGAGGCGTAGGTGAACACGGCTCACCTCCTTGCACAACCACATTGAAATTATGGCTAAACTATAGAACAACCTTCACTCAGGAACACCAAAAATTGAGTTGAATGGAAGTCCAAAAACTACGGAATTGAAGAACCTACATCTATCCAGATTGTTTGGAGGAGTAGAGATGTGGAATTAGCTAGTCCCACATTCACATGTAGTGGATAAAAATTCAGGAGGGATACACAGGGAGTGAGGAGCCCAACCTAACTCCAGGTCCCCCAGCCCAGGGTTCCAGCACCAGGAAGATAAGTCCCCATAACTTTTGGCTGAAAAAACAAGCCAGGATTGAGTCAGCGGAAGAAAATTCTAGAGTCCCAAGCAGTTCCTCTTAAAGAACCCAAACATTCAGACTCAATCCCTCAGAGCTCCAGCATCAGGGTAGCAGCTTAAAAAACACCAGTAGCCTATGAAGAGGAACGGGAGTGTCTGGCATCAAGGTGAGGGCTGGGAGACAGTTTTCTTCGAGACAGAAAGGTGGGCAGACGCCATTGTCTCTCTTCAGAACCCTCCTCCGACAGAGGCACAGAGCCAGCAGGAGGGTGCCATATCTGAGACTCCATCAACCTGGCCAGCACTGTCTGCCCCACCCTGGGATCCCTTGAGGCTCCGTCCAACCCAATTTATGGGCCCACTCAAGCTGTTAAGAGTGGCTTTTCCATATGAATGTCTGGTCTTGGCTTATGCTTCACAACTCCCTAAATCCTCTCAAATAAACAACAGCCAGCCTCAGTGAGCCCGCAGCCCCTATACCTCTTGCTAAGTGACCCCGGGCCCAGTACTAGCAGCAGCCAGCCTAGGTTCACATCTTGGCTTCGACTGGGAACCTCCAAGCCCAGCACAAGTAGCAGTCATCTTGGATTGTTTTATAACTCATGCAGAGTGGCCCCAGGCAGAACACAGGTAGGGGCTGACCTTGGCATGGACCACCTGGGAAATCCAAGGGTCAGTGCAACCAGTGGACAGCTACAGACCTTGTTGGAGCACCACCACCCTGCCCCTGCACAGCTTATCCTCCACAAAGGACAGAGATTGATGGTCAGTGGTCACAGCCAGTCCTTGCAGCTGATTGGTCTGGGTAAATCTCCTCCCCCCCATTGACTTGTCAAAAACAATGATAGGTCAACTATGAGAGAAGGGTGTACTCAGCCCACATGAAGGGCACACCCTTATGCCCAGCTTGGGTAATAGGGGAGTCTGTGCCACTGGACCCTGCAAGACACCTACTACATTAGGCCATGCTACAAAGACAGGTAGCCATAGCAGTTCTACCTAATACATAGAAACAAACAGAGAGGCTGCCAAAATGAGGAGACAAGAAACATGGCCCAAATGAAAGAACAGATAAAAACTCCAGAAAAAGAACTAAACAAAATGGAGATAAGCAACCTATCAGAGGCATAGTTCAAAACACTAGTTACAAGGATGCTCAAGGAACTTAGTGAGGACCTCAGCAGCATAAAAAAGATCCAGCCATAAAGGAAGGTTATACTAATTGAAATTAAAAGAGCTATTTATAGGCAAACAACTGTAGAGTAGATGAAGTTGAGAATTAAATCAATGATTTGGACATAAAGGAAGCAAAAAACAACTAATCAGAACAAGAAGAAAAAAGAATTTAAAAAGTCAGGATAATGTAAGCAGCTTCTGGGACAACTTCAAATGTACCAACATTTTCATCATGGGGGTGCCTGAAGGAGAAGAGAAAGAGCAAGAAATTGGAGATGTATTTGAAAAAATAATGAAAGAAAACCCCTAATTTGGCAAAGGAAATAGACATGCAAAGTCTAGGAAATACAGAGAATCCCAAACAAGATGAATGCAACGAATCTACTCCAAGACACATCACAATTAAAATGCCAAGGGTTAAAGATAAAGAGAGAATCATAAAAGCAGGAAGAGATAAGCTGTTAATTACCTACAGGGGAGTTTCCATAAAACTGTCAGCTGATTTCTCAAAAGAAACTTTGCAGGCTAGAAAGGATTGACAAGAAATATTCAAAGTCATGAAAAGCAGAGACTCACAGCCAAGGTTGCTCTATTCAGCAAAGCTATGATTTAGAACTGAAGGGCTGATAAAGAGCTTCCCAGACAAGAAAAAAGTAAAGGAGTTCATCATCACCAAACCATTATTATATGAAATGTTAAAGGGGTTTATTTAAGAAAAAGGTTCCCAGAGGGATGAGGGTGCGGGAGAATGGGTGAAGAAGTTAGGGGATTAAGTAGTACAAATTGGTAGTTACAGAATCACCATGGATATGTGAAGTACTGTATAGGAAATGGAGTAGCCAAAAAACTTATATGCATAACCTATGGACTTGAACAGTGGTGTGGGGATTGCCTGAGGGAATGGAGGATGCTGGTTTGAGGAGGCTAGGGGCAAAATTAAGACAACTCTAACAGCATAATCAGAACATTGCAGATTAGAGGGAGCAAAGATGGCAGAGGAGTGAATGGGAGTCACGCGGACCTCCTCCCAAGATCAAACTGGAATTGTGACTAAATAGTAGAGAAATCACCTGGAAAACAATGGAACGATAGACGGAGAGGAGCCTTGGAGCTGCAGACGGACAGTGGACTCAACTTTCACACATCCTAACGGGTGAGAAGTGCGGTGGAGGCTCGAGAGGGTGGGCTGGGCACCCACAGGCACCAGCACCAGAGGGACATTGAAATGGCCAGTTGGATCCCCCTGAGAAGAACGGGGTCTGAATCATAAACAGGGACCCCTAGACTACAGCAGCTGAAACCAGGAAAATGCACAGACAAAATGCAACCCCAAAAAGCTTAGGGGCGCTCTCTGCCAGAGGCAGGTGGCTGGGGATGCAAAGAGACATTTAAAGGGCCAACGCAAAAATTTGCAGTGGCAGCTGCCCTCCTTGACGTCTGGGTTGAGGCGGCAGCAGAGTGGGCTGGTGCCTGGGAAAAGATTGGTGAGGAAAACTTTGTGAAGAGAACTGAGATGGTGGCTGGCGGAGCCCTGGTGATAACTCACCTCCCACTCTGCAGCTACCATCTCGCTCAGGCATAAGGGAATCAATTAACCTGCCTATTGTGCGCTCCTCATACAGCTTGTGCGCATGTGAGCTGGGGGGCTAAGTGCAGACAAGCTGGAAGAAACAGAGGATCCCTGGCCAAAGGGGACACACAGCTGCATAGATACCCTTGAGGAGAGACGAGACGGAGGCATTGGTGAAAGAACAGGAGAAGGAACCAGTGAGTTCCGACTCCTTCTCCTTTCCCTAGTCTCCTTTGTGTGGGAACAGGCCACACCCCCAAAGAGCCAAAGTGGAAAGCACACAATAGACAGCCCAAAACTACCCAGTGCAGGTGCACACACTCACAGGGAGTGGCCAGCGAGGGTTGGCACGCATGTGTGTGAACCCGCGTGGGCTGGCGAGGGCTCGCGCAGGTTGGCGCCCATGGGGCCTGCGGGGGAGCGCGCAGATATGCGAGGGCAGGCGAAAACTGACCCACGCAGGCCGGCCCACGAGTGCAGAGCGGCCCCCAGAAATAGTGGATCCGGGGTGGAAGGGGTCACAGAGCTGCCCAGAGTCCCTGGAGGAGAGACTGGAGACAGGATTAACCGGAGAGTCCTGGAGCTGACTTCCTCCCATTTCCGTGGTCTCCTTTTGGCAAGGGCAAGCAACGCACCCAAAGAGCTAAAAGCGGGGAAAGCACACAATAGAAGACCCTAAACTGACCAGTGCCAGGGTGCCTGCTGGACTAGGGGGCCAGACGAGTACGCGAAGTCGCGAAGAAGCCCCCTGGGCTGGGGCATGCTTGCCCCAGCCCAGGCTGGTGGGGGGATCCTGCCGGGCCGGGGGGAAGGCTCAAGGAGCCTGCGTGAGAGTGCAGAGGGATCCACAGAAATAGTGGATCCCTGGTGGAAGGGGTCACAATGCTGCCCAAAGCAGGAGTCAGACACAGACAGTAGACTCCTGGATGGCTCAAACAAATGACCCAACATCATATAGGGTAAACAAGTGACATCATCAGAGACAGGCCCAGAAAGAAAAGTAAAGGGATAAATAAATAAATAAATAAATAAATAAATAAATAAATAAAAAGACCCACCTACTACCATAGAAGTTTAATCCACAAAGTCAGGAAATCTAGACAGCCCAATTGAAGCAGAAGCAAAAATAAATAAATAAATAAGTAAATTACTTAACAGACTCTCACAAAAATGGGAAGAAAAAGAAGTTCCCCCCAAATGAGTGGAAAAGGGGACTCCTCACAGAGAGAGCTCAATGAAATAGAGGCAAGGGAACTATCAGATACTGAATTCAAAACAATGATTCTAAGGAAGCTCAATGAGCTCAGCCAGCCCAAAGATAACTTTGAGAAACTGCAGAGAAACTATCGGGATCTTACAGTAAACTATATCAACCTGGAAAAGGACATAGAAACTATCAAGAAGACACAAGAGAATATGAAGAATACCATTTCTGAATTGAAGAACACAGTAGAAGGAATCCAAAGCAGGCTGGATGAAGCCGAGGACTGAATCAGTGAGATGGAGGATAAGATAGAAAAAAGCCCCCAGAAAGAACAAGAAATGGAAAAAAGACTCAAAAAGAATGAAGAGGCATTTAGGGAAATGCAGAACAATCTGAAACACAATAATATCCGCATAATAGGGATACCGGAAGGAGAAGAAGAAGAGCAAGGGATAGAGAACCTCTTAGAAAAAGTAATGATGGAAAATTTCCCCAATCTGAGAAGAGAAAAGGTCTCATGGATCCAGGAGGCACAGAGGGCCCCACTCAAGAGGGACCCAAGGAAGTCCACTCCAAGACATATCATCATTAAAATGGCAACTATCAAAGACAAAGAGAGAATCCTCAAGGCAGCAAGGGAGAAGGAGAAAGTAACATACAAGGGGGGCCCAATACGCCTGGGAGCTGACTTCTCAACAGAAACACTACAAGCCAGAAAGGAATGGCAACAAATATTCCAAGTCATGAAAAGCAAGGGCCTACAACCAAGGCTGCTCTACCCAGCAAGGCTCTCAATTAAAATAGAAGGTGAAATAAGAAGTTTCCCAGACAAGAGAAGGCTAAAAGAATATATCTCTACCAAACCAGCACTCCAAGATATGCTAAAGGGACTGGTTTAAGAAGACGAAGGAAAAGAGTGAGAAAGAGAAAAACACAGGTACAAAGAGAAAAAATGAATAGGTTTCTATCAGTAATCTATCTCAATGTAAATGGACTAAATGCCCCAATCAAAAGACACAGGATAGCTGAATGGATAAGAAAACATGACCCACACATATGCTGCTTACAAGAGACCCATCTCAAAGCAAAAGACCTACACAGACTGAAAGTAAAGGGATGAAAAAAAATATTCCAAGCAAATGGGCAAGAGAAGAAAGCAGGAGTTGCAATACTTATATCAGACAAAATAGATTTCAAAACAAAGGCCATAAAAAGAGACCCAGAGGGGCACTTTATAATACTTAAAGGAAGAATCTATCAAGAAGACATAAACATTATAAACTTATATGCACCCAACAGAGGGACCCCCAAGTTTATAAGGAAAATCTTGGATGACTTCAAAAAAGATATAGACAGCAACACACTGATAGTAGGGGATTTCAACACCCCACTGCCAAAAATGGACAGATCTTCCAAACAAAACATCAATAAGGATATTGTGGAGCTGAATGATGCACTGAATCAAATAGACTTAACTGACATATATAGAACTTTACATCCCAAAGAAGCAAAATACACATTCTTTTCAAATGCTCATGGCAGTTTTTCAAAGATAGACCACATGATAGGACACAAAGCAAGCCTCAGCAAATTCAGGAAAATTGAAATAATACCAAACTTTTTCTCGGACCACAAGGGCTTGAAACTGGAAATCAACCTCAAAGAGAAACTTCAAAAATTTGCAAATCATGGAGACTGAACAGTAGACTATTAAACAATGAATGGGTCAATAATGAGATAAGAGAAGAAATCAAAAAATTTCTGGAAACAAATGAAAATGAACAGAGAACAGTCCAAAACCTATGGGAAACAGCAAAGGCAGTCCTGAGAGGGAAGTTCATAGCAATACAGGCCTACCTAAAAAAGATAGAAACATTTCAAATAAAAGACCTAACACTACAACTTCAAGAACTAGAGAAACAAAAACAAATAAATCCCAGAGAAAGTAGAAGGAAGGAAATAGTCAAGATTAGAGCAAAACTGAATGACATAGAGACAAAAAGAAGAATTCAAAGGATCTACCAAGCCAGAAGCTGATTCTTTGAAAATATAAATAAAATCGACAAGACTTTCAGCAGACTCATCAAGAAAAAATGGGAGAGGACCCAAATTACTAATATCAGAAATGAAAGAGGAGAAATAACAACTGATACCACAGAAATACAAAGGATTGTCAGAAACTACTATGAACAATTATATGCCAATAAGTTTGAAAAATTGATGAAATGGACAAATTTTTAGAAAAGTATAATCTTCCAACACTGAAGGAGGAAGAAACATAAAGCTTGATCAGACCGATAACAGCTGGGGAAATTGAAGCAGTAATCAAGAAACTCCCAGCACACAAAAGCCCAGGGCTGGACGGTTTCACAGGAGAATTTTACAAAACATTTAAGGAAGAGCTAACCCCTGTCCTTCTCAGACTATTCCAAAAAATCCAAGAGGAGGGAAGACTCCCAGACTCCTTTTATGAGGCTAGCATCACCCTAATCCCAAAACCAGATAAAGACCCTACAAAGACAGAAAACTACAGGCCAATTTCACTGATGAACATAGATGCTAAAATCCTCAACAAAATATTAGCAAATCTCCAGCAATACATTAAAAAGGTTATCCACCACAATCAAGTGGTATTCATCCCAGGGATGCAGGGATAGTTCAATATACGCAAGTCAATAAACCTAATATATCACATAAATGAAAGAGAAAAAACCACACGATCATCTCAATGGATGCAGAAAAAGCATTCGATAAGGTACAGCACCCATTTATGATCAAAACACTCAGCAAAATGGGAATAAATGGGGCATTCCTCAACGTAATAAAGGCCATATATGAAAAACCTACAGCCAACATCATACTCAACGGGCAAAAACTGAAAGCTTTCCCACTAAGATCGGGAACACGCTTTCAATGCTTCTTTTCAACATTGTATTGGAAGTCGTAGCCACAGCGGTCAGACAAGAAAAAGAAATAATAGGCATCCAAATAGGAAAGGAGGAAGTAAAGCTATCCTTGTTTGCAGATGACATGATAATGTACATAGAGAACCCTGTAGACTCTACCAAAAAACTACTCAATGTAATAAGTGAATTTGGCAAAACAGCAGGACACAAAGTCAACATTCAGAAATCAAAGGCATTTTTGTACACCAGCAATGAAATAGAAGAAGAAATCAGGGGAAAAAAATCATTCCATATAGCAAGAAGAAAAATAAAGTACCTAGGAATAAATTTAACCAAGGAAGTAAAAGACCTGTAGGCAGAAAACTATACAACATTGAAGAAAGAAATTAAGGAAGACACAAATTAATGGAAGCATATACCGTGCTCATGGATTGGAAGAATTAGCATCATCAAAATGTCCATACTACCCAAAGTAATTTATAGATTCAACGCAATCTCTATTAAGATACCAATGACGTATTTCACAGAAATAGAACAGACATTTCAAAAATTTATATGGAACCATAAACGACTCTGAATAGCTGCAGCAGTTTTGAGAAAGAAACACAAAGTAGGAGGGATCACAATACCAGATATCAAACTATACTACAAAGCCACTATACTCAAAACAATCTGGTACTGGCACAAGAACAGATCCATAGACCAGTGGAACAGAATGGAAAGCCCAGAAATAAGCCTAGGTCTATATGGGCATCTAATATTTGACAAAGGGGGCAGAAGCATAAAATGCAGCAATAACAGCCTCTTCAACAAATGGCATTGGGAGAGCTGGATGGCTACATGCAAAAAATTTAAATTGGATCATCAGCTGACACCATACACAAAAATAAACTCAAGATGGATAAAAGACTTAAATATAAGTGGCAACACCATCAAAGTCCTAGGGGAGAACATTGGCGGGAAACTCTCAGATACCCCACACAGCAATTTTTTCACCGATATGTCTCCTAAAGCAAGGGACATAAAAGGAAGAATAAGCAAGTGGAACCTCATCAAAATAAGAAGCTTCTGTATGGCGAAAGAAAACATCAGCAAAATGAAAAGGGAACCAACCGTATGGGAAAATATATTCGCTAATGATACATCAGATAGAGATTTGATCTCCAAAATACATAAAGAACTCGCTCGACTCCACTCCAAGAAGACAAACGATCCAATCAAAAAATGGGCAAAGGACCTGGGCAGATGCTTTTCTAAGGAGGAGATACAGAGGGCCCAGAGACATTTGAAAGGATGCTCAGCATCACTAGCCATCAGAGAAATGCACATCAGAACCACAATGAGGTACCACCTCACACCGGTCAGAATGGCCATCATAAACAGATCCACAAACAACAGGTGCTGGCGAGGCTGTGGAGAAAAGGGAACCGTAGTACACTGTTGGTGGGAATGCAGACTGGTGCAGCCACTGTGGAAAGCAGTGTGGAATTTCCTCAAAAAGCTGAAAATGGAAGTGCTTTTAAATGGAAAATTAAAGTCTATTTTGGCAGATATTGCTACCCCAGCTTTTTCTGTGTTTCCATTTGCATGGAATATTTTTTCCATCCCTTCAATTTCAGCCTATGTGTATCTTTTGTTCTGAGATGGGTCTCTTGTAGATAGTATATATATGAGTCATATTTTCTTATTCACTCAGCTATCCTATGTCTTTTCTTTTAACCTGTATATAAACAGTTTATTTATTTTAAACAGCAACAGAGACAAAATGCCATATAAACACAAAGGAAGTGGTGCAGAAACAAGAGGCTGGCTGACTTTGGATCTGAGGCCCATAGCAACACAACCCAAATTCTGCAGAGAGAAGGACAGAGGTGCAAGAGCGGAGGGCAGGCCGATTTCTTTTTCATACAGCCAGCTGGAGGTTCTGTGTAGCTCTGACAGTGGGAAACCTGGCTGCACCCATGAGCAAAGGGAACTAGCTCCTCAGGGACTCATAGAAGTATAAGAGTTTTTAATTCTACAGCAGTTGAAATACTGACATCAATATTAAAATTAAAAGCAAGTTTTACATAACAATCAAAAATACAAAAGACTGAAGGAAGAGACCCTGTATGAAAAACTGGGCAATTCAGAAAGTGGAGAACTGGGTACCAGTGGTGGAAAATTGTGCCCACCTCCCTCCCCTAGGTGACTAGTAATTGTATAGAGTAATGCTAGATCTGCAAATGTTGTAAACAAGTTCTTGCCAAACCTATCCCTTTTGACATTGCTGCAGGTTGCTGCTTATGAGGGTGAGAACTTCTTGGCCTATGCTCGAACCCTTTTCTCATATTCTACTCTGTTTTGTCAGTAAATTGTATAGGCCTCTGCTTGAGCTTGATCTTGGATTTTTGGTTCATTTAGAAGTTTCTGTATTCCTAATAAGATCTGCTTAATCGTGATGGCTGGCCTCCAGTCCTTGTCTTCCTTGAGGATGGACAGGCATACAGTGCCAGAAGGATACACGTTTGGGTGGCATAATAGTGGTTCAAATTTGCATTTCAGAGGTGAGGATGGATAGTCATCTTTGAAGAGCATCCATAGTTTAAACAAGCCTCCTTCCCAAGGGGTGCTTTTCTTTCCTGGAATGGAGCACACCCAGTTTATGAGGTTCATTGTGCCGTTGGGATTTTTTGTTGGGACAGCCACAAAACCAAATGGGTGATCTTTTCTCCAAGCTTTCCTCTCCTGGGCAAGTCTGCTGAGGCCGATCCCTGACATATTCAAAGTCCTAGGGTGGTCGAGGCCCCGCGAGGGAGGCGGCCTAGGCGGCGGAGGCAGCAGAGGTGTCCTGGCACTTCCTTTGTCTCAGGACTCGCAGCCTGAGCACTCCTACCTTATGTCTTTTTATTGGAACATTTAATCCATTTACATTTAAGGTTATTATTGATAGGTACTTATTTATTGCCATTTTTCCTTATACCTATGTTCCTCTCTGTATTTGTTCTTATTCTTAAAGAGGTCCCTTTAACATTTCTTGTAATACTGGTTTGGTCATAATGAATACCTTTAGCCCCCCCCCCTTTTTGCGGGGGGGAGGCCTGGGAAGCTCCTTATTTTGTCTTTAAGTCATAGCCTTGCTAGATAGAGTTGTCTTAGTTGCAGGTTCTTGCTTTTAATCACCTTGAATATTTTATGTCAATGTCTCCTGTCCTGAAGTGTTTCTATTGAGAAAGTGGTTGACATTCTTATGAGAACTCCCTTGTAGGTAACTAACTGTCTCCTTCTTCTTGCTGTCTTTCAGATTCTATGTCTTGACTCAGATGGAAAACATGACAGCTAGTCGGGGGTGGGTATTTAGAGAGTAGAGGGATTGAGTAAAAAGGAAAAAGGACTCATGGACATGGACAACAATGAGGTGATTGTTGGGGGAAGGAGGTATATGGGGAGTACATGGTAATGGAACAAATATAATAGAGATTATATAAAAAAGATTGTCTTTAACCAAGGCAAGTCTGGCTGGAGTGACCGCACAGACTTTTGGATACACTGAATCATATCAGACACCATTTTACAAGCAGGCCTCTCATTAAAACTATCGTTCATTTAATTATTTACTGAATGTTTATTGAGCATCTATGTTGTGCCAAGCTTTTTGTTGATCGCTGATATTTGCAGTGAACAAAATAGTCATGGTCTTATTCACAGTGCTTGCTTGGCAGAGAGGCTGACATTACTAAGTAATCAGAGAAATGAATATTTAATTGTAAATTGTGAGAAGATGATGAAGGGAAATAACTGGGTCAGATAGTCTCTGTCAAGGATGGGGAGAAGAACAAGGAGACGAGGGCAGAGCCAGCACACAGCAATAGGAACCACACTATTAAAGTAGATGTAAGTACAGTCAGAGGTGTAGGAGAATCAGGAAAGACGCACCAGGGGTGGCTCAGGAGGCAAAGAAAAAGGGAGCATCGTGAAGGAGGGCAGGTTCAGCAGTGTCCTGTGTTTTGAATGCCCTCAGTGCCCAGCACAGAGACTGGAACACAGCACATGGTTCAGTATTTGCTGAATGAAGGCATGGATGAGGAATCAAAGACAAAACTCATGTAAATATTTGATACCCACTGTGAGAACTCAAGGGCTGCATTTTGTGCTTAGTGTAGGCTGAGTCCCCACTCTCCAACTCTAGCAGGGGAGCTTGACAAAATCAGAGTTAGAAAAGTATTCTGGGAAGGAGGACTATGCAAAGGTTCAGAATGGGGTTTAAAAGTGAAGGTTGAGGGATACATGCCTCTTGATCCTGTTGTCCAGTTCAGGAGTTGAAATTTTGGATTGGGTGTATATGGAAGGGGGATGAGAATTCTTCAGTCAAGGCTTCTTCCAATTTCCTGCCAATTAGAAAAGGAGAATCAATAAATGGGACTTTTAGAAAAAGCCTAGTAGGAAAAGTAAAACTGTCCCTACCAACTGTCAGCCAATCAGTAAAGAATAGAAGGGGCTGGGGTGTTCTGCAGAGGGGGGAAGATGGTTAATTCCACCCACCAAGCAGGAGAACATGATGGCAGGTGTTCTGGTGGGAAGAAGCAGAAGACTGAAAAAATGGAGAGCTGCATGTAGTTCCTTTACAGGAATGTTGAAGGCAGTCTTGTAGATGAGCTGAATCACAGTGACCTTTAACTCTGGGTTCTAGATGTCAGCCATCGTAGCCATAGACTCAAGCAGAGAGGATGGGGTCTGAAGAGGGAGAAAGAAGGGTCAGCAGGTGATGAGTAATGGGGACTCATAGATTCAACCCCACCAGTAGGAGGGTGCTGGAAATACTTGCCCCACAGTGACCCTGGCCACCAGTATGGGAAAAGAAACCCTGGGACACCCCACTGACCCCCTATAATGCCCTCACTGACCCTATAACCCCCCCACAAGTAACCTAGAAATCCTGTGTGCTTCTCTGTCTTCTTAAACCTACCTTTGTTCTCCAATAATGCATTACATCCTGGCTTGCCTGTGCTGTTCAGTTAGTTAAGCCTGGTCCTTGCTACTTATTGAGAGCTCCCCTTTCATCTAAAAAGTGCTTAGTTTGGATGTTAAATCAAATGGTCACTTCAGCCCAGTGATTCTCAAACTTGAGCACACATCAGAGTCACCTGGAGGACTTATTAAAACATTGCTGGGCCCTAGGCCCAGAATTGCTGATTTTGTAG
Organism: Pteronotus mesoamericanus; assembly: GCF_021234165.1. Classification (NCBI taxonomy): domain Eukaryota; kingdom Metazoa; phylum Chordata; class Mammalia; order Chiroptera; family Mormoopidae; genus Pteronotus; species Pteronotus mesoamericanus. Next base: position 6,811,982 of record NW_026555307.1, read on the forward strand.
GTCTGGGGCAGGGCCCAAGACTGTGCATTTCTAACAAGTTCCCGTGTGAAGCTGCAACTGTAGGCCATGCTTTGAGAACCATTGCTGTATTACTTACTCTCTGTACCCATTGAACAGAGGCTATCATCTCTGTAATCCTTTTTCTGTACCCCATAGTTCCTGCCCTATAACTCTGTCCTAGTCCTGCTTCACACCTCTCTCTGATTCTATATCACACTTTTTGTTCATCCTAACACCTCCCTATCCTGTAACCCATTCCTCGGCTATAAACCCTATCCTCTCTCCCATAACTCCCTGCTCCCCATAACCCCTCAGTCCCCCATAACTCCCTCCTATAGCTCCTTCTCTGTTGTATGTGTCCTTCCACCAACCCTCTTAAGCCTTTCCATTTCTTCACCTCTTCCTGAGACCGACTCCATAAACTCCCCCTCATCCTTTCCCAACCCCTTCCCTGTCCCACAAGAGCCCCCCTAGCCCACACACGCCCCTCCTTGTACCCTACAACCTTCTCTTTGTCTCCCATATTCTTTTATGGTTCCCTTATAACCTCTAGCTGGCTTCCCACACAAATCCCTCCCTTTCCTCCAAACCACTCTCCTGTGACCCTACAATGTTATACCAGACAACTGCTATCTCTCTATCTATTCCATATTAACCTTGATTGTTCTTTCCTGGCCTCCTCCTTATCCCCTGGAACTCCCCACTCTTTCATGATCATAATCCACAAACCCAGTGAATACTGCAGGCCGTTCTCTCATTTTTGCCCTGGGGCTGCCCTGGTGATCTACGTCATAGAGCTGTGGCCTCTGTTGGTCACCCCTTCACTATGATTGACTGCCCTAATACGTAAGAGAGGGGAAGACTTTAGACATAGCTTCTGGTTGGTTCAATGTATTAAGGAGGTATTACTTAGGCCCCCAACCTCATTCTCTGCCTGCCTTTTGATTGATTTAGTGAATAAAGAGGTGGCATTTCAGTTACTTACCTTTTTTGTTGTCATTCCCAATTTGACTCCTGACTGTTTCAGTGAATGAAGTGGGCAGGCCTTAAGTACTAGCTAGTAAATTCTGGACTGACTTGTTGATTGGTTCCATAAGTGCGGGGGGCAGGATGTAAGTTTTTTGGGGGGGGATTTTAACATGAAAATAGTGGGAGCCTACAGTGTACCAGGCAGTGCTCTGGTAGTGCTCTTGAGGGTCAGGTGATGACCAAGAAACAAAGCATGGCTCTCTGGGAATTTACAGTCCATGTGGGAGATGGAGAGTAAAAACCCAAATAAATAAACTAAATGACTTCAGAGAGGACCAAGGGCTATAGGGAATTGCTAGGACAGAGATGGATCCAGGAAGGTAATGTGAGGTGTGATGGGGAATGAAGCCAGGGAAGGCCTTTCTGGGGAGAGGACATCCAAGCTGAGGGGCCAACCATGAGAATATCTGGAAAAAAGAGTTCCAGGCAGAGGGAATAGAAAGTGCAAAGGTTCTGAGGTGATAATGGGATTTGTGTGTTCTGGAAACAGAAACAAGGGCAACATGTTTAGAGTGTGGTGGGGAAGAAGAAAGAAGGAGCACAAGAGAAGACCAGGCAGAGCCTGGACACCTGCGTAAGGAATTCAGATTTGATCCCAAGAGCCGTGGAAACATGATAGAGGGGTTAAGTCCAGGAGGGATGTAATCTGATTTAGGTTGTGAAGATACTCTGGCTGCCCTGAGCAGAATGGAGAATGGGAAGCAAAATGTTTCTGCTTTGCTTGGGGACAAAGCCTGGCAGTTTCATTTTAGAATGGGGCAGGGCGCCAACCCCTGGGTCCTTTGGTTGTGAGGAGATATGGGTATGGAAAGGGAGGAGCATCTAAAACAGAGAAGGCTCCACTCATCCAGGAACAAGCCATGTGGGATCTGAGTATGTCTGTATCTGTTTGTATATGTGTGTGTCTCTCTCCTAAGGCGATAAACACAGTAATGCCCTTCACATCTTAGGCAGCCACACCCCTCAGCCCCTGGAAGGGTGGACATTGGAAGATGTAGGGGTGGCATAAGAAATTTTTTGCTTCAATTTCTGGAAATATTTACTTTTAGGTTCCCAGCTGGTATTTAGGTACAGTCAGGGTTTGGTGCTCGCTTTAGATGTGACACATAGATTTAAGAGTCTATTCCTTGTAGTTTAGCCAAACACGGGATATTTAACAGTATTTGATAGGAACCTTTAAAATGGTTGCAGAAATTTTTTGCAGATGTCTTTTTTCATATATGAAATATCCAGGTTATAAGGTATGATATTTGAGCTCTTGGCCTCCTGGCAGTGTTCTGCAGAAAGACTGTTTTACTAAAGCATGGTTATTGTCAACATAAGCACTTAGGCCTTCATAATATTAAAGAATATCTATTTTTGATAGTATTTGACCAGCAAAGTGGTTTACCCAGTTATTGTAAAGTTCAAGAGGGGTTCCCTAAGTAGCAATAATTTTTTTCCAATAAGATTTGGCCACAGAGGAAGCAGCAGCCTGTCTACAGGGAAAGCTTCAGTGTAGTTCACAGTAGAAAACAAACTTCAAAGATAATTAACAGTAATAGAGTCGGATAGCCATGTAGGTATATTATTGAAACATAATTTTTTCTTTATAATTATCTCCATATCTATTGAAATATAACCATAGTAAGACTAATTTGTTTATAAATTAATTCCAGTTTTCATAAACTTGACCTGATTATTTACATAAGTGCAGCAGCAATAGTTACAAACTGTATAGGCTCTTTTTTCAAATAATTTTTTTTAACTTTTAAATTACAGTTGACATAGAATATTATACTAGTTTCAGGTATACAACATAGTGATTTGACATTTACATAACTTACAAGGTAATCATCCCAACAAACCCAGTACCCACCTGGAATGATACATAGTTGTTACAATTTTATTGTCTATATTCCCTGTGCTGTACTTCACATTCTTGTGACTGTTTTACAACTGGCAACCTGCACATTTTAACACTGTTCTCTTTTTCATCCATCCCCCAAGCCCCTCCCATCTGGCAACCACCAAATGTTCTCTGTATCTATGAATTTATTTCTGTTTTTGTTTGTTCATTTTAGACTATTTTAAATTAGCTCTGTAGGAGCGTTTCATAAGAAATCTTGTATTAGACTTTGAAAGAAAGGGGGTGGGAGAATAAAGGGTAGAAAGGGTGAACTATATAGTAAAGAAGATGGTTTGACTTTGAGTGGTGGGCACACAGTAAAATATACAGATTGTGTACCATAGAAATCTACACTTGAAACCTATATAAACTTATTAACCAATGTTACCCCAATAAATTTAATAAAAAGAAAGATAAGTAAATAAAATCTCTTTAAAATTTAAGCTAAGAAGCAAGTTAAGCACTTATCTAGCTAGGTGTGTTCTATCACAAGGAAAACATTTTTTTATTGGACTTGTGCAAATATAGGGTAGGGCAAAAGTAGGTTCACAGTTTTATATGAAACACAGTTTATTCTTGTACTGTTATCTATTAATTATTGTATTATTTTCCATACAAACAACTGTAAACCCACTTTTGCTTCACCCTGTATATATGTTGTCATGAAAAATAAAAATAATAACAGTTTCTGAATTCTGGAGGAATCAAGTAGGGAGAAAATGTTGTTATTTTTGTTCACGAAGGTACACTACCATATTGTTCTAAGTCATAGGTAGCTTGAGATAAAAGAGAAAAGGTTTTCCTGAAGTATGGAAAGAACCAGCAATGTTTTTTAACTAACATCATAAAATTATGATTATTTTTACTAGTTTATTCAGTTTCCTAAAATTAATTCTTATTTTGCTTCATTATAGTCATTTTTACTAGTAAATTCAGTCTCCCAAATTTAATTATTGTTTTGCTTCCTGTTGTGTTAAATCAGTTCTCCATTAAAATTTTAGAAATTCTTACCCAGTTTAGTGTAATGTTCTTAAAGTTATCAAAAAGCTGCATTTCAGGGCCCAGCTGGTGTGGCTCAGTGGATTGAGTCCTGACCTGCAAACTGAAGGATCACTGCCTCAATTCCCAGTCAGGGCACATGACTGGGTTGCGGGCCAGGTCTCCAGTCAGGGGAGGGAGGAAGGGGGGTGGTGTGACCACACATTGATGTTTCTCTCCCTCTCTTTCTCCCTCCCTTCCCCTCTTTCTGAAAATAAATAAAATCTTTTTTTTAAAGTTCCAATTTTCTTAAAAAGCCTGCATTTTAGAGTACTTGTCAGGCTCTTTTCCATGAACTTCTGTAGATAAAACATATTTGCAAAAGCATCAGAGTAAAACAATGTCTATAAATGACAAAAGATTAGTAGCCATGATTAAATATCTGGTGAGAGTTCATTTACACAGAAATTTTTTAAAAGATGTGATTGACAAAAATATCATTTTGTGAAATATTTTAAAGTATGACTGATAACATGTATCAGGACATACCAGATTTTTAGGAATTTTACAAAATTTCTGAAACATTTATATCAATGACTTTCATATAAATATTTCCTAAAGGAAGTTTAGCATCATTTCTTATTTGATAATGTTTCCCATCTATTTTAATATTTCAAATAAGCCTAATTTATAGAGAGAGAGAGAGAGGAAAAAAGCAAACCTTTAAAAGGTTCCAGGGACCCTCTAAAAACTACCAAGTTAGTCCAAGGTCAACATACTTTATTTAGAATTTGATTTTAGGGAAGTTTGTAAAAAATATCAAAGTTTTAAAACAGTTGATTTAATAGGATCATAGATCACTGTGAAACAATAGTTATCCATTTAACTATAGTAATATGTCTTCACAGGCTAATACAGAAAGCTACATAGTTGAAAAAAAAGAAAAATGTATTAGTGGCACTAGAACTGATGAATGACTTCAGCAAAGTAGCAGGATACAAAATTAATATCCAGAAATCAGTTGCATTTTTACATGCCAATAACAAACTAACAGAAAGGGAAATTAAGAAAACAATCCCACTCACTACTGCTACAAAAGGATAAAATGCCTAGGAATAAACCTAACCAAGGTTATAAAAGATCTGTACTTGAAAAATTATAGAACACTGAAGAAAGAAACCGAAGAAGATACAAACAAGTGGAAGCATATACTGTGTTCATGGAAAGGAAAAATTAACATCATTAAAATGTCCATACTAAACAAAGCAGTCTATAGATTGAATGCAGTTCCTTTCAAGATTCTAATGACATATTTCAGTCTTGTATCTACCTTAGGTTTATTTTTGTATATGGTATAGGTTGGTGGTCAAGTTTCTTTTTTTTGCATGTAGCTGTCCAGATCTCCCAACACCATTTGTTGAAGAGGCTATTTTTATTCCATTTTATGCTCTTGCCCCCTTTGTTGAATATTAATTGACCATAGAGACAAGGGTTTATTTCACTCTCTATTCTGTTCCATTGATCTATGTGTCTGTTCTTATGCCAGTACCAGACTGTTTTGATTACAATGGCCTTGTAATATAGTTTGATATCAGGTATTGTGGTCTGTCCTACTTTGTTCTTCTTTCTCAAGAATTGCTGAGGCTATTTGGCAGCATCGATGGTTCCATATAAATTTTTGAAATGTTTTTTCTATATCTGTGAAATAAGTCATTGGTATTTGATAGGGATTGCACTGAATCTATGAATTGCTTTGGGTAGTATGGACATTTTGATGATGCTGATTCTTCCAATCCATGAACATGGTATATGCTTCCATTTATTTGTGTCTTCCTTAATTTCTTTCTTTGGTGTTCTGTAGCTTTCTGAGTACAAGTTTTTTACCTCCTTGGTTAGGTTTATTCCTAGATACTTTAGTTTTCTTGTTGCTATAGCAAATGGGATTTTTTTTCATGATTTCTGATTCTGATATTTCATTGTTGGTGTATGAACATGACTTTCATTTCTGAATCCTGCTATTTTGCCAAATTCACTTATTAGGTCGAGCAGTTTTTTGGTGAAGTCTATATATGGGGTTTTCTATGTACACTATCATGCTATCAGTTTTACTTCCCCCTTTCCAATTTGGATACCTTTTATTTTTCTTCTCTGATAGCTGTGACTAGAACTTCAACTACTATGTTGAATATAAGTCTGACACCACAGAAGTCCTAGAGGAGAACATAATCAGGAAAGCCTTGCCCCTTGCTGTCTAAGCTGCCTGCTGTGTGCAGAGTGGCAGCTACAGACAGTAAATCCCTGGCAAAAGGGGGCACAGAGAGGTCTGGTGACACTTGAGGAGAGGCTGGGGATGGAGGCTTTGGGGAGAGAATGGAGAGAGAAGCCAGCAGGATCCCAGTGTGGACTCCTCCCCCATACAGCAGCAGCATGAAAGGACTCAATAACTCTGCCCCCAGGAGGGACTTTGCCCCACCCTGAACTGTCTAAGGCAGCCTTCTGAGTGCAGAGAGAATAGATTAACAGCTAAAGGAAACATCCACAAACAGTAGATTACTGGAAGTCTCAAACCGACTGCCTAAGGTTGGACAGGGTCAACATCTGACATCATCAGAGGCAGATCCAGAAAGTAAAAATAGCACTCTCCAACCAGAGAAGTTCACACCACAAAGTCAGGAAATCAAGACAGATCAATTTAAGAAGCAGAAACAAAAGAGAAGAGTCTCACAAATAATGGGAAGACAAAGAAATACCCTCTACTCAAAGGGAAAGGAGGAATCCCCAGAAAGAGAAATAAATGAAATAGAGGCAAGTAAACTATCGGATATTGAGTTCCAAACAAAAGTTCTAAGGAAGCTCAGTGAGCTCAGAGATAATTACCAAAAACTACAGGGAAACTACGAGGAACTTACTGCAAACTATATCAGCATGAAAAAGGACCTAGAAACTATCAATAAGAGACAAGAGGAAATGAAGAATGCAATTTCTGAATTGAAGAACACAGTAGAAGGAATCAAAAGCCGGTTCGATGAAGCTGAGGACTGAATCAGCGAGCTGGAAGACAAGGTAGAAAAAAAACTCCCAGAAGGAGCAAGAAAATGAAAAAAGACTCAAAAAGAATGAAGAGGCATTTAGGCAAATGCAGAACAACATGAAACGAAATAATAGCTGTATAATAGGGATACCAGAAGAAGAAGAGGATGAGGAAGGGATAGAGAGCCTGTTGGAAAAAGTAATGATGGAAAACTTCCCTAATTAAGGAGAGAAAAAGTCACACAAGTCCAGGGAGCACAGAGGATCCCATTCAAGGGGAACCCAATGAGGCCCACTCCAAGGCACATCATCATTAAAATGGCAAATATCAAAGACAAACAGAGAATCCTAAAGCAAGCAGGGAGAAAGGGCTAGTAACATATAAGGGAGCCCCGATAAGGCTAGCAGCTGACTTCTCAACAGAAACCCTGCAAGCCAGAAGGGACTGGCAAGAAATATTCCAAGTCATGAAAAGCAAAGGTCTGCAACCAAGACTGCTCTACCCAGCAAGGCTCTCAATTAAATTGGAAGGTGAAATAAGGAGTTTCCCAGACAAAAGAAGGCTAAAAGACTACACCTCCACCAAACCAGCACTGCAAAATATGCTAAAGGGACTGCTTTAACATGAAGAAAAAGTTTCCATGAATACCCAGTTCCTTTCAGAGTTGCCAATACTTGATATTACCAATATTTTTAATACTCATTAATCTGATTGTGACAATGATGTTATTTTAATTGTTCCTTTACTATTTGTTGAAACTAAACCTGTTTCAGTATATTTCTTGACTATTTCTATTATTTTTTTAAAAAGCTTTAAATGACTTTTTGGTATTTTTTTATTTTAATTTATTTTTTCAAATACATTTGTCTCTGCCTACCCCCCACCACTTTACCTTGCCCCCTCCCTCCTTCCCTCCCTCAGCTCTTCCCCTTTGGTTTTGTCCATGAGTCCTTGCTATAGTATTCTTTATCCATTTATTGATTAAAAGTTTGTAGAACTTTAAAAAAAACCCTATTAACCATGTTTTAGATGTGTTGCAAATACTTTTCTACTCTATTCCTGGTCCTTCAACTTTTTTTATACATATATTACTATATAGTTAAATGTTTAATATAGTCATATTGTCAATATTTACTTTATAACTTCTGTGTTTGAATATTTTACTTCAGGTCATGAAAAATATTAGTTTGTATTTTCTCTGAAAACTCCTTAGATTCTACATATTGATTTTTAACTCACCTGAATATTTCTTGTAAATGTGTGTAATAGGGCTCTATATTTGTTTTATTTCAAGTAATAGTGGTCCGTGCACCTTATTTGTTGAATAAACGTTATTTTACCCATTGACTTGAAATATCGACTTAATCATATATTGTTAGACAGATATGTACGTTTGTCTCTAGATTTCATTATATTTCATTGATCTAGTTTATTGTTTCTGTGCTGGTGTCATGTTTGTTTAATTGCTGAGACTTTATAAGGGTTTTACATTTTTTAATATAATTAACTTTGACATTTAAAATAAATAAATAAAATCAATGGGCATTTAAGAAAGAAAGAAGGGGAGAGAGATGGAACTGCTACCTTTTGTGACAACATGGATGAAACTGGAGAATATTAAGCTAAGTGAAATAAGCCAGTTGATGAAAGACAAATACCATATGACCTCACCTATAAGTGGACTCTATTCAACAAAATAAACTAATGAACAAAATAAACTACAGGCACAGAAACATGGAGCAGACTGAAAGTGACCAGAAGGGAGGGGGAAAGAGGGCAATGGTGGAAAGAAGGGGAAGGAACTAGAGAAAGAACATGTATGAATGAGCCATGGACATGGACAACAGAGTGGGAATTGATTGTGGGAGTGGGGGGTGGGGGGGGGTGGAGGGGGGGTAAAGGGGGGAAAAATTGAGACAACTGTAATAGAATAAACATGATTTATAAATTAAAAAAATAAATAAAATTTTTTTAAAATTATGAGAGACTTGAGAGTAAAAAAAGAAATGAAAGAACTATCGGGCTTTGTCAAAAAGCAATATAAGAATAACTGGTATACTGAAAAGAAGAGAGAGGGAGAAGGGAATACAGGGCCTACTTAAACAAATAGTTGATGCCACCTTTCCAAAACATTAAAAGAGCTGGATCCTTAAATCTAAGAAGCAAATAGAATACCTACAATCCACAAAGGCCTTCTACAAGGCACATTATATTAAAACTGTCAAAAATTAATGAAAAGGAAAGAATTCTCAAGGAAGCCAGGGAAAAGAAGATGGTAACCTATAGAGGAAATCCATTTGAGTATCATCAAATTTCTAAGCAAAAACCTTTTAAGCTAGGAGAGAGTGGAATCAAGTATTCAAACTATTGAAAGAGAAATTATCAGCCAAGAAAAATGTATCCAGCAAAATTATCATTTAGTTATAAAGAAGAAATAAAGTGGTTTCCAAACATGCAGAAGCTGAGAGAATTTACCACCAGAAGACTTCCATTACAGGAAATACTGAAGGAACTATTATTCCTGAAACAAAAGACAAAAGTATACAAAACTTTAAGTAAGCCCACTCAGAAACAGACAGAAGCAGGATATTGCAACCTTTTTTAAGAACACAGTATTATAAAAGTAAATATAATGGTTAAAGGAGGTAAAATGACATTTTTTTAAAAGAAAAAGGCAATGGCTTCTTCAATTCAGAAATAAACTTGGCATAAATAAAGATAATTTGTGACACAAAAAAAATTTAAAAGGAGTAAAGGTCTTAATTTGCAAAGGGAATAGAGATAAGATGTAGTCAGAAGAAATAAGGCTACAGTATATATGTGTATATGAGACTTTCTTTTGCATAAACCCAATGGTAACCCCACCAAAAAAAAAATCCAGAACTGAGACACATAACATAAAAAGGGAAACGGGGGGAGAAGGAGGGAATCATAGAAAACCACCAAACTAAAACAACAAGCAAAAACACAGTGTAAAAAAAAAGAAAAGAAAAAGACAATGGAGACACAGAGCTTCCAAAAAATAAGATAAAATGACTATAAAAAATCTTCATACATCAATAATCACCCTAAATGTAAGTGGAATGAACTCATCAATAAGAAGGCATGGAGTAGCAGATTGGATCAAAAAACAAAACCCAAACATATTCTGCCTTCAGGAGACCCATCTAAGGTGTAAAGACAAATATAGACTCTAAGTGAAAGGGAAAAAAATTATTCCTCAAGCAGATGGCATCCACAGAACATAAGAAGTAACCATACTTATAGCCCACAAAATAGATTTTAAGATTAAAAAAGGTAACAAGGGACAAAGATGGACATTTTATAATGATAAAGGGGACAATAAATCAAGAAAAATAAAACACTTCTCAACATAGCTGTACCAAATCAGAGAGCACCAAAATATATAAAGCATCTGCTAACAGAACTAAAAAAAAGAAACTGATAAAAACATAATTACAGTAGGGGAACTAAATGCCCCTATTCAAGCTATAAATAGATCATCCAAACAAAAAATATAATTAAAAAATATTGGCGTTAAATGGCACAGCAGATACAGTAGGCTTATTAGCATTTACAGATTTGTCATATCCCAGAATACCAAAATATACATTCTTCTCTGGTGCACATGAAAAATTCTCAAAGATAGACCATGTGTCAGGACACGCAACTAATGTCAGCAAATTTAAGAAAACTGAAATTATACTAAGCATATTCTCTGACCACAATGCTCTGAAATTAGAATCAACTGCACAAAGAAAATAGGGAAAATCACATATATGTAGAGATTAAAGAAGGTACCACAAAAATGACAAGGTCAAAAATATATAAAAAGAGATTAAAAGATATATAGAAACAAATGAAAATGACAATATGACATATCAAAATTTTGGGATGCAACAAAAGCAGTGATAAGAGAGTTGATATAATTAAAAGCCAATCTAAAAAATAACCAAAAAGATCCCAAACAACACATTACATTTTTTAAAACTAGAAAAAGAACAAATGTATCCTAAAGTCATTAGAAGAAAGAAAATAATAAAAATTAGAACAGAATTAAATGAAATAAAGAACAAAAATACAAAAATTATTGCAACAAATACCTGCTTCTTTGAAAAGATTAATAAAATCCACAAACCTCTGACAAGACACATTAAGAAAACAAGAGAAAAGAGAGGAATTAAGATGGAGGCCAAGTAGGTAGAAGCTGAGTCCACTTGCTCTGGCAAGTATCCAACTCAGATACTTGGCTGACCATCCGAAAAGCAAACTGAACATTCAAAGGAATCTTAGCTGATATGACGTTTGGAAGCCATGGAGTACAGAAAACAGTACAACAGGCGGTAAGAAGATTTCATAGGTGAAAGGGGAAATATCCCATGCATGGCACCTGCAGCCACACAGAGTCTAGTCAGAGATCGCAGCTTTGTGGCTCCCTCCCCTCGCAGGGAATCCCCAGACCCAGACTGGGAGTGACTTGGATACACAAAATCAGGGATATCCAGTCTACATACACACACACAACATGCAGCACACCCATAGCTGCAGTGGCAAACGCCAACCAGGAGAGTGCCAGAGAGAGAGGGATACTATCTGCACCTGGATCAGGTGAGCGATGCTGACTGTGGCCAGCTGTGCCTGTGAGACACTCAACTTTGGGGAAAGGTGGCATGTACAGAAAGCTGAATAGTGACTCAGTGCTGCAGTGGGAATGCCCAGAGAGACTTTAAAAGGGAAGCTGGCACATGATGGGCAGAGACTCTGCACAATGCTGCACTGCCAGCACAGGGAAAGGATTGAGGGCATGGTTTGCACCCACTCAGTGCAGCTGGGCAGGTTAATTGGACACGGGCAAAATGAGGGGACTTCTTGGCCCCCACCTGGCGCAGCTGGCAGGATGGTTGCTGCACAGAGTGGAGAGTGTGGGCCTCTGTCTGCTGCAAGGGCAGTGGGCTGGAAACTGTGCACCTGAAGTTATTTAAAGCCAGACAGAACCCCATTCCCTGGAAGAACCTCTGGGAAGGTTGTACCAAGCCCCCATCTCCTGCAAGAGCAAGGAAGATCTGCAAAACAGGAAGGGCATCCTCAAGAATCGTGCAGGGTGCATTTCTGCAAGAAAAAGACAGTAAGAGGGATGGCTAAAAGCCCATTTTGAACTTCTCTCAGGGAGACAAAATACACTGGTTCCTAGGGCCCCATTTCACTGAGGCCAGCAAAGCAGGGAGTTGAGAAAGCAGTGCAGTAAGGGGGAATCAGGGATCCACCCAGCTTCGGCTTACACATACAGCTGCCATCAACACCAAGCAGGAGAAAGCTGACCCTCTTACACAGATTGCCCCCTGCCATGAAATGGACAGCTAATTAATCAGAAACTATATATCATTGAAAATAAACTGGGACAAAGACGGGTGGTGCAGAGACAGTGGGAACACACCCACAATTTTCCCAGGAGGCTTGAACAGAGCCTCCCAGGGGAGACCTGGGAGTTCCACCCTCCCAATTGCAACAGAAGCTCCCTCTAGAGGCAGGTGAAGGTGATACAGGTAGTGTTGCCAGAAGTTGGAGGACCCATCCTAGGACTTTGAGCAGATAAAAAACCAATGGTGGATCTAGAAAGAAGTCAGAAGGTGAACACCAATAGCTGAGACAAATTTCACCTCACTCTTCTTCAGAATTTGAATTTTTGTTCCTTCATTTCACATAGCCTTTTAAATTTTTTTCTTTTGCTTCAATTGTATTCCCACTAACTTACTACTCTTTGTCTTATTATTTATTTTTATTCAGATTTTATATTATTTTTTATTTTGTTGTTATTTCAGATCTCACATTACACCCTTCTCTTGTTTTACTTCATTTTGCCTTCCTCCTGCTCTTTCTTATTTTCATTATAAATTTTATTATCTCCCACACTATGCTTTGTTCCTATTCCTTACTCTTCCCTCTGTCTTCTCAGAAGAATTTTTCCTTCATTTACGATGATCCAAGATGGGAGAGGAGTAAGTGGAAGCTACACTAGCCTCCTCCTCCCAGGACCATTCTGGAATTACTAACTATATTGTAGAGAGATCATCCAGAATAAACAGCTGAACAATAGCGGGAGTTTTATAACCACAGACATACAGAAGAAAAAGTTTTACCGCAACATAACTGTTATGGAGTGCAGAGGATTTGTGAGAGGTTGGGATGGGCTCCCATGGTGGCAGCTAAAGTGCTAGAGGAATATTTCAGGGGCCAGGAGATTCCCCCTGAGAAGTGTGGCAACTAAACCCCAAACTGGGCCCCCCAGCCTACAGCAGCAAAACCCAAAAAGAATCCACATAATATCCTGCTGTGAAAAGCAGCAGGGTTTCTATCTGCCAGAGACAGACAGATGGAATCAAAGAGAGCCTTTTAAAGAGCGAATGCATAAAATTTCACTTGTAGTCACTTACCCTGGGTCCAGCAAAGTGGGGGCAGAGTGGAGTAGAGACACTTGAGGAGAGACCGGCGACATTGGCTTTGGGGAGATAACTAAGGGAGCAGCTGCCAGGATCCCAGTGCTGAGTCATCCCCCATACTGCAGGAACACTCCCTTCTAAGTGGCATCAACCTGAGGGGAAGCAATAGCCCCAGCTGCAGGAATTACTCTGCCCTACCCTGTGGTGCATAAGCCTGACTGCTGATTACAAAATGAATAAATTAACAATGGAAGGAGTCAGCCATAGGCTGTAGACCCAAGACTACTATGTGGATCCATGATAGTCTTGAACAGGCTGCCCAAAGCCAGTCTAGGACACCATCTGACATCACCAGGTGGATCCAGAAAGAAAAAACAGTGGTAAGTACTAGATGCTACTGAGACAAATTCTACCACAGTCTTCTCCATGATTTGAGATACTTTCTCTCCTGCATAGCTTTTTCCACATTCATTTCTTGTCCTTCAAGTTTGTGCATATTGTCACTAGATTTCATATTATATTTATTTCAAATCTCATATTTTGCTCCTCCTTCCTCTTACCCCATTTTACCTTCTTCTTTCCTCTTCTAATTCTTGTTTTAAATTTTGTTTTCTCTCTTGCTATGGTTTGTTTCCATTCCACATTCTTACTATTTCTCCCCCTTCAAGCCTCTCAAAACCATTTTTCTAGTCATTGTTCACTTCACATTCTTCTTTCACTCTTAAAATAGCCTTGTTCTGTCCCCACATTTATCAGTCCCTGCTCATTGGTAATGGATGGGCTGGTCATTGTTGCATTTCTTCAATTTTATCTCTAGATCTTCACTATTTTGGTATTTCAAATCTCAAATTTTACCATTCCACTCTCTTACTCTATTCTGCCTTCCTCCTGTCTTTTCTTTTTTTATCTCAAATTTTACGTGTTCTATGTGTTAGCCTGGTTTTCATTCTTCACTCTTAGTATTCCTTCTCCCTCTATCATCTCAAAATCATTTCTCTTTCCTCTAGACATCTCTTAAGCTTTTCCTTCTTTTTTCCCTCTTATTTCCATCCCACCTGTATTAATCTTAGTTCATTTGTTGTTGATAGTGCTGTGGTGGATCTTTATTTAAAAAGATTTGATTTATTTAGAGAGAAGGTGGCAACAAAGTAGGTGGTAGCTGAGCCCACTTGTTCATGCACCCAGCTGGGACACTTAACTGATCTTCTGAAGAACAAAGAGAACAGCCAATAGAATCTTAGCTGATATGAAATTTGGAAGCCAAAGCGTGCAGAGGACACTTCAAAATGGGTGGTGGCTTTTTTTTTTCCAAGAGTAAGACAGTAAGACCTGGAGCTGAGAGAAAATCAGAGAAAGACCCATAAAGAAATCAGAAGGTGAACACCAAGAGACAAATTTTACCTTCTTCTTCATCAGAATTGGCATTTTTTCTTTCTTCTTTTCATTTATTTATGTTTTTGTTTGTTTTGTTTTCTTTTTTTCATATTGCATTTTAATTTTTCTTCTTTCACTTCACTCATATTCCAAATAACTCACTGCTCTTGGTCTTTTACTTTTTATTATTTTTATTCAGATTATATCTATTTTTATCATATTATTGTTATTCCAAACCCCATGTAGCACCCTTCCCTGATCTTAATTTATTTCACCATCTTCCTGAGCTTTATTACCGTTGTGGTTAACTTTTTTTTCTCTCACACTACACCAAGTTTTGTTCCCTTACTCTCACTATTTCTCTTCCATCTAACTTCACATAAGCACTCTTCTTTCTTAACTCAGCTCACATTCTTTTTCCCCTCTTAGAAGAGTCTTCTTTTTCACCTTTTATAAACAGTGGCTAGTTGGATGAAATACCATGGTTATTTCTGTACTTCTCCAACGGAACTCCTATTTGTTCACTATTTCTTTGACTTTAAATCCCATAGAATACTCTCCCCTATCTTACTCCATTCCACCTTCACCCTCCTCCTGATCAGTTGAGTGAGAAATTTTATGTTATGTTTTTCTTTCTCCCCCCTCCCCAACTTGGGCTTACTCCTTACTCTTATTAGTTTGCTTCCCCCATCCTCTCAAAATCATTTTTCTTTATGGTACACATCTCATATTCACTTTTTGCTTTTGTACAATATTCTTACTCCTGTTTCATCTTTATTAAATTTCATTCAGCTATCATTGCTATCAACCCTGCTGTGGTTTTCTGCAATTTTGCTCCCATTGGTTGAATACCTTTTCAATTTTATTTAAAACGTCAAGGTATACTCTTCCATTTTCTTACTCCATTGTGTTTCACTTATGTTTTAAACTTTTTGCTCTCCCTTTCTTTACCTTGATTCTATCCCAGCTCTTATCAATTCTCCTCCCTCTTACCACTCAATAACATTTTTCCCTCTTTTAGTTACCTCATGTTTCTTTTGTCATATCTTATAATATCTGTGATCTCTCTTCACCTTTATTAATCTTCATTCAATTGCAGTTGAGATTGTTGATGTGGCAGGGGGGTTCTTTTTGCTTGCATAGGTTTGGTTGTCTGGTAATATTGCTTTGTTAACCAACACCTGTGCAACAGCATACAAGACAAGGTTGGAGTTGTGACTACCAGTAAGCCCACTGGAAGGGAGAACACACCAACAAGAAGCCCAAGTACAACATGAGCCCACACAAATGGAAGAAAGGGCAACGCTAGAGTATCCAGACAAGGAGATCAAAGAGACCAAACCACTGAGTACCACAGAACCCCTTCCACAGAAGTCCACCCCACAAAGGCAGTTGGCAAAGCAAAGCATCCTGAAATGCAGAAACAAACAAAAAGAGTCACCTAAAG